>NC_035109.1:323101453-323756453 GCF_002204515.2 Aedes aegypti | reverse complement strand
TGAAAAGCAAGCCGAGTAAATTTGTCCCATTGTTGAATTTCCACTCATAGCTGTCTCTCTACCCATAACTTTCCCACTATGCAATTCGCAGCGCTGATCTCGATCAAAATATTCAGTACGCTTTTTTTATTTGGCTGCTGTTTGGAGAAATCGTTTTTAATATCTTCTTACGTTGGCTTAACAACTCATGTGGAACAAAATCTGTTTTATTTATTTGTATAATCGGGGACCCCGATTCGGGGTACATTCATTATTCATGCGTGCCTGACGTCAATTTGATTGAAATTTTCTGTATCCAAATTTTATTTTTCATCCGTTTTTCAACGAGTTTCAGTTGAATTTCCGGGGTCGACCACATTTTTTTCATATTATATTATCACACATGTCTGAAGATATTTCACCTGATGTAATCGATTCTGAACAGCTCAATATGAAGTTCCTTCAGTTAAACAATGATAAAGTTACATATGACATTTCTATGAAACAAGAAATAAATAAAATTCCAGATTACTTGAGATCGAAAATAATACCTTCAATATTTTCATCGAAATATGGAAGACTTTCTTTTGACAAATGTTTTTACACTGATGGCTCTAGCATAGATAATAGTGTAGGTTACGGTGTTTTCAATGAAAACGTTTCTATATATCATCAGCTTAAGAATCCATGTTCAGTATTTATTGCGGAGCTGGCAGCGATATATAATGTTTTAATAATCATCCTTAATTTATCGGTCGGCAGCTATTACATATTTTTCGACAGTCTCAGCTCTATTGAAGCTTCAAAATCAATAAAACCACAAAATGCAACACAGTTTATTGTTGAGATAAGAAAACTATTGAATACATTAACAGTGCGCTCTTTCAGCATCACTTTCATATGGATACCATCGCATTGCCTCAGCAATGGTAATGAAAAGGCAGAAAAAGAGCCACAGTAGGTGAAATTTTTGAAAGAAAAATTGATTTTAGGGAGTTTTTTAAAACATGTCGTCGGAAAGCTATTGCTGAATGGCAAAGATCTTAGGATGAAGGATCTACGGGACGTTACTTATACGGTATTGCACCGAAAATATAACAAGGGACTTTATTAAGGTTATTTCTAGACTAATGTCGAATTATTATAGATCTAAAAGTCACCTGGTTTAAGTGATACTAATCATTGTGACTGTGGTGAAGGATTTGAAGATATAGAACACGTTGTTTGGGTTTGTTCTAAATATGAAGTAAAAAGACAAGAATTGTTTGATTCCCTTCCTGTTTTATGGAAACCACCCAACGCAATAGACCGCGATGCTCTGTTTTCTCGCAATCCTAGTTTCCTAAATCCTATATATAAATTTCTAAAAGCTATTGATTTTCCTATCTAGCTAAATATGTCACCTTTGTCTTCAACAGTATATTACTATTACCTGCGACTTGAGTGATTGACGGATGTCTTAAGCCACATATCAAACCGATTCCGTTTTCTCAAATTTTCCTCAAGCCACTATTTTGAACTGCACGACGCCTCCAATAATACTACTGAGCTGATCATCACCATCTAGAGATGGGCAAAACAGTTCATTTCAATGAACAGTTCCCGTTCGTTCCGTTCTTGATAGTGAACTAGTTCTTTTGAACCGTTCTTTCGTTCTTGAAAAAAATCTTATTATTTTCGCCTTTGAAATAATGTATATATTACGACTGATTAATAGATTTTTTAGTCAACACTGGAATTTTCTGCTAAATTATGATTCTATGATCAATTAGAAAATTTTGACTAGAGAATATTGAACAGAATGCATTTATTTTGAAACTAGTATAAACGATTTATTTTAAAATAAATTATAAAATGAAAATAAATAGCCGCATTCTTTACGCTTTCGTTTGCGCGCCAAGCCTTGTCCGTACGTATTTAGCCTTATCCAGATAATCCAAACAAATATTGAATGTACCGTTTTGATTCATATTACGGACACTTAAGGACTCAGGGAAATATAACCCAGCATAGATCATACAAAACAAATCATTCTGCATGATTCCTTAGCGCTATCAAGCGTCGGAAGCCCTTTAGTTTCGAACGGTGGGTGAAGAATACGCTTCCGCAACTTCAATAATTTTAAATAAATGAAAATGTGTGGCCTTTTCGTGATTCTTATTCCGGACGCTTCCTCACTTTTGCCTCATATTCCGGACACTTTGAATCGAATTCCGGACAGCTCATGATAATCATCAATGGAACAGTCAAATCATCAATCGAAATTGTTAAACCACCAAAGAGACATCTAAGGTAGTTGGGCATTATAAATTTTCAAAGATAGTTATGGAAAAAAGTTTACTAAAACGAACCTTGAAATTGAGAACTTTTGAACAGCAAAAATGGAAACATTTCTCGTGAAATGTTTCCCATACAAAGTAGAGTGTCCGGAATTTGAAGCAGTCCGTAATATGAATCAAAACGGTATCAAATGATTAAAATGAAGCGACGAGGAATCATCATTCAAACAAACACATTTCATTCGTTGCTCATTCGTGGCACTGAATCATAACCAGCTTCTTGGGGACGTGGGAAGGGCATGCCAATAGGGGAGTGTAGCGTTCTTCATTCGCTTCGTTTTTCTATGCCGTTCGTTTGGCGAGAACGATGGAAGAATGCATACCGAACGGTTCTCTTCTCCACGTTCGTTGAGTTCGTTTATTCGCAGTTCGCGTTCAGTAAACCGTTCTTGCTGAACTACCGTTCTCAAAAAAAGAACTATGACTCGTTCGTTCACCACAAAGAACTAGTTCTTTTGAACCGTTCGCGAACGATTCGCCCATCTCTAGTTCAATGCCTATAGGAAAAGAGATTTTTTTCACTCCTACAGGCTTTCCCTCATTCCATAAATAAAAAAAAAATCAGTGGGGGTTGTGTACAAGACACGACCGCATGACGTTAACTACGCCATGTAATTTGCTGCATTTGTATTATAGTCAAATGTCATAATTGCAACCTTCCTTTAGTTATAATCCAGAATGTAATGGTTTGTGAATTTAGAAAAGACATATGTTTGTAGTTTTGTTTCATTGTCTAATGCAATTTATCAATGCTTAATAACTCTTTTTGAAAAATTCGGTGGCCCTGAAAAGGGCCGTTTGAATGATTAACACTGTAGCACCGAAAGAATCGGTCGATGAAAGAAGAAACAAGAATAATAACTCTTGTTTTCCACCCGAATGTTGCGCGTGAAGGTCATGTCGACACAAGAACCGCTGAGATTGGTTGGCTTAGAGGGGTCCGAAGCTAGTTTGAGTTTCAGGTACTTCTCCAAGAAATCCACAAACTCGATATTTTCCTGGTTGGTAAGATCGATGTTTAAATTTCCTGTGACGATCATTGGTCTGTCCTCCTTCTGATACTCGAATAAATTCCGCGTCATGAAGAACTTCTTTTGCTTCGTTGTGGTATTCGGCTCAATAAACACGCAAAACAGAATCGTTCGCTGGCCCATTATAGTTATCTCTACAGCGCAGATATCACCATAATGGTCTGAACGGCCCAGCTCCACATCATGACTGGTACAAACTTGGCGGATCGTGTGAGGTAAGGCCAAGGTAGACGCAGAGTTGTTTTGATGTATTGCTACACCGGCAGCTCTAGCGTAATAACGCTTGGCCTTGGCGGCGCAGGTAAATCCTTTTACCTCTGAGGGGCTGCCAGTTTCGGACAAGGCCAAGATATCAGCCATCTTCATGATGGGATCAGCTGCTATGTCGGATGCATGCACCAAGAGGCTTCGAACGTTTAAGCTCATCACGCAGCAAGCGGATTTACTTTGCTCGATGGCTCCAACCACCTCCAACAAATCGATGACCTCTTGCGTGCTCGGTTCGTCTTCCATGATAATCACAACTTTACAATATACGCACGGTATGAAAGATAAGTTCTGAATCTTTCGACTGCTTGGTATGTTGTTTTGATGTCTGTGTTTGGGAATGCATTACTACCTGAAATTAATCCAAAAGCAAGAATTGTGTACTGAGTGCACACAACATCTGGAAAGCATGAGCGTACAAAACATACGCATGTTAACGTTTCTGCTCATACTTTAGTTTGGGTACTGGGACCGATTTTTGATTTTACCAAAAATCGTTAAAAGTGGTAATTGTGATATATTTAATAAGAAATATTACTCAAAACAACTCTTTAGTAAACACTTGGTGGCCCTGAAAAGGGCCGATTTTCTTGTTGTGGTGTTGATGGCTTGATGAAGATCGCTGATTACAATTAGGTATCATTTTCAAACGAAGCTGTTTATATTCAGACAAAGTAATGTCCAGCATCTTAGAGATTTTGGACCGATATGTTTGATGGATACCATAGATTGAACAATGCTCGAATGTTGTATCTGAAAGAGAAGAACAAAACAAAGTATAAGATATTTTTCAATATTTCGATCGAATCATATCTACCAAACCTCAAACTAAATTTTTGTGGTGATGATGGTGATCATGACTGCAAGGTTTTAACAGAAGCAGGCGGAGGATAATGATTGAGATTGGCACCATATTGTGCGTGCGCTAAAATGGTTGCGTTGAAATCGGAATTAATTATAAGAATTCGTCGTGTAAAGTAAGTTGTTGATGTTGTTCCATTTTTAAACCGGTGCGAAGCAGAATTCTCCCAGAGGAAGAAACAGTTTCAACGGTGTGTGCAATCCCTTGTCAATGTAGGCGCTAGAAGTGTAAAACGAAAGTCAGGCATTTTTCTATGGTTTGGTCGGATTATAATTACCTCACAGATGAGCCATGAATCACAGTCCGAGATATTGGGTGGCAAACTATCCCAGCATATGGATGGAAGCATTGTTGGTTGTTGGCAAGAACAAGGCAGAGCTCTACCGGAGTAAGGCCGAGACCCATACTCAAACGGCAGAGATGCCCCGACTGCAGGAAAAATGATGGAGCTTTCGATGATGAGAGAATGTATCCAACAATCGCTGACTAACGATTGAGTCCGATCTACGTGCCGGGCTACCAGCGTTGATATCGGAGCAAAGCAGAATTCTCCCAGAGGAAGAAACAGTTTCAACGGTGTGTGGAATCCTTTGTGGATGTAGGCGCTAGAAGTGTAAAACGAAATGGAGTCAGGCATTTTTTCATGGTTTGGTCAAATTATAATTACCTCACAGATGAGCCAAGAATCACAGTCCGAGATATCGGGTGGCAAACTATCCCAGCACTTGGATGGAAGCATTGTTGGTTGTTGGCAAGAACAAGGCAGAGCTCTACCGGAGTAAAGCCGAGACCCATACTCAAACGGCAGAGATGCCCCGACTGCAGGAAAAATGATGAAGCTACGATCTACGCGCCGGGCTGCCAGCGTTGATATCGGAGCAATGCAGATATCTCCCAGGAAAACTATCCCAACACTTGGATGGAAGCAGTTTGAACGAAAGCATTGTTGGTTGTTGGCAAGAACAAAGCAGAGCTCTACCGGAGCAAGGCCGAGACCCAAACTCAAATCGGTAGAGTTGCCCCGACTGCAGGAAAAATGATGAGAGAACAACACTGACTACCGCTGGTTTGTCAGGCCAAGGACGAGAAATGCCGGTATCCTCTATCAGCAGCGATGTCCAGATCTCATGATCGTTGAATTACTCGTGTTGTGTGGACTCTTGAGGTTCTGAAATAAGTCAATTTCTTTGTTAGAGACTATATTGTCGGTCATTTAATACTATTGCAAAACTTACCACTAGGCAACGCAAGTACTGACAGTACAGGCCGGTGGTACGAGAAGTACGCACAGTAGCGTTTACTTTCCGCACTAATGTTGCGTGTGAATGTCAAGTCCAGGCAAGTTCCTCCGAGAGTTGTGGCTTCTGAGGGGTCCGTAGCTAACTCTAGGTGAAGATACTGTTTCATGAAGGCGATGAATTCAGTATTTTCTTCCTTCGACACATCTATGTTGAAATCACCGGTGACGACGATGGGCATGCACGATGTCGTGTACGTGAAGAGATTCCGCACGATGAAGAATTTCTTCTGTTTCGTGGTGGTGCTCGGTGAAATATACAACGAAATCAAGAGCGTTTGGGTACCCATAACCTGAATCTCCACGGCACAAACGTCTCCATACTCGTCTGCCAAACCAAGTTGTTCGTCATGGCTCGCACATAGTTTGTGAATAGCATGAGGAACTTCAATTGAAGACGATTCATTCCGTTTGTAGATTGCTACGCCTGCGGCTCTCGTGCTGGTCCGTTTTGATTGAGAGATGCAAGTAAACCCCTCTATTTCCGCCGAAGTTTCGTCATCCATCCATGTCTCACTCAGGGCAAGGTAATCGCCAGTCATCAGGACATGATCTGTGGCTACATCTCGAGAATGGGCGATCAAACTTTGAACGTTCGCAGACACCAACACAACTCCAGAGCCTCGGTTTGCAACGAATTCCAGCACTTCGTCACTGAGAGTTGTGAGGCGATGATTGGACAAGCGCTCCATTTCCGTTCGAAGTTCCTTCATCTTCGGCGAATCGCTTCCCTTGGCATGGTGGAACTTGAATTCGTTCTTGGGATTAGTCAAGTACAAACCATCCAAGGAAGACACTCTGGAGAGTCCAACATAAACCAGCTGCTGTTCTTGGCCTTTCTCGTACTGAAACACGATTTGTGGAAAGGTCCCTCCCTGCGATTTGTGCACAGTAAGAGCACATGCACTAACCACTGGAAATTGGACCCTCTTACATTTCATGTTTCCGAGAGCAATGTTTGCTGAGCGCCTTGCAATCGGTGTCCAATTTGGCTGCAATACACCTGGTCTGGAGTACACTAGAGGCCTAGATTTGATCCGCAACATCGCTCCGATTGCCTCGTTCTCAAACTTTAACCACAACCGGGTTGTTTGATGCTGCGGATCATCTTCATTACTCTCCACGTACATGAGCTCCCCAATGGCGCCATTGACAATGCCGTCATCTACTTCGACGTTTGTGGTGATCATATACGGCATTCCAACAGTGAGACGCAGCAGATATGGCAAGCCACCAGCTTCCACAACGCTCATTTTGTGGAGCTTGTTCCTTGCACTTGCAAGCTGCTCGTCACTCCGGTAGCCACTAAATGCATCCTCAGCTAAACAATCCAGTCCATCGGTTCCCCTAAGTACCTCGTTATTGTACTGGTCTACGTCGACGTTGCGGTGGAAGAGACGTATGGCGTTGGGCACATTTTCTTTACACCATTCTGCCGTTCGAAAGCGACTTTCTATCAGCTGCGTTTCCTCATCTGAAATTCAAATAATGAATGTTGCAACATTTGTGTGAATGAAATATTTTGATATTACCTGACAACCGAGTACCATTTCCAATCCTTGTCAAAACAGTGGAAAACTGCTCGTCACTTTGCCTCATGACTCTGACAAGGGGGTAAAACTGGAGCGATTGCCAGAGAACTGCACCATGCATGGAATTTGCTGGCGGTTTCCAAGCAAACCTAGCATTTACTGGCGGAAGCTGACGGAAGTCTCCAACAAGGATGATGTCAATGCCACCGAACGCATCGTCAAATTCACCTCGAATGTCTTGCAGCCGTGCATGAATGGAATCCAGCACATTGGCACCGATCATGCTGACCTCATCGACGATTATTGCCCGGACGTGAGCAAACGCATTGCGATACAGCTGAAGGGTCTCAAAACTCAGCTTGGCGTTGTTTCTGCGCGACATGGTCAAGCGGAAAGCAGAATGGACCGTTGTTCCACCAATCGCTACTGCTGCCTTCCCAGTCGAAGCACAAGCAACATATGCATTATTTTGTGCATTATGCGATTGACTGAACCGGTTGTATGTCTCCATCAGAACACGCAAAGTGAAGGTTTTGCCACTACCAGCCGGGCCAGTGAAGAAGATCTGCAACGGTTTGCGATTGCCATCGATACTGTGGATCGTGTGTATGACGTGCAGAATCAAAGCTCGCTGTTCAGGGTTCGTGGCGCGGACCATTTCGCAGTAAGCTTGCTTGCTCATGACATTGGTCCGCTGTTTGACAACAGCAGCTAATGCATGAGTCGGCAAATTCTGGATGTCATCGTCGTTGGGCTCCATGGTGATGGATCGGACACATTCGGCATTTTTCTCTGTAGCAGCATCTTGTTCTTGGTCAGCATTTGCACCATGCAATCGTAGATATTCCTCGACCGTATGCTCTAGGTTGAACTCACAGTCGTATTCTTTCCGCTTCTGCAGCAAATCGCCTTCGTGCTCATCATACAACTGCAGGAATTTGTTGCAATCGAGCACATCTAGCATCTCGCTGCGAAACGGAAGAAACAATAGAACCATCTCGCGTTTGTAGTCCTGAAGCTCGGTCATCGGGTACGCACGCCAACGCAGGATTCTTGCAGTAGTTCGACGATGATATGTATTTGCCGTTTTCTGCACTTTCGTGTAGTAAGCGGCAAAATCAGCCAGGCATACATCATCCAGTTCCTCGCGTACTTCATATTTTTGAATGACATTCGATGTCCATATGTCAATCGAATCGTCGGTGATGCCTTCTTCATCCATCTGTTTAGTACGCTTCCGTGTCTTGGTTCGTTCGTGTGGCCACATAGTAGGGATGAATTCCACTTTTCTGCTGGCTTCTGACATTGGCTGGCGAAGAAGATACCAGGCAGCCTCTTGTGCAGACATCTCTACCGAATTCAGCATCTTGATGCTGACTTTCTTCAGCAGAGACTTGTGGTCTTGATCGGGAAACTCCTCTGCAAGCTTCACAAGATCACGGTGCAGACTGCTTATGCCACGGTTGGTTTTGTTTACGTACTCGACGACGTACGCAGCGCAAGAGAATTCCTCGAGAATGAACTGGAGATCCATATTCGACCGGAGGATGTTGGCGATCCACGGGTTGAATGGATTGGTCCACAACTCCATCATTGACCGTTTCGCCAGAACGGTAGGACGGGTTATTGACGCACGAATAATGTCCAGGTAGTAATCGTATGTGCAACTACATTCCTCGAGGTACTGCTCTAGTGTATCGAAGGCCTTCGTCTCCAGAACAGCATGAATCTCGATTGCTCGCTTTCTCAGCTGTCCACGACGTCCGTCATCACCGGAGAGTGGCAACAAAATCCTGGTTTGATCCATGGGCCAATAAGGGATGTTGAATCGGCAGCTTTTGTCACCACGTTTGTAACACGTGAACGTGTGCTTGTGCACCTGGTTTGCATAGCAATCTGGTAAGTCCTCTGCGGCTACGGAACAGAGGCTATCAATCAAGCGAATCGTGGCAGGCATGTTCTCGGAAACCGCCTCACCTGGATCGCAATCCAGCCAAAGGAGAATATGAGCATGGGGACTGCCACGATGTTGGAACTCGATACGTTTAAAATACTCCACTACACGGTACTTTCCGAAAGGGCTATACCGAGATGACTGCAGTAATTGCATAATTACGTCAACAAGCTTGTTGAAGTAAATGCAGCATGTCACCGGATCCTCGTTCACCAAAGTCGCTCGCTGTAGTGCCGAAAGCTGCTGCATGACATCAGCCGGTTCACCTTGGACGTTTCCACCTGACAACTTCTGCAGTGTTTGCAGAAGAAGGGGCCATTTGGTTTCACTGGCGCTTAAAGTGAGAAACATCGTCGGTTTACCAAGCTGGCGAATCATTGCAAACAGGTCTCGTTTGCGCTGTTGCCAGTATTGCACCGAATTAGGAATCGACTTGAGGAAAGATAAATTCCTTTCGATGCACTGTTCCAGAAACTCTCTGTCGTTCAACATGGCGCGTGTAATGTTGGCCGTTGCCATACACTTGAACGTACACTGAAGTCCCTCTGAAACACGCAGCCGGAGTATTTTCATGGCCACGTACAGGACATGTTTCGGCTTAGCAGCTCGTCGATCACTGCGCCGCAGTTCGCTGGTGGCCATCATGAACGGTGTTACACGTACTTCAGGGTTGAACACTCTTGGGTGGCCCAAATAAATATCTGGAAACGACAGCTCCTCAGCGTGCTCATCATAAATGATCGATAATGGCACCCTGTTCTGCGCCGGTCCTATTTCCAGACATTTATCCTCGTTCCACAGAAGCGTCTGCTGTTGCCCAATCAGCATTTCAAGGTCGTTTTCGCCGTCCATGGTTTCGATGGCGTCATCATCGCGAATTTCGTTACCAATGGCTTGCAGGTTGTCCTCGCTGTATGTAATTCCGTATCGGTTATACAGCGGAGTCGTCCCCAGGTACTGCAGCCAGGCCTTAATGGTGTCCTTCTTAACGAATCCAGACAGATAACTGGATTTGTGGATCAGGTGTTTCTTGATTGAAACGTTAAAGGCCCTGTCGTCATCCAACTGTCGCGATAGTTCCTTCACCATCTTATCCACATCCACTGGAACATTGATCACCTGTCCGATGATGCCATAATTTCCTGAAACACACTTAAGGTTTGACAACAACTCTAAATAGAATAAGATACTATATTTACCTGCCGCAAAACGCAAGCGGCGAATCTGCATAAAAGGCAGTCGCGGAGAAATCAATCGCTCGGCAATCGGATCCAGTGGTGGAAGAGATGGGTTAGTTGGATAATTAGGATAACGAAATCCGTTAGAGACTGCCAGCGTTGGCACCTTTCCTTGTTTCAGGCTTGTGTGACATGTTAAACATGCCTGCAATCATTCAGTGAAGGTGACCAACACACTGGCTTCAGCGGTGGTAACTGGCTTCAGATCGTTCTTAAACCACAACCTGTCACACACACCACACGGATGTCCAAAACGATTCTCCAAGAATCTTTTCCGAAACTCCCTTGTAGCTCCTTCCAGGTTCGGTTCGAATGATTCTAAAATAATTAGGTATATGTCACAAATTTTGTGCTTCAGTGGTATATGTATCACATACCTTGGATAGAATCGTTGGATAACGGTATTTCGGTTACTGATGCTGGGGTATTGACATCGTCGCCGCTCGCATTCGACAACATTCCAATGCCACCCAAAACTGGGCTATCGGCATTAGATGCCATCGCAATATCTCCATCACCTCCATAACCTGCATCAGGAACTGAACGCGCTGGAGGAAATACTACAACACAGAATAATTGACAGTATAGCACCCCCTAATAATTAAACCAACCAACTTTCTCTGACAATTGACCATTTTTACATGTTTATATTGTGTGGTAGATACGCAAAAAGGGAGACTTACGGCTTGGGCACCATTCGACTATTATCGGCAACCAAATTTCAAACGCCTAATACACAGTATTAATCTATCAACACACACCAATGAAAATATTCAGATGATTCTTTACCCTGTCAGCTTCCCGCTGACGAGATTTGCGAGACGGAACAAACAATTTTGCCAGAGATGTCATCAATTGAAATGAACACGCCTCAAAATGCAACTGATTTTGAGCTGCCGAACAGATTCGCCTGTAGCGCTTATGGGAAAGTTACCGAAGAGATTGAGGCTGCCGACAATAGTCACACTGACAAGAGATGTTCGCAGCGTTGTAAAAACGTTTCCAGAAATATTTTAACAAGTCTGTCGGTGTGAATCGATAGAGTATTGAGCAACGCATGAATGTAAACACATAATTTGGCTGTTGATGTCCGAGAAAATTACAAAAGAAGCGCGACATCGGCTTAGACCGCCGAGAATACGTAAGTTCCCCTACTCTGCCCTGGGAATTAGAGGAAATTTCCATTTCGAAAAGATCCTCAATCGGCAGAATTATCACTACGGATATATCGGTTCCAACGCAAAATTATATAACATCATATAATAAAATCAAGAAGCATGAACTACATTCTATCAAACTCGTACTCGTTTAAAGAAAATATTACAATAATATTTATATATATATACATATATGCCAAGGTCGTATTTTCAGTTAACACAATCAGCAAGACTTCGGAAAAATAATTGCGTTTTTATATTATTGATAATGACTGACATATCTGTAGAGAAAATGTTAAACTGTAGATAGAAATCGTGCCATAGAAAGCGCACAGTAACTCTAATAGAATTTCACAAGGTAGCTGATAATCTGGGAATTCATCAGTTTCACAAAATTTAATTTGTATGTTGGGAGCCAAAATTGAAGTAAAACTGCAATACTATACTATCAATGTTACGTGTGGAATTGTGTAAAATTAAAAATCCCAAATTTTAAACATAGTCTATACTTTTGTAATAGTATGTCATATGTTGTTTCTGACTGAACAGGGACTATACAGTCAATTCTCCCCTACTAGATGTTCCGTACCACGATATCGAGAGAACCATAGTAAAAGTTGGCTTTTATGGCTACCTCAATGGTCCCTTGGACTGAGTTGCACTGATTTTGTGTTCTGTAACTCGATGGTCCCTTCAATATCGACTGCAGATAGAGAAGACTTTTGTGTTATTTCAGAGAATTTGGTTTAGAATTTATGAATTATCATAATTTCAAATTAAGATTCCACTTAATAGATGTTTTGTACATCATAAGCTGATAATCGGGGTATTCAATAATTCCACTAAACTCAAATTGTTTGGTGGAAGAAGGTAAAATTACCGCTTATATAATTTCGCAATACATTTAGCGTTTGAAAACTATTGCAAGAATTAACTTCCCCAAATTTAAAAGATAAACAAAATCACGTACCTCGCGTTGAAGGCCCTTCGCCAGCGTCCCAACCACTGGTTGTAGACGCTTTACCTTTGGCCGCCTTCATTCTCTCCCGATAGCTCCGAGCCCGCTCTGCGTCGGTCCTTGGCTGCTTCGGTTGAGTTCCCGGCTGCTCATTCCCAGTACGCTTCCGGTAATTCTTCAGATACAGGGTGGCCAAATGCTGCGACATTTCTCAGATACACTATTTCAAACTTGTTTTTGTAAAAATCTCCGGAAAACTCCAAAACAGAACAAACTCCAAATTGGAAATTAAAGAGGAATATTATCTTTATCAACACTTTGAAACATGAATGTGATGTCTGTGATAGGGAATTCTCCGAAAAGCACGATCAAATTTATTCGACTCCCTTGTAACGCATTTTGTATGAATATTTTTCGAATTTTGTATGAGCATTAACATCTTAAGGACACCCACCCACCGACCCCCCCTCAGCCTTATGAAATTTGTGACTCAGGCCTTATTTGGCATGCGTTGTACGCAAGGGCATTGGAACGAATGTATTAATAATCTATTTTTATCCAACTGATCGGGTTTTGCTATTAATTCTATCAGTGAGATAAATATTATTAAAATAGAGGTTATATCTACCCCGTTGCTTCCTAAGTTGGTTTTGTATATACAGGGTATATGGGTATATGGGATGAATTTTTCATTATTTCTGTGCATAATAATTAGAAATTTGAGATTGCGATGTTGTATTGCGATATATTGATGAATTCGAAATTTTCTTTCTTCACAATGTGGCCATATTGACAACAATCAAAAATCCAAAATGCGCTTCATGTTTCCACATGCATGTTGTTCTTATCATGACTACCAAATTATAAATAAATATATAATCAGCAGTCACTACAGAGCCACTTCGAAGCTCTCTTATAGGGAAAGTGTACCAGTTATGGCCATAGTGGTTCCATATGTTTGACCATATGTGAAATTTCGAAATATTTCTCATTTTCAATTTCTTTGAATGTTTTAACATCAAGATATATCTTGAATCTATCTGCTATAACACACTAAACTTTTCAAAATTAGAAGACATTACCCTATAAGTGGTTTACCAAATTGATTATTATTAGAATTAAGGAATACTGTTCGAAACAACTCTTTAATAGTAATGTTGGCCCTGAAAAGGGCCGTTTTTTTCTTGTCACGTTGTTAGACTTTTCCGTACGTGATAGTAACGAGGATGTTACTACCCCGTCGGAAAACCCTCCTGTCGATACTTACAAACTTCGTTTGCAAGAATTTCCTCCTCCTGCGTTGGCGTGCCTTCTTCTTGATCGTAGAAAGATTTCTACGATCAAAGGTCACGCGTTTCTTCGTGGCGACACCTCCTGGTTTCGTCATCTCGAGCGCTTCAAATGAGAATGATGGCAGACAGATAATGTCTGCATCTTTTATACTCCCAGAATATAGACTTAGGCTCCTCCCATTCTAGAATTTATCATACACATTATGAAACAAGATTATTTTTTTTCGCTGCTGTGAAGAAGAAGAATTTGCATCTTGTGAGGGAAATTTTTATCTTGGCTTTGGCAATGATGGTGCATCACAACGGAAATTGGAAAACATGCGTTCAAATATTACGTAACGCAACAGGGGGAGGAAGAGGGTCTTTCGTAGTGTTAACATAAAAATTTAAAATCTTTCATTACATGGGGAAAGAAAGGGAACCAAAGCTAGAAAATTTTGCGTTACGTAATATTTGAATCATTCCTTAACAATAGAAAATATATTGCATCCCAACGGCACAGCAGCAGCGTCCTCGGAAACATCCTCAAATTGCCGTATTGTCAATTATTCGTAATAAATCAATTGTTGTATGCTGCTATGAGATGAATTATGAAATTAAAGCAAGTATGTGATAAAGACATTAGGGAATATTACACAATTAACTCTTTAAAACACATTTGTTGGCTCTGGAAAGGGCCGATTGAATTGTTGAATTTGCGTAACACGGACACATTTTGACGGCGCACTGGTTGCGTCCTCCTCGCCCGATGAAATTTACGGTGCGGATGACGATGTGCGCTTCAACAAGCGGGTTTGGTCGATTTTCTTCAGCCATCTCGAACAAATTAGGGAATATTACACAATCAACTCTTTAAAACACATTTGTTGGCTCTGAAAAGGGCCGATTGAATTGTTGAATTTGCGTAACACGGACACACTTTGACGGCGCACTGGTTGCAATCCTCCTCGCCCGATGAGATTTGCGTTGTGGATGACGATGTGCGCTTCAACAAGCGGCTTTGGTCGATTACCTTCAGTCATCTCGTACAAACTTGCCGCCGCTTGGTGATCGGACACACTTTGACGGCGCACTGGTTGCAATCCTCCTCGCCGGATGAGATTTGCGGTGCGGATGACGATGTGCGCTTCAACAAGCGGCTTTGGTCGATTTTCTTCTGCCATCTCGAACAATCAGCTTGCCTCTGGTAGCGAGGAGCTGAGCAGGTTTGGAAGAGCTCTTACCAGCTCGAAAGCGAAAACAGAATGAAACCGAATTCAACGAAGAAGGGATGCTTTATACCCTTAGAATAGCAGGTGATGCTCCTCCTTTCAAATTCTTCGTTTTCTTATCTGGGAAATAGGCTATATGAAACTGATGTCTGGGTAAGGGAATTACAAGATTAGCATTATGCTGTTATTGCATCCCGACGGCACTGCAGCAGCGTCTTCGGAAACATCCTCAAATTGCCGTATTGTCAATTATTCGTAATAAATCAATTATTGTATGCTGCTATGAGATGAATTAAGAAATTATAGCAAGTATGTGATAAACACATTAGGGAATATTACACAATTAACTCTTTAAAACACATTAGTTGGCTCCGAAAAGGGCCGATTGAATTGTTGAATTTGCGTAACACGGACACATTTTGGCGGCTTTGGTCGATTTTCTTCAGCCATCTCGAACAAATTAAAGAATATTACACAATCAACTCTTTAAACACATTTTTTGGCTCTGAAAAGTGCCGATTGAATTGTTGAATTTGCGTAACACGGACACACTTTGACGGCGCAATGGTTGCAATCCTCCTCGCCCGGTGAGATTTTCGGTGCTGACGACGATATGCGCTTCAACAAGCGGCTTTGGTCGATTTTCTACAGCCATCTCGAACAAATTAGGGAATATTACAAATCAACTCTTTAAAACACATTTGTTGGCTCTGGAAAGGGCCGATTGAAATGTTGAATTTGCGTAACACTGACACATTTTGACGGCGCACTGGTACAAATCCTCCTCGCCCGATGAGCTTTGCGGTGGCGATGACGATGTGCGCTTCAACAAGCGGCTTTGGTCGATTTTCTTCAGCCATCTCGAACAAATTAAGGAATATTACACAATCAACTCTTTAAAACACATTTGTTGGCTCTGAAAAGTGCCGATTGAATTGTTGAATTTGCGTAACACGGACACACTTTGACCTCGCACTGGTTGCAATCCTCCTCGCCCGGTGAGATTTTCGGTGCTGATGACGATGTGCGCTTCAACAAGCGGCTTCGGTCGATTTTCTTCAGCCATCTCGTACACACAGCTTGCCTCTGGTAGCGAGGAGCTGAGCAGGTTTGCAGGAGCTCTTACCAGCTCGAAAGCGAAAACAAAATGAAACCGAATTCAACGAAGAAGGGATGCTTTATACCCTTAGAATAGCAGGTGATGCTCCTCCTTTCAAATTCTTCGTTTTCTTATCTGGGAAATAGGCTATATGAAACTGATGTCTGGGTAAGGGAATTACAAGATTAGCATTATGCTGTTATTGCATCCCGACGGCACTGCAGCAGCGTCTTCGGAAACATCCTCAAATTGCCGTATTGTCAATTATTCGTAATAAATCAATTATTGTATGCTGCTATGAGATGAATTAAGAAATTATAGCAAGTATGTGATAAACACATTAGGGAATATTACACAATTAACTCTTTAAAACACATTAGTTGGCTCCGAAAAGGGCCGATTGAATTGTTGAATTTGCGTAACACGGACACATTTTGGCGGCTTTGGTCGATTTTCTTCAGCCATCTCGAACAAATTAAAGAATATTACACAATCAACTCTTTAAACACATTTTTTGGCTCTGAAAAGTGCCGATTGAATTGTTGAATTTGCGTAACACGGACACACTTTGACGGCGCAATGGTTGCAATCCTCCTCGCCCGGTGAGATTTTCGGTGCTGACGACGATATGCGCTTCAACAAGCGGCTTTGGTCGATTTTCTACAGCCATCTCGAACAAATTAGGGAATATTACAAATCAACTCTTTAAAACACATTTGTTGGCTCTGGAAAGGGCCGATTGAAATGTTGAATTTGTGTAACACTGACACATTTTGACGGCGCACTGGTACAAATCCTCCTCGCCCGATGAGCTTTGCGGTGGCGATGACGATGTGCGCTTCAACAAGCGGCTTGGGTCGATTTTCTTCAGCCATCTCGAACAAATTAAGGAATATTACACAATCAACTCTTTAAACACATTTGTTGGCTCTGAAAAGTGCCGATTGAATTGTTGAATTTGCGTAACACGGACACACTTTGACGGCGCAATGGTTGCAATCCTCCTCGCCCGGTGAGATTTTCGGTGCTGACGACGATATGCGCTTCAACAAGCGGCTTTGGTCGATTTTCTACAGCCATCTCGAACAAATTAGGGAATATTACAAATCAACTCTTTAACCTTCCTGTTGCATTCAAAAAAAGTTACACTTAAGGCATTCCGGGTCATATTGACCCGGATTTGGCACAGTAATATCGCAGGTATTTTTCAACCAAATTTCAATGTTTTTATACTCAAAATAATCGTTAGTTCATAAATTTTCCGAATCTGGCCCGGACACAAGGATTGACCGGGTTTGGCCGCTCAGAATCGACGCCGAACAGATCAAGTGTGGCCATTTTTGTAAGGGCATGCTTTTCACGATAGGGGTCGTGAAGTTTATCTGTATTAGTTTACAAATGGATGCATATGTAGAAGCTTCCTATCAGAACTTAAATTATTGCTACTATCAATCATTTGGAGCATCTAGAACTGTCTGGTGGCCACGGAACAGGACTTAGAGCCCCCAGACAGACACCAGAGATATCCGTATATGTGGTCAATTTACACTTTCCGCAGAACCCAAACATGCGACATATCAAAATTTGCAGAATTTTATGAATAAAAAACATCTAAGGGAATCTTAGCTGTCATAAGCCATATTGACCACGTTATGGCCACAGAACCGGTTCCAGAGGCCCCAGCGAAGTGGCCAATTTTCGAATTATGTACAACCCAGCCATGTGACATATCAAAATTTGCCAAATTTCATGAAAAAAAAACTTCAAGCAATAATAGCTATCCTGAGTCAAAATGACCACCCTGTGGCCTCGGAATCGGTTCCAGAGGTCCCGGTAAGCTGGCCAGCTTACGGATTATGTACAATCTCGCCATGCGACACATCAAAATTTGCAGATTTTCTTGTAAAATACACTACAGGTTATCCAAGCTGTTTTAAGCCAAAGTGGCCACCCTGTAGTCACAGAACCGGTTCCAAAGGTTTCGGTAAAGTGGCCAGTTAACGGTTTATGTATAATCGAGCTATGCGACATATCAAAATTTACAGAATTTGGTGTAAAAAAACACTTCAGGTAATATTAGCTGTCCTAAGCCAAAACGGCCACGGATTTGGTTCCAGAGACCCCAGTGAAGTAGCCAGTTTACGGATTGTGTACAATCCAGTCATGCGACATATCAAAATTTGGCACCACTCATAAGTTGCGTAACATTTTTTGGTCAATTTTTACACCACCGCCCCCATTGTAGCCTGTTACCATACCTAAAACATGGTTCGTCGCAAAACCGTCGCCTCCCTTCTCAGCACTAGAATGCTACGTCATTTGTAGATGAACCCCTTGTATAATTTCAGGAAAACAAACACTGCAGGTAATCATAGCTATCCTGAGCCGAAATAGACTCACTGTGTCTACGGTAGCGGTTTCAGAGGCCAATTTTGGCACCATGCCGAAAATTTTCATGTTGCCTAAATCGAACCGTGTCAAAATCGAACGGTTATTTTCAATAAAACATCTATCACCGTAATAATGATCACGAATTAAATTTACAGTAGATAGGCAACATTTTGCCTAATTTCAAATGCTTATAACTTTATAAAAAAAATATTGAATTGGATGCATCTGATAGCAGTCGACCGCAAATTTGGTCTAGTTTGCATGGCCAAGCAAGTTTGGAACTCGCTGGGCCATATATATGCCAACGAGCGCCGGAGATGTTCCCGGTTCCCTGAGGTCATTGCTAAATGACATTTTTCATGTCGGTTGTTATTTTTGTGTGGTGTGAAGTTCCCTAGAAACTAGAACTTATAGAAAGTTAAATGCCAGCGGACGCATACGGATTAGTTGGAAATCTTCCGAAATATGACCATTTCCGTAAAACTTGTCAGTCATGGTCGGAAAATATGGTCAGTTATGTATTTCCAATCATGTATATATTATCCGGAGCTTTATCCATGTAAGCATCAAGCTTCAAGATGATGCTCCCAGCAGCATATTCAGAATTTTTAGACGCACTGACTACTGGCAAATTTCACCCATGCACGGAATAATATCAAAATGGGTAACAACCTTGAATATTTTTAAAATTCATGCTTCCGGAAGCAGTTTTTGAATCACCGTCTACCATGAACAGTAGGTTCCATGTGACCACTATAATCCATAATAACCATTCTATAGTAGATTACAGAAGCTTCTACACAAATTTACAATTCGGAACATGGCCACATTCCCTGGGGCTCTTGGAACCTGCTACAAAGTGGTCTAGCAGGTTGTGATTTTGGAAATGCTCACCTTAAAAAATCTTGAAGTTTGATACCTATATTGATATGATTCCAGACAAATTCCTAATTGGCCACTTCCCTCAAGGCACACGAAACATACTATACAATGGTTAAAGAAATAAGTTGCTTTGTAAATACTTCCAGAAGCATCAACTTAAAAATCTTGATGTTTCATACCCATATTGATGAGTTTTCGGACATGTTTTGAATTGACCACATCCCTCGGGACACCTGGAGCCAACTATACAATGGTCGTGGCAGCCGGTGGTAGTGAAAATGGTTCAGGAATCATCAGCTTTGAAAACCTTGAAGTTTGATGCCCATATTGATATTGTTCCAGATATGTTCCTTATCGGCCACTTCCCCTGGACACCTGGAACTTACTTGGCCATTGGCCAAGCAAGTTCCTGAAACTAGAACAAATTTGCGGTCGACTTCTTCCAGATGCATCCAATTTAATCAATTTTCCACAAGGTTATAAGCATTTGAATTTAGGCGAAATTTTGCCTATCTCAATCATTTTTCCTACCCCATGTACCTTTATTGAACATGGTTAGCCTGCAAATTGGCCACAGAACCGGGATCCTTGGAGCCTCCGGAATCCATTATATGGCCACCAAGTATCCAGGACTGCTAAGTTTACCTCAGCTAATTTATGTTATGAAATTCTTCAAATTTTGATATGTCGCATAAAAACGACTCTCCAAAACTCGATGTTCAAGAGACCACTGATTTATACAGTGAAACCTCCATGAGTTGATGTTCCATGACTCGATATCGACTCATGGAAACATACAAGAATCAAAATTTCATGGTAGCTATGATGGTCCCTTCAAACAGCTTTCCAAAGAATTTTTGTCCCATGACTCAATATTTCCATGAGTCGATGGTTCCTTCCAATATCGACTCATTGAGTTTTGAATGTAGAATTATCGAGTTTTAGAATATACCGACACAAAAAATCACAAAATCGGAAGAACAAATTCTTGTACAGTGGGATTTCGTTTTTGGCATGCTCCATTTTTGAATCACTCCCCTCCCGAATGAATGAATCCGTTTTTGGCAACATTTTCGAATGCCATTAAAATTTATAATTTTTGTAAATATTATTATGTTTTTTTATTTAGTCATTTGAAAAGCAAGCCAGCTTTACGCTTTCCGCATTTCAGAGCTCAATTTTTTGCCGATATTCCCCTAAATATCACTAACATTTAGGAGTACCTTACGCGCTTATTTAATTTTAGATAGTCGTATGTTCGCAACGTTTCACGAACTCATTAATCTCTATGAGTATCTCAACTAGAGTTCCAACATCTTTACTCAGGCATTCACGACGTATTACAAGCCCACTTGAGTATGCCGGTAGGTGATACAGTTAATATAACTATGTTTTCTTCAGATTTGGAACAGCTCGCTTGAACAAAGCAGTATTGTCATAAGAGGAACAAAAAGTATATAACTCACCACTTCAGCTCACTGTTATTTTTATTGTGCAATGACATGTATTGCGTATGTAGAAGCATAACAGTCGTGTTTCTTAGCTTTTCATGGAATTTCATAAAATAAATTGCGTATTTCAAGTAGATTCGTTTTCAAGTATATTCCATAAGTGTCAATATATAATCCATAACTTTGACAATACCTAGAGCAATAAATGACTCACAAGAACAGGATTTACACTATACTTCATCCTCAATAAGGTCGATGCACGCTTCAATGAATACGATAAATACTCTGTATGACGTTGGACTTTTTAATTAACGATCCAACATTCTATATCAGTGATGATCAGGCTAGATTATACTGCGTAAGATATCAAGATTTTGCATTAATTTATCAAAATGTTCTTTATGATATCCTATCGACCGTTTGCTGGAGCTAGGAGTTCTTTTACCCAAGGGTTATGGAATCCTATATTTTATGATGGGCTACTGAGAATATTGAAAGTACTAAGCGAAATCTGAGTATTTCTTGCGGGATCTTGAGAATGTATATTTAGTTATTGAGGATGCTGTGAAAAATCTGTTGATTAATTGTAAACTCCTAAGATTTCTAAGGCGGCATGTGAATTTCTAGCGGAATACTGTGGATGTCCAGTTTTATTTTCAATATTTCTGACAAAATCTTGAGGATTCTGAATACTCGACCAGACGGAAGAAACAATATTATAACAGAATGTGTTTCCCTGATATGATTTTTTTACATCACCAGTTGTCATAAAACATGTACCGTTTGTAGTTAAAATAACAAAAATTCTAACAAAATTTGCACCACAATAAACTAAAATATAACAAACCCTGTTACATTTATATCAAAATTATTACAGAATGTGTTGCAAGGATGTTACAAAATAACAAAATTATTGCAACTATATTACTGTTCATGTCATCGGATGTTCTATGCAACAAGCTGATAAATTCGATGTCAAAAATAAAAGAAATGTTGTTATAAATGTGTAACTTAAAATATAACAAGTTGAGAACAAAGCCATCTTGATAACACAATTTTATCAACTTCTATTATTTTTAACTGCTGCTGATAGGAATGTGTTATAATCTTGTTATGTGGTTTTGGTCGGGTAGGTTAACAGCAAAATTCAGAGATTGCTAGTGGCAGCCTGGAAAGTCCTTATGAATTTTTGAGACTTGAGAATTTTTCGCAAATTATAGTTTTTCTGCATTCTAACACTATTTTGACGATTTGTTCATTTCTTGAATAAAGATCACTTATGCGATTATGGTTTTCACATGGTCCATGTGTACAAATAGTATACATAAAGCTTATAAAACATCATTTAAGATATTTCAGCAATAAAAAGTTTATGAAACGCTTGTCACAATTCTATATGATGGTTCTTTAGCTTTATCACATAGTCCTTGATATTTAAAAAATGGGTTCCGATTTTGGCACGGTTCCGTTTTTCACAACTGAAAATTTCGATTTTGCCAAAAAACGGAATCCCACTGTATTTCCAATACATATAACATCACTTCAGTAAGAAAGCAATATTATTTTTCTGAAAGTATTTTACAAACTATTATTGTTTCTGACAACAAATTTTTATATGCATTTATTTTTGAACTTCTTGACTTGCAAGTATTTATTCACCTCAAAACAAGACTTTGTTCCAGTTACCTCAAATAAGAATGATTTTCAAATAGATATCGAGTTATGGAGAGAAAATTACCTCTTACGTGACTTCGACTTGTGGAGAAATCGATTTATAGAAATATCGACTTTTCGAGAGCAAGATGTATTGAAATTTAAAGGGACTGAAAAGTCCATCGAGATATAGAGGATATCGAGTTAAAGAATATCGAGTTGTGGAGAGTGGACTGATAACATCAGGCGATTTTTTCATAAAATCCATCAAATATTGATATATTGCATGGGTGAATTCTATGGAAAGTATAAATTGACTACATTGCCTGGACCTCTTGAAAATACGGAACGAATTATATGGCCACAGAATGGCTGATACATGGCACATTACTACTTAGATTAGCTTAGATGATTTTATCATAAAATTCTGCTGATTTTGATATGTCGCATGGTTGGATTCTATGGAAATGGAAAATTGGCCATATTACCGGGACCTCTAGAACCTACGGAACCGATTATTTGGACACCCAGTAGCCAAATCATGGCCCAGCGCTGCTCAGATTACATTAGATATTTTTTACACAAAATTCTGTAAATTTTGATTTGTCGCATGGCAGGATTCTATGGAAATTTCAAATTGGCCACTTTACTGGGACCTCTAAAACCTACGGAACCGATTATTTGGCCACCGAGTAGCCAAATCATAGCTCAGGGCTGCTCAGATTACCTCGGATGTTTTTAACACGAAATTCTGCAAATTTTGATATGTCGCAAGGCAGGATTCTATGGAAATTTCAAATTGGCCACTTTACTGGGACCTCTGGATTTTCTGGAACCTACGGAACCGATTATTCGGCCACCGAGTAGCCAAAACATGGCCTAGGGCTGCTCAGATTACCTCGGATGTTTTTTTTACATGAAATTCTGCAAATTTTGATATGTCGCATGGCGGACTTCTATGGAAATTCTAAATTGGCCGCTTAACTGAGACCTCTGGAACCTACGGAACCGATTATTTGGCCACCGAGTAGCCAAAACATGGCCTAGGGCTGCTCAGATTACCTCGGCTATTTTTTACACGAAATTCTACAAATTTTGATATGTCGCATGGCAGGATTCTAAAGAAAAAATAAAAAAAGGCCATGGCAGGATTCTATGGAAATTTCAAATTGGCCACTTTACTGGGACCTCTGGAACCTACGGAACCGATTATTTGGCCACCGAGTAGCAAAAACATGACCCAGGGCTGCTCAGATTACCTCGGATGTTTTTTTACATGAAATTCTGCAAATTTTGATATGTCGCAAGGCAGGCTTCTATGGAAATTTAAAATTGGCTACTTTACTGGGACCTCTGGAACCTACGGAACCGATTATTTGGCCACCGAGTAGCCAAAACATGACCCAGCGCTGCTCAGATTACCTCGGATGTTATTTTACATGAAATTCTGCAAATTTTGATATGTCGCATGGCAGGATTCTATGGAAATTTCAAATTGGCCACTTTACTGGGACCTCTGGAACCTCTGGAACCTACGGAACCGATTATTTGGCCACCGAGTAGCCAAGACATAGCCTAGGGCTGCTCAGATTACCTCGGATGTTTTTTACACGAAATTCTACAAATTTTGATTTGTCGCATGGCAGGATTCTATGGAAATTTCAAATTGGCCACTTTACCGGGACCTCTGGAACCTACGGAACCGATTATTTGGCCACCGAGTAGCCAAAACATGACCCAGGGCTGCTTAGATTACCTCGGATGTTTTTTTACATGAAATTCTGCATATTTTGATATGTTGCATGGCAGGATTCTATGGAAATTTCAAATTGGCCACTTTACTGGCTGCTCAGATTACCTCGGATGTTTTTTACACGAAATTCTACTAATTTTGATATGTCGCATGGCAGGATTCTATGGAAGTTTCAAATTGGCCACTTTACCGGGACCTCTGGAACCTACGGAACCGATTATTTGGCCACCGAGTAGCCAAAACATGACCCAGCGCTGCTCAGATTACCTCGGATGTTTTTATACATGAAATTCTGCAAATTTTGATATGTCGCAAGGCAGGCTTCTATGGAAATTTAAAATTGGCTACTTTACTGGGACCTCTGGAACCTACGGAACCGATTATTTGGCCAACGAGTAGCCAAAACATGGCCCAGGGCTGCTTAGATTACCTCGGATGTTTCTTACACGAAATTCTGCAAATTTTGATATGTCGCATGGCAGGATTCTATGGAAATTTCAAATTGGCCACTTTACTGGGACCTCTGGAACCTCTGGAACCTACGGAACCGATTATTTGGCCACCGAGTAGCCAAGACATAGCCTAGGGCTGCTCAGATTACCTCGGATGTTTTTTACACGAAATTCTACAAATTTTGATTTGTCGCATGGCAGGATTCTATGGAAATTTCAAATTGGCCACTTTACCGGGACCTCTGGAACCTACGGAACCGATTATTTGGCCACCGAGTAGCCAAAACATGACCCAGGGCTGCTTAGATTACCTCGGATGTTTTTTTACATGAAATTCTGCAAATTTTGATATGTCGCATGGCAGGATTCTATGGAAATTTCAAATTGGCCACTTTACTGGGACCTCTGGAACCTCTGGAACCTACGGAACCGATTATTTGGCCACCGAGTAGCCAAGACATAGCCTAGGGCTGCTCAGATTACCTCGGATGTTTTTTACACGAAATTCTACTAATTTTGATATGTCGCATGGCAGGATTCTATGGAAGTTTCAAATTGGCCACTTTACCGGGACCTCTGGAACCTACGGAACCGATTATTTGGCCACCGAGTAGCCAAAACATGACCCAGCGCTGCTCAGATTACCTCGGATGTTTTTATACATGAAATTCTGCAAATTTTGATATGTCGCAAGGCAGGCTTCTATGGAAATTTAAAATTGGCTACTTTACTGGGACCTCTGGAACCTACGGAACCGATTATTTGGCCAACGAGTAGCCAAAACATGGCCCAGGGCTGCTTAGATTACCTCGGATGTTTCTTACACGAAATTCTGCAAATTTTGATATGTCGCATGGCAGGATTCTATGGAAATTTCAAATTGGCCACTTTACTGGGACCTCTGGAACCTCTGGAACCTACGGAACCGATTATTTGGCCACCGAGTAGCCAAAACATGACCCAGCGCTGCTCAGATTACCTCGGATGTTTTTATACATGAAATTCTGCAAATTTTGATATGTCGCAAGGCAGGCTTCTATGGAAATTTAAAATTGGCTACTTTACTGGGACCTCTGGAACCTACGGAACCGATTATTTGGCCAACGAGTAGCCAAAACATGGCCCAGGGCTGCTTAGATTACCTCGGATGTTTCTTACACGAAATTCTGCAAATTTTGATATGTCGCATGGCAGGATTCTATGGAAATTTCAAATTGGCCACTTTACTGGGACCTCTGGAACCTCTGGAACCTACGGAACCGATTATTTGGCCACCGAGTAGTCAAATCATGGCCCAGGGCTGCTCAGATTACCTCGGATGTTTTTTACACGAATTTCTGCCAATTTTGATATGTCGCATGGCAGGCTTCTATGGAAATTTCAAATTGGCCACTTTAATGGGACCTCTGGAACCTACGGAACCGATTATTTGGCCATCGAGTAGCCAAGACATGGCCTAGGGCTGCTCAGATTACCTCGGATGTTTTTTTACATGAAATTCTGCAAATTTTGATATGTCGCATGGCAGGCTTCTATGGAAATTTCAAATTGGCCGCTTTACTGAGACCTCTGAAACCTACGGAACCGATAATTTGGCCACCGAGTAGACAAATCATGACCTAGGGCTGCTCAGATTACCTCGGATGTTTTTTACACGAAATTCTACAAATTTTGACATGTCGCATGGCAGGATTATATGGAAATTTCAATTGGCCACTTTACCGGGACCTCTGGAACCTACGGAACCGATTATTTGGCCACCGAGTAGCCAAATCATAGCTCAGGGCTGCTCAGATTACCTCGGATGTTTTTAACACGAAATTCTGCAAATTTTGATATGTCGCAAGGCAGGATTCTATGGAAATTTCAAATTGGCCACTTTACTGGGACCTCTGGAACCTCTGGAACCTACGGAACCGATTATTTGGCCACCGAGTAGCCAAGACATGGCCTAGGGCTGCTCAGATTACCTCGGATGTTTTTTTACATGAAATTCTGCAAATTTTGATATGTCGCATGGCAGGCTTCTATGGAAATTCTAAATTGGCCGCTTTACTGAGACCTCTGAAACCTACGGAACCGATAATTTGGCCACCGAGTAGACAAATCATGACCTTGGGCTGCTCAGATTACCTCGGATGTTTTTTTACATGAAATTCTGCAAATTTTGATATGTCGCATGGCAGGCTTCTATGGAAATTTCAAATTGGCCGCTTTACTGAGACCTCTGAAACCTACGGAACCGATAATTTGGCCACCGAGTAGACAAATCATGACCTAGGGCTGCTCAGATTACCTCGGATGTTTTTTACACGGAATTCTACAAATTTTGATATGTCGCATGGCAGGATTCTATGGAAATTTCAATTGGCCACTTTACTGGGACCTCTGGAACCTACGGAACCGATTATTTGGCCACCGAGTAGCCAAATCATAGCTCAGGGCTGCTCAGATTACCTCGGATGTTTTTAACACGAAATTCTGCAAATTTTGATATGTCGCAAGGCAGGATTCTATGGAAATTTCAAATTGGCCACTTTACTGGGACCTCTGGAACCTCTGGAACCTACGGAACCGATTAATTGGCCACCGAGTAGCCAAGACATGGCCTAGGGCTGCTCAGATTACCTCGGATGTTTTTTACGCGAAATCCTACAAATTTTGATATGTCGCATGGCAGGATTCTATGGAAATTTCAAATTGGCCACTTTACTGGGACCTCTGGAACCTACGGAACCGATTATTTGGCCACCGAGTAGCAAAAACATGACCCAGGGCTGCTCAGATTACCTCGGATGTTTTTTTTACATGAAATTCTGCAAATTTTGATATGTCGCAAGGCAGGCTTCTATGGAAATTTAAAATTGGCTACTTTACTGGGACCTCTGGAACCTACGGAACCGATTATTTGGCCACCGAGTAGCCAAAACATGACCCAGCGCTGCTCAGATTACCTCGGATGTTATTTTACATGAAATTCTGCAAATTTTGATATGTCGCATGGCAGGATTCTATGGAAATTTCAAATTGGCCACTTTACTGGGACCTCTGGAACCTCTGGAACCTACGGAACCGATTATTTGACCACCGAGTAGCCAAGACATGGCCTAGGGCTGCTCAGATTACCTCGGATGTTTTTTACACGAAATTCTACAAATTTTGATTTGTCGCATGGCAGGATTCTATGGAAATTTCAAATTGGCCACTTTACTGGGACCTCTGGAACCTACGGAACCGATTATTTGGCCACCGAGTAGCAAAAACATGACCCAGGGCTGCTCAGATTACCTCGGATGTTTTTTTTACATGAAATTCTGCAAATTTTGATATGTCGCAAGGCAGGCTTCTATGGAAATTTAAAATTGGCTACTTTACTGGGACCTCTGGAACCTACGGAACCGATTATTTGGCCACCGAGTAGCCAAAACATGACCCAGCGCTGCTCAGATTACCTCGGATGTTATTTTACATGAAATTCTGCAAATTTTGATATGTCGCATGGCAGGATTCTATGGAAATTTCAAATTGGCCACTTTACTGGGACCTCTGGAACCTCTGGAACCTACGGAACCGATTATTTGGCCACCGAGTAGCCAAGACATGGCCTAGGGCTGCTCAGATTACCTCGGATGTTTTTTACGCGAAATCCTACAAATTTTGATATGTCGCATGGCAGGATTCTATGGAAATTTCAAATTGGCCACTTTACTGGGACCTCTGGAACCTACGGAACCGATTATTTGGCCACCGAGTAGCAAAAACATGACCCAGGGCTGCTCAGATTACCTCGGATGTTTTTTTTACATGAAATTCTGCAAATTTTGATATGTCGCAAGGCAGGCTTCTATGGAAATTTAAAATTGGCTACTTTACTGGGATCTCTGGAACCTACGGAACCGATTATTTGGCCACCGAGTAGCCAAAACATGACCCAGCGCTGCTCAGATTACCTCGGATGTTATTTTACATGAAATTCTGCAAATTTTGATATGTCGCATGGCAGGATTCTATGGAAATTTCAAATTGGCCACTTTACTGGGACCTCTGGAACCTCTGGAACCTACGGAACCGATTATTTGGCCACCGAGTAGTCAAATCATGGCCCAGGGCTGCTCAGATTACCTCAGATGTTTTTTACACGAATTTCTGCCAATTTTGATATGTCGCATGGCAGGCTTCTATGGAAATTTCAAATTGGCCACTTTAATGGGACCTCTGGAACCTACGGAACCGATTATTTGGCCAACGAGTAGCCAAAACATGGCCCAGGGCTGCTTAGATTACCTCGTATGTTTTTTTACATGAAATTCTGCAAATTTTGATATGTTGTATGGCAGGATTCTATGGAAATTGCAAATTGGCCACTTTACTGGGACCTCTGGAACCTCTGGAACCTACGGAACCGATTATTTGACCACCGAGTAGCCAAGACATGGCCTAGGGCTGCTCAGATTACCTCGGATGTTTTTTACACGAAATTCTACTAATTTTGATATGTCGCATGGCAGGATTCTATGGAAGTTTCAAATTGGCCACTTTACCGGGACCTCTGGAACCTACGGAACTGATTATTTGGCCACCGAGTAGCCAAAACATGACCCAGCGCTGCTCAGATTACCTCAGATGTTTTTATACATGAAATTCTGCAAATTTTGATATGTCGCAAGGCAGGCTTCTATGGAAATTTAAAATTGGCTACTTTACTGGGACCTCTGGAACCTCTGGAACCGATTATTTGGCCACCGAGTAGCCAAAGCGTGGCTCAAGGCTGCTCAGATTACCTCGGATGTTTCTTACACGAAATTCTGCAAATTTTGATATGTCGCATGGCAGGATTCTATGGAAATTTCAAATTGGCCACTTTACTGGGACCTCTGGAACCTCTGGAACCTACGGAACCGATTATTTGGCCACCGAGTAGTCAAATCATGGCCCAGGGCTGCTCAGATTACCTCAGATGTTTTTTACACGAATTTCTGCCAATTTTGATATGTCGCATGGCAGGCTTCTATGGAAATTTCAAATTGGCCACTTTAATGGGACCTCTGGAACCTACGGAACCGATTATTTGGCCAACGAGTAGCCAAAACATGGCCCAGGGCTGCTTAGATTACCTCGTATGTTTTTTTACACGAATTTCTGCCAATTTTGATATGTCGCATGGCAGGCTTCTATGGAAATTTCAAATTGGCCACTTTAATGGGACCTCTGGAACCTACGGAACCGATTATTTGGCCACCGAGTAGCCAAAACATGGCCCAGGGCTGCTTAGATTACCTCGGAAGTTTTTTACATGAAATTCTGCAAATTTTGATATGTTGCATGGCAGGATTCTATGGAAATTTCAAATTGGCCACTTTACTTGGAACCTCTGGAACCTACGGAACCGATTATTTGACCACCGAGTAGCCAAGACATGGCCTAGGGCTGCTCAGATTACCTCGGATGTTTTTTACACGAAATTCTACAAATTTTGATTTGTCGCATGGCAGGATTCTATGGAAATTTCAAATTGGCCACTTTACTGGGACCTCTGGAACCTACGGAACCGATTATTTGGCCACCGAGTAGCAAAAACATGACCCAGGGCTGCTCAGATTACCTCGGATGTTTTTTTTACATGAAATTCTGCAAATTTTGATATGTCGCAAGGCAGGCTTCTATGGAAATTTAAAATTGGCTACTTTACTGGGACCTCTGGAACCTACGGAACCGATTATTTGGCCACCGAGTAGCAAAAACATGACCCAGGGCTGCTCAGATTACCTCGGATGTTTTTTTTACATGAAATTCTGCAAATTTTGATATGTCGCAAGGCAGGCTTCTATGGAAATTTAAAATTGGCTACTTTACTGGGACCTCTGGAACCTACGGAACCGATTATTTGGCCACCGAGTAGCCAAAACATGACCCAGCGCTGCTCAGATTACCTCGGATGTTATTTTACATGAAATTCTGCAAATTTTGATATGTCGCATGGCAGGATTCTATGGAAATTTCAAATTGGCCACTTTACTGGGACCTCTGGAACCTCTGGAACCTACGGAACCGATTATTTGGCCACCGAGTAGCCAAGACATGGCCTAGGGCTGCTCAGATTACCTCGGATGTTTTTTACACGAAATTCTACAAATTTTGATTTGTCGCATGGCAGGATTCTATGGAAATTTCAAATTGGCCACTTTACTGGGACCTCTGGAACCTACGGAACCGATTATTTGGCCACCGAGTAGCAAAAACATGACCCAGGGCTGCTCAGATTACCTCGGATGTTTTTTTTACATGAAATTCTGCAAATTTTGATATGTCGCAAGGCAGGCTTCTATGGAAATTTAAAATTGGCTACTTTACTGGGATCTCTGGAACCTACGGAACCGATTATTTGGCCACCGAGTAGCCAAAACATGACCCAGCGCTGCTCAGATTACCTCGGATGTTATTTTACATGAAATTCTGCAAATTTTGATATGTCGCATGGCAGGATTCTATGGAAATTTCAAATTGGCCACTTTACTGGGACCTCTGGAACCTATGGAACCTACGGAACCGATTATTTGGCCACCGAGTAGTCAAATCATGGCCCAGGGCTGCTCAGATTACCTCAGATGTTTTTTACACGAATTTCTGCCAATTTTGATATGTCGCATGGCAGGCTTCTATGGAAATTTCAAATTGGCCACTTTAATGGGACCTCTGGAACCTACGGAACCGATTATTTGGCCAACGAGTAGCCAAAACATGGCCCAGGGCTGCTTAGATTACCTCGTATGTTTTTTTACATGAAATTCTGCAAATTTTGATATGTTGTATGGCAGGATTCTATGGAAATTGCAAATTGGCCACTTTACTGGGACCTCTGGAACCTCTGGAACCTACGGAACCGATTATTTGACCACCGAGTAGCCAAGACATGGCCCAGGGCTGCTTAGATTACCTCGGAAGTTTTTTACATGAAATTCTGCAAATTTTGATATGTTGCATGGCAGGATTCTATGGAAATTTCAAATTGGCCACTTTACTTGGAACCTCTGGAACCTACGGAACCGATTATTTGACCACCGAGTAGCCAAGACATGGCCTAGGGCTGCTCAGATTACCTCGGATGTTTTTTACACGAAATTCTACAAATTTTGATTTGTCGCATGGCAGGATTCTATGGAAATTTCAAATTGGCCACTTTACTGGGACCTCTGGAACCTACGGAACCGATTATTTGGCCACCGAGTAGCAAAAACATGACCCAGGGCTGCTCAGATTACCTCGGATGTTTTTTTTACATGAAATTCTGCAAATTTTGATATGTCGCAAGGCAGGCTTCTATGGAAATTTAAAATTGGCTACTTTACTGGGACCTCTGGAACCTACGGAACCGATTATTTGGCCACCGAGTAGCCAAGACATGGCCTAGGGCTGCTCAGATTACCTCGGATGTTTTTTTACATGAAATTCTGCAAATTTTGATATGTCGCATGGCAGGCTTCTATGGAAATTCTAAATTGGCCGCTTTACTGAGACCTCTGAAACCTACGGAACCGATAATTTGGCCACCGAGTAGACAAATCATGACCTTGGGCTGCTCAGATTACCTCGGATGTTTTTTTACATGAAATTCTGCAAATTTTGATATGTCGCATGGCAGGCTTCTATGGAAATTTCAAATTGGCCGCTTTACTGAGACCTCTGAAACCTACGGAACCGATAATTTGGCCACCGAGTAGACAAATCATGACCTAGGGCTGCTCAGATTACCTCGGATGTTTTTTACACGGAATTCTACAAATTTTGATATGTCGCATGGCAGGATTCTATGGAAATTTCAATTGGCCACTTTACTGGGACCTCTGGAACCTACGGAACCGATTATTTGGCCACCGAGTAGCCAAATCATAGCTCAGGGCTGCTCAGATTACCTCGGATGTTTTTAACACGAAATTCTGCAAATTTTGATATGTCGCAAGGCAGGATTCTATGGAAATTTCAAATTGGCCACTTTACTGGGACCTCTGGAACCTCTGGAACCTACGGAACCGATTAATTGGCCACCGAGTAGCCAAGACATGGCCTAGGGCTGCTCAGATTACCTCGGATGTTTTTTACGCGAAATCCTACAAATTTTGATATGTCGCATGGCAGGATTCTATGGAAATTTCAAATTGGCCACTTTACTGGGACCTCTGGAACCTACGGAACCGATTATTTGGCCACCGAGTAGCAAAAACATGACCCAGGGCTGCTCAGATTACCTCGGATGTTTTTTTTACATGAAATTCTGCAAATTTTGATATGTCGCAAGGCAGGCTTCTATGGAAATTTAAAATTGGCTACTTTACTGGGACCTCTGGAACCTACGGAACCGATTATTTGGCCACCGAGTAGCCAAAACATGACCCAGCGCTGCTCAGATTACCTCGGATGTTATTTTACATGAAATTCTGCAAATTTTGATATGTCGCATGGCAGGATTCTATGGAAATTTCAAATTGGCCACTTTACTGGGACCTCTGGAACCTCTGGAACCTACGGAACCGATTATTTGACCACCGAGTAGCCAAGACATGGCCTAGGGCTGCTCAGATTACCTCGGATGTTTTTTACACGAAATTCTACAAATTTTGATTTGTCGCATGGCAGGATTCTATGGAAATTTCAAATTGGCCACTTTACTGGGACCTCTGGAACCTCTGGAACCTACGGAACCGATTAATTGGCCACCGAGTAGCCAAGACATGGCCTAGGGCTGCTCAGATTACCTCGGATGTTTTTTACGCGAAATCCTACAAATTTTGATATGTCGCATGGCAGGATTCTATGGAAATTTCAAATTGGCCACTTTACTGGGACCTCTGGAACCTACGGAACCGATTATTTGGCCACCGAGTAGCAAAAACATGACCCAGGGCTGCTCAGATTACCTCGGATGTTTTTTTTACATGAAATTCTGCAAATTTTGATATGTCGCAAGGCAGGCTTCTATGGAAATTTAAAATTGGCTACTTTACTGGGACCTCTGGAACCTACGGAACCGATTATTTGGCCACCGAGTAGCCAAAACATGACCCAGCGCTGCTCAGATTACCTCGGATGTTATTTTACATGAAATTCTGCAAATTTTGATATGTCGCATGGCAGGATTCTATGGAAATTTCAAATTGGCCACTTTACTGGGACCTCTGGAACCTCTGGAACCTACGGAACCGATTATTTGGCCACCGAGTAGCCAAGACATGGCCTAGGGCTGCTCAGATTACCTCGGATGTTTTTTACGCGAAATCCTACAAATTTTGATATGTCGCATGGCAGGATTCTATGGAAATTTCAAATTGGCCACTTTACTGGGACCTCTGGAACCTACGGAACCGATTATTTGGCCACCGAGTAGCAAAAACATGACCCAGGGCTGCTCAGATTACCTCGGATGTTTTTTTTACATGAAATTCTGCAAATTTTGATATGTCGCAAGGCAGGCTTCTATGGAAATTTAAAATTGGCTACTTTACTGGGATCTCTGGAACCTACGGAACCGATTATTTGGCCACCGAGTAGCCAAAACATGACCCAGCGCTGCTCAGATTACCTCGGATGTTATTTTACATGAAATTCTGCAAATTTTGATATGTCGCATGGCAGGATTCTATGGAAATTTCAAATTGGCCACTTTACTGGGACCTCTGGAACCTCTGGAACCTACGGAACCGATTATTTGGCCACCGAGTAGTCAAATCATGGCCCAGGGCTGCTCAGATTACCTCAGATGTTTTTTACACGAATTTCTGCCAATTTTGATATGTCGCATGGCAGGCTTCTATGGAAATTTCAAATTGGCCACTTTAATGGGACCTCTGGAACCTACGGAACCGATTATTTGGCCAACGAGTAGCCAAAACATGGCCCAGGGCTGCTTAGATTACCTCGTATGTTTTTTTACATGAAATTCTGCAAATTTTGATATGTTGTATGGCAGGATTCTATGGAAATTGCAAATTGGCCACTTTACTGGGACCTCTGGAACCTCTGGAACCTACGGAACCGATTATTTGACCACCGAGTAGCCAAGACATGGCCTAGGGCTGCTCAGATTACCTCGGATGTTTTTTACACGAAATTCTACTAATTTTGATATGTCGCATGGCAGGATTCTATGGAAGTTTCAAATTGGCCACTTTACCGGGACCTCTGGAACCTACGGAACTGATTATTTGGCCACCGAGTAGCCAAAACATGACCCAGCGCTGCTCAGATTACCTCAGATGTTTTTATACATGAAATTCTGCAAATTTTGATATGTCGCAAGGCAGGCTTCTATGGAAATTTAAAATTGGCTACTTTACTGGGACCTCTGGAACCTCTGGAACCGATTATTTGGCCACCGAGTAGCCAAAGCGTGGCTCAAGGCTGCTCAGATTACCTCGGATGTTTCTTACACGAAATTCTGCAAATTTTGATATGTCGCATGGCAGGATTCTATGGAAATTTCAAATTGGCCACTTTACTGGGACCTCTGGAACCTCTGGAACCTACGGAACCGATTATTTGGCCACCGAGTAGTCAAATCATGGCCCAGGGCTGCTCAGATTACCTCAGATGTTTTTTACACGAATTTCTGCCAATTTTGATATGTCGCATGGCAGGCTTCTATGGAAATTTCAAATTGGCCACTTTAATGGGACCTCTGGAACCTACGGAACCGATTATTTGGCCAACGAGTAGCCAAAACATGGCCCAGGGCTGCTTAGATTACCTCGTATGTTTTTTTACACGAATTTCTGCCAATTTTGATATGTCGCATGGCAGGCTTCTATGGAAATTTCAAATTGGCCACTTTAATGGGACCTCTGGAACCTACGGAACCGATTATTTGGCCACAGAGTAGCCAAAACATGGCCCAGGGCTGCTTAGATTACCTCGGAAGTTTTTTACATGAAATTCTGCAAATTTTGATATGTTGCATGGCAGGATTCTATGGAAATTTCAAATTGGCCACTTTACTTGGAACCTCTGGAACCTACGGAACCGATTATTTGACCACCGAGTAGCCAAGACATGGCCTAGGGCTGCTCAGATTACCTCGGATGTTTTTTACACGAAATTCTACAAATTTTGATTTGTCGCATGGCAGGATTCTATGGAAATTTCAAATTGGCCACTTTACTGGGACCTCTGGAACCTACGGAACCGATTATTTGGCCACCGAGTAGCAAAAACATGACCCAGGGCTGCTCAGATTACCTCGGATGTTTTTTTTACATGAAATTCTGCAAATTTTGATATGTCGCAAGGCAGGCTTCTATGGAAATTTAAAATTGGCTACTTTACTGGGACCTCTGGAACCTACGGAACCGATTATTTGGCCACCGAGTAGCCAAAACATGACCCAGCGCTGCTCAGATTACCTCGGATGTTATTTTACATGAAATTCTGCAAATTTTGATATGTCGCATGGCAGGATTCTATGGAAATTTCAAATTGGCCACTTTACTGGGACCTCTGGAACCTCTGGAACCTACGGAACCGATTATTTGGCCACCGAGTAGCCAAGACATGGCCTAGGGCTGCTCAGATTACCTCGGATGTTTTTTACACGAAATTCTACAAATTTTGATTTGTCGCATGGCAGGATTCTATGGAAATTTCAAATTGGCCACTTTACTGGGACCTCTGGAACCTACGGAACCGATTATTTGGCCACCGAGTAGCAAAAACATGACCCAGGGCTGCTCAGATTACCTCGGATGTTTTTTTTACATGAAATTCTGCAAATTTTGATATGTCGCAAGGCAGGCTTCTATGGAAATTTAAAATTGGCTACTTTACTGGGACCTCTGGAACCTACGGAACCGATTATTTGGCCACCGAGTAGCCAAAACATGACCCAGCGCTGCTCAGATTACCTCGGATGTTATTTTACATGAAATTCTGCAAATTTTGATATGTCGCATGGCAGGATTCTATGGAAATTTCAAATTGGCCACTTTACTGGGACCTCTGGAACCTCTGGAACCTACGGAACCGATTAATTGGCCACCGAGTAGCCAAGACATGGCCTAGGGCTGCTCAGATTACCTCGGATGTTTTTTACGCGAAATCCTACAAATTTTGATATGTCGCATGGCAGGATTCTATGGAAATTTCAAATTGGCCACTTTACTGGGACCTCTGGAACCTACGGAACCGATTATTTGGCCACCGAGTAGCAAAAACATGACCCAGGGCTGCTCAGATTACCTCGGATGTTTTTTTTACATGAAATTCTGCAAATTTTGATATGTCGCAAGGCAGGCTTCTATGGAAATTTAAAATTGGCTACTTTACTGGGATCTCTGGAACCTACGGAACCGATTATTTGGCCACCGAGTAGCCAAAACATGACCCAGCGCTGCTCAGATTACCTCGGATGTTATTTTACATGAAATTCTGCAAATTTTGATATGTCGCATGGCAGGATTCTATGGAAATTTCAAATTGGCCACTTTACTGGGACCTCTGGAACCTCTGGAACCTACGGAACCGATTATTTGGCCACCGAGTAGTCAAATCATGGCCCAGGGCTGCTCAGATTACCTCAGATGTTTTTTACACGAATTTCTGCCAATTTTGATATGTCGCATGGCAGGCTTCTATGGAAATTTCAAATTGGCCACTTTAATGGGACCTCTGGAACCTACGGAACCGATTATTTGGCCAACGAGTAGCCAAAACATGGCCCAGGGCTGCTTAGATTACCTCGTATGTTTTTTTACATGAAATTCTGCAAATTTTGATATGTTGTATGGCAGGATTCTATGGAAATTGCAAATTGGCCACTTTACTGGGACCTCTGGAACCTCTGGAACCTACGGAACCGATTATTTGACCACCGAGTAGCCAAGACATGGCCTAGGGCTGCTCAGATTACCTCGGATGTTTTTTACACGAAATTCTACTAATTTTGATATGTCGCATGGCAGGATTCTATGGAAGTTTCAAATTGGCCACTTTACCGGGACCTCTGGAACCTACGGAACTGATTATTTGGCCACCGAGTAGCCAAAACATGACCCAGCGCTGCTCAGATTACCTCAGATGTTTTTATACATGAAATTCTGCAAATTTTGATATGTCGCAAGGCAGGCTTCTATGGAAATTTAAAATTGGCTACTTTACTGGGACCTCTGGAACCTCTGGAACCGATTATTTGGCCACCGAGTAGCCAAAGCGTGGCTCAAGGCTGCTCAGATTACCTCGGATGTTTCTTACACGAAATTCTGCAAATTTTGATATGTCGCATGGCAGGATTCTATGGAAATTTCAAATTGGCCACTTTACTGGGACCTCTGGAACCTCTGGAACCTACGGAACCGATTATTTGGCCACCGAGTAGTCAAATCATGGCCCAGGGCTGCTCAGATTACCTCAGATGTTTTTTACACGAATTTCTGCCAATTTTGATATGTCGCATGGCAGGCTTCTATGGAAATTTCAAATTGGCCACTTTAATGGGACCTCTGGAACCTACGGAACCGATTATTTGGCCAACGAGTAGCCAAAACATGGCCCAGGGCTGCTTAGATTACCTCGTATGTTTTTTTACACGAATTTCTGCCAATTTTGATATGTCGCATGGCAGGCTTCTATGGAAATTTCAAATTGGCCACTTTAATGGGACCTCTGGAACCTACGGAACCGATTATTTGGCCACCGAGTAGCCAAAACATGGCCCAGGGCTGCTTAGATTACCTCGGAAGTTTTTTACATGAAATTCTGCAAATTTTGATATGTTGCATGGCAGGATTCTATGGAAATTTCAAATTGGCCACTTTACTTGGAACCTCTGGAACCTACGGAACCGATTATTTGGCCACCGAGTAGCCAAGACATGGCCTAGGGCTGCTCAGATTACCTCGGATGTTTTTTACACGAAATTCTGCAAATTTTGATATGTCGCATGGCAGGATTCTATGGAAATTTCAAATTGGCCACTTTACTGGGACCTCTGGAACCTACGGAACCGATTATTTGGCAATCGAGTAGCCAAAACATGACCCAGGGCTGCTCAGATTATCTCGGATGTTTTTTGTATGAAATTTCCGGGGTCTTCCAAGAATGGCTAAACCTTGATCCGTTTGTCGCCGATTCTATAAGCCGTTAAACCCGGTCAATTTTAGTTTTCCGCTCAAATTGATAAAATTCATGAACTGACGATTCTTTTGAGTATAAAAAGTTTGAAATTTGGCTGGAAAATACCTACAAAATTGCAATGTCAAATCCGGGTCAATATGACCCGAATGCCTTAAGTGTAACTTTTTTTGTGGCGCCCTTCAGAAACATGCTAGAAATTTGATTTTTTGCCAAAACACAGTTTTCCAGAAAATAGGAAAAGTCACAAAGTTTCAAAGCGCTAGGTGGTCCCGTTTAAGAGTTACAAGTGCTCAAAAGTCGGTTTCGGGTCATATTGACCCGAATGCAACAGGAAGGTTAAAACACATTTGTTGGCTCTGGAAAGGGCCGATTGAAATGTTGAATTTGCGTAACACTGACACATTTTGACGGCGCACTGGTACAAATCCTCCTCGCCCGATGAGCTTTGCGGTGGCGATGACGATGTGCGCTTCAACAAGCGGCTTTGGTCGATTTTCTTCAGCCATCTCGAACAAATTAAGGAATATTACACAATCAACTCTTTAAAACACATTTGTTGGCTCTGAAAAGTGCCGATTGAATTGTTGAATTTGCGTAACACGGACACACTTTGACCTCGCACTGGTTGCAATCCTCCTCGCCCGGTGAGATTTTCGGTGCTGATGACGATGTGCGCTTCAACAAGCGGCTTCGGTCGATTTTCTTCAGCCATCTCGTACACACAGCTTGCCTCTGGTAGCGAGGAGCTGAGCAGGTTTGCAGGAGCTCTTACCAGCTCGAAAGCGAAAACAGAATGAAACCGAATTCAACGAAGAAGGGATGCTTTATACCCTTAGAATAGCAGGTGATGCTCCTCCTTTCAAATTCTTCGTTTTCTTATCTGGGAAATAGGCTATATGAAACTGATGTCTGGGTAAGGGAATTACAAGATTAGCATTATGCTGTTATTGCATCCCGACGGCACTGCAGCAGCGTCTTCGGAAACATCCTCAAATTGCCGTATTGTCAATTATTCGTAATAAATCAATTATTGTATGCTGCTATGAGATGAATTAAGAAATAATAGCAAGTATGTGATAAACACATTAGGGAATATTACACAATTAACTCTTTAAAACACATTAGTTGGCTCCGAAAAGGGCCGATTGAATTGTTGAATTTGCGTAACACGGACACATTTTGGCGGCTTTGGTCGATTTTCTTCAGCCATCTCGAACAAATTAAAGAATATTACACAATCAACTCTTTAAACACATTTGTTGGCTCTGAAAAGTGCCGATTGAATTGTTGAATTTGCGTAACACGGACACACTTTGACGGCGCAATGGTTGCAATCCTCCTCGCCCGGTGAGATTTTCGGTGCTGACGACGATATGCGCTTCAACAAGCGGCTTTGGTCGATTTTCTACAGCCATCTCGAACAAATTAGGGAATATTACAAATCAACTCTTTAAAACACATTTGTTGGCTCTGGAAAGGGCCGATTGAAATGTTGAATTTGCGTAACACTGACACATTTTGACGGCGCACTGGTACAAATCCTCCTCGCCCGATGAGCTTTGCGGTGGCGATGACGATGTGCGCTTCAACAAGCGGCTTTGGTCGATTTTCTTCAGCCATCTCGTACACACAGCTTGCCTCTGGTAGCGAGGAGCTGAGCAGGTTTGCAGGAGCTCTTACCAGCTCGAAAGCGAAAACAGAATGAAACCGAATTCAACGAAGAAGGGATGCTTTATACCCTTAGAATAGCAGGTGATGCTCCTCCTTTCAAATTCTTCGTTTTCTTATCTGGGAAATAGGCTATATGAAACTGATGTCTGGGTAAGGGAATTACAAGATTAGCATTATGCTGTTATTGCATCCCGACGGCACTGCAGCAGCGTCTTCGGAAACATCCTCAAATTGCCGTATTGTCAATTATTCGTAATAAATCAATTATTGTATGCTGCTATGAGATGAATTAAGAAATTATAGCAAGTATGTGGTAAACACATTAGGGAATATTACACAATTAACTCTTTAAAACACATTAGTTGGCTCCGGAAAGGGCCGATTGAATTGTTGAATTTGCGTAACACGGACACATTTTGGCGGCTTTGGTCGATTTTCTTCAGCCATCTCGAACAAATTAAAGAATATTACACAATCAACTCTTTAAAACACATTTGTTGGCTCTGAAAAGTGCCGATTGAATTGTTGAATTTGCGTAACACTGACACATTTTGACGGCGCACTGGTACAAATCCTCCTCGCCCGATGAGCTTTGCGGTGGCGATGACGATGTGCGCTTCAACAAGCGGCTTCAGTCGTGGCGGCTTGTTGTTGTTCCATTCGCGTTCCATTGAAAACTGAGCTGAGAATGCGAAAGGCACTCGAGGCTTGCTCGCCGACCATGTTCACAATCTGACGGCAAAAAGAAGAATGAGCGAAGAAGCAGGAATCGGTCTGCTTTTATAGTGCGAAGCGGAACGCAAAAGAAGCGTGGAAAACTGCTTGCACGTGATTGGTTGCGTAAGAAAGGGGTCGACATTTTCCAAATTTTCAATAGTTTATTGTTGATATTCAATAGTTTTCTCCATTCGAGAAAATTGCTGTATACATTTCCGACCGATTGGTGGGAAAATTTTTAAAATCTATAGATAAATGACTGAGTTATTAGCGTTCAAAATCTTTCAAAATTTCGTGACGGTCGCAAAATTTTAGATTTTCAATTGACACCCAGTATATTGCCGTAAGACGTAGTTAACGTCAAAAAAATGATTTTTTTCTCTCTTCTCTTATAAGCAGGTGAAATCAACTCATATGTAAAAATTCTGAGCTACTACGGTAAATGAAATGTAATGTCGTTAACCAAATGTTAATGAAAGCTTAATTTTGTTTTACCAAATTAGGATAGGGTAAAGAACTACTTCGGCACTTGAACCAATTCCCGGCACTCTATGAATAAAATCTAAACTTTCTTCGTTTTAACATAATCAACAGACACTGACATATTTATTCCTCATGATAGGGTAAATTATGTCTTCAGCACCGTGAGGGTATTTCCGGCAACACTTATCCTTTTCGTTGTACAATTAAGGTGAAGATGCATCGAAGCCAAAATTAGAATTTTCAAGAGCACAAATCTAGAGAACCTGACAACCGTTCGTGCTGAAAATCTAATCGATTGGTCACCACCAGCGAGTGATTAGCATTTTCAGCATAAAGGGTTGTCTGGTTCTCTAGATTTGTGCTCTTGAAAATTCTAGGTTTGGCTTCGATGTATCTTCACGTTAATCTAAATAGCAGATTGAACACCAAAAGAAATAAATGCATTCGAAATCATCGTCTTTATTGGGCTTCCGAACAGAACAACATAAGTACAGCTTAAAAAAATCACTTTTCAGCTCCAATGCATTGTTTTAGGAACTGTTATGCACCGATTACTGAAGCAATGACAAACACTTGCTTTGTCTTTCGTTTGAAAATCACAAAAACAAAAGTATTTCACTTTGTTTTTTTTTCGGAACTTCTTTTAATGTCTGGAGCAGATTGCCAGAAAACTGTTCCTTAAATTATTCAGATTTTAAATACATTGAAAAGTCCCAGTCAACATTTTGGCTGGTATATTTTTTGCTATACATCATTACATATATGAATCAAATCACTCGTATAAAATGCATGAAAATGCTATATACACACCAAAGTGGAGGCCATATACGCACTTCCCACGACTTTTCCAGACTTTCCATGGTCAGCAATACGATGTCACAAAATTCCAATAAAAATAAAAAACAAGTTTCCAGCGAGACTCGAACACCAGACCTTTGGGTTCTTAACCCAGTGCCATACCACTACACCGCAGACCGTTTCATGAATGAGGAGTGATTATTTGCCAATATGAAAGGAAGTTTGCTCTACAACACACACGCTTCGTTGTTTTTTGAAGCCCACCGCCAGAAGATACCAACCTCGGGTGGCAAATTTTGCTAAGTTATTGCGATTTCATTTGATGCTAGTCTGCATTGATATATGATCTGTCAGTTTATACAACTTGACGCGATTCTAGATTATACTATTTACGGCATGGTTTGTTGTCAACAAAGTTTGTCGACAATGAATCGTAGTGGAGAATTATATACAATTTGTGTTAACATTTATTCGTTTCGATTTAGCACATTGTGCGATTCTGATTTTTGACATATGAATATGAGATTTTTGGCACACATTCTTATACGATACGTGGTTCACTGGGGTTCAAGTGAAACCTGTAAAATTATTGTGAGTAAACAACAAATAATATATTGAAAAAATCAAGACCTTTAACCAGTAGGCTACGTGACTGACAACCAACATTCAAATTGCTTTTTTGCTAGCCACACAATGAACGAATGCAAAATAAACCAATAGGCAATGATAGATCCCAGTAAATAACTGTGAAAGTTCTCATAGCAACACTTTTATGCTGAGAAACAGGTTCTTTCACAATTGGGACGTAACGCCAGAAAGAAGCCCCCTCACCCCATAAACGTCCACGTGGTTTATGGACGCCCCCATAGATCAATCAACAAGCTCGTAAACATTTCCGAGTCATATGAAGCTTTATGGATAGGAACAAGAAAGTTTCACGGGAATTGGGTGAGTATAAAGTGTCGTATATTATAGATCAAAATGACCTGAACTCCAGGTTGATTTGGATGACTTCCAATATCCAATATCTTGTCAAAATTTTTGAGCACGTCTGTAAACCACTAAACGTGGACATCACTCGCTCAAAATAATTTATAAACCTGTGTAGATTATTGTCAAAACATCAGAATGTTTTTGAGGCCTTAGCATTGTTCTAGGTTAATTTTATTTTTACTTAATATCCTGCTGTATTGTAACTTATCACAAATAACGGGTCTATTCACTTTTTGTATGAAAACATTTCGTTTCCAAATGATAAATGAGTTCTAAAAGGAAGTTTATGTGATTTTTACCCTACCTTACCCAGAGATATTCTGGAATAACTTTGTCAATAATACTCTGAATCTACACTTTCCCCTCACTCATGAAACTACAACTATTAGTGAAACAATCCTCAAAATTTTATTAAAAAATATGGAGTTGTGCTCAAATACGAGCAATTTGAATTTTGGTTGCCTGCCCCGTAGCCTACGGGTTAATATTCACTTCTTTGAATATGGTGACGCATGAGTTTCAAAATACCAAGCAAAACATAAAATATACGTATTTGTGAAGAATAACAAACTTTGCTACAATCCTGTTGTTTTACAGGGCACTACAGGTATTTGTGGTAGTGTTGTAAATAGTTTCGCAAAGGGTTAATCAGGCATTTTTATATTATGGTCACGCTAAGCAATTGTCACTCATCCCCGATGTTAATTTCATGAAGATTAATATTTTTGCACAAGAATTTTATAACTCTCGCAAATCCGCACAACAACATTTTAAACGTATTTAAAATAGGAAATTTGTGAAGATTTCATCAATTTCAATTTATGCGAAAGTAATCAACGAATTGTGTTTAGCGTGTCGATTTAAGCATATTTTAATATTTAAACAATATTTTTTGCATTAAACTCGATATAATTCGAAAATCGCTACTTCTAGAGAATATATCTATGTTCAAAAGTTGTTCTTAGAAATACTTTTTTATTAAAAATTTCTCCATCATGAAACTTTGTTCAAACATCTGTTTACAATCAAGATTCTATGGTGAAAATTTAAAAAATATTAAAAATGGGTTTTTTGTGTAATTTAAAATTTAAGTTTTATTTTTGATTTTTCTATGAAAATAAATAAAATATTTTTTCAGTGAATATTTTTTTCTCATAGTCCAAACGGTTCACTACAACTTCTTCATAGAACATTTTTCTCTAAAATCAACAGTTTCGGAGTTAGAATTTTTCAAAAAAGTTGCATGCAAAAAATTATAGGCCATTTACAAAAGTTACACTTGAGTCAAAATTATCAATTTTTCTATGGAAAACACTTATTCTATCATACCAAAAACATGTGCAAAATTTAATCCAAATCGAAGATGGTCGAGTTCTGTGACTGACCGATTTGACATGGAATCCGTCTTATATATCATGATTTTGAAAACCAATTCAAAAGAAATGTAAAATCGTGTGAAGATTTGTGTCGTGAATTCTGAGTTGAATATTTACTCTGTAGAATAACCTTGAATTCGCAGATAAGTTACATTCAAGCATGTGGCTGGAAGAGTCGATATAGGAATTTATTAAATTTTATTAATTCTCTAACTTACTCATCAAAACTAGAAAATCGTTTTCTTTCAATACTCACATGTGGCTCCGTTTGGCACATGTCACTTGAGCCTTCATCGGGTGCCGCAACGTAGTCTATCCTGTACATTCGGCACAATCTATACGTAAGGATGGTCATTTACAGCAGAACGGCAACATAGATTCCTGAAGGTTCTGGTCTATCCAGATATTTGTACATATGTGTAAGGACATTATAATTCCGATTAGCGCTATATTTTTGTTTTAGGTACCTTGTGAGACCTACACCTAAGAAATGAATCGAAATCCGTCCACTTCATACAAAACGCCTACTATTTGAATGAAGTGACGGATTTTAAGCCTGTACGGATTTCGGCCCTCCACTGTACAGTGTTCTTGTTCAATGGAACTTTGTACGTAGTTGGAACAGATGAGCATGAAATTTTAGTATACCCAAAATCAAACTTGTACTATACTCACACTATAGTACATGAAACGCCAACACTTCAGAATTTGTTTCAAATCTAATCTTACCCGATTGATATCAGAAAAATGAAGTTAAAAATAAATCACCAAGAGCGTTGATGTCCGCCACGCTTCGGGCGTTGAGATTTATGTCTTCGCGGAATCGAATTCTTGCTTGATACACCACCAAATCGAAAAAAAAACAATAGTCAACCGGTTCCGAAAGACTTCATCGATATTCCAGCAAATCAAGTATCCATAAATTAGCATACCAATCCGGGGCTTTGTTCCGACGACGGTCGGTAGAACGTGGCCAACGTAGAATGGAGTGCTATTAACTCTTATTTTCTCCAATTAATTGGCAGCTTCTCGGTCATCACGGTCTTCTAATTTCGCCTATTGACTGACTTACTAGCAGTCTCGGCAACACCGTTGTTCCTCAAGTTTACGACTTTTTCGTGTGATTGGCGTAACGTTCCCAAGCACAAAGCTTCTTCTGCTCCATTTGCTCCGCTCGGCTTGGCGGTCGATAATAATCGATGGGCAATTAATTAGCATAAAAAATCAGTTCGATTAAGTGGATTGTTTGGTTGCTGCCGGCCTACGAGTCGTGCGATGCTAACAACGGCCTGGAACACATCTGATCCTGGATCGATCAACGATCACGATTCCAATCTCGCGACTTCTGGGCATTTTACTTTTGGAAGACGAGCTGAAGCGATTGGAAGCTGCGCTTCGTCCGCCTAATAGGTGATAATAAACTTGTTTGGAAGTTTGAAGCCGAATACTAACCGGAGAAGGAATGAATCGATTTATAATTGGGTTGCTATCTTTTATTCATCTATAACGGGTAATAAGAAGCATCTCTGCGATAATTTTGAGATTGCTTGTCGAAAGGAATCAGGATTCCTAAAAATACATATACCACCTTCTGCACCCACTTTTGCCGGCATGCAATGTCTAAGCAAGTAACGAGAGCAACCATTTTATGGAAATAAAGAGTTTTTCAGAAACGAAAGAAAAGTACTTAAATTCAGAAACGCAATCAAAATTGTCACAAGTTACAAATTACTCGGGTGGTGAAAAGCGATTCCCCAATCTTAATCGCATTTATTTGCATTGAATTGAATTTTGAAATGAGTAAAATGAAACCTAAACAACTTAGGTTAATGCTGATATTGAAAGCTCATATTATTTCAGAAACCTCAGTGAACTTTAATATTGAACATAGTTTTGTTCCTGCGAAAACGTTTCTTCCGAACATACAAAGACACAGTTCATCGAAAGAAGTTAAATTAAAGTAGTTCCGTTTTGACACCTCCTGTACTTTTTTTCCCTTCATAAACCGATTAATTTTCCCTTCGCTAACGGCACTATGGTTTGCTTATTCTCTATTCTCGACCCGAGCAAGAAACTTCCAGTCCATAGATTGTAATCTCGTTTTAATTCCCGTAAACATTAAAATTGGCTAGACTGGCCGGGAGAGATTTTTTCCTATGTTCCATTCATATCCCTTCGAGCGAAATGGCGGCAGAGAAAAAAGCGTTCTATGCGTTCCCTGGTTAACTGGGAAAAGCGATTCAATATTTGCTTGGGATGCGTTCTCATTTGCAAGACAATGTGACGAAGCTCACAGGTTTGTAGCCTACAGTTTACAGGAACGGAATGGGAAGACTCCAACGCTCCAGGGAACTCTCGACATCCGTTCTCCGACAGACGCAGACCGACGACAAACATCGCATCGTTAGATATTACTCCAGCAGTTGTTCTATTGTTACCAGGAAAAAAAGAATTCACATCCAACTCGGCTGCGTCATGTGGCAGTTTGGTGGAACAATTTTCCATAAGAGTAAATTCTTTTCCGTGTTCTGCCATCCGGTGCATGTGGGAGAGTTTAATCGGAATATGTTTGTTATGTCGAAATAGAGAAAATGTTTCTCTGGAAAACATTAAAAAAGATATGTCAAAGCTGGTGGGCATCGACTGAGCAACATGGATTTTGGGTCTTTGTTTAAGATCTGCGTTATACTTGAAGAAAAATAAGATATCGCAGTGTTCTTGTCCAAACCTCACTTAAAAAGAATATGCATTGGGCTCTTATGGATCAACACACCATGTGTGTAATGTTAACACATGTTAAAAATGAATTTAAGTCACGATTCTGGACAACCTTCTCTGCAAGCTTCATCAGTTAAGTGACCTAAATACCTTATATAAGTATTATCTACCTTCCTCATTCATGTCTGTTTTGTTTTCTCTAGATCAAAGGCATAAGAAGCAGTATCAACATTCACATTTGTAACATCATCTCCTTTTAGCTGCACGACGACTTAAATACCTCGCGAGATTTATCGAATAGATGTGGCAATGCAATTAATTATTATCTGAATACTTTCTACAAGTTTTGTCTCCATTCCATATGACTGCGGACAAGCTCATTCCAACAGTATCCAGTTCAACAGAGGAGGAGCATTGCGATTAACCTCTTGTTTATCAGTCGGATGCATAGCCTTCAACAGTTTTAGCTTATTATATATTAAATTCCGCTTCGGAACCCATCCCGGGACCTGGGCTGCAATCAACCCATAGAATCCAACTTTGAAGAGTTTTCACTCTCAGCGATATCGATCTCTTAGAGAGCACAATTCCGCTACGGGCCATCATCGCTGTGTATGTTGACCTTTCCCTCCCATTCCCTTATTCCCAAACCGAGGATGGATTCGGTTCCGGTATTCATCCCGGCAAAACCACAGCCCGTAGGTATTTATTTCTCTATTATTATTTTTTTCGGTTCCATCTGCTATCGCATATCAACCATCAGTAGGAATATGTGCCTGGAGAAAACCCCTCGCATCTGCATCCTTCCGTCGTCGGAGCGCACAAAGAATGGGGGAGGAATCCCCAGCTCCATGCATAGAGTACACTGAAATATCCATTTACATAAATCCTTCTTACTTAGAGGCGGGACAGCTTTTGATTTTGAGGTAACTCTAGAGTCAGATTTTGAGTAGCTCTAAGTAACTTTTGTTGGATGTATTGTATTTCGTTATTGTATTCGGCATAGCAAACAGGTGTTATGTTTGAAAAAGTGTTGTCATTCGTTAATTCACAAGGAAAAGGGGTGAACATTTTTGGCGAAATATTCAAAAAGATGTTGGAAGCGTGCTTCCCCATATAAAACATATATGGAGCTTAAAGGATTGGCAAGTAATGAAGCGCTGGGGAAGCTGGGTAATGAGGACATCTTGGCTATTTCTTTATTAATTTCTTTATTAATTTCAACGTACCGTTACAGGAGCAAATTGATCACTATTTTACAACTTTTTGTTATGTTATCCTTCGGAATTCAAATATTGTCAAACAAATTTCCACAAAATTAGTACTCCATTGATCTTTATCAGTAAATGTAATCGAATTTTCATGAAATAATATTTAACATATCATAAAAATTGTTTTAATATCAAAAAATTAAAATGACACATTGGGGCGAAATTAATCACCATATAACAAAGTAGGTTCAAGAAAAAAAAACTTCCCTATCTACTAAATTTGAGTCTCCTGAGTCTCAAAATGATGTCAAAATTCTTATAACTCGAGTATTTGACCATTTTATTGCAAAATTAAACTTTGAACATCTATAATACGCCTAAATGTAGACAATTTCCCTTGAAATAAGCACGTTATTTGAGAATAAACGGTTTTACGAGTAAAAAATCATACTTTGCTATGCTGTATGCATAAGAAAATAAGTTCGGTAGTTAATACTTAAGCTTGCACAACATTTTGAACACTCAAAGTCGACAAGTAGGCACAGCACCAGAAGATTGTTTAGTACCGACATTTTCAACTGTATTGCTTACACCTTCAAAAAGTTTGAATATTTCTATGCAAAACTGACCATAATGAAAACGAAATAGTTCAAAATCATCAATAGACGTCTATAAACCAGAAAATATGGATTGTCCGTAGTGCCATCGAAACCTTCAGCATTCTTGGGAGGAAATGTTTTTTGGTACCGACCTGATCAAATTCGCCCCAGTGATCAATTTGCCCCCGGTTTACGGTACTCATACTGGACTAATTGAATGTACTTATAATAAAATTCTAGCTCAACAACTCACGTTTTAAACATGAACACTGATTCACATTAGCCGATTACGTAACAACATAGACGAACGAACACTATTAAAATAGAACCATTAAGGTGAAACATCTCGGAGTTCAAAGATGGCCGTCACAATGGCCGACTTGTGACCCTACTCGCGTTTTCAAAGGCACAAAACTGGATAAATAGTACGCAAACGACCCTGATCTTCTTATTTTAAGCTTTCTGCTAGTGCACAAATCCAAAATAAAAAGTACACTGTTGTTGGATGCTTCCTTCGCGAGATTAGTGACTTTAAAATTTCAGTGCAATCTTAGAAGTTGGATTCCAAACTGCTTCACATTAACAAACAACAATTACAGAGATCAACATATAAAGCAAGGAAACATTACGAACTATCAGGTTTCCATCAGAGAATTTGTTTATATAGAGAAACGCGGATTCTGAAACCAAAGGTTCCAATTGAACGTCAGACGTGGTTCCAATCGAGCAAATTCAATGAGACTCAAAGAGAAGTTACTCAAAAGAGACGATGGATGTGTGTTAGTGAAAAGCGATACAAAAGTGACGTCATTGATAAGCTTGGTGTCTTATGGCGACTGACAGGTTGACACGCACACTAAAATATTGTTTGAATGACCTCAATTATTGATAGTCATTGCAAATATTGTTTATAAACAAAACCAAAGCCCTCCCCGCGTTTCTGTGGTATAATATTCTCTGGTTTCCATGTGCATTGCCTTTTTTGAATTCGTGAAATTTGACGTTTTTTGGCCAAGTGGAAGGGTTCATAGCCATAGATTGCCATTTACGGTTTAGAACAATTTTAAATGAAATATAATCTAGATTATTGCAGTCGACCCATTGTAGAACAAGTTTCCTGACATTGTTGCATTCATCATCACAGGCTCCCAAACACCGAGACACCATCTGTTGTACATCTCTTTCAGTAACGCTGGCATCGATATTTGTAAGCATCAGGGCAAAGCTATTGTTCAATCGGTCATCTGAATCGGCAATCCGTTTTGAATCATCTGGTGACGACGATGTTTCACTGCACGAATTTGCTTCTCTGAACACGACTTCCACACCGGAGGATAAATTAAAACGCTTGCTGATCCGATTTCGACTGTTCAACGGTTTATTCAAAACTGATTTGACCTATGCCAACCGGGTGATATTTATAATGAGCGTGTGGTTTATAATGAGCGTGTGGAATTTTCCATTTGCGTTATTGTTGCCTTACGTATTATTAGCGTGCTTTCGAATGCAAAGTGTAGCAGCGCCTTAACCTTCGAATATTCTAACATACTGTCAATTCAAGCAAAACAAAAACAATAGTTCTGGTATGTTCTAGTGGCATCATTGGCATAGAGGTGAGTATGAATTCATTAGTTCAAATTGTTTTTCTTCTATTTTCGAGAACGATACAGGTGAAAAGATGGTGAGTATGCTTTGTGGATTGTTGTGGTGTGTTTGTTGGGCTGCCGGCATGAGGCATGATCGTCTGCCGGTCGAAACCTCCCGGCAGCTTGCTGGCCGCCTCAACAGTTGTCTCACATGCATCTGATGGCAATTCAAGATTATTTAAGGCAATGAAACTACGTACTGCACTAGAGAAAGAAGCAGTTTGTTCAACTTGGGGACAGTGTTGCCACATATTTTCCGAATCTCATCTGTGATTTCGGCCGAAAAAATCTTATTTATCTTAGGTCAACCACCAAAAATCTTGGTAAAAATCTGTGTTGTGCAAAAATCCAAAATTTATTTTTTTTAGATCGAGAAGAACCTTTGTAAACGTATTATTAGTAATTTAAAGATGCATAATTGCTTCTTTAAGTTCAAATACTTAAGTTTTTGAGAAAAAATAAACAGATTACCGTCAAGCTACCATTCACCGTGCATTTAAGAAAAATTTGCACTTCAAAAAATTATATAACTTTTCCAAATAATTTGAAGCGCACTAGAATACCACTACGTAGCGTGCAATTATATAATAATTCAGGGAAAAATCTAAAAAAAATGCATCACTAGCATAACAAAAAATTACTCAAAAATTATGATTGAAAATGTAATGTCAAGGTCGCCTCGTACCGTTCTATGTCACCATTTACCGTGCACACTAGTGCACCATTCACCGTGCGTATAGTTTTCGTCTTGATTTAATTTTGTATCTCGAAAAAACGTTGTTTATTGTGCAACTATCTTGCTACTAGTGTGCGCACTCATTTTTAAGAGTATTCAAATCATCATTTACAATAAAAACCATAAATAAAATTAAAATTGTCTAAATCATTATTTTTTTCATTAAAACCGTTATATGAGGTTTAACTGTATTGTCCAAACCATTCCATATTCACTCAAAAACTAAATATGAAGTAGTTTAATGACAACATAACAATAAATCTAATATTACCGAATAGTTTCATGTCTTTTACACTAATGCACGGTAATAGGAACCATATATATTGAAAAGGGTCCATTCACCGTGCATTTGGGTTTCGACTGAAACAAAATAAAAAGTTCTAATTTGCATAGAATCTTATTGCTCATACGATGAAATACATCTTACTAATAGTATCCACAGTGAAAACTTGTTGAAATTTTAAAAAATTTCATACTCTGTCGTTAAAATGAAAAAATGTGATTTTTTGACGTTTCTACTAAGAGTGTTGCAAAATATCATTATAAAACAGAATTCACATGATTTTGACTATATAAACTAGGTTTTTCAAAATGCTTTGTGACAAAAACTACTTCATTTCATCAGTTTTATCTTATTTTGCTGACAAAAGAATAATTTGTGAAAATTGTATGAATATTCTGTAGGAATTTGTATTTGTGCACGGTGAATGGAGGCCGCACGGTGACTGGTGACTTAACGGTAATGGCAATTCTACTTTATATCTTCCAAAACTGGGAGCTTAACTCATGAAATATCCTAAAATCTTAAAAATCTTGTTTATCTCAAAAATCTGTGATCTGTGATCACAGATATCTTTAGGCAAGAACAGAAAAAAATCTGTGTAATTACAGATAAATCTGTGTATGTGGCATCACTGCTTGGGGATGGTGGTTTCGTGTAGACTGTGAGAAAGGATCACCGGAACAAGTTTCAGAATAAATTAGTGAGAAGTTACTTGAAAATAGGAAAAATTACTATTACTATAGCATAACTATAGAATACCAACGCTTCGACACGAATGCCCTGACGAGGGTAAAGTGTCAATAATAAATAATAATAATAGTAAAGAATAACAACGTCAATCAATATTTAACTTCACAGGAAACTATACTATCATAACATCACACCTGAAAGAACTTGTCGAAAAAGAAAGCAACGATAATCATAACCTTTGATTGTCAGATGTCGAAATAAAAGATAAAATGAAAAGATGGATTGATTTCATATTTGAAATCAAATATCTCAGAGTGTGTTGGGATAGTGTTATTTTTGAACTTGATGAAACTGATTTATCGGTCTCTAGTAGAAGATTATATTTCTCCCATACAACGAATATACGATATATGGTAGGTTATAGTTCACATGTATGTTTAAGAGAAAATAAATAAATAAAACTATATTCTATGAAAACAAATTTCATAGTGCGTGCTTTAAGGAACTGGAGACGACATAATAATCTTCAATTTTGTATAACCGTCAATGCCTACCACTATTTGGAAATCAATGCCCATAGTTTGATTTGGTTTCTGCAGGAATGCCACGATATTAACTGTCCTGAACAATTCGTTGTGTCAGTTTTATCAAGTCAACCTAACGAAAAACTTTTTCGTCAGTTCCGATCAACGGGTACAACCGAACGAACCGTTATCAATTTTACAGCAAAGGAACTTACAGATAAATTAAAACGAATTCATACAACGAATCAAATCACTTTAAAGTATAAACACTCCGTCAATTTTTCGGCAATCCCTAGACGACAAGGACAACGAAGAAAGATTCTTTGGTTTCCTTCTAACGAGGAAATTGCTGCAAAATTTCAAAAAGCGCAAGATGCTGCTCGGGAAGCTTTAATTGGGTCCTAAAATTTTCAATGGAAACTTGTTTTTATTTAATAACACGAAAGAGCATGTTACTGCAACTACTTTAGCAATTTTTCCCGCTTAAATAACGGCTATATCATGTTTGAATTTTAATTTAAAAATTGGGTCCATAAATGAACCTTGATATTTTTGATCATGTTTGACGTTCGCCAAAAACACCACAGGGGTTTTAGTTTTAACACTGGGGCTGTTCCTATCTGACATTTTGGAAGGGACACGGAAAACAAAATATAATCAAAATTTGAGTTTAAACCAAGGGGTGTGACAAAATCTGAAAAAACATGAAAAAATGTTTTTTGGGCTTTAAATACCGGAAAACATTAAAAAATTAAGTAAACATGTGTTTTTGGCCTAAACTTAAGCGTTTGGCACTAAAATTGAGACAGGGCTTTAGGACCCTATTGAAGTTGGAGTTAATGATGAGCTGATTCAATCAATTTTCGGCAATGACTGTAGGTTTCGAAGATCGTCTAAGTCATGGGTACTATGGTTTTCATAGAGTGCATTCGTGTTGGCAACTCTATGGGATTTTAGGGTATAGAGTGATACAATTTCAATTATTTAGCAGTGAATATAAATTCCCACATGAAAATGAGGGTACATAAGAAAAAGTGTACATGTCCACTGAATATCCCTTGATGGTCTTCTCTTGAAAAAAATATGGAGAAATCTATTTAATAGTACAGGAAGGAATCATTAGAGTAATCTCTAGAAGAATACCTGGGAGAATCTCTTGAGGATTCATTCCTAATTATTGGAAGATTCTTTGAAAAATCCTTAAAAATATGTTTGCAGGAGTTTCAGGATGAATATCCGAAGAAATCCTTGGAAGAATTCCTGGATTATCTATGGAACAGTTTTTAGAAACCCATATAGATATTTCTGGAGAAAATCTTGACGAAATTGCTATATATCTCCGGAGGAATCCATGAAGACATTTTTCTGGAAGAATCGATTATTTTTCTGGAATAGATCTCTGGAGGAATCTATGTAGAAATTTTTCTGGAAGAATCGCTGGAAGAGTCTATGGAGAAATTCCTGTAGGAATCTCTGATTGATTACCCGAGTAAATTGCTGAATGTATCACTAAAATGTTACCTGGGTTAATTGATTAAGGGATCTTTGAAGGATTACCTGGGAAATGCTGGAGGAATCCCTGGAGGCATCTCAGGAGGAATTCATCAAAAAATCCTGGAGTAATACTTGAAGGATCACTGGAAGAATCACTGTGAAGATTATGTGGGAAAAATCCCTGCAGAGATATTTCTGGTGGATTCCTTGGATAATCCTTGGAGGAAGCCATGAATAAATGTCTGGAGAAAATCTGGAAAAATATCTGGAAGATTCCCAGGAATGGATTTTCCTAGAGAATCCTAGGTAGAAATTTTCTTAGTGAATTTCCAGATAAAATTCCTGGAGGATGATTGCATGGTTAATCTCGGGAGGAATTTCTAGTCGAATACCTGACGAAATCTCCGAATGAACTTTAAAAGACTTAAACGAATTTCTGAAGAAATTTCTGAGGAAATCCTGGAAAAATTCCTTGGAGTAAATCACATAGCGATTTTTCAGGAGGTATTCCTTAAGGAATACCTGAAGGAATTCCTCAAAAATTCGTGAAGTAAAGAATTACTGGAAGAATTCCTTATGGAATCCCTGGAGGAATCCATGGAGCCCTGAAAAGAACTACGTGGGAAAATCCCTGCATGTACCCTTGGAGGAATTATGAAATATCTGGAGCAATCCTTGAATAGATTGTTCTCGAGTAGTCCGTGGAGAAAGACTTGCAGACATCTATGCAATGATCTATATAGAGTTTTTCCTGGATTAATCCTTAGAGGAGTCTATGGAGGAATTTCTGAAAGAATATCAGGACAAATCGCTTGCAGAATTCCTGGACGAATATCTCAAAGGATTCCTAGAAGAATCCTTGGAGAAATGAAGATTTTTTTTAGAAAATCCCTGTAGAGATTTCCCTGCAGAAATCCTTGAAATAATCCTTGGACGATTTCCTGTTGGAACTTCTTGCAGAATAGCTGGAGGAATTGCTGAAGGGTGTCCTGGGGCCCTATTGAAGCTGATCTCCAAAATCATTGTAATCAAAAGTACTTCCCGGACGAATCCCTAGAGGAATCACTAGTGACATCCCTAATGGAATCCACTAAGAAATCGTTGTAGAGATAACTATAGACTATCTTGGAGTTGGGAATTTCCTTGATTTCCCAATGCATGAAGTATCTTCGTAAGTGCTGAGATTCACACAGCCGAGATCGTGAAAAACAAAATCGAAGTGTGTAGGTGTGAAGGCCTGTACTCAAAAGATTTATCATACATGTTTTTTGTACACTATTAAATTTTAATCTCAAAAAATATCTTTAAACTGAGGGGGACGGACCTGGTGTAGTGGTTAGAACACTCGCCTCTCACGCCGAGGACCTGGGATCGAATCCCATCCCCGACATAGTCACTTATGACGTAAAAAGTTATAGTGACGACTTCCTTCGGAAGGGAAGTAAAGCCGTTGGTCCCGAGATGAACTAGCCCAGGGCTAAAAATCTCGTTAATAAAGTCAAATCAATCAATCTTTAAACTGAATTTAGAGATCAAGAATTGTATTCACTATTCTTTATTTCGTAAAATTCTATTAGCGTCCCCGACCCATCACATAAATGGAGGTTCCAGTGTACCATCGCGGTTGCTTCTGCTGCCGGGAGAAGTTGAGATGCAAATTCCCGTGCAAAGAGTAGTATGGTAAAAGCAATGATGACGACCGTCGACGACACTGGCCGATCGTGTTCCATAATTCATTCGCGGCTTACGGGGCTGTGCTCTATCGGCTGGCTGCTGCTGCTTTTGCCTGACTCCGAATCGGGGAGTGAAGAAGACAAAACCCCAAAACCAGCCGGCAGCTCAGCCGCGTGGTGCACTCTTATCGATTGCAGCGTGCAGATATGGTTCGTATTACAATTATTTCCTATTCATGCTGAAGAGGAGGATCCGCTGGAAGCAGGAGCAGAGCAAAGGGGGCGGGGGACCCGCAGTAACGGCTGTTTGGCTGTCGTGCTCTGGTTGGCCTTTCCGAACGTTCTCTGAGATATTCGGAGGAGAAAAGAACCAGAACAGTTGTCGAACGTCGTTATCGAAACTTTATGATCGAATTGTGTGGAGACGGGTAGTGCACGCTGTATGAGTTCCATATTGTGTATAACGGGGGTTGTTCTTACCGTAAGTACTCTAAGGGCAGTTATTTGTCGAGTGGAAATCCAGATGTTTAATCAAAGGACGTTGGACTGTGAGCAAGAAGTTTTAAAATCTCTGATTTGACTCTCAAGACGTGTAATAATTCAATTATTCTCCTTTCTGTTCCCTCCAAATTTATTAACACAGAGATTGTTTAGTCTTTCGAATCCGTTACAGCTCCTGTAGTATAATCAAAGGAATTAAGATCAACCGTGTCCAGATTGCGTTGTGCGAATGCGATAAGATATTCGCGTTCACTCGAGGCTGGATTGTCAACTGATGAGCTCGTTCCATGCCTATGATTACACATTTTTATCGTAGCAACGTTACGCTAACAAACTATGGATGTTTCGTCTCCACAAGTCGTCATTATTAAAAAAGCGCTATTGTTTGTAATAATGTATGTTAACGAATTATTACAAAACTATCAATATAATTTCACTACGAGACAAAAATACAAAACAAGCTTTTAGTAACAATCGTATTTTTCCTTCTAATCCATACATTGCATGATCGACCAAAGGTGACTCCCAGATCTTGTACATTAATTACTAATCAACACCCTTACCGTCGTGATTGTGGAAATGCAGAGGTATTCTTGGTCTTCAGAAGCAACAACATACTAACATTCCTTCACCATCTCAACTGATTGTGAGGACTTGGCCGGTGCCGTTTTTGATCAAGAGCAAGAGGAAAGTCCCATCCCTTATTCGTTTGGATCGAAGTGCAATTTTCACAAGTTCCGATCGATCACGGAGTAGCAACCATTGACATGTACAATCAGCGTGTGCAATGCCATATTATGATTCATTAACATCTCAATTGGTACAAAACATTCTCTTCAACACAGTTTTGTTCATGAAAATTACTCCACTAAAATTCTGGAATCAAACTTTTCATTTGTCTCTTTAGTCTTGGATTGTCATATCACCATCTGCCAGAAGAAGAACCATTCCGAACTTCGATAACAAAAAAACTTATCACTATGAAACACTCCACCATTTGCAGCAGTTAGAAGTAACTTCCATCCGTTTGCATCATTAGAATGTCGAGTAAAATTATTTTCTTTGCCTCAGGCTGCGCTCCCATGCTGGTGGCACAAGCAACGATTCATTCGTCCTTCCAAACCATTCGACGCAACCGAAAGAGAACAGCAACTTTTACTGCAATAGAAACTAATTTAGCATTCATTGTGCACAATGGAAAACTTCCACAACACCAACACACTCCAGTAAGGAACAAGTTCCTTCCCAAGAAGTCCCTTCTGTAGCAGCGCGCACTCTCTTCGAGGCAATGGGAAAAACTTCTTCCGGAAGTGGTTGGGGTTAAGTTCTCTGCCACACTATCTCCGCAGCACTATGAGCAGTTTTCGTGTAGTCGGTGGCCAATTCGCAAAAAATGCTAGAACTTCAAGTGGAAATTTGGTAAGCAAAACACAATTTACGAAATAAGATACACGAAATAAGATTAATCAATCTTCTTAGTTTACATTTAGATCTACCATTTTTTTTAATTTCTTTATTAGTATCATTTCAAACATTACATTCATTTCTTATATCTAGGTGTTCTGTGTTATTAGACAACACTATCATCCTAATTTGGTAAAACAAATTTAAGATTTTATTAACATTTTGTTAACAACATGTTACATTTCATTAGCCGTAGTGTTGTCAGATTTTTTACAGGTAAGTTGATTTCACCTGCTTATAAGAGATTTTTTTTGCCTGAAATGATTAATGATTTTATTTCACATTTGTTCCAATGTTTCAACATTGGATATTCTATGTATCTAGATCTACCATTCAAAACAAATTTTGGCCCGGGACAACTTAGGACTAAAAAGAATGGGATGTATAAATTTGGATAAAACATGAAACTAACTTTTTTCACGTAAGGTCTCGCACATAAGAATTTTTATTCCTTTTTAATGCTTAAAGAAGGTTTTTGATTTTCAGATTTTCTTCCAAAAACCTATCAAAATTATTCCCATTTTACAAAAATTACCTATCAGAACAAGTCATTTTTCCAATTTAAGCCACCAAGTCGCCCATAGTGCGTACCGGCACCAAAGGCAACAACCGCGTAACGTTTTGTGTAAACGGCTTGGTGCCGAGCTTTCGCCCGGTAGGACTTTGCACCAGCAGATTATTAAATCTCCCGGCAAAGAAGCGAGTGACAGAAATGTAAATACCGTTTAGTGGGGAACTTCCTTTGCGGGCGTTGGGCGGCAATACGATACGACGATGGCTTTGAGCTTCCTGGTACAGTTACACTTTGGGCCGCGGCGGAAGTTTAGATGAAAGTTGCAAAATCACTTCCCAGCGTAGGGAGCGAAGGGTTTCTCCTACTTGCCTGTTGTTACCAAGTTAATGGAGCTCCGTGATAGAATTTTCGCTGAAAGGAAACATTTCTTTTGTTTGGATATTTTGCGGGAATTAGGATTGCTCACTTTGGGATAGAGTAACAATAGGAGAACGAGCTGGATGGATGCAAATTAATTAGGTATGATAAATGAAACTGATGGAGGCAGTTTGATAACTGTCATTTGTAATGAGAAAGCAATTTGCAAATGAAGTCAGTAGGAATTATCAGAAATAGAACAATGTGGGGTTTTTAACTACACTATACAGCTATTCCCCCATGAAGGACGATAATTGGAACCGCGTAGATGGGAACCCATAGCTCATGAGATTTCAGCTAATTCGTCCCAACACGGTTCCTTATGGTACACGGAGACGGGATTCAACTAAATTTTGAGTTGTTTCAACGCCATTCCGTAGTCCTTACTGGGACAGAGCCTGCTTCTCAGCTTTGTGCTCAATGAGTTATTAATTAGAAGCTTTCTTTGCCAAAGTTGCCATTTTCGCATTCGTATATCGTGTGGCAGAAACGGTATGATGCTACTCTATGCCCAGGGAAGTCAAGGAAATTTCCATTAAGAAAAGTTCCTGGACCACCCGGGAAGCGAACCCAGACACCTTCATCCTGGCTTTGCTTTATAGCCGCAAACTCTAACCACTTGGCTAAGTAAGGCCCCAAAAAATAGCTGATCAATAGCTATTTAGCTAATCCCTGAATTTGGTCTCAATGAGGTCTTCATAGTTATCCAACTAATAGAAAATAAGAAAAAGGTGCCTTTACAATTTATATAAAAAAATACTTTTTATCATATATTATCACGTCATATGTAAACACAACATCAGAATGAGAAACTTTTTTCAAGATTAACTTCATGATGAAGCCGTTTACTATCTAACGACGAACTTGAAAATCCTTTTCAATGAAGAATCTCCAAAACTAAGGTTGGCAGAAAGTAATGGAATCCTAGTTCTTTCGCTGCCAGTCCCACTACGAACGTAGTTTTATATCCCAGAAAAAAACCTCTTCAACAAAAACTTCCAGGTGATGATGACGGTGATGGCGGACAACTGGAAGCAAACCACGAGAATATGATGGCGACCTGCGCTCGGCAACATGGTCATAAATTATGCAGAGCAGCAATTTGTTCCGGCATATGATATCGGGCGTAAAGTTTTTCCGTGGGCTTGATTCTGTGGGTTCTGGTAGAAGTTCTTTCCTCTGCTAGTTCTCCTCAATACAGGTTGTGTTTGCAGCAAATTTTTTGCTATTTTTAATCAAGGTAATGCAATACATCAACTGACATTGAATAGGATGATGTGGAAATAGTGGTAGTCCACAGATGTCTGTCAGATTTTTGAGTTTGACGCCGAACAGTCATTATATTAAAATAGTCCGGATAACATTGATTATTGAGTTGTATAGTTGAGTATGAGTATGCACAATTTGAGGGAAAAAATCGAATTGATTTTGTACGAAAATTTCAAATGCGTAACGATTTGGATGGCATTTATGTTTCAATGTCAATACCAACATTCATTTTGAAATGTTATGGAAATCAACATATATTAACCTTATGAATAATGAGTGTGGCCATTTTTAAAGAGCTTGTAGATATTGATCCCTCTACCAGCAGCTTAAATTTTTACCGCAAATATAATGCAACTCATGATAACTTTTTAGTCTCTCAATGTTTTTGCACCATTTTTCTAAAAAAAATCACTAACAACTCTTCTAGTTTAAGAATCCGTGTCGATATTTACCTTTACGCTACCGACCTCCGACATGACACTTTCAAATAGCTGCCGTTTCGCCAATTTCCATTCGGATTTTTTGAACCCACCTTCAGTTGACTTTAAAATATAATCCGGAACCATGCAGGAGATATTCCGAGTTGTACTGGGGTTGCAAGGGTGTCAAATTTTGGAAATGTGAATAATTGTTTATTTATTGCAGTTATAACACCGAAGTTTGTATGTAAAACGTAAGATAATGATCGATTGTCATCATTTAAACATAATTTGAATTAATGGACCGTTCCGGAACGCCGTAGTCGGTTTAGCCAGGGTTTTATGTTCAAAACATACCGTGCAACGTCTCAATCTGCATGAATTCGGGAGAACATGTCAGTAAAAGTAGAAAAAAGTCGGTACGATTAGATGTGGCCATTCTAGAGTTCCAGATTCCACGATCTGGTGATATTCTCGTTTTATGTCCAAAACATATCGTGCGACGACTCAATCTTCGTGAATTCGAAATAATATGCCAATAAAGGAAGAATAAGTTAAATATCAACAGTTTTTGCCACTCCAGAGCACCTGACACAAGTTCCGCCAGGGCTTCTTTGCGGACATTTCCGTTTTTTGTCCAAAACATACCGTGCGGCATCTCATTCTTCGTGAATTTAAGAGAACTTGACAATAAATTAATGATAGAACAGATTCCGTCAGGGCTTCACAAGGGATATTTCTGTTTTATGTCCAAAACAGGCCGTGTTACGTCTCAATCTTTGTGAATTCGAATGAATATGTCAATAAATAAAGAATAAATTGAGTATCAACTAATGAAATCACTCCTAAGCACCTAGTACTGGTTCCGCTAAGACTTCTTAGAAGACACTTCAGTTTTATGATCCCAAAGTGGCCCTGGCGGAACCTGTGTCAGGTGCTCTGGAGTGGCCAAATCAATTCAAAATGATTGAGACGTCGCACGGTATGTTTTGGACATGAAACGGAAATGACCCAAAGGGGCCCTGGTGGAACCGACTACGGTGTTCCGGAACGGTCCATTAATTCAAATAATGTTTAAATGATGACAATAGATCATTATCTTAGGTTTAACACAAAATTTCGGTATTGTAACTCCAATAAAGAAAATAAAAACACGTTTTCAAAATATGGCACACTAGTAATCCAAGTACAACCCGGAATATCTCCGGTATGAGTAATATTTCCAGGAGTTCTCTAGAAATTTCTCCAGTTTTACCTCAGAATTCTCAGGACTGATAGCGAATCACCCGTTATTTCTTTATGAAATCTTCTAGAAATTGCACAATCCCGATTTTATCGGTAATATCTTTTGAAATTCTTCCAAGTTTTTTTTTTAACATTTCTTCAAAATTCTCCCTGAAAATATTCTCTCAGAAACTCCTTTAGAAATCTCTACGAAAATTGCAGACATTCGTGTGGACAAATTTCGAGAAATTTCACAAGGATTACGAAATGAAATCCTCGAGGGATTTCTTCAGGAAAACTTTAGGGCATTTCTCCAGATATTTTTTCATGAATATTTGCAGGGATTACTCCGTTATTTCCGTGTATTTTGTCTGTACTACTTCATCAATTTCTCCCAAAAATGCTCTAGTGGAAACGTAAGGAATCGCTTAAGAATAGTTTCAACAATTTCTGTAGAGATTCTTTCAAAAATTTTGCCAAGGTTTTATTTAGAAAGTTCTTTAGTTATCCTTTCAGAATAACCTCCAAAGTTCTCCTAAACTTCCTGTGGAAGTTCATTCAGGAATTCTACTAAGGATACAGGGATATCTCCACAAACTCCTTTAGAAACCGCTCCACGAATTACTTCAGAAATTTGTACATTAGCGCTACAGTAATTGAGCATACCTCCAGGCATTTCCTCTGAAAGTTCCTTTAGAGATTTTTCGAGAAATTCCTCCTGGAATTGTTTTTGAAGTCTCTTATGGGTTTTTTCTTGCGATTCTTCTTGGGATTTCAATCTCTTTGGAAATTCCTCCATGAAATCCGCAAGGCATTCCACTAGAAAATCATTCAGAAACTTTTCCAGGAATATTTGCAGGGATTTCTAATGGTATTCTCGAAGAAATTCCTTCAGAGATTCCTCCAGAAATATGTTGAGGGATTCCACAAAGAAGAATATCTCCAAGTAATCCTCCAAGCAGTACTTTAGCAATTCATCTTGGTATTCCTACAACAATTGCACAATTGATCATCACAGATTTTTTCCCGGAAAAGATTTTATAAAAAAAAATCCTGATTGAATCTTTGGAGAAATTCTCAAAGAAATCGTTAAGTAAATTAATTAGAGTAGTTTAAGAAAAAAATCAATGTTAATCACAGAGGAATTTTTGAAAAATCGCTGGAAATTTTTTTAAAGAATTCCTAGATGATTTATCAAAGGAATTTTGGAATAAAATTCTGGCAGGATCCCTAGAGAAACTCTTAGAACTGTCACTGTAAGGATCGCATGAAGAGCACCTGGAGGAATTCCTGACAAAAAATCCTTAAGAAATATTTGCAAGTATTCTGGAAGGAATCTCTCAAAGAATTTCTGAAGTAAATTCTGAAAGGCTTTGAAATCCCTTGATACATCTTCATACATCTTCTGAGATATTCCTGACAATGGCGTACTTGGATGAATCTCTTGATGAGTTTCAAGAGATAATTCTGGAGAAATACCTCTAAAAATTCATGAACAAAATTTTGTAAATACTTCTGAAGAAATACCTGCTAGAATCTCTGCAGGAAAAAAAATCATGAAGAAATTCATGGATTATTTCCTGGATTTACCTGGAGGAATTTCTAAAGCAACCAAATGAATAAGTTTGTTGAAAAGTTGCTATTAGCTTATATTAGTTCAATGAACTATTGGTTAGCTGTTAATGTCACATTGGGGTTCTTGTAGATAGAACTGAGGAATTCCTGAATGATTGATTCAGAAAATTTGCAAAGAAATACCTTTAAAAATTCTTAAAATAGTTATTAGCCGATTTTGTGAATACTGACGGAATCAATGAAGAAACTTCTGGGAGGATCCTTGGAAATATCTGATGGAAGCTTTGCTGTAATTTGTAGAGGAAAGATTGTAGAATTTCAGAAGCAATCTCTAGAGGAATACAAAGAGGAGTTCTCGAAGTACCTTCTGAAAATATTTTTGGACGTATGATTGGTGGAATTATTGTAAGAGCCGTTACAGTAATTAGAGGATATTAATAGAGGAATTCAAGGAAAACAACCTGAAGGAATTGTCGGGGACGGGGATGGTATAGTGGTAAGAATACATGCTCTGAAGTCATTTATGAAGAAGCATTATAGTCAATTTATAAATAATTTTTTTGAATAATGTTTTATGATTAAAACTTTTAGAGAAATTTCTAACTAGATTTCTCAAGTAATCACTGAAAGAATCTTTGGATAATTTTCTGAAGTAGAACTGGGAATTTCTGCATCAACTTTTAGTGAAATTTCAGAAGGAATCTCTTATGGTAGCTTTTTTAGGTATTCCTGGCGTAATTTCTGCAGAAAATTCTGGATGAATTTTTGAAGAAGTTTCAGGAGGAATCCGGAATATTTTCAGAGGCAATCCCTGGAGGATTGTGTATAAATGGAAGCAATAACAAGCTTCTGGTAAAACCCTTGAAATAATTAAGGAAGGAATCCCTAGATGATTTTTTGGAGGAGTCCCTGAGGAATTCCTAAAAAGAGGAATACCTTGAGGAATTTGTTGGGGAAGTTTTGCAGGATTTTTGTAGAAATCTTTGAAGAAATCCCTGGGAAATTCACTGAATGAATCTGTGAGGGATTTTCTATGGGAATTTCTGAAGGAATCACTGACAGAATTGTGGAAGGATTTTCCTGAGCAAATCATGATAGAATTTTTGGATGCATTTTTTGTGTCATATCTGAGAGAAATTCTAAAAGAATATCTCGCTTTTGGTGGAACTTCCTAAGGAATCCCTGGCGTTATTTCGGGAAAACTTGTGAAAAAATCCTGGTTGAATTTTTTCTGCCAATTTCTAAATTGGGAAATTTTTGAGAAATCCAGAAGCTGTTTGGGTATTCTTCAAATAATTTGTGAAGAAATCTCCTACGTTTATTTCTGGTGGATTTTAAGGAATCCCGTGAAATTTTGCAAGATCCCTGAAAGAATTTCTGCTGGAATCTCTGAAAGGTACCCCGTATTTCAGGAGGAATCTATGGAGAATATATTGAAGAAATTTTTGGCAGTATTCCTGGTGGAGACCCTTGTGGATGTTCTGGAATATTTCTTAGAAGAATTGCTGAAGAAATTTTATTATTCATGTAGTAATCCCCAGTGGAATTTCTGAATGAATCGCTGAAGGAATTCCTGGAGGATTTTCTAGACGAATGCCTGGTGAAATTTTTGAAAGATTTTCTAAAGGAAAAACTCAAGTAATTTGTTCAAGATTTTTTGTAGAAATTTATGATGTAAATATCGTGGTGAAATTTCTAAGAAAAAACCCTGGAGGTAGTTTTAAAAGAACCTCTGGAGGGTTTTTGTTTAGGAATTCATTGTGAAATTTGGTGAATTCCTTGCAGAATTATATGTGGAATTGCAGAAAAAAAACATGATGTTAACTTCTGGAGCAGTCTCTGAGACAATTTCTAGGGCAATCCGTGTAGGATTATCCCTGTTGATTATCCCTGTGGAAGAATTCATGAAGGAATTTCTGAAGGATTTCCTTGATAATTTCGATTCGGGGAGAATTTCATTTAGTTCACTCGAAATATGGTGAATAATGTAGGTGCAACAAAATCTGACGGTTCGTCAAGCGGTCGTACGAACATAAATTGGTTTGACTAACTTGTGAGCGTGTGTGGGGTGCATTAGGTGAGGAATGATCATAACAAAGTTACCAATCGAGTGGTTTAAAAATTGCGGTCTCCCCCCACTAGAGGCTTTGAGCAAAAGTTATCGATCAACTCTTGCTGGTCCCATGCGTCAACTTACGTTTTGAATTGAATTTCTTATTTTTGCGTTATTTTGCGTAATACCGTTATGAAATGATAACCAAGTGTTCTTCTTGTAACAGTGTTACAACTTACAACTATATTAGAAGCCTAAGAGTTATCCTTGGGGCCTTCCTTAGCCGAGTAGTTAGAGTCCGCGGCTACAAAGCAAAGCCATGCTGAAGGTGTCTGGATTCGATCCCCGGTCGGTTCAGGATCTTTTCGTAATGGAAATTTCCTTGACTTCCCTGGGCATAGAGTATCATCGTACCTGCCACACGATGTACGAATGCGAAAATGGCAACTTTGGCAAAGAAAGCTCTCAGTTAATAACTGTGGAAGTTCTCATAAGAACACTAGGCTGAGAAGCAGGCTCTGTCCCAGTGAGGACGTCAATGCCAAGAAGAAGAAGAGTTATCCTTAAGCCTCCACTTGTAAGTTTATAGTTGAAAGCCTCAGGTCAGGTCAAAACATTAATGGTTAATTATGAATACACAACTAGGGTTGTTATGCCTATTACGGATTAAGCCAGGCATGGGTGTTTAAAAAATAAAACTGAAGTTCGTCGACACAAAAGTCAATTTTGACAAACTAAGATGTAAAATTGTGAAAAATTATGGAATCGTTCTGGTGGGCTTCGATGCCTGGACTCCCAGTACGCTGGATAGGACGCGTTAACCAATTGGGCCACAGAACGGGTAAAGATTCTGCAGCGCCATCGGCCAACCTGAAACCGAAGTTCATCGCGACCCCACGTTCTCCATCACAACTTTGCATCTCTTTTAGCTGTCTTATGAACAGTTATATTTTGCTTATTTGTAATCAATACAAATCATCAGTAGTAAATAAATATATAGAAATAATCTGCCAACTTGGGGATCATGCACAAATTACGTCATGCTCCAAGGGGGGGGGGAGGGGGTTGAGCCAAGCGTGACAAGCCTTACAAAATTTTTGGATGAATCATACAAAAAGTGTGACAAAGGGGGGGGGAAGGTGGTCGAAAAAGTTGAAATTTAGCGTGACATAATTTGTGTACCATCCCTTGACTACTTCATTGTTTTGGAAAATTGCAAACAGAATCCATTTGGTAGAGTTTCGTTTCACGAACTAAGTCAATCTACGTCCTAGTGCAAATTAATTATACTTCCATCATCAAACCTCCAACCTCAGTAATATCAGATCGATATCATTCCAATTTCATCGACCTCACAACGGCATTCAATGAATCCCATCGATGCAAATCGAAAGCACACATGTCTGATTAACTTCCGTCAAACCATTCATCATCAAGCGGAATTGATTCCTCTTTTATCCTGTTTCATTTGGGGGAAGGGAACCATCACCTGGAAAATGTTACTCGTTGAAAATCAACGCAAAATGGCAATATAATTCGAGCAAAATCATTCGAAAATAATATGAAATTAAACGTCGATTGTCGCACAAAAAAAATCAGAATTATTACAACGAAACTTTGATGGCCTTACCATGAACGGTCCTGGACATGGTTCTCCATGTGCCCATAAAGAAATATTGGCAGCTACATCAACAAGTGTTCTCGCACGTGTGCACCCATCGCCAGGGACTTTCCCGGAAAAAGTGTAATTATGATCGATAGGCAGATGACACCTTTCCCCAAGGGGTTCGGAGGCCCTATAGCAGAAGTCTGGACGTCTGAACAGTACTCCGAGAGATTGGCCAGACTTCTCTGAGAGGGCCTCTCATAGGCATTTGTTGATGAAAGTATCCTTTTCACGGTGTTGCTCAGACCATTATTATCAGGAAAAATCTTTATCTCTCTATGCTCTTTTTATGGTATTCTATCCAACGTTAATCATGTTCAAATTATGTGAATGTCGAACTACAAATCCATTCTCTAGAATTGTTTCACATTAAAATGGATTTTTAAGGCTCAAGTGTTACAATGCATTACGAAGCCAATTTCAGCTGGTATCTTATTTGTTTCTGTAGCACAATAACTAAACAGTTCTGGTATAAATATTTTTGAACTTTCAGGTTTTGGTTGTGAGCCATCATACTTTTTCAAATCTTTCCTATCCAGTGTTTGGATCGAGTCGTACTTAGTTTACCAGTTGAACCAAGTGTAAATAGTGTATGAAATAGAAGCAAATCAACGACATAGAAAACTCAGGGAAATGAAAGATTAAAGAAGGAAAATTAAAGAAGTAGACATCATACGAGTCCAGTACACGACACTGGAGACGGTCTTACAGTTGAGGTCAAACTACGCGTATCTGTCAAAGCATATTGCGGCGCTTATATTAAATCCACATCCAGCGGCGGCGGTAACGCGCAAAAGATATGCGCGCAATTCAAATGCAACGTCAAAATTCAAGTAGGCTTGGATTTTTTCGTCCTTCAAGAACACAAATGTTTCAAATTTGCTAAATCTGAAACATTTGGTGATTTTCATTATCACTGCGACGGTATATCGACATTTTGAGATAATCGCATTACGTGGATTTATCTTGCAGAGCACAATACAAACTCTAGTGGAATTAAAAGGTAAAGTACTTTTTAATTTTACTGATCTTGTTATTTAATACTTCATACAGAGATTACAAATAACTAAACAAATCAATTTTGAACTATGTGCTGGTGATGTATTCTCTCATTTGTATTGTAACATCAAAAGGGCATAACTTCAGTACGGTCCCTATGATAGAGATTTTTTCTGATAATAACAGTCTGGGGGAGCACCGTGCCATTCCATAACTGTGATGTGGCGCTCCGGAGCTGTGAACTGTCATTCTCGATTGGTGAATCTGGTATGGCAGGAAGGTACCTATCTGCATTGGAAAATAATGGCTTTATTGCCGTATGCCCTTCGGTTCGATGCTGTGCGGTGGGAAATGGATGTAATGAAATTTTGGCTGCGACCGATGTTGCGCTTCGTGGGAAAACTGTAATTTGATCATTTTTCAATCACTGTGGCAGGCTTTTGATGAGTGTTCATTCGTCAAACCCAATGTGCTGTGGTTGCGGTTTTCGGTTATTGTGGAAAATTTAATTAACCGGGTCGGCATTCGGTAACAACAGGGATGACAGATTATTTTTTCGTTTGAACGTAATTAAGGGCGGAAATGATGCAATTGCGAATTAAAAGTTGAAAACAATCGGCATGTGCTATTAAAATTTATCATTTTTTTGCAAATAAAGTGTGTTTACATCAGCTCTAAACTGGTAATACGTTAAGTGATAAGAATTTCCTCAACAATGAATAAACAGTTATTAGGGGACGGAGATGACGTATAACTTTATGATTTTTACTAAGACAGCGTCCATTTACAGTGGGATTCCGTTTTTGGCAACAAAGTCGAAATTTTCAGTTGCCAAAAACGGAACCGTGCAAAAATTGGAACCCTTATTTAAAATTTTATTTTTCAACTAGGGTCGATGTACCAATAGCCGCATAGCTAAGAACAAATATTCGTATAAAATCGAAAAATAACGCTAGCGTCATTATTTTTACATCATCTGAAAGCTTTTTATCTTGGTTTTGTGGGAAAAATATGAAAACTGCGAAAATTCATATGTTTGCATTTATTATCGCTTGTGCCACTATAGGAATACATGTGCCTATAGTAGCACTATTTCTAATTTCTGTTCCTATAGTAGCACTAGCATCACGGCGTTGGCAAAATACTAATCAAAACCGTATTTTTATAAAGCTTTTATATTTTTCCTTCAAAGTGTGGATCAAAAGCTTTCGTTTGATGTAAAAAAGTACTTAATTCATTAATTTTTTCGTATAATAAAACATAGTTTCTCTCAGTAGTGCTACTATAGGAACAATAGGTTAACTATAGGCGTAAGGGAGCTCAAATTTTAAGCAAAACTAATTATTTCGATCATTTTTTGAACAAAATCAAGCTGTGTATCAATGGTACTTAGATAAATAGCTCCTGACCTTCATGTCAAAAAATATTTTGAAAAGATTCATAGCAAAACGGCCGTAAAAAGCCACTAGTGCGACTATAGGGGACTGTCCACTAAGGGAACACTGACCCTACTGGTTTTGAAAACATCATTAGATATTACATCATCCTTATAGAACCATATGGCATCAAGACTTCAGAACGGTTCACTTCGAAGCAGTTTTCCGTAATATTGTACTATGCTATGAATCTATAGCGCCGAAATGTTAATAGGCAAATAAAATGCGCCACCATCATAGAGGTCGCTAGGGAAGAATGAAAGAAATGTCACTGAAAATGTTTGTTTACGTCCAAAATTCAATTTTTCAACCCAAAAATGAGGTAATAATCAATCGATTGTTGAACTATTTTCCATTGGCTTAATCATTTGGAACCATTATTCTTGCGATACGCATGAGTTCACAACAAATTTAACCACTAACAAAGGATCCGGAAGTCTGTAGCCCATGTTGCCAAACACCACTTTTCCAATTTTATCCCACTAATCGTACATGACCACTTACCGGATCTGTTCATTTTCGTAGGAAAACAAGTTTATTATGTTTTTCAATGCTCTCTGATCGTCTACAAAATAACTATTCCGACTAAAAGTGTAAATTGTGTGCTCCTTCATATGCTGCACACGGTGCGTTTTCAACCCAACCTCTTTTTTGCCGGTTCTTCTACTAGTCACCAGATGTCGGAGTGATCGTTTACCTTTGAAAATATTTGCCTTCTGTGGCAAACGTTCTACATACATGTTTTTTACACCTCAACGTCTTTATTGATTTTTTGAAGTTTTATGTACACTATTTATATGAGTGGGCCATGTAAAGTCAATAATCACAAAAATGGCTTCTATACAAAAACTTAACATTTTCCTAAAACAGTAAGAATACGAAAAAAAAATTAAATGTATTACTGTATTCCTACAAAGACGTTTTTAAGTACAAAACAATAGCCCTGGGTATTGAAAAACATTGAAAATCAGTTCAACTTTTAGGCTTTAGCGTAAAATATTACAAAATTCGGTGAGTTTAGAATACCCTCCTAATTTATATTTCTGATAAAGTAAAGCATTTCATAATGAATAATTCACTGCAGTCAAAAGGGCAAACACAAACAACTTAATCTCATGACCCATAAATGCGACTCGTTCTTTTGTAGAATACACATACAAGCTTCTATCATTTTTATTTGAAATGAGTTTTAATTGAGCTTGATATATGTTTTACACCTACCTTGTGAAATCAACGGAAATTTACAGGATCCTGTTATGAAATCTCAAGAACCTAAAAGGAATCTTCAGGTGCTCGTAATCTACAGGAAAACGCTAAGGCTCTGAAGCATCTTGCTAAGAATATTGCTGCGATATTGCCAAAAATTCTCAAGTCTCAATGAAAATTTTCAAAAGTTTTTTGTTCTTAGATTACCACTAGCACTCCTCAAATTCCTCTGGAAACCTTTTCAAAATCTGGAAGATTTCGCCAGAAATTCTCAAAATACCACTACAAATTCACATTTTCCCGCTAGGAATTACCAGAATACCCTAGAAATCTTAAGAGTTTATTGGGAATCAGATAACTAATAATCAATAACTAACTATACATTCTCAGGATCCCACAAAAAAAAAAAAACAAGTGTCCGCTAGGAATCTGCAGACATTTTCAAGAAACCGTTCAAATTTATGAGAAGTCCCTTAAGGACTAAGAATGTCCTAAGGATTCTCCAGGCAACAGTTAGGAAACTCATAGTCCCAGCTCGCCAAGAACATTTTGTTCATGTTGAGACCCGTATCCTTGATTAAAAATCTTGTACAGAATAACAAACCACAAACAAAAAGTTAATATACTCTTGATCGTTTTTATCGCACGCTTCAATTATTGAGAATAAGTTGTAGTTTGGACTGTGTTCGCATTTGTACCGGTATTGAACATTGGAATTCTTCAAAAATAATATGCAATATAGTAAAATCCACACTTTTTTTTGGATTATATGTTGACAGTTCTGCAATTCACTAGAATTAAGCAATTTATTTAATGGAATTCCTTAAAAGTTATGATGCACGACATTTCGCTGTATTTTCAATTATTACTGCGGTGTGTTTTCCATACGCAATGTATGTAACTCCATAATAATAAGAACAGTAAGCTATGAAGGTGATGACAAAATTTATAATTTAACTCTGTGTGAGTCATTAACTTTTAGTTGCCTTATATGCTTGGGCTTTGTTCAAACAAGCTGTTCCAACACTGAAGAGAATTGATTTTTAGTGTACCACCTACTGGCAGACTCTAGTGGGCTGGTCACTTATTATGAATGCCTAAGAGATTGATCTCTAGTTGAGATTCTTGGTGAAGATGAATGGCCTTATGAAACGTTGCGAATGCATGACGAATGACCATCCTGAAGTAAATAAGCGCGTACGGGAGCCCTTAGTAGTTAATGAGATTTGGGGGAATATCAACAAAAATGGAGCTCAGGAATGTAATCGGTCCGTAGTTGACCTGCCATTCAGATAAATAAAGCAACAGACACGATAATATTTACAAAAAAATACAAATTTTAATGGTATTTAAAAATGTTGCCAAAAACGGATCCATTTTCTTTCCAAAATGGGGGGGGTTCCAAAAATGGAGCAGGCCAAAAACGGAGCATGCCAAAAACGGAATCCCACTGTATTACGTAACGCTAAATTTGGAGATTTTTGACTCCCTCCCCTCCTCCGTAACGCTTTTTGTATGAAAAATATCAAATTTTTCTATGAGTCGTAACGCTTGAGCCTACTCCCCCCTCCCTCTAGAGCGTTACGTAATTTGTGGATGCAGCTTAAGGCTGTATGTTAGGTTTCCATCCCATTATACCCTGAAACGCACGCCCAATTCCATTTACCAGAATTTGTAATTTGTCATGACCGTGCAAGCAATAAATAGTATATCTTCCTACATTTTTTTTTTTGAAATAAAAAACGAATGGTCTTAAAAATAATCGTCATGTTATGGTGGAGGTATGGAAACTCCTTCTGCTTCTATTTTATTGTATTAAACATCGATGGATATAACTTTAAGGACATCGATATCTGGAATACGTCACTATAAGAAAAGGGAAATGCATTTGCCCATAACTCGGAATCACATTAGCCCAAATTTATGTCACAGACAAACAGACGTCACACTCTCATCATTGTCCATCGACCACCTTTTTAACGGCCGATTCAAAAATATGGTAGGTGGCCAATCCGCCACTCGCAGCTCTCGCATCGTTTTTGTTCGTGTTTGACGTTTGACACTACCGCCATCTGTTGGCTCATCGGCCAAACACGGTGATTTTAGCATTGGGCGTATAGGTGACTATGTGTGTCGTGACTATGATTTTGATCGAGATTTTTTCTAAGTGTTACGTCTGTTTATCAAAAACAATCCTTATGGACGAATGTACGAGTTCATTGATTTGACGTTTCATTGAAACCGTTTACTAGAAAAGTTGTCTTTCACTTATGCTTCCGCATTCCATAACTAACCACTACACTAGGCTCGTCTCACACCTCGAAACACCTCGAAACAGTACATGGAGTAGGTCTGGTATAAATCTCTGAATTAACTCATAGTATAATTCTACAAAAAAAAAACGCATATTGAATTGCTGGGATAATTTCGAGAACACTAAAATTTTTGCAGGCTTCCCTTAAGAGGTAAATAACCATCATCATTGCGATGATAGATTTTAAGAGCATTTTCTTCAATTTGAGCTTAGCTTAGACTGACTACACATATCAATAGTTGCTATTCCGTGATTGACCGAAGTCAGTGAAAATGCACAAAGAATCAACTAGAAGTTCGGCTGGGATTGGCCATAACCTTCTTCAGTGTGCATAATTCAGTGCCTCTATTTATACAGGGTCAATAACGGCGCCGGCCACGTCCTTGCAGTAAGGTGGGATTGGGGGAAGGAATGTTAGTGTGTAACCAGGCGTTGCAGAATTCCCTCTCATTTGAGAATGAAGCACGATCAAAGCAAGCAAAGAAAAACATCCCATCTGTTGCGGTCCACGATCGTCATTGTATCGCAAGGTGTAACAAGTCTGATAAATGGAAGCAGCGAGCGAGAGCCCCAACGAGAGAGCGATGATAAAATCCATTTTTCTCGCTTGTTTATCGTTGGGGATAGGTGTTTTTCTTTACTGGCACGATAAACAATCCACGAAATTCCAAAAACAACAGTGTCCCCCAGGCTTGCAGCATGTTTAGAGGGGTTTTATCATGCACTACTATCCCCCCAATCTGATCAAACTTGTAGCAGTATACGATAAACAGTCTCTCATAATGTGCAGTATGTTATGATAGTTACAGAGAGCGATACGTGAGAGGTTCTCTCAATTTTCTCAGGATTCAATCCCTGTGTGTAACCTTTGCTATTTGGAGACCGTGTTTGCCTCTGCATCTCCACAAAGGTTACTGGGAGGGATGTTTGTTAATAAGGGGATCGTTGGGTCACCGGTTTCACTTTGATAAGCGATTAGACCATAACAAATAATTAATTGTGAGATATAAACATGCTTATATGTAAATATATTATTTTCATTTGATGTGAACAATTTCTATGTAGAGGAAAATTATGCCGAAACGAGCTCACCAATTGATCCGTTATCCTTGACTAAGTAGCAACAATCCACTTTCAGCTTCACTCGTTTGCTCGGCTATATAAAAGCACTCAGAGAAAATAGGCGCGCGACCCGAGAGGAAAAACAACTGACGACTTCTCGGGCTTTCTTGATGCACTGCCCAGGAGCAAGCGTCAAGGTCGAAGGATAAAAAAAAAATAATAATCGAACGCGGCAATTTTTCACTTCACTCGTTCGACGCGCGACATGTTTGATCAAGCCCTCATCGTCCGCCCCCACAAGAGCAAGCGTCAAGGTCGAAGGATCAAACACTAAGGAGTGTACCGTCGGACGGGGCTACTTTTGATTCCAGGGGCTACTTTGGACACTCACCTTTTGTATTTATTAGCAGCGTAAATATTAATCTGAGCAATTTTGTGTCTTCAGCACTCTTATTAACCAATATATGCTCTACCACTAGGCATGATTTTTTCTTGGAACAACATCAACAATAACAGGATAAACAAGAAAACATTTCAAAAAAGCCGGAATAAATATTCACAAGGTATAAAACATTGACTTTACAAACATTGTTTTAATTTTACCCATGTCTTGGAAACTTATTGGGAGCATCACAAAACTATCGAATCGTCATGTTTCATGAAAATCTTGTGATTTGTTTTGCTTAAAATTGTTGTTTTATTAAAATAATTGATCAAAGGTCTTATTTTTGCGACTTTAATTTTATTATAATGTTTTGGTTTGTGTTTTTACAACTTAAAAAAAATAAAATAAATGTTTGTAAAAGTGAATAGACATAAAACACATATATTTGAATACGTACCAATGCCAAATTCACAACATAATCTCTGAAAAAAACTATTTTTCGTCATATTTTACATGAATTTGTAGTGCAGAACAGTTGCATCCTTCAAATGCCTAAATTAAACTACTCTTAAGCCAGCTCTAAACTGCTAAGAAACTAAAAGCATATTACAAAGGCAAACTTACTTCTTTACGATCTTGCTAAACTTTACTTCGTAGATTGCGTTTTTAATGAAAACTACTTACTGGTATTAAATTAGTTACCGGTATTAATGTAATCCTTCAACATATCGTTCATATAACAGTAAGAATAGAAAAAAAGAGTTTTTGTACATAACTCATTTATCATCACAGTACCTAGTAGTTACGTCGTTCGTTTATGTCAACTTGAAAATCAAGCATTCGTAACTGATAGTTCCATTTAAGAGGAAATTGAATATTTAAATTTCATACTGCAAACTGAGAATAGTGAATGGCATGTTTCGCTGAAATTTGATATATATGTGTAATTGATTCTAGCTTTGCAATTTTCTACATTAAGTTTATCAATGAAAAACGTTCCATAACATCACAGTGGACGACAATTTATTGAATCAGATTGAAAGTTATAAATAAAATCATTTCTTTAGCAAATTGTGAAAATGTCCAAAGTAGCCCCTTTTTTGTCTTGAAGGACAAACTTTTTTCGCTATTCAAGCATTTTTGTTATTTCTTGATGGATTTGCCTCATATTTTGCACATTTGTTACGTACATATATAACTTAAATATAGGCAAAAATTATCAACATCTATCCATAATTCTAAGAGTTACAAATCCTCAAAGTTAAAGAATGTGGAAATAATGTTAAAAGAAGCCCCGTTTGACGGTATCGAAAAGTAGTCGCAAACATTGAAAACGGTATATCTCAGAGCATATTTCATCTTTTTTAAAGCTTTTTTCACGCAAATCTTCATCATGTCATCAAATATTGAAGCAGCTAAAAAAAATATTGAATAATATGCAGTTGCAGTCATAGTATAAAAACAACAAGGTTCATAAAGCATGAAAAATCAAATCTCGCACAAAATTACATATTTGAAGTGTCTTCTGAAGATTTGATTATTTGTATTGAACAAAATGTATATCAAACAAAATAGGATGAAAAGCTTATTCTATTGGAAAATATGTTTACTTCACACAGCAAGTAAAAAGAAATTCAAAACAATAAATTATTGCTCTAAAAAATTTCTATTATTGGAACAAGATCGGTTTTAGAAAGTCACTTTTGTTCAATCAACTTTTGCAACTCTGTCATATACAGCGGTAATTATATAGAGTAACATTTTTTGCTTACGTTACTTCATAAATATGCAAAGAGACTTTTCCAATCAAAAAACATTTTTTTATTCATGAAAGTCGTTCGATATTACCATTAACGTGTAGAAGTAAAAAAAATAAAAAACGAGGTCCTCAAAAATCGACTATTTTCGATTGCTGGGTTCCAATTCCAGTCAATCTAGACCTTTTCCTATATATAAAAAAAATACCTCGATGTCCTTGGGCATAGAGCATCATCATGCCTTCCACACGACAAACGAATGCAAAAATGACAACTTTGGCAAGAAGCTCGCCATTAATGACAGTAGAAGTACTCATAAAAACACTAAGCTGCGAAGCAGGCTCTATATGGCAGGTAAGATCTATATGGCAAGTATGATGATATGAAAAAATCCTGGACCTACCGGGAATTGAACCCAGACACCTTCAGCATGGCTTTGATTTATAGCCGCGAACTATGTCCACTCAGTTAAGGAAGGCCCTAATAATAATAAACTAATCCCATATTTTGTTTGATAAGTGACCAAATATTTCCACTCAATTAAGCTCGATGCCAAACATCATCAAGAAAGCTCCCATAACGGAACTATCGCCGCGTAAAAATAGACACTAATTGAAGTGCCTCCTGCATCCGGTTCCATACACCACCATCATCACACTAACCGAACAGGAAGCAGCGAATAGCTGCGAAGGAAGTAGACTGCCAAGCAAACATCCAGCCAGTCAGTGCCATTAGAAAGCTAACTTAGCCACCCACATGAACCGTGGAAACTTTTCTGGATTTTCCTTTCCACATCATTAGCAATAGAGGATGTTTACTTTGGCTTGGCTCGACTACCGAATGAGTGAAAATTACTGGTGCACCAATTAGCTTGATTTCTGTCTGTTTACACTTCCGAGTGGGATCAAAATCTTTCAAATCAACGCTGAGCTTTACCATTCTATTAAATTCGAGCTTTTATTCAATGGAATTATTCTGAAAAATTCGAACGGTTCACAAAAGAGTAACTTGGTCAAAATCGTGGCCATAATTTGAGGACATATTTATAAAATAAAATGTATGCGGATTGCATAACTGGCCTATATAATATCAATAATTTATATCACAGCGTTTACGCATGATATCGAAAAATCTGGTTTTGCTATTTTTATTTTAAATAAACTGTATGATACACAACGGTTCAATAATACAAAACTTCATTATCTTCGGCAGACAATTAATCGTTCCATAAAAAATATAAAATTTCCATAAAAAATGCAAAATTTGCCAGTAAAGAAACAAGGGTAAAATCAACAGAAAAGTTAAAAATTTCCATAAAAAAATAAAGAAGTGCATAGAAAAAACAAAATTTTCCATAAATAAAAAAATTTTGAGCAATAAATAGATTCAAAAGTGCAGTAGAATCGACAATAATCTCAGTAAAAAATATCAAATTTTCCATTTAAAAACCTCAAAATGTCCCTATTTTCTTCACAAAAAGCAATAAATAATTATAAATTATCCACAAAAAAAAGCCAAAATTTGCAATAAATAAATAATAATTCGCCCACAATAAATCAAAAATTTCCATTCAAAAAATCAAAGATAGCAATAGCAGTAAATGCAAAGTTGCAATAAACAAACCCAACTGAGCAATTCAAAATGACAATCAATACATGAAAATGTTGTAGAAAATTCCAATATTTAAGTAAAACTTTCCATAAAAATAACGTAATTTTCCAATAATGAGTAATAATGTGTATAATGGATTTCAGTCAAACTGAAGCATTGTTTTCACAATTGGAGCTAGTTAGTCGTCGTACATACAGTATTGGACAAACGTTTGCAACTTTTTCGATTTTCCATACAAAATGACCAACTTTGATAAACTATAACTCAGTTATTTATGGTCCGATTTGAATGAAATTTTCACAGAATATCAGACATAACTTGAACTTTAACATATATTTTTAACTGATTTTTCCAATCACAAGTTGAAAAGTAGTAACGGTTATACTAAAGTGAATTTTTTGACGATTTTTCATAATTGACATAACTTAACATATTGAAGGAATAGCTTTATCGTATGTTCAGCAAAGTTGAAGATTTTGACGAGATGAATAAGTTTGCTGAAGACAGTTTTTGTGTAAGGCTATCAGATTTTGAGATAAAAAGTTTTGATTTTTTCGTCAAAAATTACACTTTAATCAAATCGTTATTACTTATAAACTCGTGATTGGAAAAATTATTCAAAAATAAATGTTAAAATTCAAGTCACATCTGATGTTCTGTAAAAGTTTCATTCGAATCGGTCCATAAATAACTGAGATCTAACTTACCAAAGTTGGTCATTTTGTATGGAAAATCGAAAAAGTTGCAAATGTTTTGTCCAATACTGTATGTAGATGTAGAAATTGCATTTTAGAGTTCGATAATTAATTACGTAAGAATTTAGGGGAGGGGAGAGCGGGGAGATTGGCCGGGTTTGAAAAAAATATTTCTTGCCATTTAGAAAAAATTGATGTTTCATACAAAACATCATACATGGAGGGGAGGCGAGGTTTCGAAAAATCACAAAAAAATGTTTTTTAATACACCCCATCGTTAGGCGCTACAATTTTACTTATTTCGGCAAAGTTGAAATGAAACATGAAGTGGGTGATGAGGTACAAAAGTAGCGTTACAGCATGCGTAATTAATTATCGAACTCTAAAATGCAATTACTACATCTACATACGACGACTAATTAGCTTCAATTGTAAAAACAATGCTTCAGTTTGACTGAACATTTATGAAATCCATTACACACATTATTACTCATTATTGGAAAATTACGTTATTTTTATGGAAAGTTTTACTTAAATATTGGAATTTTCTACAACATTTTCATGTATTGATTGTCATTTTGAATTGCTCAGTTAGGTTTGTTTATTGCAACTTTGCATTTACTGCTATTGCTATCTTTGATTTTTTGAATGGAAATTTTCTGATTTATTGTGGGCGAATTATTATCTATTTATTGCAAATTTTGGCTTTTTTTGTGGAAAATTTATAATTATTTATTGCTTTTTGTGAAGAAAATAGGGACATTTTGAGGTTTTTAAATGGAAAATTTGATATTTTTTAGTGACATTATTGTCGATTCTACTGCACTTTTGAATCTATTTATTGCTCAAAATTTTTTTATTTATGGAAAATTTTGTTTTTTCTATGCACTTCTTTATTTTTTTTATGGAAATTTTTAACTTTTCTGTTGATTTTACCCTTGTTTCTTTACTGACAAATTTTGCATTTTTTATAGAAATTTTATATTTTTTTATGGGACGTTAATATTTTAGCCATAATCTTCTAATTAACTATGGACGAGTCAAGAGTAACCCCACGGTAGGTTTTTACGTTGATAGTTTTCGATTGCTCTTTCTATTGCTTTTTACTTTATTTTCATATAGGTTAGCAGTCATTATTATTATTTTTTTTCAAAATTACTAATATGCGTCAATAACAATAATTCCTGATCATTTTACTATACATGACGACTACCTAATTATCATAATTTTCATCAATTTTATAGTTTCCCATATGGTGAACCAAAAACGTCAGCTCTGTACGACATATGAACGCATTATTGTCCCTTGTATTTACATGGAAAATCAGCAAACATGTGACTGACATGCATTAATGAGCAATATACATTTCAAAGCTCTATTCTTCTAGTTTATTTGGGTCGTCTTCTTAAAGTGATGGGGCCCAAAAGCGTTCCCACTGAGCTTGAGGTTTGTATGAAAAAACGGATTTAATTCACGCTGATATTCCATAGTTCCATAATCTGGACACAAGTAAGTGGTGTATAATTATCATTTTCACCTTAAAAATAAATTTACCTACACCACAAAATGATCCTACGGTTTAAAAAAAGTTATATTCTAGGGCAATTTAAAAACAGTTTGTCTGTAACGGAATTTTTTCGATACTGACAGGTGACATGCAGCTGCTGTAAATTAGTCCTAGTTGACCTAATCCCCCTTTTTTTTAAATCAATAGTATGGCATTAAAAGATCTTTAAACACATAAAATAATCATTGATCATGATTTACCCCAATTAATCTTGAGAGCGTCGTTCAAACACCACCTGCAGACCATCCTTGGCCTCGGTCAGGAATGTGTTTCTATTGTACTGCCACGGTTTGTTGTTCGGGGAGGTGCGAACACGGAACTGCTGAACCAGCTTCAGCAGAGCCACTTTGATCTGAATTTGGGCAAATCGCATTCCGAGGCACATTCGAGGTCCATCCCCGAAGGGATAGTATACCGGATCGGTACGTTTGGCTTTTTCCTCGGGGCTGAATCGCTCCGGGCGGAATTTCTCCGGTTCCGGGTAGTACTTGGGGTCCCTGAAAAAGAACGAAGACTATCAGTTTAAAATGTCTCGAACTTTGTATGGATGGAAGCTCACATGTGAACAGCTACAATGGGAATGAGCACCGTTGTTCCGGGCATGATCCACGTTCCGACTTCCTTGCCGTCCACCTTGTACTTGAGACAGTAGTTTTGGGTGCAAAGCTTCTGCAAACCGGCTGCAGGTGGTGTAATCCGTAGGCTTTCCTGTAGGACCCAGTCCAAGTATTCGATCTTCTGCACCAGATCAAAGGTGAGCGGGATGTCATTTTTTCCTAGCGTGTTCTGTATTTCTTGAAAGAGTTTTTCCTGGACATCTGGATTCTCTGCCAGCTGCAGTTATGAATAATGAATCAAAATTCGTTACAAAATTCGAATCAGATGAAACTTACATGAAGGATGGCAAATCCCATTGTGGTGCTGGAAGTTTCGAACCCTTCGGAGAAGAACGCTAAAGAATGGCCAGCAATCTGCTCTTCTGTGAGTTCAGCTGAAAGATTAAAAAAAGTGTTTGAATAAGTTATCATTACGTAAATTTCTTAACACAGTTTTCTGATGAGCACGAGCTTCATTGGAGCATAACTTCGTGTGCATTAATGCCCATTAAAGCATAACTGTCCCATATGAATTTTCAAGCCAACAGAACATGCTTCTCCGGTGAAACTAATTAGGTTGATACGTGCAACACTGTTCTTCGTTTTGGTAGCATTGATGGTCAGAACTTCAATGACCTGCTAACTTCCTTCCTCCATCTGACCTCATGAAGTTGATCTTCATCAGGTCATGGTGGAGGAAAATTGAGCGCAGATCAGCGTGAGCGTGCCTTTTCAGATGGAAACAGCGAGGATACTTCTGAACATCAATGCTATCAAAGCGAAGTACATGATCGCAGGTGGAGATAGAGGTAGGCCTAGTGGTGTTGTTGCTGAGCTAGCGTTTGATGGGGATGTGTTTGAAGAGCTTGTTGAAAAATTATTGAAGAGTTCAACTTACCAGACTTGGTCTTAAGCAACGATTGCAACTGGTCATCCCGTTCCGGTTGTTTAGTTTTTCGCTCTTGCAGCAAAGTCGACACCAGTTTACGCATCCATCGATCAACTTCCTTCGGTAGAAACCTACAGTGAATCATCAGATTATTTCACGTGCTCACGATTAAGCTTCCTATTTATAGCTATGACGAGCTTTCGTCCACCCACATACGATTTATTCGAATCGTTTGACCCTCTTTTTTGCGACTGATAAAATATATCTCATAAGAATATCGTTATCCGTTACCTCACCCGATGATAACGACGCATACACCTCGGTAGCAAAATAATCGCGTGAGAGTTCTCCCAGAAAATGACGTAACATTGAACACCCATTTCCCAGCAATACTCACGGAACCGGAATGAACCAGGTCACCGATGGAACAAACAGCATCAGCATGAACTTTATTCCGGCCAGTAACGTCGGCTGAAATATCTTCTTGCCCATCACGCGCCATTCGCTGTTGGGATTATTGAAACAATCTGCGTCCAAACTGAATGCACATCCGGCAACGTTTTGAGTCGTATAGGCCGCCGATATCTGCCGATGGGACACAGAAAACAAAAGAAAGCGAGTCAGTTTTCATATCAGCTGTGCGGTGATAAATTTGTCGTGTTATAGCAACGATCGCAACGCAAAGATAACAAGCCTTAGGGTGTTGCTTATATTTCACATGCAAAAAGAAACCTAGAAGTTTGAAATAAAAATATTGTAATTAAGAGATGGCAACTGATCTAGACCAGTTAATACAAGTTTAATTTTTATTTACTACTGTTAGCTTTGCCTTATACAAATAGTATTGTTCGTTTGGTTAAACAATTTTCAAAATATAATGTAGCCCACAGACGCTCAGACGGTTTGACCAACATTGACTCCGCCCTAAGTTAGTCAAATCGATTTATGTTGCTGCAACCGATTGACCGACTGTCAAAGTTCGTTGCAGCAACACTTTATTTTTTCGCATTTTTTGAATGATTTCGGCAAGTCTAGTGAGTATGAGATAGTTTTTTTTATTCTGTTGCTGTGGGGGGAATATATCTACAATTTTCTGGCATTAATCGTAGTGAGGAAGAACAGTAATTTCAAAATTTTAATACCGGAAGAAATATATATTGATGAGGAGTTCCAATTATAATTCGAACGAAGTGTTCCGACTACACTCCAAAATTAAGAGGGGTCTCTGTCGGAAATATTCTGAACAGTCATCGATAAGGAAATGGCTATGGTAATTTAAAAATTCTATACGGAATCTTTAGTGGTTTCCTCTAGTTATTCTACTTTGAAGTTTTTTTTAAGAAATTCATGAATTATACTAGGGATTCCACCAGAATTTTTTCCTGGAATTCTACCAGAAATTTCATCAATAATTCCTCTAGAAATTGATTCACAGATTCAAATAGAAATTCCTCCAGGAAAAACCCTTCAAACATATCTTCAGTTAGCATTCTTCTAGAGATTCCTTCAAAGGTTCTTCTACTAATTCCTTCAAAGATCAATCCAAAAATTTCTTCAAATGTTTTCTTCAGTAAGTTTTCTTAGCTTTCTCCAAGGCTGCATTCAAGAACTCCTCCAAAGATTGCTATGACAATTTCTTCAAAGATTCCTTCAGGAATTCCTCTAGAAGTTAGTTCCAAGGATTCATTCATGCATTATTCAGAAATTCTTCTCTGATTATATATCAGTGGAATCTCTCGAGGAATAATCTTTTGGAATTTTGCAGATGCATTCCTGATGAAATACCTAGAGTAGAGAAAGGAGAATTTCTAGTTCAATCCTTCGCGGAATTCCTGGTCGATTTTTTTGAGGAAATATTGGTGTTTTTTTTATTCTTGTGAACTTGCGGAACATTTTAGTTGATTCCCTGGAGGAATTTCTGGTAAGCCTCAAAAGCTATAAGAAGGTAAATTCTGGTAAAATCATTTAAGAATTTTCTGGTAGAATTTCTGGCGAAACTAGGGTAGATTTTTCTGTTAGAAATTCTAGCGAAAAACTGGTGATATTCACAGTGCTAACCCTAGAAGAACTCCTGGTAAAATCCTTGTTGGTTTTACTGATGGAAATCATGGAGAATTACCAGGGTGAATTCCAGATGCAATCCATTGAGGAACCTTTGGTGGAATCCTTGAAGAGAAATCCTTGGAGGATTTATGTGAGGGATTTTAAGTTGGAATAGTAAGAGGAAATCCTTGCGGAATTTTAGAAGGAATTCCTGGGGTGGAATAACTGAAGGAATTCTCAGAGGAATCCCTGAAGGATTTATTTTTTTTTTTGAATCCTAGGAGGAATATCTCATAGAGTCACTGGAGGATATAACTTCAGTGACCCTATGAAGAGTTCCTCCTAGGATTCCCTGGAGGAATATCTTAAAGAATTTCATAAAAAAAAAACCCTGGAAGAAAATTTTTGTAGAATCTCTTAATAAATTTCTGTTGGGGTGAATGAAATAATAATGAATAACCCTAGAGGAATTCCAGAAGAAATCTTTAGAAGAATTCTTGATTGAATCCCTGACAGAAATACTGATAGAACCCCAGAAGGTGCCCATGATGGAGTCCCAGGAGGATTTCATAATGAAATCTAAGAATTATTTCAAAAGGAATTCATGGAAGAACTTCTGATGGAATCCCTGCAAAAATTCTTATTGAAATCTATTAAAAGACTCTTAATGAAATCCTTATAAAAACATCTGATAGAATCTTTGGAAGAACTTCTGATCTTCTTCTTTCTGGCGTTACGTCCCAATTGGGACAAAGCCTGTTTCTCAGATTAGTGTTCTTATGAGCACTTCCACAGTTATTAACTGAGAGCTTTCTTTGCCGATTGACCATTTTTGCATGTGTATATCGTGTGGCAGGTACGAAGATACTCTATGCCCTGGGAATCGAAAAAAAATTCCTTTACGAAAAGATCCTCGACCAGCAGGATTCGAACCCACGACCCTCAGCATGGTCATGCTGAATAGCTGCGCGTTTACCGCTACGGCTATCTGGGCCCCAAGAACTTCTGATGTAATCCCTGGAATATCTGATGAAATCTCTAGAGAAACCCTGTAGGTATTCCAGGTAGAATCTCTGTAGGAACTCCCAATGGAATTCCTACAGGAACTTTTGATATTCTTGAAGTAACTACTGATGGAATCATTGAAGTAACTCTTAATAAAATCCCTAGAAGGACTCCTAATGGAATCCCTCGAGGATGAAATCCTAATACCATAGATGGAATTCCTGGGGAAATTCCTGATGGAAGTCTTGCAGAAATTCCTAAAGATATTATCAAAGGAATTCCTGATGAAATCACTGAAGGAATTCCTGATAAAATCCCTAGAGGAATACCTTTTGATATGCCTAGAAGCAATCCTGATAGAATTCCTCGAGGAACTTCTGATATAATCTCTGGAAGAACTCCTGATGGAATCTCTGAAAGAAGTCCAGGTGAATTTTCCCATAAGGAACTTTTGATGGAATACCTAAAGGAAATCCTGATGAAATCCTCAGAAGAACTCTTAGAATTATTCCTGATAGAATCCCTAGAGGAATCATTGGAACTCCTGATAAATTCATGAGGTACTCTTGATACAATCTCTTGATGGAATCCCCAGAAGGACACTGATGGAAGCTCTAAAAATGCTCCTGATAGAATTCCTATAGGAACTCCTGATGGAATCACTGAAGAAACTTCCAATGGAATCCCTCGATGAACTTCCGATGGAAACCATAAGGAAACTTCCTATGAAATCCTCAGAGAAACTACTATTGGAAACCTTGATGGAATTCCTGATGTTACCCTTCGTGAAACTCATGATTGAATCTATAGAAGTACTCCTGATGGAATTCTTGGTGGAGTCTCTGAAGAAACTCCTAGTGTAATCCTTACAATAACATTTTATGAAAACTCCCCTGATGGAATCGTTGAAAGAACTTTGAAAGGAATCCCATTTCCTGGATGAATTCCTTGTGAAATTCCTGATTGATTCCTTGTAGAAATTATTGGTACAATCCCTGAAGGAATTCCGTATTGAACTTTTAGTGAAATCACCGGTAGAACTGCTGGTGTATTTGCTAATGAAATAGGTAAAAGATTGTGGCTACTATCCATCAATCGGCTGTTCCGGCTTTACTTTACCTGAAAGAAGAAACACCTCCAAGAATTCCTCTAGAAACTCTTCTGCCAAATCCTCCAAGGATTCGTCTAAATATTGAACAGGGATTTTACAGGACACAAAAAAAATCATTAATAAAACCCCGTAAATATTCCTCCAATACTTTCTGCAGGGTTTTCGCTCGAAAATCCCCCTGTACTTACGCCAAAGATTCTTCCAGAAATTCCTTCTGGATTCCATCAAAAATTCCTCAAATCGTTTACTCAGAGATTCTTCAAGAAATTCTTTCACAGATTTTGCCAGAAATTTTTCTAGAAATTCATTTGAAAAATTCTTAAAGAAAGTTAATAGAAATTCGTCCAGGGACTCCTACATATTTTTTGTTTTTTTTTTTTATTCGCCCAAGACTTCTACCAAATTCCATCAACAATTCTTTGAAAATGGCTTGAGAAATTCTCCAGAGATTCATCAGGGATGTCTCAAAACGAATTGGAGAATTACAACAAAAATTCTTCAGATATTTCCCCAGGGATTCCTCCAGCAATTGCTTCGGGGAGTCAACCAGGAATTTCTACTGTAGTTTTTCATTGATTCTTTAAGAAACTCTTCAGGTTTTTCTCCAGTAGTTTTCCACAAATTCATCAAAGATCCCTCTTGAAATTTCACAGAGATTCCTTAAAAGATTCACCAGTGATTCCTAAAAATATTTTCCAGAGATATCCCCAGGAGTCTCTGCAAAAATTCCCCAGGGATTTCTTCAAGATTCTCCATATATCCTTTTAAGAATTCTCCAGATATTCTTTCAAGAATATCACAGGGAATCCTCGACAAGTTCTACAAAAATTCCTCCTGAAATTGTCCAGGAATTCTCCGACAATCCCTGCAGGAGCTGAAAAGAAATGCTTCGAAGATTCTTAAAGGAACATCCCAGATATTCTCTCAAGAATTCCCCAAGGATGTCTCCAAAAATTTCCCAGGGTTTTCTCCAAGAATAACCCCAGAAATTCGATCAGGAATTTAGCAAAAATTTCTCCAAGAACCCCCAGAAATTCCTTTATGCATTTACCAAGCATTATTCCAGGATTTCTCCAGATTCTCCTCTATAAACTCTTCAGCAATTCCTATAAGGATTCCTCCAAAAGTTCCCCAGGATTCTTCAGAGGCTCCTCAAAGAGTTTCACAGAGGTAGACCTCTGGGATTTCTCCGAATTTCCCCCAGAATTTCTTCCAGGATTCCTCTGGAAATTCCTCCAGGTATTTCTCCGGGATTCCGCCAGAAATTCCTCCGAGATTCCTCTAAGAATTTCTCCGGAAATACTCCAGGAATTCCCCCAAGATTATTCCAGGAATTCCAGAAATTTCTCTAGGATTCCGACAGGAATTTCTGTGAGATTCCAGGAAGAATCCTCCAGGATTCTTTCAGCAATTGCTCCCGGATTCTTCCAGGAATTCCTCTCGGATTCTTCAAGGAATTCTTCCGGGATTCCTCCAGGAATTCTTCCGGGGTTTTTCCAGGAAATTTGTTCGTAATTCCACCAGGATACTTTCAGGAATTCCTATGGGATTCCTCCAGGGATTTCTCCGGAATTCCTCCAGGAACTCCTCCGAGAATTCCTCCGTGACTTCTCCAGGAATTGTCCGGGATTCCTCCAAGAATTTCCCCGGGTTATCCTCAAGGAATTCTTGTGGGGTTCCTCCAGGAACTCCTCGAGGAATTTGGTCCGGAATTCCAGCAGGAACCCTTCGCGATATTTTCAGGATTTTTTCCGGACTCTTCCAGGAATTTCGCTGGAATTCTTCTATGCGTTCCTCCAGAATTCCTTCAGGATTTCTTCCGGGATTCCTCCAAGAATTTTGTTCATCATTCCACCAAGAATTACTCTCACAATCCTCCAGGATTCCTCCAGGAATTCCAGTTGGATGCCTCCAGGAATTACTCCGGGATTTGTGCGGGATTCCTCCAGAAATTCCTTCGAGATTCTTCAAGAAATTCCTACAAGATTTCTCCAGGAATCCCTCCGGGATTCCATCGGCAATTTTATCAGAGATTCCACAAATTTTGTCCGGGTCTCCTCCTCTAGGAATTTCCCCGGGATAATTCCTCCAGGAATTCTGCAGGGATTCCTCCACAAATTTTGTCCGGGTCTCCTCCTCTAGGAATTTCTCCGGGATAATTCCTCCAGGAATACTGCAGGGATTCCTCCAGGAATTCTGCAGGGATTCCTCCAGGAATTCTGCAGGGATTCCTCCAGGAATTCTGCAGGGATTCCTCCAGGAATTCTGCAGGGATTCCTCCAAAAATTTTGTTTTGTTGAAATTCTGCATAGATTCCTCCAAAAGTTTTGATTCCACCAAGAATAACTCCAGGATACTTCCAGGAATCCCGTAGGATTTCTCCAGGAATTTTGTCCGGAACTCCTCCAGGAATTCCTCCGTGATTCTTCCAGAAATTTCTCCGAGATACCTCCGAGCATTCCTCCATGAACTTTTTCGAGATTCCTCCGGAAATTCGTCCGGTATTACTCCAGGAAATCCAGTGGGATGCCTCCAGGAATTCCTCCTGGGTTTTTTGCGAAATTCCTCCAGAAATTCCTTCGAGATTCTCCCAGGAATTCCTCCGGGGTTCCTCCAGGAATTTTGACAAGGATTCCATCAGAAATTTTGTCCGGGACTCCTCCAGGAATTTTCCCTGGAAATTTCGTCCAGGAATTGCACAGAGATTTCTCCAATAATTCCACCAGGATTCCTCCATGAATTCAACTGGATTTTACTCAAGGAATTCCTCCGATTTCCTTCTAAAAAGTAGAAAAGTTTACGTAAAGATTTTTTCAGGAATACCTTAAGGAGTTGCTTAATAGATTTCATCAGGAACTTTTTAGCAATTTGTTCAGGAATTCTTCCAGGAATTTCACCAAAAATCGTGTTAGAACTTTGTCCGGGATACAACAAGAAAACCTTCAAGATTTTTTAGGAATACCTCCAGGAATTTCTCCAGGAATTCCTCAAAGAAATGATCCAGGAATATTTCCAGATAATCCTCCAGGTCTCTGACCAGGAATGCCTCCTGAAATACCTCCAGAAATTCCACCAAGAATTACCACCAGAAGTTCCTTTAGGGTTTTTCTCAAGAATTTCTTCTGGAATTTGTCTAAGAACTCCACTAGGAATATTCCCAGGAATTAATTTTAAATTAATCTCTGGAGGATTTCTCAATGGAATACATAGAGGAAATCCTTCAAATCATTGAAGAAATCCACTTGATATTCCCGAAGTAATTTCTGAAAAGTTCTTAGCTCGAATTCCTGTTTGCGTCCCTGTATCAAATATTGGAAAAATCTCTGGAGGGATCACTGGAAAAAAAATGGATAAACTCAACAAATATTCGTATAAAATTCCCTGGAAAAATTCTAGTGGCATTTCCTGAAGAAATCTTTCAAAAAATTCCTGGTGCATTCCTGGAGAAAAATTCTGATGGATTCTTGAAGAATGTCTTGTATAGTCCTTGATAGAGCCACTAGAGAAATTCATGGTAGGAGGGATCATTTGTGGAATCTCTAAAGGAATTCCAGGCGAAATCTCTGGATAATTTCTGGATATAATCCTGTAAGAATTAGTGGATTTTAAGAAGGCATCTCAGCGAACTATTTGTGATAGAATCTCTGGAGGAATTATATAGAGGTATATGTGAATATATTCCTTAAGTATTTTTTGACAGATTTGTCGGAACAATAACTTGATGAACTTCTGCAAGAATTAGCGAAAGAAATGCTGAAATTGCCTTGGAGAAATAAGTAGAGGAATCATTAGGTTTTGTTTTGTAGAATCTCGAAAGGAAGCCTGGTGGATATTTTTTCTTAGCAAATCACTGGAGAAACTTATGGAGGAATCCTCATAGGATTTTTTCAGAGAGATTACTTGAGGAATATCGTCAGAAATTTCCGGAGATGTTCTTAGAGCAATTCTTAACGGAAACATATCTTTAGGATTTTTCAAGTATTAACTGCGGAAATTCTTGGAGGAATTCATGAAGGAAACATTAAAAGATTTTTCGAAGAAGTACCTTGACATATTTATGGAGGAATCTCTGAAAATATTTCTAAGGTAATCACTTGTAAAGTTTCTAGAGAAATATCTGAGAGAATCTCTTGACAAATTCTTGGTAGAATCTATTAAACATTTCTTGGAGGTATGCGTGGAGTAATTTCTGAACCAATTCTTAGGTTCATCCCTCGAGAAATCTGTTGGGATATTGCTAGATGGAAATCTTGGAGGAATCCTTGTTTTAATGTTTGCAAAAAGGCCTGGACAAATACCTGAGGGATATTCTGCTTAAAACCCTGGAGCAATTTCTTGAGGAATACCTGTAAGTATTTGTGGAATTTTTGAAGGCATCTCTGCAAACAATTTGTGATGGATTCTCTGGAGGAATTGTTAGAGGTATAAGTGAATAAATTTCTGATTGGGAGATTACTTGATAAATATCTTCAAGAATTTCTGAAGAAATCCTTAGAGAAGTTCTCTACGGGAAAATATCTTTAAGATTTTTTAAAGTATTTACTGGAGAAAATCTTGGTGATATTCTTGAAGGAAACATGAGAAAATGTTTCGAAGAAGGAAGAATTCTTTGTGAAAACTTTGGATAAAGTTCTAAAGGACTTCCTGAAGAAATTCTCGTAACAATCTCTGGAGATATTCTCGAAGGAAATCTTGGAACAAGAAGAACTGAATCTGAAGAAACTTCTTAGGGAACATTTTGGGTTATTCTTTAGAGGGATTTCTTTAGGAATCCATACAAAAAACAGTGAACGGAATCCTGTAATATTTCTATAAAAAAATATTGAAGAAATGGCTAGGGGCCCAGAAAAAATTGAAATTGTAGAAATGGCTGGCAGAGTTCCTGAAGAGATCTTTGAAGAAATTCCTGGAGGGATTCCTGTAAATATCCCTTGAAGAATGTAAGTATTAATCACTGGACTAGTTCATGGAGCAATCTTTGTACGAATATCTAGAGCAAACCTCTAGAGGAATGCCTGGTGAAATTTCTGTTGAAACACCTGGACAAACCCTTGGAAAAAACCCTGTCCTGGGAAATACCTGGTGAAATCCCTTGGAGAAGTTTATTGCGAAGAATTTCTGGAGTTATCTTTGAAGAAACTTCTAGATGATGGTATAATTTGAGAAGAAATTCTTGGAAATAAAATCCCAGAAAGTTTCCTGAAAGAATACCTTGAGGAATTTACGTAAGAATATCTGAAGAAATTCTTGTAGGAATCCATGTATTAATTCTAAAAGAAAGTCTTGAAAGAAGCCCTTAAGGAGTTTCTGAACACTTTTGGATGGATTTCTGAAAGAATGAGTGCAAAAAATACAAATTTCTAGAGGTATCTTTGAAGGAATGTCTGGAATAATTCTTGAAAAAAATCTCTTGTGGAATGCCTGGATGAATTCCTAAAACTATCCCTGGAGGAATTTTTGGAGTAATTCTTTGAAGAGATTTCCGGAAGAATCTGTGAATAAATTTCTGGAGGAATCGTTTGTGAAATACACCATACTTGACAAGATTATTCAATACATTAAGACTAGTTTGTCAGATGGATTATTTTAAACACAAATACAAATACATGAGAACAGGGGACGGACCTGGTGTACCTAGTGGTTAGAACACACGCCTCTCACGCCGAGGAACTGGGATCGAATCCCATCCCCGAGATAGTCACTAAAATTTTCAGTGACGACTTCCTTCGGAAGGGAAGTAAAGCCGTTGGTCCCGAGATGAACTAGCCCAGGGCTAAAAATCTCGTTAATAAAGATAGAAAAAAAATATAATGTTGATGTAACGAACTTTGACAGTTAGTCAAGCGGTTACACCAACATAAATCGGTTTTCCTAACTTGGGGGCAGAGTCAATGTCTGTCAGTCTGACCGTGTGTGGGCTGCAATAGGGACTAAGGAAGGGTTTATTCTGCATTTTTGTGTCGCGGTGAAAATATATTGGTAGAACATTAAAAAATACGTTGACAATCCATAATTCCGAACTATTCAAAATTTATTTTAAGTAAATGCGGAAAACAAAAGGTATGAGAATATTGAATACTGAAGACTGGAATAAGTGTTTATGCAACCACTCGTAGTGACGAACTATTCATTCAAACGTTGCCGCGATGGAAATGTGTAGAAGCATAAGCATGAAACGAGCTCAATATTTGGTAATCCTTCCTCGACTGAACCCGAATACCTTTTCGCACTCGCACAACGCGATCCGGACGCTATTGATCTTGATTCCGTCGCTCAGCCCACCGGAGCATGCTACAGAATAAAAATACTATACAATAGTCTATATGGTTTATTCACACTGTTTGAAATATTTTCAAAAGCATGTATATAAATTTGGAATCAGTTGAGTATTTATGAGGTTATGGTCGAATTTGGTCGAATGGTTTATTTTTTTCGTTAAATAGTGCTAAACTAGTGAAAAATTACTTCCATCTAACACTAGTTGTAGTTTTGGGCAAGTTTGAAGTTTCACAAACTTTTCAAAAACTCAATTTGTTTGAAAAATAAAAGTTATGTTAATTGTCATTTTTTAAATCTCAAAATTTAATATATAAGTTGCTGTAGCGCTGTCCAATTCTTATTATTTTCGGCTGAAACTTTAAAATTTATAAGAGCACACGAACTTTTGGTTTCTAGAACTTTCGAAAAAAATATGCCGCACCCTAATAACTCTCCATGGATGCAACTCACCGATTTGGCTTCCACCTCGCGACCGCACTGACGTCCGACAAAGTTCACGAATTGGCTGCTGATTTCGTCCATGATTGGAAACAGCTGCTTCATCTTGCTCCCGGTGAAGATCGGAGTCAACAGCTGCCGGGACTTTTTCCACCGCTCACCGGACACCATAAATGGGTTGTGGGCCAACAGTGGGTCCAGTTTTTCGTCAAAAGCAAAATCATTGGCCGAGAAGCACGCTTGATCCCGCACCAGGACGTTCTTGATCATCTCCGGGTCTCGAATCATCACCGAGGGTTTAAAAATCTTGTAAAACCCAATGAAGGGCGCATTGGGAAATTTGCTGCGCGAAAAAAAATCTTTGAGCGATTTTCTGTACCACCAAATTCAACGTTACACAACATACTTGTACCAGCCATCGATCATTTCGGCAAAATGCTGCCTCAGGAAGATGTTCGACGCGATGTTGCCGAAGATCAGCGAAGGTTTCGGCCCGGGGACATTGCAGCGTTCCCAGTGTCTGAAGTGGTACTTGATTAGCTCACGCACCAGCAGTCCAGCTACAATTACCAAGAAGAACGCCACCGGATTTTTATACAGCAATCCGATGAGGAAAACGGTGGTTAGTATCATTTTGTGTTCAGCACTGGCACTGGCACTGCGTAAGGTTCGATTAGGACGGTGGCTTGAAACAAACTGATTATTGGATGCACGAATTGAGCTGCGGTTCGCGTTTGAAAATTTGGCATTCAATTTAGCACTTTCCTACTGATACGATAATGAGTGAGCATCGGGTTCCAGCTAAGACTGGTTAATTGATAAAAAGATAGAGATAAGAGCCTGATGCAAAACATCCGTTATCGCGTGATTTGGAATTGAACTGAAAAGATGTTCGAAACTTTAATGATTTCGGGATGTGATATTGCTGCAATATAAATCATTGTTTAATGGCTGTACATGAGCCACGCGGGTATTTTTTTTTGGTCTTTGGCCCCCCTCCCTTCACAGATGACCAAGTAGCTTACGGACGGCTCATCTCATTTTAAATAACACATAAGGATTTCGAGTATTTCATGAGAGGTTTCAATGTATTTAAGGATGTGATTTATCGTTACTACAATCAGTGGTTTGGTTGACGATTTGGATATTGAAAGCCATACGAGTTATTGTGGAGTTTCTGACTATGATATCCACTAGCTAGCAAAGATACCATAAGAAGATGACCATTTCGTGTCATCCATGAGAAAAGAACGGGCCGGTAGGCGAACTACTTAAGTCTATCTATGCGTCAACAAACGAAAAACACAAGACGAATACGCGTCATGAATGTCTCGACGATACGGGCGTAGATGTCTGAAACATGACGTGACAATTGTTATCGAGGGAGCCAACTGTTCTACCTTTAATGTCATACTTTTAACCTTTTTTGCGCATTGGGGTCAATTTTGGTCACTCAGCACGGTAAAGGAACTGTAAGTTTGTATGAGAAAAAATATAGAAATCTGAAAATTTTTGCCTTTCCTAACTTTTTAAATCGATCATTTTTGCGCTAAAAGAAGCTTACAACGACCTGTAAAAATTGCATATTATGCATTAAGGGTCAAAAATGACCCATGACTTTGAAACGCTTTCAAAAATCTATTCTGAACCGATTTTTGCCCTTTTTTCTTAAAAGATTGAAAATATGAGACACACAAAAATGATCACCAAAAATTCATTTTAAATCGGATACTTCTCAAATTTCCAGATATTTAATAAGGGGCTGTCCATTAACCACGTGGATATTTTTTTGGGATTCCGGCCCACCCCCCTCCCCATCGTGGTCATTTGTCCATACAAAACATTTAAAATTTGTATGAACCGTGGTCTTTGATCAGACTCTCCCTCCCCTCATGAATAACCACGTGGTATACGGACGACCCCTAACTATATATTAAGGAAATATTTGTGTATCTTTTGTCGGTTGTTGTTTCTTAAAATGCTCTTCGAATTTTTTGATTTGCTGTTTATATATACAAGTAGAATCGCCTAAGCCTTTGTGAAAGAACAGTTTTTGTAAAGCTGCATCATCGTTACGAATAAAATCCTTCAAATTGACTGCCGTTTTCGTGATTAAAGTGGAAATATATTGTTCGAATTGTCTTGCCATGGATTGTAAAAAGTGCTACCTCCCCGTCAACACAAAAGATCATGTACCCGAGCAGAAGAAAAGTACTTCTGAATACCACTGAGGTATTCCATACCACATAATTTCCAATACTTACAACCTGAATGAGGTATGAATGAGCCCTGCATAAGAGGTAAAATACCTCATGTATATTCTACAAACACCAATTCAATAATTAGATCAGGTATGGGGTCATCCAAAAATGACGTCCACAATTTAGGGGAATTGGAAAAAGCGCGACAGAGGGGGGTGGGGGGTCTAGAAATCCCCAAAAACAATGGACGTCATATTTAGATCCCTATTGTGATACCTAAATAATACATGATGGATCTTCATACAAAAGTGAAAATTTTCAATAGTAGTTCTCAATACCTCCAGCAGACCTCAATAGTTATCGAATACCAAAATGAAGTATTTCTAATTGTTTTTAACATTTTTACAATACCATTATAATACCAAAATGTGGTACTGACAATTGAATACAACCGTTTCACCGCCTGTCAAGGTTGGTTGCAGCAACACTATATTTCTTCGCATGTTTTGGCGTAGAACAACGTCTTTCTTCTCTATACAGGAATGAAATTGGAATTTCAAAACCAAGAGCGTTACGTTGACATGAAATATTTTAAACGTTCATAACTTTTCGCTGACTTAACGAAATTTCTTGATTAGCACCTCAATCGAAAGGCAAGACATCAAAGGTTCATGTCGTTTACTTACTGAATCCCACATACCTGTCCAAATAGAGGAAGCAGTCCACAGGAGAATTTGCGGTTGAACTGTGAACACGGTCGGGCCAGTCATTCTCGCTTTGTGGTTCACCGCTTGTGTGCGTTCACCCAGCCGCCGCAAATTTCATCGGCCGAGGAGCTGTTGACCCGCGCTTCAAGATTTCGACTCGTGATAAAATCAGCATTGGTGGTCAAGAAGCAATCCCGTTAGGAACAAATACCAGAAGCCCCCTGAGTTGCTGGTCCGAGGAGCTGCTAATCGAGCGTTGGACTAGTGAAATCGCTGAAGATTTCAAGAGTGAGCAACGTTTCCAGCCACAAAACATTCAGCTGGTTCGTCGTATAAGCAAATAACTTGCTCAAACTTAGCTAACAAAGCCATCGGCCCTTTTCAGGGCCATCAAATTAGTGGAAAAGAGTGAAAAGAGAAATATTTCCGACTTTATTTATAACTTTTTATATTCCTAAATAAATTTCACAGCTTCATACAAAATTTCATTTGGCAGATTTCAACTAAATCCCTGTTATCCGCTACCTGTTGCTGATGTGCACCCATGAAATATTCAGCTGGTTTGTCGTATAAACAAAGAACTTATTCACATCTTCTTCTTTTTCTTGGCATCAACGTCCTCACTGGGACAGATCATGCTGCTCAGCTTAGTGTTCTTATGAGCATTTCCTCAGTTATTAACTGAGAGCTTTCTTTGCCAAAGTTTCCATTTTTGCATTCGTATATCGTGTGGCAGACACGATTTAACTCTATGCCCAGGGAAGTTAAGAAAATTTCCATTACGAAAAGATCATGGACCAACCGGGAATCGAACTCAGACACCTTCAGCTTGGCTTTGATTTGTAGCCGCGGACTCTAACCACTCGCCCCAACTTATTCACATGCATATGCTACTTCTTCGATTTTTCATACAAAATGACCAACTTTGGTAAGTTAAATCTCAGTTATTTATGGACCGATTCGAATGAAACTTTCACAGAACATCAGATATAACTTGAATTTCAACATATATTTCTGAGTAATTTTTCGAATCACGAGTTTATAAGTAATACCGTCAAGCGTAAGCCATTCAGTAATCGAACGCCAAAACGGACGATACGTTCAGACAGCGACGAATCACACCATCAACGAAAATAGCGAGAAAGCAATAACCAATCGCGTGCGAGTAGCGAACGGAGCGACGAAACAACCAAGCGAGAACCCCACCACTCGCCGTCGTCATAGGTGAACGGAGCTGAAGCAAATAAAACCAGCTCCCAGCTCATTCGCAAATCGTCCATGATTCCGAATCGAACTGCCGTTGTGAACGGTTGTGTGTTCTGTTGAGTTGCGAGACACAAGTTCGAATTCTCCCCCGTTCGTGTGCGAAGTGCACTTTTCGCGATTTCCCGCTCCCGCGACTGCTCTCCGGCGCTAACCTTCCTCCTTGGGGTGGCTAGCCAGAAGGCATCTCCGTTCAGCATCGCCTCGCGGCCGCCGCCGCCGCCCCACCGGTGCAGAATGCGCCCCCTCCTGGATGGGGGAATCCTGGACGCAGTGCCCCCGACACTCCTCCGTCCGACGACGGCTCCCTGTACACTCCGGAGCAAATGTTGGAGTACACCAGGGACTTGTTCCAACGGCTGCGCGCCTGCCGTTCCAAGTCGGAGCAGATCAACGCCGCCAACTCGGTGGTATTCGCCTTTCTCGCCAAATATGGCCCGTGAGGCCACCACCAAGATCCTCAACTGGAACGTTTGCTCCCTCCGGAGCAAAAACCGAGAGTTGTCCGCCTTCCTGGACCAGGAAGGCATCGACATAGCCGTGATCACGGAGACGCACCTCAAGCCGGAAGTTAACATCTTCATCCCCGACTTCCGGCTCGTGCGGCTTGACCGGTGCGGATCCGAAGGTGGAGGCGTAGCGGTTGCTCTGCGGAGGAACGTAAACTGCACCCTGCTGCCGAGCTTCCAACTCCAAGTCATCGAGGCCGTAGGTGTTCGGGTGGAAACCTCCATCGGTCCAATTACGATCATCGCGGCGTAGTGCCCGAAGCAAGCCAACATCAACGACGGAACATCGGCGGCCCTAAAGCAAGACCTCGCCAAACTGACACGGCGGCAGGGGCAGTTCATCCTGGCTGGCGATCTGAACGCAAGGCACGAGACCTGGGGAAACCCCCGGCGAAATAGGAACGGCCTCATCCTACAACAGGACCTGGAGGAAGGCCACTACACCATTCTGAGCACGGATTCACCCACCCGCCTGAGCCGGTCCGGGGCCCATGCGACCATTGATGTCTTCCTGACCAACATGGCCAACACGACCAACATGGCCAACGCTCTGGTCTGCCTGCGTTGAAAAGCGAAGTCAATCGCATATCCAAAATAATCAAGGCCAGAATGGTGGACCTCAGGAACGATGATTTTTCCAACAAGATCCGCTCTCTCCCAAATTGTGCTAGGCCATTCTGGAAGATGACAAAACTTTTGAAATCCAAACCCAGACCTATTCCACCGTTGATCCCATTAGACAACACCGCCTCTAAGGATCGCTTGATAACCCCTGCGGAGAAGGCTGCTGAGATAGGTCGGCATTTCGTCAGCTCCCACAATCTAGGGCTAGACATTCCTAGCCCACACGAAGCTGCTGTTTCCGAACACGCAGCTAACCTACACCGATCTCCCAACGACTTCTCGGAGGAGTTGGAGATCACTACTGACGAGTTGCTGACCTATCTCAAAACATCCAAAAACATGAAGGCCCCAGGTTTCGACAACATCCTGAACTTGGAGCTCAAGCAATTGAGTCTCCAGTTCTACCAACATCTGGCACTGATTTTCAATCAGTGCCTCCGACTTAGCTACTTCCCCTCGTCGTGGAAGTCAGCAAAAGTCATCCCCATTAAGAAACCTGGGAAGGATCCTTCCTCCCCCAAAAGCTATCGACCCATCAGCCTTCTCTCAGGGTTATCAAAGCTTTTTGAAAAAGCGATCAACAGACGGCTGCTTTCGGCAGCCGATCAAAACAACATCTTGCTCGAGGAACAGTTTGGCTTTCGACGCGGTCGTTCAACCGTGCACCAACTGACTCGAGTAACCAACATCCTCAGGCGGAACAAGTCCCTTGCCACATCCTCCGCCATGGCGTTGCTCGATGTTGAAAAAGCATTCGACAACGTCTGGCACGACGGCCTGGTGTACAAGCTGCACCGATACAATCTTCCCACCTACTTGGTGAAAATCATCAAAAATTATCTGTTTAACAGGACGATCAGAGTTTCCCTCAATGGAGTCAACTCAGACCCTCACAACATCCCCGCAGGTGTTCCACAGGGCAGTATTTTAGGTCCCCTACTATACAACCTATTCACCTCGGACATGCCTCAGCTCCCTAAAGGCGGCTCTCTGTCACTGTTCGCTGACGACACATCAGTCGTCTACAGCGGCAGATTCACCAGAGCACTAACATCTCGACTCCAGAGAGGCCTGAACGTCTTGTCAGATTATTTGAACAGCTGGAAGATCTGTATCAACGCAGCGAAGACCCAGGTCATCCTCTTCCCCTATTCCAAATCCCCCAGACTTGTTCCGGCTGAGGATTGTAAAATCACCCTCGGTGGATCAACGGTGGAATGGTCTGATGCAGCCGACTATCTTGGGCTAACGTTAGACAGCAAGCTTCTCTTCAGACAGCAGGTTGACAAAACGGTCATTAAAAGCAACACCTTGCTCAAAGCATTGTACCCCCTGATCAACCGGAAGTCAACTCTGTCTCTGAAGAACAAGCTTGCTGTTTACAAACAGGTCATTCTTCCAGTAATTGAATATGGCGTACCAATCTGGGAGAGTTGCGCTAAAACCCACCATCTGAGGCTTCAGAGGACCCAGAATAAGTTCCTCCGGATGATCCTCAACAGTCCTCCGAGAACGAGGACAACCGAGGTCCACCGTCTGGCCGAGATCAAAACTTTAGAGGAGCGCTTTGGTGACTCGATCGAGAAATTCAGGGCTCGTTGCCACCAATCTGGCCAGCAGGTCATCCAGGACCTAGTTCCCCCCTAGGTTATCAAATTTTTTTGTAGTGTAAATAGTTAGTTAGGTTATCAAATTCTCTTTTTATAAAAAAACAACCAGAGCACATAAGGCCAAGAAAAACTAGGGTAACACCACAAAATCAAACCAGCCAAACAAAAACTATTACAAACAAAGTTGAAGGACCCCTTCGGGGTCAAACTCTTAACATGTAAAATACTTTTGTACAAAGAATCCAAATAAAAATAAAATGAATTTAATTTAAAAAAAAAATCGCAAATCGAACGGCGTAACGGCGTGCTGTTTTTCCAGCCATCCATGAGTAATACTATGGACTCCACCATAAGTTTTTCCTGGAATTCAACTACGAATTTTATCAACAATTCCTCTAGAAAATTCAACCAGAAATTCCTCCGGGGAAAATTCTTCAGGCAGGTGGCATTTTTCCAAGGATTCCTTCAGAGGTTCATCTACAAATTATTGTGGGTTTCCTCCCCTGATTCCTTCAAAGATCTGTCCAAAAAAATCCTCAAGTAATTTCTTCAGTAATTCTTTAGGGCTAACTCCAAGGCTGCCTCCTAGAATTCCTCCAGAGGTTGTTATATTTTTTTTTTTTTTTTTTTCAAAGATTTCTTTAGGAATTTCTCTAGAAGTAAGCTCCAAGCATTCCATCACGCGTTACCCAAGAATCACATCACGAATTCATTCAGATACTTCTCAAGGAATTTCTCAAAAAATTCATCACCAGAAATTCCCCCAAGGATTTCACCAGGACGTTTTTAAGACTTTTTTTTTTTTGCTCCTGGGGCTCCTCTTTAAATTCCACAAGAAGTTACTTCAGAAAATCCACCAAGAATTTCTTCAGCGGTTCTTTCTAGTAGCTACAAGCATATTATTCAGCTGCTGTTTATTGCTGATCCAAGCTGAGTTCAGTCGGCTATTTTTAGCGCACAGTGAGAAAATTTATGTCGATATTGGTCAAAATAATGTTTATTTACACAAATTAAAAACAGTCTGGAATGATTAATCTAATTTCATAATAAGTTTCAGTTTGTTCAAAACTGATTAATTAACTTAAATAATTTTATAAATTATAGTTTGATTATTTTTTTATTTGTATTTTTCATAAACCTATTACATATGCATTGAAGTTAATGTTCTCTGTATGAATATATTTGAATCATTTGAAGGGTTAGTCCTCAGAACCCACCTGAATAGAAAAATATTCGAATATCTTGATGCGATTTTTATTTTTGGAAATGGCCAAGTAAATCATTTTTCTTAGAGCGCAGTATTTATTCAGTTGTGAAGAAATGTCATTTCAAATGTAGCTGCCTATAGAAATTTATTTAATCAATTCTGTCAAAGAAATTTCCATTTTTCTTGTACGGAAAAACATCCCGAGCAGGCGAAAATAGCTTAGCAATAGAAAATGTAATATGGATAGCTAAAAGTGATATTAACTTGATAGATATATGATATAAAATATCTGGAAATGATATCTAAAATAAACTACTAGAACAAAATTGGCATGTCATATTTAGATTCTGCAAGATTCTACCAATAGCTGCGAGCTATTCATTAGATCTGCGTAAATCAAATTTTTCATAGGTTTCGAAGTTCCAGGAACAAAATTTTGATATTGTCTTCAGATATTTTATCTCTTATGTCAATCAAGTCAATATCACACTTTGTTTGTCAGTACTTTGCTCCTACTCGGAAAACTTAGCTTAAATGTTTATTTTTGTTTTTCACAATAATTCTGCATTTCTGGAGACTAACCATGTTAATTTTCTGAACAGCTATTTCAAAAGTTTTAAGAAAGCATAATTTATGAGCTTTGAAATGCATTCGGAACTCAACACGAATTTCGGATGTTTTGTCCATTTTATGAAATTTAGCTATAGTGTGATCGCTTTTACAAGGCTTATTTATTGCTGAACAATTTGTTTGTTAATCGTCATTTTGGCCTCTATTGGATCAACTGTTCTTATAATATACTGAAGCTGAATTAGGATTTTATAAGATACTTATTCAGCTCTTATTCATGCTTATGTTAAACATGTGGGAATAGCTGAAGTGCGACGCAAGCAAAACGTTAGTTCGTCTTCTGAATATCCTTTTATACAAATACATTTGTTTAGTGGAATATTGGCTTTTTAATTGGGGAAACATGTCTTGTTCAGCTCATTTGTAGAACAATCTTGACTAGTCGAATGAGAATCTTTGGAAACGTTTAATAAGTGGCGATTCAACTTTTGTTCTTTCTAATGCATAACGTTGAACATTGATCTAAGTTTGTGTTAAAAAAGCATCTTCTCAGCTCTTTATAGAGCAATTTTTTTATTCAGCTGCCATTACCATTATTGAACAATAATTAAACATGCATGCTTGATTGTGGCTCTGCATTGTTAGTTGGGAGGTTTGCAGCAGATTTCTCCAGGGATCTATACAAAAACTTCCCAAAGGATTTCCCCAGTGGTTCATCCAATGTTTCCTTCGAGAATTCCACCAAAAAATCATCCAAAGATCAATTTAAGAATTCCTGCAGCGAAACTTCAGGCATTTCTATACAGATACTACCCACAATTTACCAAAAAGCCTTAAAAGATTCCAAGAATTAATCAAAACCTTGTACACGGGATATCAGCAGGAATTCCTTTAGAGATTCCACTTGCATTTTTTTTTTGAGAGAATCCTCCAGGTTATCTGAAGAATCTTCAATAAATTGTTTTATAAATTCCACCAATGTTTCTTCCAAAGATTCTTCCTTGAATCTCTGAAGGGATCCTTTGAGGCATTCGCCCTGGAATTTATGCAGGAATTACTACAATAATCTAGGATCAATTTCTATGAGAATTCTTAAAAGTATTTATCCATCAATCCGGTCCAGTATTTCTTGTAGGATTTTTTCCAAGGAATCTACCAGGAAATACCTTACGGAATCTTTCAGAAACTCCTTCAGGGATTGCTTTAAAATTTCTGCCAGAAATATATTGAGGAATCTTTCCAGGAAATTCTCTGGGAATGTCTCCATAGATTTCTTTGGTGATACCTCCAAGGATTTCTAGAGAAATTCCTCCATGGATTTATTTTCAGAAATTAAAAAAAAATTAAGGTCATTTTAGGGCTTTATGGTGTAATTCTGGACGATTTTTCTGGTGGTAATTCTAGCGAAACTCTAGTGACATTCCCAGAACTCCTTGTGAAATTCCTTAAAAAACTTCTCTCGCGAAAAATTACAGGTAAAATAATTAGGGAAACTACTGGTGAAGTATCTGAAGGAATTACTAGTTGAATCTTTATCTCTTTTTGATAAAGAAATTTCAGGTAAATTATTGGAGGATTTCCTGAAAACCCCTGGGAATCCCTGGAGTTATTCCGCGAGGAATTGAGGATTTCCGGGATTAATTCCTTAAGGAAATCCCTTGATAAAATCCGGGAGGAATCATTTGAGTATTTCCGGAAGGAATCTCTTTAGTAATTCCGGTAATGAAATTCTTACAAGAAATTTCTGATAAAATCCCTGGAGGAATTCCTGATAATGCGAGAGGATTTCCTTGAGGATTGACTCCTTGAGTGATTTTGTGAGGTATCCCTTTAGAAATTCCGGGAGAAATCTTCTAAGAAACTCAAGGAGGACTATCTTGAAGAGTTCTCTGATGAATCTTTTGAAGCATTCCCTAGAGAAACCCCTGGGAAAAAAATCGAAAAGAATTCATTAAAAATTGCCTGATGGAACCCAGAATAACCCTAGAGGGATTTCTGAAGGAAACTTTTGAAGACATCCTGATAGAATCCCTGACAGAACTTCTGATGGAATTCCAGGAGGATTTTTTTAATGAAGTATGAGGAAATTTTCTAATGGAATCCATGAATGAACTTCCGATGTAATCCCTGCAATACTACCAATGAAATCTTTTGAAGAACACCTGATGAAATTCCTAGAGAAACTTCGGATGTAATCCTTGGAAAAACTTGCGATGTAATCCCTGGAGTAATTCCTGATGGAATCGTTAGAAAAACTCTTGATAGAATTTCTGTATAATTTCCAGGTAAAATCTGTGAAGGAACTCCTAATGGAAACTCTGTCTAGAGGAACTCCTGATAAAGTCCTTAGAAGAACCCCTGATGGAATCCCAAAAAGGACATCTGTTGTTTTCCCTGTAGGAATTCCTAACTAAATCCCTATAAATCTCCTGGTAAAATCCTTAGAAAAACTCCTGATGGAATCTTTTGCAAACTCCTGTTGAAAGACTCAGTGGAACTTCCTACAGAAACTCTTAATCCCAAAATCCCGGAAGGAATTTCAGGTGGAATGTGTAAAGAAAATGCTAATGAAACCCCTGAAGGAACTCTTCTCGAAATCTCTAAAAGAACTCCTGATGTAATTTCCAGAACAGATCCTGATGTTATCCCTAGAAGCAACTTCTGGGTAATCTCTGGAGGATCCAGATGGAATCTCTGAAGAAACTTCTGATGGAATCTCTAAAGGAACTTCTGTTAAAATTTCTGAAGAATTTATTGATGATATCTAATGAAATCCGAAATGAAATCATTGGAGGAACTCCTGATAAAATCCCTTTAAGAACTATGGATTCGCTATAGGAACTCCTGATGGAATCCCTGGAAGAATTCCGAATAAGATTCCTGATAGAACTCCTGATAAAATGTCTAGAGAAACTCCTTTCGATATCCCTAGAAGAAATCCTGATGGAATTCCCAGGGGAACTCCTGATATGTACTTTGGAGGAACTTCTAAAAGAATCTCGGAGGAAACGCTAGCTGGGATCTCTGAAGGAACTCTTGATAGAATTCTTGGAGGAACTCCTGATGAAATCCTTAGAAGAATTGTAATGGTAGCCCTAAAGGCACTCCTGGTAGAATCCCTTCTGGAATTCCTGATGGAACTCCTGATTGAACACTTGGAGGAATATAAAGATATTGTTGGAAAAACTCCTGATAGAATCATCGAAGGAACTGCTGATGAAATCTCTAGATGAACTCCTCATGAAATTGTTGGAGGAATTCCTGATAAGTTTGCTGATGGAACTCCTGATAGAATGGAACCCTTTATGATATACCTAGAAAAAGTATTGATGGAATTCCTCGAGAAACTTCTGATATGATCTCTAGAGGAACTCCTGATAGAATTTCTTGAGGAATTTCGGGTTAAATCTCAGATGAAACTCTTGATAGAATCTCTACAGAAACTCCTGATGAAATCCTTGAAGGAAATCCTTGAAGGAGCTCCTGATGGAATCAATGGAGAAATTTATGATGAAATTCATAGAATAAATAATGATGGAATCCCTAGAGGAACCCCTGATAGAATCCCTCGAAGAATTCCAAATAGAATCTCTGAAGGAACTTCTGATGGAATCGCTGGAGAAACTTCTAATGTAATTTCTAGAGGTATTCCTGATAGAACTCCTGGAAGAGTTCCAGATGCAATCGCTGAGGCTACTCCTGAAATATCACTTTCACCTCTTTGCGTTTGAGCCCTTCAAATATAGTAACTTTCAAATTTCTGTCCATGGTGAAAACTTATCATTGCTTCAATGTGCACAAAATATTTGTCAACGGTTTTCCTACCCATGGTTTCGAATGAGGATGCGCCTCTGGTTTTGATAATAATAATGTTATCAACTGATTTCAACAAACATGACTGAACTAAATAATATTAAATTGAAAATTTTTAGGAAAATTGGTCGGTGTTCTGTTCAGGCAGACTGAACCAAGGACTGAACTAAGTGCTTTTTGATGGTATCAGTAAAACGTACCCCAGGCATTCTTAATATCAACATATTTGAAATGCTTGAGGCTGTAAAAATGGTTCTTATTTATTTGATGATACATCTGTGTGAAACTTGCATCGGAGAGTTCAGAAATGATAAAGTCTTTAGACCACGAAAATATCATCTAGTCCGGTCTGTCTGAACGCTGACCAATTGAAGTTAATATAATTTGATAAACTAACTATAAGTTTTTCAACTTTATTTTACTTGCTCCGGGATGTAATAAACATTGTAGATTCTCCACTACTGGGCACATAAGACTTGAATAACCGTTTATTTAAATCATGTCAATTATAAAGCAAATAACAGCATAATAATATCAAAAAAATATTTCTTGGAAACCTTCCCAAAAACTTAAAACCTTCAATGCCTATTCGCCATCACCTTAATAACATGCTACGCTCTAAGCTTCAAAGCTTTAAACCCGCCGCACCAAAGCTATAAAGTTTCTCTAAAATCCCAATAGATGGCCAATGGATTACTTATCTGTGTGTATCTTTTTTCCACTGGGCCATTTCCCCTCCCGTTTGACAGTTCACTCACTGCTGCTGCTGACTGTTGATTTTGTTGTAAGTCTTGGTTTTGCTTCGCATTTGTCTGTTTTGTTTTAGTTCTTTGATTCGTCTGGCAAATAAATCGCGTTTTGCTAAAGGGAAATTTTGGTGCTAAATTGTGGGAAAACTATTGCTACAAAACAAAGTCAGGTGAACCAGAATGTCAATTATTACTGAAACTGGTTGTGATGCAGAGCTATGTCATGAGTGATCAGCTGATTTGTTAAATAATTGGACTAATTGGAGCCTTCTTTGTTACTGTTAATCTTTGGTGCTTAGTGGTTCAATTAATCTGAAAAAAAGTGTGTTATGATTGTGATCATCTATCAGTGACCGTGAAACGAGGGATGTAATGGTAAGTGATGGCAATTTTAAAAGACATACGTTGTTTCAGAAGGTACCTCATGCACAAAGTTGCTGGAATGAACTCACTGAACATTCTAGAATAATTACCCTTAGTTGGTCCGAAACGTAAAAAACCGGTTCTGCAAACGTAACAGTCAATGAACGAAAATCCCATAAAACAAAAGAGAATTTCTCAAGCGCAATCTCAATAAGCATATCGTAGCAATTGATACCGAACAAATTTTGAGAAAGGAAAAATCAACGATTATGACAAAAAAAAAATCTTATCGAACGAAGGAACTATAACCGTTTCCTGTACTCGATGAATCGTCGAATCGATTCCGCTTATCGATAAACATTCGGCGCATCAAAGCGCATTCCGGCACCGGAACCGAAAATCGTAATGCCACAATATCCTAGGTACTGTTCGACGAAAGTAACTGACGGAAAGGAAATCGAAGGGAGAAAACCGAAATGTTAATCAGATGTATAGTAAAAGTCGCCGGTAGGTATTGCGGCGACAGCATTGTAGCCAAGAATGACCCAAATGCAATTGGATGACTACCGTTAATTGAGTCGACACAATCTCTAGATTATGAGAAAGATCAACCATTTTCTTATGGTAAGATGATGAAGACATTATTTGTTTTACTGTATCGATGTTTTGTATAAATTGAAAATCAAGATGTTTTCCGAGTAATAAACTGGTACAGTTTAGCGTCATATAACTGTGTAAGTGATTATTTGTGAGTTGGCGTTCCATGTGCACGATGACTGTGAATCTCATTGCCGATAGTCTTCAAGAAGAATGTGTCCATGATGCAATCGAAAACCAAAACGGAAAATCTATAATTTGGTTTTATATTATTCGTCATATTCTGACCGCCCAACGACCAAAATTGTGTATACAAACATTACTTAGACAGTCACATTCAGAATAGAGTCGACGACATCAACCGGAAATGGACCGATGCAGTCGCAACGAAATAGAATAAATTTTGGAGCAGATGCGACGAACTCACGATTGGATATGCAAATGAAGCAAGTTGGTACCGAAGCGCTTCATTTTACAGAAAATTAGGTCATTGTTATGCAAAATGATATCAGCACCTCAAAAGACAGCTGAAGTAACAGGAAACTGACATTGCTGCAACGACACATTAAAAGTTGATCGAACAACAGACCACAGTGAGGACGACTGAAAAAAACATAATTCAGAATTGATTTATCCAGCTATTTTTATCGTTACCTTTTACGGTTTGACCATGGATAGACAGGCCTATTTCTCAGACTTATTTGCTCAATACTTTGCCAGGTCTTAAGAAGGATCAGTAGGATACAACTATGTTAAACAACATGACTCCAACGTGTTCCTGTATTGCAAGCCAATCAATTAGCCAATTTATATCCAAGAATGGAAAAATGTCTATATGAACTACACATCGTTAAATTAATTTAGCTTCTCAATATGATTTCGAAAAACAATAACTATCCTTGACCTTGAATTGCCCAAAGCAAGAGCTTTAATAGCAGCTCTGCTATCTAAGCTAAAATATATTGCTTTACCCATTACGTGATGTTCAAGTACTGATTGCGCTAAACACATGAAATTGAATACTCAAGCCCGAGAAACAGTGCATAGTATGCTAATTGAATCAGTCAGTCTTAGCCCACGTCAATATACACCAGCACCAGCTTTACCTTCAAGAGAGGAGCCATCATTGTAAAGACAATACTGTTCGATAGGGTGTTTTTTGTATTTTGGACAGAGCGTTACGCGTATATAATTTGGCCAATTCCATTGGATTTTGCTGTAAATGTCCAAATTATATACGCGTAACGGTCTGTCCAAAATACTTTGATCACCCTATATATCTATCTAAATAGTCTGAAGATGAAAACTCGAAAGTTTCTTGTAAAGAAAGTTACGTGCAACTGTGAGATGACTTGAGGCAAGGATATTGTTGTCATCATATAAGACATCCATACTTGAGATCCACACTCAAAAAATACGCTGGTTTTTACCATGGCCATGCAGACCTTCTTTGCCCTGAATCCAATGTGAGATATCTCGAAAGGCATGGAATCTGGAATTACTCCAAAAACTAAGTTTGAGTACTCCTATTCAATATATTTTGACGAAATAAGTACCTACATTTAATATGGCAGTTTCTGTAATGGCTTCTACAGTAATTCTGTTGTCCATGAATGACTACAGGGATACCTGTAATGGCCTGCAAAAATTTCCTGTTGAATTTCTTCTAGAGTTGAATACTCAGAAAATTTATCCTGTTAGTCATGACGTCTTAAGCAAAAGGGATCGGTATAACATGACTCATCTTTTAACAGTAGGGCTAAAGCACTAATATTCAACCTATAAAAATTCGTATTTCCATACAAAGTCGGCCAAATAGGTCAAAAATTAGTCATGGGTTGGGTTGGTGCGTTGTCTCTATCGATCTGCGAGTATCATTACTAAAAATAAAACGGTGGGAGTACTTTTGAATAATCACACGGATATTCTGAGAAATAATCTCTAGGAGAGTAGATGGAAGAATTTCTGGAAACCTTCTGAAACAAGAACTGGAAAAAATCTCGTAAAATGGATTTTATTTGGGAAAACTCACAATGGGATTTTGTAGCACGTTCAACTACCGATTTCCTCCATGCATTCTCAGGGAATTTTTACAGAGTTCCTCCAGAAATTTCTCGGAGCTTCCTTTAAAGATCCTCCCAAATTTTATCTAGATTGCTTCCGGGATACTCTCCATAGTTCCTTCAGGAATTTCTCCGGAGTTTCTCAAAAAATTGTTTCGCAGCTCCTTCATCAATCCCTCCGAAGTCCCTGAAGGAGTTCCTTTGAAGGTCCTCCAGGAATTTCTTCAGAGTTTCTCATGACATTTCTTCTGAGAATTCCTTCCGACTTCCTCTCCATGAATTTTCCAGGAATATTTTCAGAGTTCCTCCAGTAATTCCTCTGATTTTCTCCAGTAATTTCTTAGAGCTGTTCCAGGAACTCCTTTGGAGATCCTCCCGAATTTTCTCCAGAGTGCTCCCTGGATTCCCTCCATTCCTTCAGATTTTTTTCCGTAGGTTCTCAATAAATTATTCTACAATTCCTTCATCAATTCTATCGAAGTTCCTGATGGAATTCCATTGAAGGTCCCCCAAGAATTTCTTCAGAGTTTCGCATAGAACTTCTTCGGAGTTCCTCCGAGAATTCCTTCCGATTTCCTCCATGAATTCTTCAGGAATTCTTCCGAAGTTCCCTCAGGAGTTCCTTTGGATATCTTCCCGAATTTTCCCCAGAGTACCTCCAGTATTCCCTCCATAGTTCTTTCAGAACTTCTCCGGAGTTTTTGACATTTTTTCTGAGTTACGCCGGGAACTCTTTGAGCAAGGCATTTTTTCAGAGTTCCTTCAGAAATTCATCGGATTTCCTCCAGATATTCCTCGAAGCTCCTTCGCAAATTCCTTTGGGGATCCACCCGATTTTTCTCCAGAGTGCCTCCGGGATACCCTCCATAGCGCCTTTAGGAATTTCTCAGGAAAATATTCCGCAGTTTCTCCAGCAATTCCTTGGGAGTCCTTGCATGAATTCCTTTGAAGGTCCTCCAATCAATTCTTCAGAGTCCATATGGTATTTCTACGAAATTCCTCTGCGAATTGCTTCCAATTTCATCTGGGAATACTTTTCGAGCTCCTCCAGGAATGCTTCGGATTTCCTCCATAGTTCCTCTTGTTTTTTTTCAGGATTTCTCAAGGTATTATTCAGAATTCTAGTAATTCCTCGGAAATCCTCTGGAGTTCCACTAGGGATTCTTGTGGAGTAAATTAAAATCCCTACATTTCCTACGAGAATTTCTCCCGTTTTCCTCATGTAATTTCTCCGGAGTTGCTCTAGTTCTTCTTCTTCTTCTTGGCATTAACGTCCTCACTGGGGCAGAGCCTGCTTCTCCGCTTAGTGTTCTTATGAGAACTTCCACAGTTATTAACTGAGAGTTTTCTTTGCCAAAGTTGTCATTTTCGCATTCGTATATCGTAGGGCAGGTACGATGAAGTTCCTCTAGTATTTTAATCAAATTCTTCCAGAAACTCTTCCAAATTTTCTCCAAGGCTGGTTCCTTGGATTTTATTCAGCGATTCCTCGAAACTTCCTCCGGATTTTCATCTGGAATTCTCTGGAGTTTCTCCGAGAATTCTTTTGGAGTTTCTCTAGGACTTTGTACAGAGGTCCTACAGAAATTCCTTCAATTTTTCTACGGGAATACCTTCGGAGCTTCGCCAGTGATTCCTCCTGAGTTGCTCCAGATATTGCTCCCGAATTTTATCGGTGTTTCTCATGGAATTCTTCACAGTTCCTCCAGTAATTCTTTGGAAATCCACCGGAGTTCCAATAGTAATTCTTCTGGATCTTCTCCGAGAATGTCCCTGGATTTCCTCAGAGACATTTTCCGAACTTTCTCCGGGAATTTCATAAGTGTTTTCCCTAGAATTGTTTTGGAGTTCCTCCAGGAATCCTTCAGGATTTTCTCCAGATTTTGCTTTCCACCGAAATTCCTCCAGAGTTCCGTCGACAATTCTTCTGGATTTCATCCAGCAAATCCTCGAAAGCTCCTACGGAGTTCAAATGAATGTCTGCAATGGGTGACGGGTCATTTGGCCGAACGCCATTTGGCTGAATGCCGTTTGGCCGAACGCTATTTGGCTGAAAGGGTCATTTGGCAGAATGCCGTTTGGCCGAATGCCGTTGGCCGAATAGTAAACTTAAATTAGCATGTATTTGTAATGAATTTCGAAGAACAGTTCATTCTTAAAGAAGGATAAATCATCATAGATATGCAGCTCTTGAGTGTTAGATCAAGGAACAGTCAATGCTGAAAGAAGAACATTCTAAATGTAAATATTTATGCACTTATGTACTTGCAGTGATTCGGCCAAACGGCATTCGGCCAAACGGCATTCGGCCAAACGACCTATTTGGCCAAATGACATTCGGCCAAATGGCGTTCGGCCAAACGGTATTCGGCCAAATGGCCGGACACCCTGCAATGGGGTCTTTGCATTGGATTCCGCAGAGTCCTCACATATGAATTGAAAACTTCTTCTCAGACTGAAATCAGACTTCTATTAAAGATCTCTTCAGAAATCATTCAGAGGAGTTCTCCGAAGAATACATCAAAATATTCGTCCACATAACTTACAGGAATTCTTCCTGGAATTCTTTTAGGTGTTATGCTTTCGATTCTTTAAGGAATGTATTCAATTAGCACTGTCGGGTTCATTCCAAAAATTGCTTCTCGGAGCATCAGTGTTGGCAGCAATACTTATAATACACACTTAATTTAGAATGCCGAATCTCGGCTAATTTTAACCGAGATCCGCACAGCCTAGTAATCGGTAAATAAATTTCCTGGGATCTCAGCAAATAAAATCCGAGTATCAGTAGATCGCGCTCCGTTGCTAAGCAACCGGACAATTTGTTAGCTGAGTCTCGGTTAAAATCGGGAAACCGAGATTCGCACAGCCGAGCTCGTGAAAAAAATCTGAGTGTGTAGTTTTTTTTTTTTTTCATATAATGCTCTTGACAATCCTGCCAGGACTCTTTTAATACAGAAGGAATTGCTCCATGATTTGTTTCAAGAGTTCTAACAAAGAATTTAATAGGAAGTTCATAGTAGTCAACGAAGATGGCACCTTCGGTAATTCTTCTGCATATTTTTTATACTTTTCATGGGTTCACTGTTAAGCTTAGTCAGGAGTTATTAAGTCATCATGATATTTCTTTAGAATTTCCTCTTTTGGAGTAGGGGATCGCACCAGAAACCCCTTTTTCCTGAAATTTACTCTGGAAATTCTTGATGGAATACAACTTTGTTCAGAGATACTTATGAGAATTCCCTAAGAACTAGTACAGAAATTCTTGCAGAAATACTGTCAGATTTTCATCTGGAATTTTACTGAATTTCCATGATTTGAAATTGTGTATAATCATTCAGAGCAATTACGCATAAAACTGATAAAGTTATCGAAGGATTGATACAGGAATTGTTCAAGGATTCGATTATAAATTATATTAGAAACATCGCCTTAGGCAGGGTTTCCTCTAGAAATTACTCCAGATTTTGTCGAAAGAATTATGCCTTAAATATAGTTTTGGATACTCTCCTAGGAATTCCCCCTGAAATATCTTTGGAGCGTTTCAAAGAAGTTTGCAGAATACTTCCGATAATAAGGAGTTTGTTTAGGAATAACTCATAGATATTTTTCCAAGTATTCCTTCTGTGCATATTTTTCTTTTCAGGTTTGATGGAAATATTCTCAACAAACTCATTTAAGGATGGCAGTTTTCGTGTCATGGCCCTTTTTCAAGATTTTTGGCTCTGCAATGGATAAATGCCGCCTGAGCCTATAGAATTATATGTTATTATTATTACCATTTTGTAATGTTATTTTAAAAGACTAAGAGGTTTTGTGCCTTTTTAAGAAGAATTCTAAACAAAAATCACTCAAAGGGGCTTTTCCCTCTTTCAAAATTTTTAGTTAAAAAATAAATAAATAAATAATTAAGCACCGTCAATTTGAAACGATAAGACTCTATCGCGATTTCTGCAGAAAAAATTCCGAAGCACTCTGATCGATTCGAAACAATAATTCAAGAATATAACCAGAAATTAATTTGTTCACTGATAAATACTGTGGTTTTCCTATATAAAAGTCTAATATTTTTTCTCCGAATTCTTCCAAACATTAAAAACAGGAACTCCGTCAAAGATGATACAGGAATTATTTCAGAGATTCCTAATTCGAATATCTAATGCTTCGTCAGGTTCAACTATCCTTTATCTATAAATATTTCTAAGAATAAAAAATATCTGTGGAATTCAACCAAAATTTCTCAACATATTGTTTGTTCGGTTTCACAATTTTCTGCAAGGTATTTTTTTAGAAAAAATCTGTATGATTCCTTGGATAGCTTCCTAAAAGAATTTTTGGAGAATTTATACAAAGAATAAACGGGAAGCTTCTGGATGAATTTTAAAAGCATTCTTGAGAAAAATTATGCGAATCATACTTTAATGGATTCCAAAGAAAGCTCCAGGGAAACTCATTGTTACTATTTCGTAAGAGCTTTTAAATAAATCCGTGGTGACATTCTTTTTTGATACTCTGAAAGAACTTTTGTGGTCTTAGATTTTTGGTGTGGTTGTTATTTAAGTTTAAAACAATCCTAGAAGGCATTCCATGAAGTATTTCAGTAAGGAATACTAAAAGAATGATTGATCTCTTAATGGGTCTTTGTAGACACTTTATTAGGAGTCTCCATAAGGCATTATTATTGAATGATAATCAAGTAGTTATGTTCTGCGTCTTTGACGCAATCAATCGATAGAATGCATAGAGAAGTTTTAGGAAAAACTTTTTCAAGAATGCAAATTACCAACTTCTAAACTAAAAACAAATCCTGGAAAAATTTCTGCACGAATCCTTCGACAAATTCCATCGAATTCCTTGGAAGAATTGTTGTGGACCAGCTTATAAAATTCTTGGAGGAATTTGAGTACTCCACTTCTCAACAACCCCCTTTTCCGTCCTATGGAATTTCTGATTAGGCATTTGATTATAACCTAGAAGACATGTCAGTTTTTCGTAAATTTCATTTCAATTTCAATTTAATCTAATTGCAAAGTATATGTAATGTTCAGTTTTCCAGAGGTTCTGAAAAATGACTCTTAGTTGATCCATAACTGGGGTCAAGTACTTCCACATCAATCAAACTCTTCTCGTTACCGGTATATTTAAAACGTTTCTATATCTTGACAATAACATCAAATAGTTTTGATGTCTTCTATGTAGTGAATCCTCAAGGTCCACACAAAATAATGATTGCGCGGAATAAATTAAATTAATTGAAAGTATTTAAGTTGATTTACTCGAAAGTGGATGGATTGATCGGATCTGTCGAAACCGCACACATTGCCAAAACTAGGCTAAATTTAGCTATTCATTTGCATGAAGAGGAAAAGAATCAAAATGATAATGCTGGTTTCGATTAAAATGCGCCAAAGGCGAATAGGCATAGAACACACTGCTTGAAAGGCTTGTTGCCAAATAAAAGGTGATAATCAAAATAAACGAATGTAGATATGGACAATAGGGCGGTTCAAAAGTTAAAAATGTTTGAAAATCCAATCTCCCATATGTTGCTTAGCATCCTTATCATAAAAATAGTGTTCTGTGATATTTTTTTGTTTCTTTCTAAAAATTTCTCAGAACACTATTTTTATGGTAAGGAGCACATGGGAGATTGGATTTTCAAACATTTTCAAAATTTGAATCACCCTAATAGACAAGCTACCCTTTATTTAGTCTCACATCTGAGATTCGACTTGACGTTAGCCTTATTGTTACATCCATTTCTTAAACAAAACCCAAGCTATTTAGTCTTACAAAGGTCTGAAACTTAAACACATAGTCTTGTTTTACAGCAGCCGAATGCCGAATGTGTAAGTTTTAAGCAACCCGGGAGCATCATGACAGCTGCAGTACAACGTCAGTGTACCGAAAAATTTTGGTCCGTGGTACTGTCAAACTCAATGAAATCATGGAGTGTTCTCAAAATAGGGCGTAAACTAGAATTATGCTGATGGACAAAAAAAATGCTTTACAATTTTTGTTTGGCATTTGTAATATCATTATAAACGAGTGATCATCAAATAACGATTCTCTGAAAGGATTTGTAAGGTCATCGGGAAGATTTTGTATGGCCCAAGAGCGAGTTTTGGATAGTGGTGTGATGTGGTCTGCATGCTGTAAAGTTGCTTATAATAACCAATCCTTTGTTTACGAAATTATTTTTTGACCACTTGGCAATTGGGTCCTAAAATTTTTAATGAAATCTTGTTTTTATTTAATAACACGAAAAAGCATGTTACTGTAACTACTTTAGCAATTTTTCCCGCTCAAATAATGGCTATAACATGTTTAAACTTTAATTTAAAAATTTGGTCCATAAATGAACCTTGACACTTTTGATCATGTTTGACGTTCGCTTAGTCGACAAAAACACCACAGGGGTTTTAGCTCGACCACTGGGATTGTTCCTATCTGACATTTCGTAAGGGACACGGAAAACAAAATACACCCAAAATTTGAGTTTAAGCCAAAGGATGTGACAAAATCTAAAAAAATGTTTTTTGGGCTTAAACCAACGGAAAACATTAGAAAATTGAGTAAACATGTGTTTTTGGCCTAAACTTAAGCGTTTGGCACTAAAATTAGGACAGGGCTTTAGGACCCTATTCAAACCAAGATAAGTTTGTTAGGGATCGTTCAAATATTACGTAACACAACTGGGGGAGGGAAGGGGTCTTTTGTAGTGTAACGGTCCATACAATAAATTGAAATCTTCCATACAAAATCTGTTACTCCAGGGAGGGAGGGAATTTAAATTGGCAAATTTCTTCGTTACGTAATATTTGAATCACCCCTTAGATATTTACGAGGATTATTGATTTATGAAAAATTTACTGTAGTTATCCAGCTTTTTACGAGCGCTAATGGCTGCCGCCAACAGGCTTGCTTTCTGGTAGGGATTGGTCGATTTGAGGTTTGGCTTGGGTCCGCTCAATATAAAACGACTCAAGCCAAACGTCAAATCGACCGATCCCTACTAGAAAGCGAGCCTATTTGCGGCAGCGCTTTTAAAAAGCTGGATAAGCATGAAATCAATCTGAGATCATATCCAGCTATTGACTCGCAGTACATTTTCTTTTGCGGAATTGAACACTTTTTTCTCATACTCACCCCCAGACATCTAAGTTCAATCAGATAAGCTTATTGGATGAACTATCCAGCTTTATACGAGCGCTAATTTCACCAAAAATTAGCCCACTTCTATAAAAAAGGGATCCAAGGCAAACCAATCTGACGTTTGACATGGGACGCTTGGTATACACTTATCCTCCGGTGCACCAAATTTACTCACTCCAGGAATTTTGACACTTTACCGAAACACGTGGGGAGCATTGAACTCTTGCCGAGCGGTGTCACGAACACATTCGCAAATTTGCTGGTGAAAAATACTGCTGTTTGATTTTGCTTGGAACAGCTCATCTTTGTTTATATTTTCCACCAGCAATTTTTAGGTAGTGTTGGTGACATGTAACATGTATGTACACGAGCGCAGAAACAACTATTGAGAAGCGTGACCCGCTAAAGTGTCAAAATTCTTGGACCGAGTGAATTTATCAACCCGGTGGACAAGTCAATTGACCGGGCCCAAACCAAACGTCAATGTGTTGGATCCCTACCAGAAAGTGAGCTAACTTTTGGCGGCCATTACCGCTTTTGAAAAGCTTGATCAGGTCCGTCCCACTCGGGCTCAGACTGGGTACCACTTTTTTTTTTTTTTTTTTTTTTAAAAAGACACCGACACGTTAATGCTTCCAGTGGACGATTAGCCCTTTGAAGGAAGCACCACACTAGACAACGGACTAGCAACGGACTTCTAGTACTGCATTTGGTCCCTCGGTAGTGCAAAAGGTACCCAAGTTTGACAAATCGCAGTACACTTTTCACGGCATTCTAGATTACCTTATGAGCCATAAAATTTTGGGCAACTGCAAGGGACATGGAGGTCTTTAATTTGTCTTTGGCTGGATAGTTCATCCAATGGACTTATCCACGGTCTTCTTTTCTTGTCGTTTTTTTCCGATCTGAATATGTTTACATAAAATGACATCCGCACCAACACGAATGTTTACCGGATGAACAATGCGTAGATTGATGTGCAACGAAATCGTTTATTTTTCTGTATACACACATTTTTATACATTTTTCTGTATGCAGTAAAGGTTTTCCTCTCGCTGGAAGTTGCAGCGTAACGTCATCGTACATTAGTTCATAGGCTTATTTGATTAAAACTTAGACCTCTAGTGGTGAGTATGAGAAAAAGTGTTCCAAGCCGCATAGAAAAAAATCTGCAAATAAAAAAAATATCACTTTTTGACTTAATTCGTTTTCATTGAAACCCGTTCAAATAAAAGACAAGGACAGCTATTTAGCTGTACAAACTGTAACTTAACACTATACAACGGACAAGCATGCTCCAGTGGCACAGCCGAGGAACATTCCTGACGAAAAGTTTCAATGGCTGAAGCGGGAATCGAACCCACACCCCATGACACGTTGCGCTTAAATACCTGACGACACTAACCGCACGGCCACGAGGTTCACAATATTTCTTTTGAGAGCAGCAAAGCGATCCACAAAATCAGTTAGGCTGTATTGTGAGTAATTTCTCATGGATGTCTTTCTCGCAAAATAAAGCACTAACAGGTCATTTAATCCTTCCACCGAACGATTTGGTGCGCTCTTAAGTTCATTTGGTGCTTAAACTTGATGTTTTTATTAAATTTATTTCCATTGGAAGACGAAAATATCCGATTCGCCCTTATTTCATTTCATGCCATTCGTTGTTTTGCATCCGTCAACGACGAAACAAAATTCCGATCTGCCATAGTGAAAAATCGTGCCGGCAGCGGTGGATGGCCCCATTGTTTACGTTGTAAGTGGGTACGTGAAAATTGCGTTATCTGTCACTGCGCGGGGGGGTTGGTTTTAAGGCTTCTCCCTATAGGCCTATTCAAATGACGTCTCAAATCAGCTGATCGGGAAGCACTTTGACATTTCTTCTATGAAAATGACAGGCCCGTGTTAGCACCGGTCCTCCACCGATGTAAACAAATGCATAGACGGACCTGTCACTTGAAAAGGCCTATTGTTTTTCATGGATGCCACCTTTTCCATTAACCTATTTAGTTGTAGAAATTTATATCACCGTACCACAATGACCACACGTCGAGCTTTGCAAGGCTAATAAATGGGTCAACCAATTGGTAGCTTCGGTTGAAAGTTCACCAGGAGCAGCGCATCAGAATAAAAACCACATTTTTCAATCCCATATTGACCGGTCAGAAGCGGAGCAACCAGAACCAACCAGAATTGGCGGAGAACCCGTTCGATGGATTACATGCACCTCAAAATGCAAATCCTGATGGTGATGTGGCACTGGTAGCTGGTTGGGATGTCCATCAATATTACTGCAGTGGCTACTTGAGGTGGTTCTTCAGGAAACATTGGAAAGAAGGGAGGACAGCAAATGCGAAATGCGTTGTCGAAGTTAGAATGATAATCATCATTTATGCGAAAATCCGTCGCCGTCCGTTAGCAGCGCCACTTTGCGGGGAAGGTGCCAACTGCTGATGCAAAGTAAAGCCGACATGAGTAATGACTTCACATCACGGGTCTTTGCCACTTCTCCATTTGCTCGAGATCGAACCGATAAGCAGCGACTTTCGACTGCTTCATCTGGGATGTGGATTTATAGTCCCATTGGAAATTGCTCAGCTGTCCGAACGCCAATTTAGCGATGCATCCTCGGATAAAAAAAATGCAGTGATTGGACTGCCATAAACCACCACCATCACCGTACCGAAAAACCACATCCATCCAAATCATTAAGATCCGTTCGTATTCGTATTGACATTGGCCACACAGATCATTCGACGAAATTACCACCTTTCCACGCGATCAGGCATCCCCGGAGATCATACGGTAATCGATTGCAAATCGATATTTCGTGCCAACATGTGCAAAGCCCTTTCAGTAGACGAGGTGCCTCATATTGCACATCATTCGGCGCAATTCCACACTTGCTGTTCGTTTGGATTACCTCGGAGCCTTTCTAGGCTAACATGTGAAAAGGGTGTAACATCCATTGCCAAGCAAAACTGCTCCCGTGTGCCCCGGGTTTAATACGACTTATTCTTGTATACCTGCCTGACCAACAGGGCCCTGTTGATGATAAAGGTTTTTGACTAAATCTAGGGGTTTATCCAGGAATTCCCACATGAAATCCTCCAGAAATCGCTGTACAGAAACTTGTCGAGAGATTCCTTTAAAAATTCCTTCAAGAATTGTTCCAATAATTTCATCAAGGTTTACTCTAGAAAATTCTGCATGGATACCTCTAGAAATTGTCTCTGGGACTCCTCCAGAAGTTAACATCAGATATTCTTTCAGCAATTCCACATTTAATTCCGTTAGGAATTTTCCAAATACCAGGACTTCCTAAAAAAACCTCCAGAGGTTCTCAAAAAAATTCCTAGGATTCCCCAACAAATAACTCAAGTTATTTCTCAATTAGAACATCTTTCAAAAATTGCACCAGGAATTCGTCCGAAAAATCCTTCAGAAATCCCTTCAGCGATTAATCCTGAAATCCCACTAGGGATTACTTCATGAGGAATGAAATTTCTCTAGAAATTCTTCTAAAAAATCCACAAGGAATTTCACCAGGAATACTGCTAAAAATTTCTTCAGAAAATTCTCCATAGATTTTCCCTGAAATACGGAATACCACATCCAGAAATTATTTCAGAGATTCCAGCAGAAATTCCTTCAGAGATCTTGCAAAATTCTCTAAGGATTCCTTTATATAATTGACCGAAAATACACATAGGAGATTACTCCACAAATTCCTTTCAGAATTCCCGATTAACTTCCTTAAGGTTTTCCTATTTTCGAAATACGCCGAAAAAATCTATCAGGAATGATTTCACAAATTCGTCCAGGAATCACTTCAGGAATTCTTGCACGTATTTCTTCAAGGATTCCTCCAGAAATTACGACAGAAATTCCTTAAGAAGCTCCACCAAAAGCGACTAGCAGAGATTCTTTTAGAATTTCTCCCAGATATGACATAAACAATGCATCCACAATTTCATGATTTTCTCAGGAAAATCTTCCAGCATTTCTGTCCGTGATTCCTTCAAACATTTTTAAAGAATTTCTAGAAATTTCTTCGGGTAATTCTCCAAAGATTTCTACAAAAATCCTTTACATATTCCCGAACAAATTCCTAAAGGTTTTTCTTTTTCAGAATTGTTTCCTGGAAATACTTTAGAGATTCCTACAGAAAATCTTCCAGGTATTAATTCTATGATTATTTCAGTGGTTTTACCAGACGTTTCTTAGTGATTCCTTGCAAGATTCCACTTATACGTAATCCTCCAGGGATTCTTTCTGGATTTATTTCGGATTCTTCCAGAAATTTTTTCAGAGATTTATCCAGAGTTTTCTGCAAAAAATGACGGCAGGAATTTCTAAAGAAGTTACTTTAAGAGATTTCTTCAGAAATTTTGCTGAGAGCTCATGCAGAAAATTCTCCAGAGATTACTTGAGAAATTATTTAATAATTTCCATTAGAGATTGTTCCAGGAAATTCTTCATCAATTGACTACAGAGCTTCCTCCTGATTTTTTAAAGTATACAGTAAAGATGGGGAAATCATATTTCTAGACATATTCTTCCAGAACTTCCACTTCGAACTCGTTCTTAAACTCTAGGCATTCCTTTGAGAATTTTTCCAAAAAAAAATCAGAGAATCCTTAAGAAATTCCACTAGGAATACTTTTAACCTTAGTAAGGACCCTGGGTCTTTTTTGACCCATTTCAAAATTCAAATCAATGTAACTTTTGATTGAAATATCCTAGCAATTTAAAATTCTCTGACAATTATTTTTTTGTGGGAAGTTTTGTTTCTGCGGAGCTTCCATAAAAAAAAGTTACAAACTTTGACATAGGGTCGTTTTCGACCCGAAAGTTCTAGCAGCTCACAAAAATCAGTGTGTTGACCAAATTTAGTTCTGTTGGGCTTAAATTAAAGGCACAAATTTCAAGTTTCAGAAACCCTCTCGGAGATCCGGATTTGGTCACTGTGGCCACCGGGAACCTGCTACATATGAAACAAAATCCCTTTAGAGACAGACCCTTACTTTGACAACCTGTAGTTTCGTAACTACATATATAAGTAATCTGAACCGTCTTTATATTATTGAATTGGTATTTACGTGGACTGTGAATAGAGATTCTCAAATCACTTAGTTATTCATACCCGCTTCCGGAAACCCGGAACATCCGAAAAGTAAGTTTCCATCGCAGTTTTGTATATATAATTCACATCGGTACTATTCGGTTGATGGATATTTTGGCATAGAATTCCTCTGCAATAAGGAACCAACCACCGGCGCACATCCCCTGCAAAATTTGGTCCAGTATGGACTATGTGGAACCGGTTCCTGCAGTCCCGGAAGGTAGCCAATCTGGGCAATTCGATGTTATTACTCAGATTTATGCCCCAAAACCAAATTAATTGTGCCCAATTCTTTACGATTTTTTATGTTCGGATGTATTTTGCCAACAGGATGAATGAATGGTTATTCTGCTCCTTTTGGAGCACCGGAATGACCACCGGGAAACCCGTAATATGGGATCACAAAGTGTTAGCACCAACACTAGGTAAGCGACGGCTCAATTTTCATGATTTTGAATACCTGTGACTCTTCTAGTTTAATTATTGATCAATGACCATTCTGAAACAGTTTGAACCATAAAATAACCAAGGAATGGCCACAGGAGATACCCGTGTTGTACGGTATTTAGGTTTTGTACCAAAACTAGGCATGCGACGGCTCATTCTTCATGATTTTGTATATCTTTCACTCTTCTAGTTCAATTATAGATGAATGACCACTTTGGTTCTTCTGGCCCATCGAAATAACCCAGGAATGACCATCGGAGACACCCGTATTAGGAGATATTTCAGCTTTTTTACCAAAACGAGGCATGCGACGGCTCAATCTTCATGATTTTGAATACCTGTGACTCTTCTTTTACACAAAAACTGAAATGTCTCACAATACGGGTATCTCCGGTGGTCATTCATGGGTTATTTCGGTGGTCCAGAAGAACCAAAGTGGCCAAGTACTCTAGAGATATTTACAGAAATTCCTTCAGCAGTTCCTCTAGAAATTCATCCAATAATCTTCATCTTCTTCTAGGCATAACGTCCTTACTGAGACAGAGCTTGCTTTTCAGCTTAGAGCTCATTGAGCATTACTGCGGAATGCTGAATGCTCTGCCAAAATTGTCATTTTTCGCATTCATACATCGTGTAGCAGGTACGAAGATACTCTATACCCAGAGAATTCAAGGAATTTTCCGTGACGAAAAGATCCTGAACCGATCATCCGATAATAAATTTGAAATATTTATAACCAATTCCTTCAGGTTGTTTTCCATGAACTACTCTACGATTTACTTCAGGAATTTTGATAGGCATTGCTGCAAGGCTTTTACAAATATTTTACCAGGTATACGTCCAAAAATATGTTCAGAAGAATATGTATTCCTCCAGAGAATGTACTTCAAACCTTCTACCAGAAATTTCCAGGTATTCGCCCAGAAGTTCCTTCATTCATAATTCCATTAATAATCTTTCATAAATTTCGTCAGTAGCTATTTCTAGAATTCTTAAAGTTTCACATTTTTTTAAATTCATGCAGGAATATCTACAAGAAATCCCATGTAACATTAGTAGCTTAAGAATAATTTAGTGAACTGAACTAAGCTACGGGCTACTGTTCAGCAATATTTTTCATTGGGTTGCTTCAGAAATTCCTCAAAATATTTCTCCAGGGAATCATCTAGGAATATCTTAATGATTTTTTTTAGGAACGTGGCCATAAATTACTTTATTTCTTTCTTGTATTCCTACACAAATTATTCCTGCGATTACTTCGAAAATATTGCAGATATTCTTCCGGAGAAACGTCCAGAGTTCCCGCTTAGATTTCTTCCACCGATACCCCCAGGTATACCACCGGCAGGGATTCCTCGGAAAATTTATCAAAGGGACTTCGGAGTCTTCCTCTCCGAATGTTTGCAATGATTTTTCCAAGATTTTTTCTTCAAAATTCTCCAGAATATTTAATCACAAATAACTTCAGAAATTACTTCCAGTTTTTCCGCACGATTTTTCTATATGTATGTACAGCCATTTCATGAAAAACCGATCTTGAGGGTCATTGAATTCCGTGAAAATTTGCTATTTTGTTCCTTATCCGAAATAAGGATACACGTGTTTTTTTTTTTTTTTTTTAGGGTGACCATTTCCAAAAAAGGGTGACCAGAAAAATCGCGACTTGGCAATTTTTTTTATTTTTTTAAATCATAACGAAATAAAAGCTAAATATTTTCAAGAAAAATATAAAATTTCACAAAAAATGTTTTTTTAATGAAAAAATATATCAAAAATTTCCGTTTTTTAATGTTTTGAAGGCCTTGGGACCAAAGGGGCTATTGCTTTTCTCATTTTTTTTTTTTTGAAAGTTCAGAAAATTTTACGTTAACTGTTAAATTTTCAGCAATGTGTGTTTTTTAGTTTTGGGGCCTTCCTTAGCCAAGTGGTTAGAGTCCGCGGCTACAAAGCAAAGCCATGCTGAAAGTGTCTGGGTTCGATTCCGGGTCGGTCCAGGATCTTTTCGTAATGGAAATATCCTTGACTTCCCTGGGCATAGAGTATAATCGTACCTGCCACACGATATACGAATGCGAAAATGGCAACTTTGGCAAAGAAAGCTCTCAGTTAATAACTGTGAAAGTGCTCCTAAGAACACTAAGCTGAGCAGCAGACTCTGTCCAAGTGAGGATGTTAATGCCAAGAAGAAGAAGATGTTTTTTAGTTTTTGAGATATATTTGTTTTTGAAATAAAATATCAGTCATTTTTTATCGGCGTACACTGTAGGTCTCAGCGCATTAACCGATTTCCAATCTTTTTTTATGGAATGATAGCTTAAACTTAAGCTCAACTTTTCAGAAAAAATATAAAACTCCGTTTTTTTTACATGTAACAATATAAAAATTCTAGTTGTATAGCCTATTTTTAGTTTTTTTTTTTTTTTTTGGTTATGGGACCATTTATTCTAGAAACTTCAGACAATTTTACGCTTACCCTCAGTTTTCAGCGATGTATTTTCCTAAGTTTTCGAGATATATATTTTTGAAATTTAAAAATCAGGTATCCCACAATGGTTGATTATTTTAGGGTATACGTAAAATTGTCTTAAGTTTCTAGAACAAATGAGAACAGTTATACTCTCTTTTGTCTCAGAAACAAAGGGCCCTATTTTATAAGTCGAGTCGATCAAAATGACTCGACTGGAGTCGCTGTCGACCAAAAAATTCGCTCGGCTCGGCTCTGTCACTCGAGTTTATCGACTGCTGTCACTCTATGTGACTGGATTAATATGGGAGTTGACGGGTGACATCTGAAATATCCATGCTCACTTTGATCGACAATGATTAGAAACGAGTCACATGAATCTGCTCGATTTACAAAATAGACCCCAAAAAAACACTAAAAACTAAAAAAAAAGCCTGAAAAAATAGAAATTTTTATGTATTCGTTTTCTAAAAAGTGTAAATATTAAGCTTTCATTCCATAAAAAAAGATTGAAAAACGGTTAAGCTATTCAAAAGTTATGATTTTTGAAAAAAAAAAAAGTTATGCGCTGAGACCTACAGTGTGTGCCGATAAAAATGACTGATTTTTTATTTTCAAAAATATATCTCAAAAACTAAAAAAAACATACATGGCTGAAAATTTGACAGTAAACGTAAAATTTTCTGAACTTTCAAGAAAGGCCTTCAAAACATGAAAAAACGGATTTGTTTTTCGTGTATAAAAACAATTTTTGTGAAATTTTATATTTTTCTTGAGAATTTTTAGCTTTTATTTTGTCCAAGAAAATTGAAAATCGGTCAAGCGGTTTTTCTGGTCACCCTATTTCGTAAATGGTCACCCTAATCAAGAAATCCAAAAACACGTGTATCCTTATTTCGGATAAGGAACAAAATAGCAAATTTTCACGGAATTCGGTGACCCACAAGATCGGTTTTTCATGGAATGGCTGTACATTGAGGGAAATTTTGAATGCGTTTCTTAAGATGGGTTAAAATAATCTATATAAATAAAAATGGAGTGGTGTTTGTATGTCACGAAATGGCTCACGAACGGGCCAACGGATATGAATGATTCTTTCTTCGTTTTCTTCGTCAAGGGTTCCGACGTGTTTACGTGTATAAAAAATCCCAGAATATTCACCGGGAAAGTTAAAAAAACGAGAGTGCACGAAACTGTCATTTTGTACGGGACGATCCTTAGCGCTTTTCAACAGCCTACTTGATGGCAAGACGAAGTTTGCCGGGACCACTAGTAATTAATAAATATTATAAATAGGAATGCCTAGTAAAATTCCTGCAGGGTTTTATGGGAAAATTGATTGAAGTTTTCCTTGCTGAAACCATGAAGTAACTACTGGAGGAATTGCTGGACACATTTGTAGTGGAATCGATAAACAAAAAAAAAAATCAGAAGAAATTCGTGAAAAACTAACAAGATTCCACTGCAAATGTGTCCAGTGTAATTTCCAAGAGTTACCTCACGGATCGTTCCAAAACTCCCAACCAGAATTCCTTCAATAAATCATTAAGAAATTCTCCAGAGATTTTTCGGAAATTCCTCTATGAACTACTTTGTGAACTACTTATTTTCTAAAATTACTCAAATTAATTTGTTTAAGAATTCCTTCACGTTTTGTTCACGCTGAGAAATCACGTTTCCATCAGGAATTTCTCAGAAAAACTTTTTTGGGATAAATTTCATGAGAATCCATCGTGAAATTGTTGTAGGAATACCAAGATGAATTGCTGAAGTAAAGATTTTTTTGAAGATGTTCTTTGTGGAATCCTTGAGATATTTCTGGAAGAATCTCTGAAGGAATTTAATCAAGAACACCATAAGAAATCCTTGCAAATATTCCTGAATAGTTTCTGAAAGATTTTCTAGAGGAATCCCATGCAGATTTTATGGAGGAATTTCTCAAGAGAGTACGAATCCCAAGAAGAATCGCAGGAAAAAAAAAACTCTAAAAAGAAATCCCAAAAACAATTCCAGGAGGAATATTTGGACAAATACCTAGAAAAATTCTTGTTTTACAAATTTATAAATTATTTTGTTATTTAGCTACTCAGAGGTAAAGGGAGTCTATAGATGTTTTTGCAAATGATGAAATTAAAAGGAAATTAATAGGCGACGAGATTGAAATTTTATTAGGTGGTGAAAATTGAGCAAGCCATTGTATGATCAGTAAGCATCGAAGCGTTTTAGCTTTGCTACCAACACAGGCATTTTTGGGAGAAATTCCTAGAGAAGTATCTGAAAAATTGGAATGTATTAATCATCACTTAATCATCAAATTCCGAAGTGATCACTGGAATCCTGCAGGAATAAGTTAATTTCGTCATTGATGACCTCAACTCATGGAATAATTCGCAAAGGAATTCCAACGACAGAATTTTATTTAATGAGTGCTCTTCAGGATATCCTCAATTCAAAGAAAATCATATAACAATGATCTGCCAAAAGAAATACAAAAATAAGTTTTTGTCAATTGAGAAACAAAATAGTTATCAGTCACATCGTGGTTAATTATCAGAACTCCAAGTCTGAAAGACTTCCTGTAAGAGCTGGTGTTGCACAAGGCAGCATTTAGGGACCAATATTATACAATATTTTCACATCTGACTTATCTGAATTACCTCAGGAATGTCAAAATTCCTTGTTTGCGGATGACACAGGCCTCTGTAGTAGATTGCATACAAGTTTGGATATGTTTTCTTCATACTTGGAAAAATTGAATATTTTTCATAATGCTTCTTAAACTCAACCTATGATACTCCCACATAAACCAAAAGCACTTCATTTAAAACCTTCAAGTAAAACTGTTGTCACGTTTAGAGGGATTCTAATAAAATTGTCAGATGAAGTAAAGTATCTAGGGCTCACGCTAGATAAAAAATGTTCTGGTGAAGCCGCGATCTGCAAAGATTATTCCGCCATTTTCAAAAGTTTATCCAGATATGATTGTACATTTCTTTAAATTCAAGTGTAAATTACATCCACACGGTCGGTTCTGCAACTAGCGAGCTATGGTATGTAATTTATTTCAATCGTTTTCAGTTCGACCCGAGCTGCATGCATGGCTACGAGGTTTGAAGAGCCTACTCGTTGAACTCTTGACGAACTGGTTCGCCACTTATTCCCCAACAAGACCTCGAACCGCACTCTGGAGCAATCGATTTCGTATTCCCTCCGTTCCGTTCGTTCATCAAATTATCACCTCATTTGCAATTTTGGAATAATTTTCTTGCGGTGCGGCCTATCGCGACTCACCGTAGAACCATCGCTGTGCAATATAGGAGCCGGATCCTATTCTTGGTACTTTTGATAAACTTTGACAGGATTTTTTTTAAACTATTGAGCCACAGCATGCGTTGTATTGAATTGCTTCTCAATGCAAAGTACCAGAGAATTCGACCGAGAAAAACCCCCATTGTCAAAGTGAATCATGCAAATGCCCAAGTAGTTCTTCACCCTAGGTGAATGGTATTAGTGTACTCCTATCGTGGCCAGGCTAGATTTCAATTGTCGCTTGGAAAACAATCACCATCGGCTCATCTCGGCCGTTGCAGGAATGTCAACCGTTTTGTTTTGAAGTGTGTTGCTTTTGAAGATTTTTGTGTGCCAAATACTCGAGCGCATCCCACGTTTGATTTGGGGTTTCGAAAGTACTATTGGATTGACGTTTGTAGATTACCAACTGGCGATAAGCAACCTGCTAAGTTGATCTGAGCGGCTTGAAGTATGTGCCAAGAGAATCTGTAAACACGGATTGCTGACATAAATATGAAAGTGAACACATGATGGACTCGATTATCGCTGATCACATTGGTTGGCCAAGCAAATGCCATGCAGCATTTATATTTTGGTTGATGGATCAATAAAATTGATTTGCCGAATTCTCGAAATTCTACCCCTCGCGATAATCATTTAAAGTTTTACAAAATGAAATTTACATAGGCGGCATCCATTTATTACGTAACGCTAAAATTGGAAATTTTCGAACCCCCTCCCCCCCCCCTCCGTAACGCTTTTTGTATGGAAATTTTTAAAATTTTGTATGAGTCGTAACGCTCGAGCCTCCCCCCTCCCCCCACTTCGAGCGTTACGTAATTTGTGGATGCCGCCATAGACAATTTCAGAAGCATAAGATAATTTTCATCAGTCGTATACCATTGAGAGTTTTGTAGATAAATAACAAAAATGAATCAATTATGTTTTTTCTGGAACATATTTTATTTTCCGTGCAACTAACGCACAAACTGGTTTGCAACTATTTAAATGTCATAAAGCTCTTCTTCTGTGATAGGTTCATTGTAGAAAAATATAAAATGCGCAAATTTTTGTTTTTCACACTAAATCAGACCCAGAGATAAATTTTTCAGATATTTTTCAAAAATACAAAAAAAAAATCAGAAGTCATAGAAAACATTCCTTGAATACGTCTTATGGTCCACGGGGTTGGGTATTAGAAGGGTAAACGCTGATTAATTCTTCGTAAAAACTGTCACTGTGCAGTGTTGATAGACTCACACTCAAATCTCAATCAATACGCTCTCCCGTGAGAGCAAACTCATTAGAGATCTGCTTCGCAAATCTCACGCTTGAGATTTTCATGCCAAATCCCTCAATCAACTCAAACCGTAAAAAAATGATTAAGTCGCAAAACCTGTCAACAACTCGTGAAACCCGAATGTTGTTGTTTAAGTTAGAAAGAATTAGGGTAAAAGCACCGGTTTTGGCCAGCCTAAGAGAAAATGACAATAAAATTTAAATGGGAGGCCGTATTTATACTACAAATATGTCAAATGCAAACTTTTAATCCATTTTATGTGTATAAAATATCAAAACTGAGATAAAATCATTTTTTTCGCTTTGAAAATCCCGTTGGTCAATATAGGCCAACGGAACCAGTTTCGGCCAGAGATTTATCTTCGGCTCCTAAATTGGCCAATCGCATTGATTTATCATAAGAGTGGCCAAATTAGGAGTGCCCTGGCCAAATTAGGTGTATGGGAGTTAAAATTATAAGGAAAATGAATTGTTTTTCATATATTCTGAATCAATTTGGACGAGTAAATGAATGTAGCTCTATCATGTGAAAGTGATCTTCTGAACACAAAAAGTTTCATGTTGATTGGCTATGTAAAACGGTGTATAATCTCCTATGGCTACAACTGGCGTATGGCCAAAACCAGTGCTTCTACCCTACTATAATTTTACCAGTCTAACAAGAAATTATTGCCGTGTGTGAGTAAACTGTGGAAATATGAGACAATGAGTCAAAAAGGAGAGCTAACTCATCCATGATTTTTTGACTGCTGAGTTGCGTGATTGACAACTCACGCATGAAAAATCTCAAGCGTGAGTTATGAGAAATTGAGTTTTTCACAACACTGTCACTGTGTGATGGATGTCCCAGAAAGCATGGGCGGGCACGACTTTACCCTACTTCTATTTCAAGACTTTTTTGCTACCTATTTGTTAATGGTGTTACATTTCTAGAAGCTCCTCCTATACGTTTAGCACTAACCGCGATATATCTGAACAACTTTGTTGTACGAAGTTTTGTTGAGTAAGGTACAATTAAAATCTGAAAAAAAAAATGTATTTATCATTGTCATTTATTGTATAATGGACAGACTATATCTTATTATAATGGAAATTATAAACAAAAGTATAGTAAACTAAGTATAGCAAACTTAGTAAAGTAAAGTATAGAAACTAAAAATCCGATTTCAGCTATGGTCTTTTTATAAAAAGGTCAAAACTAAGTCCTTATATATCCGTTAAAACATGTGAACACTTAAAATTGTTGTTGCGAGTCCAAAACTATAGATATTTAACATTTTTGACCTGATATAAATTATTTTCATTTATATTCAAAATACCGGAGAACCTATGATTCCGTGAAGTTATTTTATGTGAAGAGAAACTAGTGTTTTTTTTTTAATTTTTCCATTTTGTCAAATGTTTTCAAGCAACGCCAAATAAGTTCCTAAACAAAAATTATTCTGGAGCATATTTGCTTTACTTGAACTCACTATATTGAAGGGTTTTGATAACAATCTTTCACTACTACAACACAAATGAATGGTCTGTGCTGGCTAGATAAGGATTGTGTTTTTATGATTATGTCAATTTTTAAGGTTATTTTAGCAAACAAAATTTTCACAGGCAGCATTTAAAATGCTCGAAGGAAAAAACAATAGTATTTTTTTTTATTTGTTTGAAAAAAATATAATGATTCTCTTTATCGAAGTCATGCCCATACTTTCTGGGACACCCTATAGTAGATTGCTCATAAGGTTGTAAGTGGATTTTAGCAAAAAAAAAAAACTTGTCTGATTTTGTTTGAAAATTTTTGTAGATTAGTAGGTTGGCAAAAAGCTGAACAAAAGGCTTTTTTCTTATGGGATATACTGAAATCATGGAGTGATTAATTAAGATTTCCGCTTAGAGGATATCTTTGATACTGTTTATTTGTAAAGCTTTGTCTGGTCTTAGTCATTCATTTTGTATAGATTTCTGCATATTTACAGCGTATTCTCCCAATCATCCTCAACAAATTTCTTGGAAGATTTTTCATTAATTCATGGCAAGATTGTTGATGGATAAATACATAGCAAGGTCCTTTAGGTATTCTAAGCCAGATTTTTGTTATGTTCTCGGTAAGATTCCTGGCCAAATCTTCGATAGTACACTCTCTATAATTCGATGTTGAAGAGACCATCGATTTAGGGAGGTATCAAGTTGCATAACACAAGACCCCCTGCAACTGCGATCCGAGGGACCATCGAGGACCAGATTCAACACAAGTTTTATCAGCTCATGAATTTCTAGAGGAGTGATGCACCTAAGGGAAAACATCCAGAAGATGCTGATCAAATCATGAAATATATGATTTTAATGTATAAATCGATAGATTTTAAATCCTTCTATCATTTAACTGTATGGAAATCACGATTTATTTGAAATTTCCCAGCAAAAATCTTTTGTATGTTTGAAGCATGATTCCTTTAGTGTCGCATTGATTTCTTATGGGACGCTCCACTATGGGTACTAATGTTTCACTATAAGTGCAAAGGAGTAACAATTTTAAGCAAAATAGTTGGTTTAAATAGCTTTGAGATTTAATTTCATGGATATTATTCGATTGCTTGTTTCATTTTCGCATCCTACATCACAGAAAAATAACTCCACTAAAGGAGCGTTTGCCCTTTAACGACTATTTCTGAAGGCATTATTAGAAGAATCTCCAGAAAATCCAGGAATATGAAAACTGGTTTTAAATGGACACCCTGTTTTTCCTAATCTCATTGGACTTTTGAGATAAAAATTTCTTACCTGAATAGTATTTGAACCACCTTGAAATCCATATCATTTGTTATTACTCTATTGATTACCCACCCATGTTACATATCAAAACTTGCAGAATTTCATAAAAAATACCGTTGAAAATAATTGAAGTTCCTGGAGATGCCATCAGACTGAGGGATACAACGGTACGAGATGTGAATGGCACTATAGTCAATGATGTAGGTGCAACGACTGGTATGATGAAGAGTGTCAGAGAGTGACACACCTGAATAATGCCGCCAGGTGCCGGAAAAAAGAGCGGTACAGAGGCGATATAGGGAAAGTGTACCAGTTATAACCATTGTGGATCCCTATTTGGCCATATGTAATATTTCGATCATGTTCACCTTTTCAATCTTTTTGAATGTTTGTACATCTAGATATATCCTATATCTCATTGCTAAAACACACAAAACATTTAAAAATGTGAAGACATTCAAGTTATCACGTATGGCGAAATAGGGAACCACTATGGCCATAACTGGTACACCTATCCTATGAGCATAGTTCCTATGATAAAAATTGATATTGAAGTGTTCCGATTATTTTTATAAGAACTAATTTGTAATTTGACAGATGCTACGGATTGATTCGACTTACTTTGTACGGAACGATACAAAATGGTTCCGGATTATTTGGCCGAATTCCATTTGGCCGAATGCCGTTTGGCCGAACGCTATTTGGCCGAAAGGGTCATTTCGCTGAATGCCGTTTATCCGAAATTAAAAACTATAGTGAAGTACTGTTAGCATGCATTTGTAATGCATTTCAAAGCTGAATTTCAAAGAACAGCTTTTCCTTAAGGCTCAAGAATTCATCATTCAATCATCAGCAATCATCAAAAACCAGTTTTTTGGTTCAAATTTAAAGATATCCTTATGAAAATCTATCACTGAACTACCGATACCAAGTGCAATGCAATGAAAGATTTTCATAAACATTTTCTTAGTTTTAGGCAAAAAAAAACTAGTTTTGAAAATTCGTAAAACGATAATGGCTATTTTCCTCTAAAAGAAGAACAAATCATCATTGATATACAGCCATTCCATGAAAAACTAATCTTAAGGATACACGTGATTTTTTGTTTTTTTGATTAGGGTGATAATTCCAAAACAGGGTGACCAGAAAAGACTCCGCAAAGTTTTTATATTTTTTTAATCATAACTTTTGAACCGCCTGACCGATTTTAAATTTTCTTGTACAAAATGAAAGCTAAAGATTTTGACTTTTCAAGAAAAATATAAAATTTCACGAAAATTGGGCTTTGTACATGATAAAAAATGTTTTTTTCGTGTTTTGAAGGACCAAAGAAGCTACTGCTGTTCTAATTTTTTCTTTAACGTTTTTTTTTCTTCGGCAGTAAAAATTTTCAGCGATGTATGTTTTTTTGGTTTTTGAGATATATTTTTTTGATATTAAAAAATAAGTCATTTTTCATCGGCACACACTGTAGGCACACTCAGCGCATTGGTTTTTCATTATTTAAAAAAATATCATAACTTTTGAACAGCTCAACCGATTTACAATCTTTTTTATGGAAAAAAGCTTAATATTTCAACTTTTCAGAAAAATATAAAACTATGAAAAAAAAATGTTTAGGGGGAGATCCCCCAGTACCGAACAGCACCCAATACCGGACAAAGTCGCAAAATTGAGAAATCATGATCCAATCAAGATGGTGCATTGGAGAAAAAAAGCTATACTGGAGACTAATGTTTGCGTAGAATAATATCGTTGATATATGTATCCTTGAAATAGGTATGCCTTTTTTGAAAAGTAGAAAAGTTTGGAAATCTTTAAAAATAATGACGTGTCGCTTTAATTTTGAGCCTATTAAGTAATTATTTTGAATATGAAAAAATACTTTGGATCAAGCAAGCATGATCGAGCATAATCCTTATTTGACAGTATGAATGCATTTTGTACCATAATTGAAGTAAATATGAACAAATTAAAATTTTTGTTAAGCACCTCCTGTCCCCCACTATCGAACAGCTTGATTTGTTATATGATAACTTTGTAATTATTGCACCAGTGTCTCTAAATACATTAATTTTTCATGGATTTCGTCGATCATGGCATCAAACATGCAATAAAATTAAGAAGAATGAGCAATCTGAAAGAAGTTTTTCATGGACATCTTTCAAATTAAGAAAAACTCAAACTGTTCTTGTATATGTTGCAAATGCATTGAATTGTAAATTGCTAATGCATTGAATTGTAATTAAATCATTCAATGATGCTCAAATATACAGAATTCGAGGCATTTACAGATCGTGTCCGGTATTGGGTGCCACCTTTCAAGATCGATCAATTTGGTACTAAAATACAGCATCAAAATCCAATGTCCCAATTCATATTTATATTTTCGAATTTATTTTTGTACACTATAAAAATGATAATATTTATCATAAATGGTTAACACGAGCACACAAAACCAATATTTTTCGAATTATGAATTTAGTGGCTCAAGTGTCCGGTACTGGGGGATCTCCCCCTACTTGAAAAAATATAAAAATTCTAGTTTTTTAGGCTTTTTTTAGTTTTTGCCGCTTCTGGCACCAAAGAGGTTATTACTGTTCTTATTTTTTTCTAGAAATTTCAGAAAATTTTACGTATACCCTCATATTTTCAGCGATGTATGTTCTTTAGTTTTTGAGATATATTTTTTTTGAAATTTTAAAATCAGGTATACAAATAATGAACTCTTTAGTAGAGATGGGAAAAATTATCAAATTTTGAGAGCGAATCGTAGTTGACACTCACAAAAGTGAGTTGACTCTTTTGAACGATTCGGTGACTCATTTATAAAACCAAAAATGAATCATGAATTTTACACAAGAATCAAAAAGCATAACAGTTTTTGAATGACAATGTTTTTGTACAGCAACTTTAACTATTAATACAAGTCCGAATTGTTTGACTATGACAATTGCAACTGATTGAAAACTGATTCCTAGTAAATTTTTAAGCCCTCTTCCGAAATATAAGATGCAAATGAGTCATGACTCTTTTGAAAAGAACCGTGATTCGTTCACTCATTTTCGAGAGTCGACTCTTTTGAATGATGGTTTTCCGGTCTGCCTGTTTTAACAGCTACGGCCGAGGAGAGACTCCGGAAGTATCAATATTGAAAAAAAAAAAAAAAAGATTAATATCGTATATGTTTGCAAGTTTCGGATCCTATGCTGGTTACGTAATCCCTAATAGGTCCGACAGTATGCTGCGGTTTAAAGTGAGTTGACACATGCCATCAGAAATTGTTCCTTCTTTAAAACACAGGTTATTCTTTCAAATATACTGGTTTCATTACTATTGGCAATAATTTAGCTTATATTTTAATTGGGAATTTTACGTTTTATTAATTTATCGGCAGTTCTTTAGAGTTATGTTGATATAACAATTATTGGCATTACAATTGCTTTTTCATTTTCATAAGAGATTTTTCGTTCTTTTGATCAAAGGCTTTCAAGAGAAAACTATTTTGCATACTTGTTTTTTAATTATGAATCGTGGTTTACGGCTAACCAGCCGAGTGGAAGTTTAACAACTACCGAAAAGCTGAACATTACATATAAGTTGCAATTGGATTAGATGGACAAATTGATGTCATTTTGCATATTTATTGGAAGTGAAAAGTTGTGGTTGCTGCCCTAAAATAATTTATTTAGTACTACTCGAAGGATCGTAGTAAACCGATTGCGCAGAAAGACGAATAACCATAAATCGTAGATTTGTAAACCGTTTTAATTACTGACAAAAGCTTACTACAAAGTCAATGCGGAATCCTCTGCTGGCAGTTATTACTGCTAGCAGAGAAGTGAATAATTGCTAACATATAGAATGTTCTTCTTTCAGCACTGACGGTTTCATATTTACTAAAGAGTAGAGATGGGCGACTCACTCACGAATCATTCAAAAGAGTCGACTCTCGAAAATGAGTGAACGAATCACGGTTCTTTTCAAAAGAGTCATGACTCATTTGCATCTTATATTTCGGAAGAGGGCTTAAAAATTTACTAGGAATCAGTTGTCAATCAGTTGCAATTGTCATAGTCAAACAATTCGGACTTGTATTAATAGTTAAAGTTGCTGTACAAAAACATTGTCATTCAAAAACTGTTATGCTTTTTGATTCTTGTGTAAAATTCATTATTCATTTTTGGTTTTATAAATGAGTCACCGAATCGTTCAAAAGAGTCAACTCACTTTTGTGAGTGTCAACTACGATTCGCTCTCAAAATTTGATAATTTTTCCCATCTCTAGTGCTAATGAAATCATACACAGGTTTTCATAAGATTTATGTTCTATAGCATAAACATCTGTTATCTTTGCCTGAACGTTCAGGGCTCGAAATGTATTGCCCAAGAGCGACAAAGATGGAGCTCTGAAAAACATTCTGAAGCAATTGGTTTTGGGACAATTTTTGTAAAAAATATAGCCCTGATAGAGTCTGTCGCAGTGCTTAGGCAGGGTTTTATTTTGTAGCCATGGACGGTACTATAAAGGCTTAGGAATATAAAAACATAAAAAAAACTCATTAAATCAGAAAAAGATTGTTATTATATCTGCATCTATGAAACCCCCGCATCATGTCACTACCTCAATCAAGCCTTCAGAATTTCAAACTTTCTGTATACATAATTGTTTGCAAAGAGTTTGCCAGCCTATATATTTTCCTAATCAGAAAGGAGAACAACACGTAATTGCTAATTTCTCTTGTTCTGTGTTATCTTTCCCTCATGTTTTCATCTATCTCGTGAGCAATGCTAGATACTCCACTTCAAAGCATTCACTTTCCTTAAGTAAAAAAGCTTCAACTCTCATCAGCTTTAACCTCTTCCATACTCCGATGCGACCAGCTGCTAGCTGCAAGCTTTCGCTCCACAATGAAATACCGATTCCTCTCTCCTACCTTTCAAATGCAATAATAAACCACAATCCACAAGCAGCTTGTTGCTTGCTGTTGAACCATCATCGTGAGTATGAGTGGGCATAGGCACTAGGAATCGCTCAGCGATCGCTGCTGCTGGGACTCGACTCAAGTGGACTCATCTCCAACTCGCTCACTTCAGTTCGAGTTTGTCACTGGAGTCGTGTAGAAGTCAGGCCAACTCCAATCGCTCGCTCTCGCGCAAACCACTTCAGCAATTCTCTTCTCCAGGCATCCGCCGCAGTAAGTTCGGTATCTCAAGGCCCGCTCGGACGTCGAAACAAACGGAGAACCGAACAGCGATCGCATCAATTATCCTCGGTGGCGGTACTTCGCGAGTCTTACCAAACATCTCCAACCGACTGTGGAGGGGCCGTGTGCTATTAATTCGATTAAAATCAGAAAATTATCTTCCTCTCGAAGCGATCCTCCGACGAGAACTCCTCGTTGCTTTGCACAACAATTTTCTTGTCTTCTTCGCGCGCCGGCGCAACTCAGCTACGACTCTGCTGGTTTGTCCAAGATTTTATGACTTTTCGAGTGAAGTAGGTTGGGAAAGGATCGACTGCAGAGAGAGATCTCCGAACTTGTGCTCGTTTAATGTTATGGTCGTTATTAATAGTGGTGGCTTTAATTTTCTGTGTTGTTTTGCCAGTGAACGGCAGGAAAGACTGACTGCGGAAGAGGAAAGCAAAACTTGGAAGAACTTGGAATTGTAACTTTTGTTTTCGCGCGCATCACGATTCCGGGATTGATTGAGTGAGAACTGAGTATGAAAGTGGAAAGTTTGAATTGTGCACTAGCAAGTAAGTATTAGAAATTTCATTAGTAGTTTGATTTAAATCGTGATCCTTTCATTTCCTGGATTTTAATACACTACTATGATCTTATAATTTGGCTTCATGGAGTTCACAAAAGCATAAAAGAGAACCGTGCTAAATATACCCTCTTTCTCGTTTAACTTACATTAGATCCTACATAAAAAACTTTGATTTTTCAGTTCGAAGTTTTTAGTTATATACCTATTGGTCATTGCACTTTATGAACTGAAGTCAAGTAAAAAGATTGTTAAGTAACATAAGGGCGATTCATCATGTTTGAAATTCCAATCTCCCATATGTTCTTTGCCATCCTTACCATAAAAATTGAGTTCTGTGAAATTTTTGGATTTTTCGGTGGCCCAAAGACAATGTTGGTTTATATGGAAATTACTATGGAGAAAGTTTGAGAAGCACGCTAGTGTTGTAATGTAAGTACAAACTTATCATCCCATAGTGAAAATTGGTTACTCAAATCTTAATGAAGGATGTTGCTAAAGAAGCAAATCCCTTTTGAGCTAATTTTGTTTGGGATTTTTGTAGATCTTTGCAGGGCTATAATCCCATATGAAGCTAAATGATCGTGAGCAAACTCATGAATATCTCTTCTGCTATTCGTTGAATTGAATTTCTCTCGTAAGCATTTTTTTTGTTGTGGCTCATTCTTCTAGTTTTTACTATGGGATAATAAGTTTGTATTTACATTGCAGTACTAACGTGTTCGGTATATTTTGCAAAATATGTCCATGGTAATACCCATATAAACGGCTCTACCCCATTTGTCATAATGCCGTTTGGCATAATTCCATTTGGCATAATGACCGTTTGGCATAATAGCCATTTTGCATAATGGCCATTTGGCATAATTTAAAATAAATATTATTTTTCTCTCACATTTCAAAATATTAATTTTAGTGTTCGAAATATTTGTCTAAGACAAATTATGTTTACTGGAAGAAGGGTTAAATATTGACAATGATTTTTACTTTAATTAAATTAATGTGAAGTACAAGGAAATATTAAGGGACACTCGTCGCTAAGTGTGAATTTCATGCCTCGCTGGAGAGATACCGTGTAGAGATTGAGATCCAAGCAAATATGATAATCGATTTCAATACAGCATCATTAAAAACACATTAGAGCACCGTACAATTTGGCCAATTGAAAGAATTGCCTTAACTTCCATAAGCTATGAGTTTCCATGTGCATCTGTGTACTTAACTAGATTTTATTGAATTTAACGTATACGTTATGTATCTATAGAAGAAGCTGAAGTGGCAGTAGTAAGTCACTTCAACCTACCTGTGCAGCCGTATTTTTCCAATTTACAGAAATTATAATGACGCGTTGGTTTAAAGCAATTACCTAATCAAAGATTAATAAATTTCATCTTCTTTCAAACATGAGCTGCTCTTTTTAGTATGTTGTATAGCTAGTCTTAACTTTTATGTTCCGCTGTTTCGAATTTCTGGACGCTCGTAACCGTTTCGATGGTATAGTGGTTAGCGTGATAGCATCTCACCCCAGTCGGTCGGGTATCAATTCTCGTCGACGCGGTCGGGATTTTCTGAGACATAAAATTTCTGATCACTTTCTTTCGGAAGAGAAGTAAATTCGTTGGTCCCAGCCCATGAACTGATGTGTTCGATATGTAGGGTCCTAGGAGAGTGTGACTGTCTCTGATATTTTTAGGCTTTGATCCTAGACCCAGCCGACGTTAAACAAACAACTGGTGCCGAACCCTGCTAGTTGACCAGAAAAAAATAGAAGTACTGTTTCGTCTTAAGTCGATAATTGCGAACTCTTCTACATTATCCATGCATAAAAGTAACCGAAAAAAAGATTTTTGGGTAAATTAAGGCCGGTGTCCGGTATACGAAGCGTCAATTCAAATCTACGCGGTACCAAGGCAATCAAAAGTAAATAAACATCGTTCTTGTCGTGCCTATGATTCATTACGCTGCAAACTAAAAAGAACAGTTTATGTCTGAATGAAGGCAGATCTTTTGATAGAGTATTTCGCCTATTGTTGTATGCCTAAAATGCTTGCTAATTGTAGAACGCGTGATTAAGAATACACGTACTGTTCAAAAGTAGCCTACTAAATTATCAACTGATTTTTGTAGCATATAAGGCAACGCATCTCTCTTGAGTTATTCCTTCTTTAGAACATTGGCTGTTCTTCATGTTTGAGTTCTGCACCCTAAGAAAAAAAACAATATAATTTAGAGGCTAGGCTAAATTGTTTCATATAACTGCGTTTCAAGCTTCGACAAAATCGTGGCACCCAAGCCATGGCATAAATCGAACTATAGCATTATCACAAATTAGAGAAAACATACCTTCATAAGGCATTACAATATTGATTAAAGCGAGCTCACTCTATGATGCCAAATTTCATACTCTTTTATAAAGCGATACGAATAAGTACTCACATCTAAAAGTGTGACATGGAAGGTACCGGTCAGAGGTGATTCAATTGTATTGTTTAGAGACGTAGATGACATACATTGGATTAATCGAGTTCAAAGTTGAGAAAAATTATTTGTGGAAATGTGTTCTTCAAATTATGCCAAATGGCCGTTATGCCCAATGACGTTATGCCAAACGGCATTATGCCAAATGGCATTATGCCAAATGGGGTAGAGCCATATAAACCTACATCGTCTTTGCTGCCCATAAAAGCATAACTGTCCCATATTGAGTTTCGAACCAACACATTTTTTCATCGCAACATTCATGTTTTAATATGTACTTCACTTGGAATATGAAAATGTTTATACATTGTTTGAAAATGTTGTGGAAAAATATGAAGTTGGTGCAGTCCCATATTGATAAATAAAGGCATAACAGTCTCTATATGAACTTTGAACCCCAATAGCAACTGCAAAACTGGAATTACGTTCATATTTTTTAATATTATTTTATATTTTTTTATTAATCAATATTAACAAAATGAGTATTCTGAAATGTGGAGCTAAATGAATATTGCATTCAAAAATTTACTAGAAAATTATAAACATTTGTATGAAAATGCAAACTTCAAACGTTGAGCGCTGTTTTCTCAATGCCTACTAATTTCATATGGGACAGTTATGCCTTTATGGGAAGTTTGGGTCACCTTTAAATCACCACCTAGAAAGCTTGTATCTCGTATCCCACAAGATATTTTGATTTCTATACTCATTGTAATGATAGAAATCTCGTGACACAATTCTACCCTATTGGTCGGCTTGATCCGATTTTACGGTATTGTAGTTCAAGTTTTTTTCAGATTGTTTGAAACAATCTAATCAACAAACATTTTAAGTATGCATGAGAAATTAGCCAGTATGAAAATTTTACATTTAAATTTTTGCAATATGTATGATTGGACAACACAAAGCCAATTAATAATAATAAAATCAATTGGAACTGCTCGAACGATTGCACACAACTCCGAACGCCTTTGATTAATGCACTCGCATTACCAGACAAAATTATCCCATTCGTTATGTAGCCCAGTATCGAGTTCGTGTCCTATTCTTAGCCCATGTCGCTACTATAGGCGCTATTGCTTGCAAACGTGCCAGAAGAAGGTAGCGACTAAAGGAACGATAGCGTCTCGTGTCCAGAACAAAACCGAAGAATAAGTGCTTCATTTGAATTCGTTTTCCGGAACCGGTCGCTAGTGGTACCTAGAGAAGATAATTCGTCGTGGCCGCCGAAGTCACCGGCGTTTTGTCTTTACGGCGTGAATGTGCTGAGCTTCTCCTGCTGTGGAAATTGGAATGACTTTTTACACTGTTCACAATTTTTCTACCGTACCATCGCACAGAAGAGTAACTGGAATAAATTTGTGGATATAATTTGAAATTTGAAAAATATCGCCAAAAAATTGAAAAAAACGTGATGTATTAAGATTGCAAATTCACTTTTTGCAATGATTTGGCTACACATGTCTATACACGATTCAATTTATCAACATAATGAATAATCTGAATTGTTATGATTTCAGGTAAGTTTGGTAAAAATAAAATCTTTGTGTTCTAGGATGATTTTCACGAGATGATAATTTTTATAAATATTCTGGTTTTTCTGGACGGCATTATAGTGGCCACTTATGTTCATGACCAATCCAAATCATTAAATTTGTTTTATAATTATGAGTTCTTACGTCAGTTTCATCACCGCTTTTGAGATTTTGTAGATGTTTTCATCGGCTTTTTTCGAAAAAAGCCGATGAAAACATCTACAAAAAAAAAAATATGAGTTCTGATAGCTTGTCCCCTTCCCAAAGAAAGGTAGCATGAGACGGAGACAAAATTATATGAAGAGGAAGTAGTGACCTTTGACTTCTACCGTAGAAAAAAAAAGCCTAAATGGAGAGGCATATTATTATTATTAATTATGCAATCACTTCTGAGTGAATCTTGGGATTAGTTTTAAACCTCATTCACATCTCTTACCAATCTTCAAAATCTCCAGTCAACTACTCCATTATGATGCTAGTGCATCTTCATGAGAAGAAGGTTGGACGTTGTGTTTCTTCACCATCCACTCACATGCACTCTACTTAAACCGTTCCTACCGCTCAGGCTTTTGAGATTTTAAACTTGCCTAACAAGACCGTCTGCCTAGCGATTAACCGACGACTGACTCAATTTGTGCTTCAGTCTAGAGATTTACCCTTAGGTAGTATCCATCTCCATCTGGTACATGGTTGGCGGTAATTTGCAATGAGAGAGATTATGAGACAATAGTGTTGGCTAGGGTTTCCGATACCAAATTATGGATATAATCTTGGTGTAATCCAGTCTTCTTATCATGATAGAGATCAGGCCTGGCTCCCCATCTTCTTCGCTCTTGGCTTTAGGTAGCTGTATAGATGATTACTCTATCTCGTAGCGTGATCGTATTGCGCTCTACATTGGTATGAGGCACTTGATCGACATGAAAGAATATAATGTTCTGTTGTGTTGTTGTGTAGTGTAGTGGTTGATACATGGTAAGATGACCTATATTTTCATTTTGAACGATAGACATTGGGAGCTATACTGATGCTCACGCGGTCTACGATTAGTGATGATGTGAAAGTTACAAGCTTTGGAAAAAAAATGCGATAGTCTAGGATGATTCTCACGAAATGACCATATTTACGGATGTTCCAGATCTTACGGAGGCCATTATAGTGGCCACTCATGTCGATAAACAATTTCAATCATCTATTACGTTCTTTGATAATGAATACTGATTAGTTTGCAAAAAAAAAACCTGAGCTGTCTAGGATGACTTTCATGAATTAAACATTTACATGGTTATTCTGGATTTTCCCGAAAACCAAGTTGCTTGCATTCGCCGCTAAGTTATTCCCAAGATATATGAAACCATTCCCTCACTGAACCGTATCTCTGATAAGATTTGGGTCAATGGACATCGAATCCATTAAAAACCATTTGGACTATTTGGTCAGCTTAGCGTGAACAACTAATAACAACCGCAGGCTTATTTTCATCTTCAAATAACGGGGAGGGTTTTGGCGGGGCGGCACCAACGCTGAAAGTTTATTTGACCGTAAAGATAACACTGAAGTATAGGCGGATAAGTCCATTTAATAAATTGTAGCGATAGATAGAACTGATTGATTGTTGATGTCATACCAATGATGATAGGTGATTCCCTATTAGACCATATGAAAAATTTCGATAATTGTTTAATCTTTCTGAATGTTTCAATACCAAGGTATATCCTATATTACACAGTTAACTCTCTCTAACTTGATATTCCGTACCTCGATATCGAGTTAGAACCATAGTGAAAGTTGGTTTTCATGGCTAACTCGATGGTCCATTGAATCGCAGTTGCACTGGTTTTGTGTTCTGTAACTCTATACCTCCCTAACTCGATGGTCCCTTCAATATCGAGTTATGGAGAGTTGACTGTACTGCTAAGACACACAAAGCATTCCTAAATGTAGAAACGCTTAAATTATCACGTATGGTGAAATAGGAATCCCATATGGCCATGAGAGGTACATCTACACTACCAAGAACCTTCTCTGAACAAACGATATCGCTATAATCAACGGTTTAGACGATATACAAAAAACTCCCGAGATCGACTACCAAACCTTCCTATTGCATTCGGATCAATATGACCCAAAACAGGCTTTTGAGCATTTGTAACTTTTAAAAAGAACCACCTGAAACTTCCTTGCTTTATCTACTTTCTAAAAACTCTGTTTCGACAAAAAATCATATTTATACGACGTTTCTGAAGGGCGCCACAAAAACAGTTACGCTTTAGGCATTCGGATCATATTGACCCGGATTTGACATTGCAAGTTTGTAGAAATCTTCCAGCCAAACTTCAATGTTTTTATACTCAAAAGAATTGTCAGCTCATGAATTTTATGAAGCGGAGCTAGAAACTAAGATTGACCGGGTTTGACGGCCTAGAGTCGGCGCCAAACGGATCAAGGAATCAGAAAGCCATTATCGGAAAGGCATGTCTTGCACGATAGGCGACATGTTATGCATTTTTTTTTTTATTTACAAATGGTTGAATATGTTGCCGCTTCTGATCAGAACCGACATCAATCGCACTATCAAATATCCAAGATGGCTTCCTTGAATTTTCCGGTGGCCGCGACAAAGGATTCGGAAATCTCGGAACCCGTGCTGCAGACCCCGGAGCTAGGGCTAATTTGCATTTTCTGTAGAACCCAGCCATGCGGCATATCGAAAATTGCAGAATTTTATGGAAAAATTACCTGAGGAATTCTAAGCAGTCCTGGATCATGCTTTGGCCACTCGATGGCCTTATAATAGGTTCCGCAGGTTCAATTATGAGGTCAATTTATACTTTCCATAGAACACAGTCATGTGACGTATCAAAATTTGCACAGTTTTATGAAATAATTTCCTGAGGTAATCTAAGCAGTCTTGGGACATGTTTTGGCCATTATGTGGCCATAAAATAGGATCAAGAGATTCCAAAGGTCCCGACAATGTGGCCAAATTGCAGTGTCCGTAGAACCCATCCATGTGATATATCAAAATTTACAGAATTTTACTAAAACTATAGACCCATCTCGATTCTCTGTTGCTTAGCTAAGACACTAGAACTCTTAGTACGCTGCGGCTATGTCAGTAATATCGCAATATTAGCACGGCTTCGTGAAAAATTGGTCAACAGCTACTAACCCCATGGTGTACGGTAGTGTTGTGAACTCTAGCTTGGAAAAACGCTGCCAAGCGGATGGTGTTTACGTAGATTTTTCCAAATCTTTCGATAAAGTACCCCATGAGTTAGCAATGCGCCCCGACTGGTTGGTCGTGTGGCTACAATCATATCTACGAGACAGAACCGCCTTTGGTAATCTACGATCCACCAAATCACCTAGTTTCGCTACTCCGTCTGGCGTTCCGCAAGGTAGCCACCTCGGTCCTTTGATTTTCATTTTGTTCATCAACGACTTGAGCCATCGACTGAATTCAAAGCACCTTATGTACGCAGACTATTTGAAATTATACCGAAACATCGGTTTCATGGTCGACTGTGCTGCTCTTCAGCAAGACATCGACGTTGTAGCTCGCTGGTGCGTAATGAACGGGATGGAAATGAATACGTTGAACTGCAAAGTGATAAGCTTCACTAAATCACGGTCGCAGTTGAGCTTCAACTACACTGCAAATGGTGTCAGCTTTGAAGTGTAACGTCGATAAAAGACCTGGAAGTGATAATGGACCGTAAGCTAAATTTCGCTGAACACATCTCAAAGACAACAACGACAGCTTTCGCTGTGTCGGGCTTCATTCGTCGTAATGCATCCAAGTTTCGAGATGTTTACGCCCTGAAGACCGTTTACTGCGCAATCGTTCGAAGGTTTCTCGAATATGCTGTTCAAATCTGGGCACCATATCAAGAAACGCAAATTACTCGCATAGAAAGGGTGCAACGTTGTTTCATGCGGTTTGCGTTACGAAGACTACCATGGAACGATCCGCTCAGACTGCCTCCTTACGAGAACCGCTGTGAACAAATCAAACTTGAGCCTTTGCGAAAACGTCGTGTTTTTCTCCAAAGAATGTTTGCTGTCGATGTTTTGACGAATCGAATTGATTGCCCTGATCTTCTGCGACAAGAGAACTTTTTCGTTCCGGCTCGGAGATTCTGCCCACGTTTGTTGTTCTGGACCGCAAGACGTCGTACTGTGTTTGGACAAAATCACCCGTTCGAAAGATGCTTTAATTTGTTAAATGTTGATGTTTTTTACTTTGATGTGAGTAGAAATAAGTTTGAAGCTACACAGTTAAAAATTATGAAGATTACACGTCATGTAAACTTTATTTATGCTATGTAAACATGACGTCATGTAAATTTAAGTCTGAAATCATGTAAAAATGTGTTATATGTCATGTAACCACAGAGGATCCTGCTGGATTACATCACATATAATTGAAGTTTACATGACATATCACGTAAATATCCATGATACTCCACGCTCCAATTATGTGCATTATATGTCTCAGAAATTTACACGTTTCGTTCGAACTGTGTAGAATAAGATTATTACATTAGATTAAGACCAATACAGTCTGTACAACAATGCTGAAATAAAATTAAAACCAAAACATCTGAGTAATTTAAGCAGTTCTGGGCCATGCCTTGGCCACTCGGTGGTCTTATAATAGATATTGCTGTGTGCGTTTGAAATGCAAATATCAAATGCGGGAACACCAAACGCGGTAAGATTTTTCATAAGAAATGCGATGTCAAAGAAAGATTTTTCTTGCTAGGGCGGCGGTGATTTATATAATCGTTGCTAGGTATCCTTTGATTGTTTTGTGTTACCGCATTTGGAGGACGCTTAGTTAAGATTTGCAGCTCAAATGCAAACAGCAATAACGTAGGTTCCAGAGGCCCATGTAATGTGAACAGTTTGCAATTTCCGTAGAATCCAGCAATGCAACATATAAAAATTTAACGAAGTTATTAAAATAAATCTCCTCCCAAGTAACAATCCAACAGCCTGTTGAATTTTCATGTGGATTTATTAACGTTTTATTACAGTAACGTGAATGCTATAATAGTTAGAGGTGACATTTAACGTTGCCAAAAGATGATTTTTTGTAATTCGGCTTCTGGCTGTTTTCGAAACCTTTTAGAGATAGAACATAAAGTAAAAATTTGGTTGCTCAAACCCAGCTTTATTGCAGCACCCAATACCTTATATAAACTTCTTGAATGACTCTTATTCGTTACGGCTATGATAAAAGACTCATATAATACACCTCGCTGTCATAAAAGCTGCTAGTTTAAAATGACTTCAATCAGCATTTATTAAGGCAAGTTTACATCCACCAATGCCGAATCATAACAGTTGCCCCTTATTTGTGTATTTATGATGACAAAACAGCATTTGTCGATGACAATCTATCATATGGTTCCACCACAATAATTTCCTTGACCGTAGATTTATTGGCGTTTATTTATAGCACCCTGGAAGTACTTCGTAAAACTAAAATGTTTACTTGGGCTGTTGCAATCTAAGCAGTCTTAGCGACTCAATGGCCATGCCGGAAGCTACAGAGGTCCCGGTAATGTCTAAAATTTCCAATTTTCATGAAACCCGAAAATGCTACATAAAAATGCAGATTTTTATGAAAAAAAAATCTGGGTAATCTAAGCATGCCTGGGCTATGGGGATGTAGTCAATTCACACTTTCGGTTAAACTTAGCCATGCGACATACAGTACCTGTTAGGTTTTAGCACGGTTCGATTTTGACAACACGGATATGCATATACAAAAAAATGGATAATAGACCAGTTAGCAATCATGTTAATCTCAATGTTCCTATGGGCCATGTTGAGGCTTACCAGGTTCAAAACAGATTAATTTGTTTAAGCTGAATAAGCTGCTTTAAAATTACCAATGTTACCTGGGATGTGGTCAATTTCTACTTTTCATTGAGCTCAGCCATGCGGCATATCAAAATTGCATGATTTTTATGAAAATATCATTTCAGATAATCTAAGCAGTCCTAGGCCAATTATGTTTTAAGAGGAATATAACCATCATCATTTAACAAATTTTCAAAACCAGTTTTTTTGCTCAAAATTTAAACAATGATCAAGAGAATCTATTGCTGTCAGGATTGCAATGATAGATTTTTATGACGATTTCTTAAAATTTGAAAGATAAAACTGGTTTTCCATTTTTGATGCTTGTCGATGATTGATTTATGGATTCTTGAGTCTCAAGGCTTTACATTTATCCAGTCAACATATTTTACACATATTGAAAAACTTACTAAAATATGCAAAACTATTTTTCCATGAATTTTGTTCCCAATAAATCATATAATCCTTGATCTGGTGAACAACTTTGTCGAATACATCAACCTTCTAGCTTATCATAATCTCGAGATATTGAAGATTAAATGAAATTTATTTTTAGCGCCAACTAATTGATGAGTTCCTTATCAGGTTGGAACACCAACCTTCCATCCATTTCAGGGTGACAGCATCTTAAACCAGAAGGTCCCTTCAATATCGTTTTAGTGATACATGGTATATAATTTGACTGCATTACTGAGTCCTGGATCGCTAGGATTACCTGAAGTGTTTTTTGTTTCATGAAATTCTGCAAATTTTGGTGTGTCACATGGCTGGATTTAACATAATTTGTGATTATTTATGTTTAATATTAGAGCATAAGAAGCCCATTAAACTATCTACCGGCAGCTTCATTTTTTACCGCTAAAAAAATATTCCAATCGCGATAACTTTTTTGTTTCTCAATATTTTTGCACCATTTATTCACAAGCTCTCAAAAAACTCTTCTAATATAATAATCCGTATCGATATTAATCATTGGTGATCTAGTTTTGAAGATATTCCGATGTTCCTTGGGAGACCGACAATCTCCATATAAAATGTCTTTGGCGGTCATTTTGTTTTTGCTCAATTTATTGAAAAAAAAACAAATGTGTTGTATAGTACACATGCCAGGAGATAAAAAGCTACTCTGAAAATATCATACAAATTGGTTCAGTATTTTAAGAGAAATCTGAAAATTACGATATGAGGTTTTTTTAGAGTTTTCAAGATGTTTATTTGTCCAGTGTGGTACCAGAAACATAAATGCTCATTACTCAAAGACGGCTGCAGCAAATTGCTTCACTTTTCACAACATACTCGCATTAATGTATCATTCCGAGAAGTGAATATCCGAATACGATAAAAATTCTGTAGCCTGAGATATCTACTTGGGTTTTGACTACGCGTCGGTCCCCCAAGGAATTTCGGAATATCTTCGGATCCAGATGACCAATTATCAATATCGACACATATTCTTAAACTAGAAGAGTTTTTTGAGAGTTTGTGAAAAAATGGTGCAAAAAAATTAAGAAAAAAAAGTTATCGCGATTTGAATTTTTTTAGCGGTAAAAAATGAAGCTACCGTTAGAGCGGACGACAGAAAATGATTTCAGCCATGACTGGTCCAAATTACTCCTGTGGGCGTCACTGTAGTCCGTAGTCGTTGATTGTTGGTGTTGCACCTATGGGACTAGACAATACGTACGCTCCCCCAGCTCGGCGTGGAATATGTTAAATATTATTTACTCAGGCTAGCCCGATCGCACCCGAAGTCTCAACCCCCTTCCCCCTTGGGATGAGGAGGAGATGGATATTCCACGGACGCGCGCGCGTTCAACGCCAAGTAATTGTATTGTGGCCGCGAAAGATGATCATTATCTTGCGTAGGGTTCGCTATGGGTGTAGCGTATGTATGTAACGACGAGCATACTTCCAGCAGACCTAACCTATGAAAGCTACCCGGGTAGAGGTGAATAACAAAATAATGGTAAAATAAGAACAAATTTTGCAATCATATCTATTTTAACCATTATTATGTTATTTATATTAGACATAAATATGTCATCAATAGCAAAACATACAATCATAGCAAAATTTGTTATTGGTATGTTATACTTAGAAATCATGTAATAACTAATCAATAACAAAATGTACTATCATGGTAAAATTTGTTATTTGGGCAAAAATACTAAAAAAACATTAAATATCTAAAGAATAACAAACATCGCCATCACAGTAAAATATGTCATTATTTTAATATTTAAAAACTTCATTTGAATAATCCATGAGAACAAACCAATATTAAATTTTACCATAATAGCTCATTTTACTATTCGTATGGTATTCATTGAAGATTCAAAAAGCAAAAGTTTTTTAGCAGGAAAGCAAAAGGTTTATTTTTCAATCATGCTAAATTAAGATATTAAAGTCAAAGAACTAAAATTACCATTATTTTGATTTACTTGGGAATAGCTTATTTAGTTATTATTATGTTATCAATATCTAAATAATAACATATTTTGTTATTAACGGTTGTCTATATTTTTGCTATTATTTTGTTATTACAATGGCAAAATATGTTATTATTTAGTTTTTATGCCATACAAACTTAGTTATTATTTTTGTTATTTTATCTCTTATTTCAAACAAACAAAGAACAAATTTTGCTATTCAAACATTCTATTTTAATAGTAAATTTTGTTATTCTTTTGCTATTCTCCTCTACCCGGGTATATGGGCTTTCGTGTGCAAGGAGATTCCCTCTTTTGGGAGCAAACTGAGACGAAGACGTGGTCGTGGTATTTCTGTGGAGCAATCTTTCACTCTTGTGAACGAATTGCGATGCTTACCGTTTCCTTCGTTCCGCTTTGAGTAAAGGGTTTGGTTTTTCATTGTTTCTCGCTATTTTTATGATCGCTTTTTATGCCAGTGTTTTTTTTTTTTCTTTGTTCGGGTTAGGCTGACTTTTATCTCAGAGTCAGATGCTTTCCTTTCTTGCGGGTGTGTTTATCTGGGTTTGTGTGCATTCTTCAGTTTAGTCTCCTCTTCCGAGGCTTGATAGCCTATCGGCAGGCGTTGATAGCTTTTCATTTTTCATAGAAAAATATGAATTACAATTAGGAAAAAATGATCAAGATTTTTTTACTTATCGCTTTTATTTGGCAGCACCTTAGGGCATCACAGAGCCGAAAACAATTTATTCTCATACGTTTTTTACAAGTCGGCCTGGTTGGACCTGATTGCTTTCCGTATTATGTAATTTGGAAAAATTTTATTAAAACGAAGTCATCATTCAAAAAAGTGCAAATATGTTTCCTATATTGTAGAGAAAGTTCGAATTTAATTCAACTCTGAGTTGTTAAAAGTTTTAATATTAATTCAGAAATTCAAATCATTCTAGTGAAGCTCTTTAAATGCCCATACAGACAAGAACATATTCAAATCAATTCCATTCCCAATAATGTCGTTGTCTGTGACGTAGGTACAGTATTTCTACCGTCAACGTATGTCTCGTGTTCGATAAATTAAATTCTTTTCAGTCGTTGTAAGCGCACGGTACGTCGGACTGGCTATCTTCGACATACGTACTCATCGTTCATTATTCAATGAATTAACTTCAGTTTGAAGAATATTTCCACTCGATAGATCCACATTTGTTGAATGTGGCAAATTAGCATTGACTATACGCACGGCGACCAAAGGCGAGGCAATGTTCGAGACTGATGTCACCCTCCGAAGAAGGAGGTTTTGATTGGCCAGTGGACATCGTCCAATCGAGTGCCACTCACTCACTCTCTCTCATTCATGTACACAATTTAGTAACAACGTTTAATCTTGCTGGTGTCCGTACTAAGTATTATTGAACGGTGGGGAATTGATAAGATAACTCATACCACGCCGATACGGCGGAATGGGATGTTCCTCCCTAGTAAGAAGCGCTTAGTAGGCAGACGACTTGAAGACTGCGATTGACCAGTTTGCGATAGTTGAGGCGATTGTAATTATCATCAGTTGATATTTTCTTAGACGTTTTGTGCAGTATGCTCATGGAAATGATTACCGATTACACAATACAAAATTGAGAAGCTGCGACGAGCGCTTCTGCTAGTCTGCTTCCGATAAGCCCAATACGGGATTGACAGAACTGAGAAAAGTGTTTCTATATTTTTATTAACAAGTGAACATTATCAGTCGATTCCTGAATCGAGCTAAGTGCATTAGCTTGCATGTTTACGAGGCGCTTTATTTGGAAAATAGTCCAGTAGGACACGTTGCAATATATGGAGCAGATGATTATTTTCTAGTTTAAAAGTGAAAACAACGTGAGTGATGAGATTGATAAGATTGGAACGAAAATAGATCTGTTTCATTAGCATCTTCCGACTGGAAATTCCGATTCTCGAATAGGAAATCTTGATTTCTAAAAAGAAAATGTTTTCTTCTTGGCATCAACGTCCTCACTGGAACAGAGCCTGTTTCTCAGCTTAGTGTTCTTATGAGCACTTCCACAGTTATTAACTGAAAGCTTTCTTTGCCAAAGTTGTCATTTTCGCATTCGTATATCGTGTGGCAAGTACGATGATACTCTATGCCCAGGGAAGTCAAGGAAATTTCCATTACGAAAAGATCCTGGACCGATCGGGAATCGAACCCGAACCCGGGGGTGGAGCGCGAGTTTGCTATTTCAAGTTTGCTGAAAGTAGCAAAAACTGGGCCCACAAGGTTTCCCAGATAGATGTTCCCTCTACAAAAGTAAGTTTTTTGAGTTAGCGCCACTTGAGCTTTATCATTTTGCATGAGTCTGCAAAGATTGATCGTTGCTGTTCTTTTATGCTGAAGATTGATCTGAGCTACCCTGACCGTAGCCACTACCCAAACTAGATAGGCAATCTCAGTACGAAAAAGATCAGCACCTTGATAGGCACTCCTCTGCGAGGCAAAGAGCAGGCGATTTTGCCGTTTTTTCTGAGGAGAAAAAACTTATCTCAAAATTTTCAACACAGATCCTCAAGCGATTCGAGTGAGAGTGTCAAGAAAACGCGAGGATTTTTTCAAGTACTCTCTCTCTCTATCTTGTTGCGATGCTCACCGTAGCTCACACTTCAAAAGAACTCCGCCCGAACAAACAGTTCTCGGGGAGTTGTGAGAGCACCCTTTTTGATGGAATTTTACTCTGTTGTGTTTTGTGCTGCATCTTCCTCGCTCATTTTTCGTTGCCTCTCTGCTTAACATTTTTTCGCTCCCTCGCAAAGAAGCAAAGGCAGCACGCTGCTCTAGAGTATTTCACCGAACTCTAATGATGTTGAGGAGCATTATCAAGCCTGCCGAAAAGAATACAGATCTTTTGAAACTCTCCAAAAGCGAAAGAGCACAGAATACACTGTGTAAAAAGTATAATGCGAAACCATGTAGGTGATATTATAAATTACATAACATCATATTCATAATTCCACCCTTATTCAGCCTCAGGAAAGGAACTGAAGACGGGCAGCCAATTATCTCGGAGAAACACAAGGTAACCTGCGCCATTGCTCCAGATATCACAGGAAGGGCACAATATGGTAGAAGGCGCCCTGGTAATTCACAGGCTCCATTTGCGGTTAGGTTTTATATAGACATGAACATGAAGCCGCATCACACCAAGAATTTGGGGTCCCCTGTGAGGTGGAATTTACCACCGGGACAGGCAGTGCGTAGTGTTAATTTTTAGCCAATTAAAGCAACCGCTGCGTCGGTCAAGGGGCGTAGCTATCTAGGCTACTCGGGAAACTGCTGACGTGCCCAAGCAGCCGACAAAATGATTGACGTACTTAAAAACTTCAACTGCAACAATACGACAGCTGAAGCTTTTTAAGTTGGCTACTTATCTGCATCGATTGATAGCCAGGTTGTGCATAACAACTACCAGAAAATGAAGATGTAATATTCTTAATTTATATGAAAAGTTAAACGCTGAAATTTGAGAACTATAGTTCGATTACTCTTCAAAGCTTTACCTTACAAATATTTTCCCGAATCAACTTCCGCCGTCTACCACCGCTAGCAACTGGATTTGTTGGATAATGTTGGGAAATCATTAAGCAATCTTTGTGGATACGTACTAGACAACGGACCAAGTCATAACTTTGCGACAGTTCTCCTGAAGTTTGACAAATATGAAGTTCCTTTGTGCTACCTATTCAATGAATATAATATTAGTCATAGATTTGAAGGCTGCATAGAACACTATCGATTGTGATAAATTCGAGGTTGAAAATGAGTTTGTACACATAGAATCAATGTTGACAAGGAATACATAGTAAGTGCAGCAGGGACGGAAATGAAAAGAAGGGAGCGAAGGACGGTTTTTCGAAAAGCTAGGACCGCACTCAAACGAGAGATCGAGCTTAGTAAATGTAATTGCTACAAGTAGATGTGCTGAGATGCAGACACTAATCCGTCGTTATGTCAAAGATCAAAGGCCCTTCGCTGCCAGCTGAGAAATTCCCAAACAAGCTGAAGGTGATCGTGGTGGGTCTCTTCCCAAAGCAATTACCGAGGACCGACAAGTGTCCAACGACTAAATATCTAAAATCGAAGAAAACTCCTGATCCAGATGAAATACCGAACGTTGCGCTGAAAGCTGCATCCTGGCATATCCGGACTCGTTCAGGAAGGTTTTGCAGAAGTGCCTTGACGTAATTTTCCAGGAATATGATAGATCCAAAAGCAGATACTGCGACCAAAGCCAGGGAAGCCACTGTGAGATCCAGCATCGTTTAGGCCCATTTGGCAGCTGGATACGCTCGCAAAACTCCTGGAAAGAATCATCCTTCACAGGCTGATGAAGAGCATGGAGAGTGAGAGCAGGTTGTCGAAAATGCAGTTATGATTCCGCCAAGGCGTATCGAAGGTAGACGCAATTCGAAAAGTACTCGAGTGTACTGAAAAGGCGTCAAAGCTGAAACGAAGAAAAGTTGTGAAAAACGAGTTTGCATCACTTTGGCGGAGGATATCGAGTGCTACCAACGAAGAGACATCATCAACGTACGGAAGATAGTCGGAGTCGAATCTATGGCGAGGTAGCAGCACGAGTGGGACTACGCAGAAAAAGGAAGATGGACCAGAAAATAACGGATGGATTCGACGTGGATGAATATAAAGTACGGAGAGGTGAACTTCTTACTGACACAATTCCCATCAGGTCATGATTGTTTCAGAAAGTATATCTCCTAAGATTCGGGCGCGCAGACACCACACTACCCAGGCTGCCCAAGCATCGAGGAGACACCGCAACATGTAGTTTTTGACTGCCTAAGATTCGTTGAAGAGCGGGACAAAATGCTCGGAAGCAGTGACGGAGATCTCCCAGTAAACATTTTGGTTGGTATAACTTTTGTTATGCATCATTCTATATAAATCAATTCAATCGTATAGAATGCACGAAAAGGCTATATACCTACCAAAGTGGAGGCTATATGCGTACCTAGCACGACTTTTTCGGACTTTCTGCGATCAGATATACGATGCCACAAAATTTGGATGAAAATAAAAAAAATAAGTTTCCAGCGAGTCTCAAACACGCGATCTCTGGATCAGGAAATGGGCACCTTACCACTGTACCACCAAGGATTACTTATCTGACGAGTGATTATTTGACAATGCTAATACATGTTTCATGTACAGCGACACATACTTTGTTGTTCTTTGAGGCCTATCGTCAGCAGATAGACAAAGTTTGGGTGGCAATTTTTGCTAAGTTATTGCGATTTCATACGATGCTTTCTGGATTGATATATGATCTGTCAGTTTATATAACATAACGTGATTCTAAGTTGCACTATTTACGACATGTTTTGTTGTCAACACAGATTGTCGTTTATGAATCGTATTGGGGATTTATATACAACTTGTATTGACATTGATAACGCTTAATATGACATCTTATGCAATTTTGATTTTGGACGCATGAATATGTGATTTTGGATGCACATTCTTATACGATACGTGGTTCACTGGGCTAAACCCCTGCAACATCGTGCAGAGAATGTGTCAACACGTAAGTACGTGTTGAACCGAGCGATAACGCAAATCACGTCGTCGCTGCAACAGAAATGCACGGTCCTCCCCTGACCGTTATTATTAGAAAAAAATCTCCATCAAATCTGTGCTCACCAGTCGTTTTCTATAGCTATGCTTCATGTCTGGGCAAAATTTCAAAAAAATCGTAGGGCCCGTTTTGCAGTTACGCCCTTTTTATTGTATAAGTCTACTAATTCAAAGGAAATCTGAGATATTTGAACGGATTTTCATTGACCGTGATTATCAGAAGAAATATACCATCAAAATTTGGTTAATAGTTGGTTTGTTTAGTTATTTGTAACCTCTCGGTGGAGTTTTGAATGAGAAAATAGGCGAAATATGAAGTTACGCCCTTTTTGAGGTGTAACCATTGAAAACACTAATTTCAAATAGATTAATTAGGCATTCTAACACCGATAAGCATGTTCAAATAATTTCAATGACATATTGTAACTACATGTCGCCAAAGTATTTCACAATTGATCAATTTTTCAAAGGCTCCAGCGCTGTAAGGCATTACGGAGCCATTTTTGTGATATTACTATTATTCAAAAAATATTGTTATAGTCCAACTAGTCACCCCTTTGGCTGTTCCGGCTCACATTGTACTGCGTTAGAACTTGAACTTCAATCGCTTAGTAATGAACTATTGACTAAACTATGGAACTCTAGACCACTGTCATTACTTTTGTGATCATTCGTAGCGTACGTTACTACATTTAGATTTTGCACAAATCTACAATGTTTCCTTTGGGTTTCCCGGTCTTTTCAATTACACAAACCCATAAGAGCCCTGGATAAATACAATAGTGAAAAATTTTTTACATCATTTGCGCGAAGAGAAAGCATCAGTACTTGAAATACTGAAATAGAGAAGTAAGAAACATGCATTATTATTTGGTTTCATTGATTTTAAAATCATAACACTTGCAGAGTTTAATGTTACATATCTTCCTTATGTATCAAAACTCTCTTGAGAAGATTCTAAGCCTTAACCCCGAATTTCATTTCCCGGAATTTCTTTATTCCGGGTTTAATTACACAGTGAATGCTATTGTCCTGAATATATTATTACCTTGAACGATATTATCCCGTGATAATGTAATTTCGAAGTAATACCATTCTTGGTACTGGAACTCACGGTGATGGTCTTCAGGTATTCGAGCTAATGGATCTCAAAGTTAAGGGGTAAATTTTTAAAAAGATATATTAAATATAATAAAAAGTTGTTCATGGATTCTACGTAAAATCCAGTTTTGGTTAATGCAAAATGGTATTTTTTTCTGTGACCCTGTTCATTACCTGCTGGTCTACCTACCAGAATATAGTTTGAATCCTACACAAACTGAAGATTTACATGTAAACTTAATTTTTTTGATTGCGAGCTGTGCTTGTGAAGTTGAGACACACCAGCTGCTATGACTCTTCAAAAACGAAACATAAAATCAAACTTTGGAAGCTACACGAAGTTTTTCAAACTGACAAAGACAAACATTTAATATTAAGCTCTGTAAATGCTACGATTTTGAATTCCATTTAACAAAATTATAACGGATGTTCTAAACTTTGCATTATACTCTTTCATTTCGTATCGCTGCTTTCTACGTTGTTAATTTTATTTTATTCCATACACTGCTACCCATAACCGAAAACTCAACTCGTAAAGTATTTCTTGAAGAATACTTCGCTTCGATGTACAACAGGTAACAATCAATTGCATGTAAAATAATCTGAATCGTGAGTATATTGGTTCACCAAGCTATCCAGAATATTGTGCTACAAGAACTAATTTGGTTACATGATGAAATGCCTTAAAGCACTTGAGCCTATGGAAAATCAGTTGATAGTGAAAGACCTTTGTGCCATGTTAGTGCAATGTGTCATTGAAAACATTTGAACATGCTCAACTGTATTAGAATGCCTAATTATTATTTTTAAAATTAGTGTTTTCAATTGTTACACCTGAGAAAGGGCGTAACTTCAAATTTCGCCTATTTTCTCATTCAAAACTCCACCAAGAGGTTACAAATAACTAAACAAACCAACTTTGAACCAAATTTTGATAATATATTTCTTCTGATAATAACGGCCAATGAAAATCCGTTCAAATATCTCAGATTTTCTTTGAATTAGTAGACTTATACAATAAAAAGGGCGTAACTGCAAAACAGGTCCTACGATTTTTTTGAAATTAAGCCCAGACATGCAGCTTAGCTATAGAAAACGACTGGTGAGCACAGATTTGATGGAGATTTTTTTCTGATAATAACGGTCAGGGGAGCACCGTGAAATGGCGAGAAGCCCAGAGGGCGTCGTGCCGTGATCGGAGTAGGCTAGATCCTCCGTCGGTGACTAGGCCGAGTAGTTCGAGCGTCACGGGCACCTGCAAACCGGAAGTCTTCCTCTACCGGGATCCCAGGGCTCACCTCGGAACCAAACCAATCAGCATCGAGTTAACGATCGAGGGCTAGTGGAGCAGACCAGAAATAGCTCCGGCAAAACGTCATATAGGCGCCTGTGAACCGGAAGTTTCTCTCTGCCGGAATCTCAGAACCGACATCAGTATCTTCCCGGATAGCATCGGTTCGGAAGATTTTCCACCGGACTTCCGAGTTACGGAGATTTTGGATGAAACGGATGTGACAGGCTGGAGGAAAGTGCCGTCAAGAATGAACGTTGCCGACGGGGCTACAAAATGGGGATGTTTTGATGATGGCTACAAAATGGCCCGTGTTTTGATGAAGAAACAGGCTTTGGAAAATTTAACGATCATTATTGACACACGAGCCATAATGTCAGCCCATTTATCCGCCTACATTCATACCACACGCATGACACTTATCGTTCTTGGAAGACAATGAGCCATGAACGCAAACAAGACAGACACACACCACCCACTGTTTGGCGCTTATCACTGTGTGTCAACACTTGTAACATTCGCTGAACAACTCTCATTCTGATCAAGAAACAGAGGCGAATATTTTTTATTTTCTGTGCTATGTTTGCAACCAAAGGGGTGTTTAATGATCCAATTATAATTAGGTTGTTAAAGGCTGCATTATCAGTAAATATGAAAGTTATTACCAATTTAATGCAAAACAGAAATCACCTGAACGACTCGATACTGTTGCAGTTTGTGAGAGTTGATGCTCGCGAACGCTCTCGTGCCACGTACCAAACGAGAGAGTGAATGTTTACATTCATGGGGCTCTCCGAATGCGTTGTGCCACGAACTGTTATGGTTCGCGAACTGTTACACTCTCCGAATACAGGTATGTTCCGTTTTTATCACGTTCCGATTTCGTCAACAAATTATTCCGTTTTTATCAACACACAAAAATTATTTTTTTAGTTCTCAAAATGTTAGAATATAAACTAAATACTTATGTTGAAGCAATTTGAATGCTTTTCAATAGCCTCAGAGTTGAATATTTGACATTATTTCAATGTTTAGTACCTACGATTCATGATAAGGAGTGTATCGAAAAGTAGTCGCAAACATTCAAAACGGTATATCTCAAATCATAGTTCATCTTTTTAAATACTTGTTTCACGCATATCTTCATCATGTCATCAAATATTGAAGCAACTAAAACATATTGAATAATATGCAGTCTTAATATATATATACTACAAGGTTTATAAAGCATAGAAAATAAAATCTTGCACAAAATTACATTTTTGAAGTGTCTTCTTAAGATTCGATGATTTGCATTGAACAAAATGTACATCAAACAAAATAGAATGAAAAGCTTATTGTATCAGAAAATATGTTTACTTCATACAGCACGTAAAACGGATTTCAAAAAATATGAATTATTTCTCTAAGGAATCTCATTTATTGGAATAAGGTCGGTTTTGGAAAGTCACTTTTGTATAATCAACTTTTGAAGCTCTGTCATATAGAGCGATAATTATATAGATTTCCTTTTTTTGCTTACGTTACTTCATAAATATGTAAAGAAACTTTTCCAATCAAAAAAACATTTTTTTATTCGTTACAATCGTTCTATATTACCATTAACGTGTAGAAAGAAAAAATAAAAAAACGAGGTCCTTAAAAATCGACTTTTTTCGAATTTTGTATTTGCTCTCAAATGCTTCTTAATGTATTTTTCAAAATATTGTTTAAACTATGTCATGAGAGTTGTGGCACAGGCACAGAATATATTAGCATAAACAAAAACCATTTTTTCTTCAAATTTAACACATTTATTAACAAATCAATATTTTCAGAGGTGTGCAAGATTTTCATCGACATCTGTTGATAATTTGCAAAATTATCATACAAAATGCCCCTTTATTAAAACAATATTACCGCATCATAATTTTTAAATACATTGTAAAGCATTTCTAATCAAAAAATCGTTTGTAGGTTCAACCCAATATTTTTGAGCCTGTTTTGAATGTTTGCGACTACTTTTCGATACACTCCTTAGGTGTCAACTTATATACGATTCAAAAAGTTTTGACTCCTTCTTATCCACTAATCAATTGGAGTTTTCAAACTTAACATGGTCTTTTTGACAAGATTGATCCATCATTCAACAATCGAAAGTTGCTCTGGCCACGTCCTAGCAACAACTGGAATTTGTGATTAGTTGATTACGTACTTAAAAGAGTTGTAGAGACCTCTTCTTTCTCTTATATAACATCAAGAATTTTCTATGTGAATTTGTTAGACATAGGAGCTGTCCATTGATTACCTATGATAATTCTGGTGGCTTTTCGACCCCTTCCCTCTATGGTATGATTTTGGGTATGAAAATAAAAAATAATTTGTATGGCACGTAAGATATCTCAAATCCTCTTACCCCCATAACCTTTCACGTGATTTATTGACGATCACATATACGTTCAGTTGTTTTTTATAAGGGATGCACTTGGAAATGAACTTAAAAATGTTTATGACAACTGCAAAAGACATGATCGAGTTTATTTTATTTATCCTGACATATTTTGGTCATTATCGTCTATCTCTCAAACTCGATAGAATTGCACAAATTTTAGCAAACAGCCATTGCACTATGGGCCACGGACGCAATCTGGCGGGACAAAATTAATAACTCGTCAACAAAGCATTTCCGGCATTTGGTGTCTTCGGCAAAGTTTTTTGTAACAACGAGGACCATCTACTGACCTTAACGGATAGTTCGAAAATCGTCCGCAGAGGTGGCGCCACAATCTAACTTTTTACTTTGACGTCCTAGAGTCTTGGCGTGCTCGACAAAGTTGTTCAATTTGATAAAATAAACAACTCTCTCGAAGACGTCAAAATTCCACAGCCTACTGTTTTTGAGTTATTAGCAAAATAAGACCAAATTAACAAAAAAACGTTTTTTTTCACCAAATCTGACATTTTTCTTAAGAATTATGTCAAATTATATTATTTGCTAATGTAAACATAAAAAACACAAACTATAGTATATAATTTTTTACAGTATGACGCATAAAAATTAGGAAATAGCGAAAAAACCTGAAAAATAGTGCAGTTTTTAAACATTAATATCTCAAAAAGCGCAAAAAATCGCAAGCTCAAATTTTCAGGCAACATAGAACAATGCTAGATGAAACGGATGTCAAAATTTGAGAAAGGTATATTTTGGTGTTTTTGAGATATTTTCATTTTTTACAATGATTATTTTACTCCAATACTGTTAAACTTCCATGAGTCAATTGTAAAGGACCCATCGACTAAAAGAAGTAACGAATTATGGAACAGACTTTTATGAAAAAATATTCAAAAAGGCCATCGTAGTAGCCATGAAATTCAGTTTAAGTGCGGTTCCTTGAGTCAATATCAAGTAATGGAGCATCAAAACATTGAGGTGTAACCAAAGACAAATTAAAGACCTTCATGTCCCTTGCAAACGCCTAAAATTTTATGGCTCATAAGGTAATCTAGAATGCCGTGAAAAGTGTACTGCGATGTGTCAAACTTGGGTACCTTTTGCACTACCGAGGGACCAAATGCAGTACTAGAAGTGGTACCCAATCTGAGCGCGAGTGCGACGGACCTGGTGTAACTGTACACAGTTCTGTTGAGTGTAAATTGAAAATTGAACATTTATGTTTTACTCTAATGATACAAAATATATAGTGTGCCATGAACATTTTGATCAAGTGTCAGTTAATTATTGTCATAATGGCTCAGGGTGAGTAATTTAATTTATGAATTTGTTATTTCTACTATAAAAGATCAAATTATTAAGCATATCCATGTCGATAACTCAACTTAAATTTCAGAGCGCACCTTCTCTTGCCGGGAGCTTGTTGATTTGTTTTTGAGCGGAAAGAGCGTTGGTGAATCCGTGGAAGTTTTAAAACAGAAGATTCAAATCGATGGCAGCACATTGGACATTCCTTCGGCTTTGAGAACATTAAGGTTGTTCAAGCTGAAATTTGTGTCTAACTTCAACAAATGCTATAGAAAAAAGCCTATATTTCTCGAAAAATGTTCAAAATGGCTCGATTCCGTCGTCGGCTTCAAAATTGCATCAAGTAAATCATCGCGACACGTAGGACGACCAAAGAAAAGCTTCGAAGATAGTAGCAGAAAGACGAAGATTAGAAAAATTAAAAGTATTCGGCGGCGTATACCATCGGAGAAGCTAATTCTAGCAGCAGCGAGCTCTCAACGAGCAGCCGGAAACAGAGATTTGGCGTGGGTAATTGAGCATCTCGTTGGTCATCCAGAAAAAGCATCATCAGTGCGCAAGTTTCTCGAAATGGAAAATTTAGAGACTAACCCACGCCCTTTGTCGATCAATGATGCACTAACATTTCTCTGCCATAACGATCTATCAAAACTTCAATATCAAAATATCAGGATGCTATCACTAGAACGAGGTGCTAATATCTACCCGACTTACAACGAGCTCCGTGAAGGAAAATCATTGTGCTATCCGGAAGGTACGTCAACATAAAATGAAAAGATATGTTGACTCATAATATTTATTTTATATGTACATTTGTAGGTATGACTATTTGTCTATCTACTGCTGAAGTTCCCTTACAATTACTTACAGACCACACCATACAACGGTTATTTGTTTCACGGGAAGATAATGTAGCACCATACCTCGAGCGGACTGGGAAGTTTTCCGTAATTTTCAAGTGGGGTTGTGATGGGTCTAGCAATCACTCGAAATATAAAATGCCCTTTATGGAAGAAATAGAAGGGGAACAGCGGTGGATCAATGATTGCCATATATTTCTCATGTGCATTGTACCACTTAGAATTGTGTTCCACGATAATAATTCTAATAAGGATTATGTTGTATGGAACAATGACTTACCATCCTCCATCAACTTGTGTCGGCCTTTGAAAATGGTGTTCCAAAAGGAGAATGCAGCTTTGACAAAAACTGAGGTAGCAAACGTTAATTATCAAATTTCACAGCTAACTCCGACAGTTCTTCTGTTGCAAAATCGTCAAGTAGCTGTGGAATCTGTGTTATGCATGACCATGATTGATGGCAAAGTATTGAACGATCTGACAAATACCAGCTCTCAGGCATGTCGTCTGTGCGGCGCTTCAGGGAAAGCACTAAGCAACCCTCCCGTAGTGCCAATTACAGACGAACCCACTGATTTCGAAATTATGCCCATACTCCACGCGTATATGAGAAGCATGGAATTGCTCCTCAACATCTCATATCGAATTCCATTGAAAAAATGGCGAATAAGCAAGGGAAACGAAGTGCTAAAGGAAAGGCAGCAAACGATCCGAGGTAAATCAAGATATGGTATGTTTGTTGAATTGACACTACATATATTATTATTATTTAGGAAAATTCAAGCTAATGGGTCTACGGAGCATCTATAATAAAGCATTGCATTTTGCCAATAGGGATGATGTCAGAAGAAGTTCAGGAGCGTGGCAATAAGTCCATCCGGTATTTTAGGGAGCATCATTCGCGAAAATGTGGTCGACAGGCAAACATCGAGGATGTTTTCAAACGATTAATGCTTACATCGGATCCAGTGATTTCCTTAAATGGAAAGCTTGCAAAATCTGTACCAAACGAATATCCAGAGGAAATCCGAAACCTTCTTATACTGTAGATATAAATAATAATTTCATGAACTAATAAAAATTTAGTTTTCCACTCAATTTAAATTATACTTAAATAATTGTCACAAAAATCAAATTCGCGCAATGAAAGAAAACCCTTCGAAAAATGGAATTATCTCAAAAACACCAAAATATACCTTTCTCAAATTTTGACATCCGTTTCATCTAGCATTGTTCTATGTTGCCTGAAAATTTGAGCTTGCGATTTTTTGCGCTTTTTGATATATTAATGTTTAAAAACTGCACTAATTTTCAGGTTTTTTCGCTATTTTTTAATTTTTATGCGTCATACTGTAAAAAATTATATACTATAGTTTGTGTTTTTTATGTTTACATCAGCAAATAATATAATTTGACATAATTCTTAAAAAAATGTCAGATTTGGTGAAAAAAAACGTTTTTTTGTTAATTTGGTCTTATTTTGCTAATAACTCAAAAACAGTAGGCTGTGGAATTTTGACGTCTTCGAGAGAGTTGTTTATTTTATCAAAATGAACAACTTTGTCGAACACGCCAAGTCTCTAGGACGTCACAGTAAAAAGTTAGATTGTGGCGCCACCTCTGCGGACGATTTTCGAACTATCCGTTAATGTCAGTAGATGGTCCTCGTTGTTACAAAAAACTTTGCCGAAGACACCAAATGCCGGAAATGCTTTGTTGACGAGTTATTAATTTTGTCCCGCCAGATTGCGTCCGTGGCCCATAGTGGCATTGATTAGATCCTATTCCAAGGGGTAGAGAAAAAGCTCCAGCAAAACTAAGCCATCTATAGAAAATTTTGGAATCTACATATAATAAGTTTGTGTCGAGGAATAAGGTGAAGGGATGACAATTTGATAAACTGTTGACTTAACGGGCTAATAGATTTACATGATTATTTCACTGTTGCATTCGTCAAGTGTTCCGACGTGTTTCAGTAAACGAGACGAGTTGGCAAATTCTCTGGAATAACTGGAAAAACAACTGAAAACTAATATGTCGTTTTGTATGGAAGATTGCATGCCATTGATGGCAAAACGAAGTTTGACGTCATCACTGGTATTTTATATTATTTTTACTCAACGCAAAACTAGAACTTCAGGTTAGTTTATTGCCAGTCTGTTCGTGATTTAACGTAAAGCTCAAAAGCTATGGTGACGCTCTTGTAGATTGGCGGTTAGTGCATCCCTGTCGAATTTGGAAGAAATAATTTTAGCAGAAAGATCCTCACCATTTTTTTTTACTGGTAGGATTTCGGCAATTCAAAGAACAGGAAACCGTAAACATTCATTTCAGTTTGCAAAACTTTCGCAACATAACTCCACACTCAATCGCCAATCGGGTGTGGCCAAAAATGCAAATAATGTTTTCTTGGCAAAAAAGGTCTCAGTTGATAACTGCGGAAGTGATTAAAGAACACTAAGATGAGAAGAAGACTCTTTCTCATTTGGGATGTAATACCATAAAGAATAAGAAGGAGACGAAGAAGAATAATAAGAAGAAGAAGAAGAAAAAGAAAAATAAGACAAAGAAGAAGAAACCTGCTATATTACCTAAGGACCACTACGTCACAGAACTGGTACTTGACTGGTACCACAGGAATTACGGTAACTGGCAGTTCGAACTATAGTCTTAAAACATATTTCGCTTCAAGTGCAAGAATAAGCAAATGAACCTTGAAAAATTGTAGATTGCTTTCCATCTTTTGACCAATCGCCTACACTGTCGTAGAATCGACTCAACGGACAAATTACCATCCCTAAATCGTATTTTTCGATCCGAGTTTCGTGCAGCCAGTGATAGCCAACAAATAGGGATATCTATTCCGACACGGCTGGACCGAATCCGACACAAACATTTGTGTGTGGGAAATCGTGCGAATCTGCAGTTCCAAACTAGACAAATCGTTTTCTCACGATAGTTCCGCTTTAGTAGATTGAATCGTTTCTGCCGTCGGTTCGGCCCCGTAATGGCGGGAAGAAGTTATTGCCGGTGCCATTGTCGTTCAACGGGGTTGATCCCGAGTGCGGATAGCGGAACGACCCCCGGTATGTTTATTGACGCAATCTGGGTCCCGTCCCGTCTTCGGGAGTTCTTCCACGTGGTGCAGAAGATGAGCCTCGGTATCAAGTCGGTCGGTCGACATAAAAAGAAATCGGTGCAACATGAGCAAATTGTTTCTCGCTTCGAGTCGGTCGTCTTCGGTGTACGTTTCATATAATTAGGTTGCTGATGATCTCACTCCCAGCCGGGGTGAGTGCATTTGAAGATGTGATTCTCCAGTGCGGGGCTAAGTACCTACCAAGCACATCTTCATCTTGGAGGAGGCTCAACGTTGTCGGGTTTACACCGACACAAAATGCACATTTTTATGCGTAGTCAAGTTGAGGAATAACACTGCTCTACGTGCGGTTTGTTCCGAGCATGGTGGGTCTCCTCGTCTTACTGAGAAGGCTGTATTTTATGGGGACTGTTGCAAAGCTCTTGAGAGCTGCAAATGGTGGATAGTGTTGGATTCCGGTTGAAAAACGGCCAAAAAACTATATCTCTATCACACTTGCTTATAAGAGAATAAAAAACGCTTTCAATTTACTTAACCTAACCTTACCTAAATATATAACACATTAATCTTGGCAATTGAAGAATGCATCAGTTTTTGCCTAAAATTATTTATAATTTTATTCGACACTTGCTCCAACGTTTCAATATTGGATATTCAATGTAACTCAAAGGTATTATACCAGAGCGGGGGCTTTACAATCATTTTCAAATTTTAAATTGAATAATCTGCAAAGCTTTCTCTCTGGTATAACAACAGCTAACCCATATTGGTACAATATACAACATGGCCGACCTGAAAATTTGTTTGAAGATCAAATGCTCAATCTTAAGATAAAGTGATTCTTCCATCAAATAAATTTCCAGGGTACCTTAGAGAAGTTCCTATAGAATTATATGGAGAATTTTCCGAAAAACCACATGGAGGGATTGGTGAATCCCTGTTTGAGTCGCTGGAAGGATTCTTTCAAGAATTTCTACGGGAGTTTCTCTATGGATTCCTCCAGAATTTTCCGGAAGAATTCTTGAATGAATTCGTTAATAGGTCCCCGAAGAAAACACCAATGAAAATTTTGATGGGATATCTGAAGGAATCCCTGAAAAAACTCATGAAGGAATCCCTGAAGAAACTCTCAAAAGAATACCTAAAAGAAATCCTGGTGAAATCCCTGAAGGAGCTCCTAGGAACTCTCTGAAGAAACTTCAGGAAGAATGCTAAGGAGAATCCCTGAAAGAACTCCTGGAGGTATTCCTAAAGAAACTCATAGAATAATTCCTAAACAAACTTCAGGATGAATTCCTGAAGGAACTCCTTGAAGAACTCCTGGAGAAATCTATAAAGAAAATTCTTTGGAAGAAATCGCTAAGAAATCCTTCAAAAGATACCAGAAAGAGCCACCCACCCCCTTCAGCGTTATGAAATTTATGAACAGGCCCCTACTCAAATTTCACCATCTAGTTTCCAAGCGCATTTGGCGCAAATAGCTCTCTCTGAACTCTCTTTCATTATTATGCTCATTCTCTCTCTGTGTGGTATTGATCACCGATTGGTGACTTTTATATAATACAATACATAACTGACTCCAAGTATCTCCAGTAGGAACCTTGGTAGAACCAATATGAAATATCATAAACCGAAATAAAATCAATCTGTTTCTGTGTAAGATGACATCGCCCTAAAGGATACCAAATGGTGACCATGACAGGACGATGACATCGCTCTAAAGGATACCAAAACCTGAAGGAATTTCTTAAGAAATTTCTGGAGTATTTCCCGAAGGAACTTCTGGACGGGATCCTGAAGGAACTCCTGGAAGAATTCCTGAAAAGCTCCTGGGATATAAAAAAAAACTTTTGAAGGAACTTCTGGACGAACTCTTGGAGAAATTTCTGAAGATAAATCTGAGGATATTCCTGAAGAAACTTCAGGAGCAATTCCAGAAGGAACTCTTGGAAAAATTCCTGAAGAAACCCCTGGAGAAATTCCTGAAGAAACTCTTGGATAAATTCCTAAAGCTACTGTTGGAGGGATTCCTGAAAATAACCCTGGAGGAATTCCTGAAGAAAAGCCTGGAATAAATCTTGAAAAATGTCCTGAAGGAATTTCTGAATGAACTCTTAGAATAACTCCTGAAGATACTCCCGAATGATTTTCCTGAACAAACTCCTGGAGGATCTCCTGAAAAAACTCCTGGGGGAATTCCTGGAGAAACTTGTGGAGGAATTTCTGAAGAAACTTCTGGAGGAATTCTTGAATGAACTCCTGGAGGAATTCCTGATGAATTTCTGAGGGAATCCCTCAGAAACTCCTGGAGCAATTCCTAAAAGGTGTCCTAGAGGAACTCTTGGTGGAATTCCTGAGGAAAGTCCTGGTGGAATATTTGAAGGAATTCTAGGAGGAATACAAGGAGGAATTCCTGGAGTAATCCCAGGAGAACTCCTGGAAGAAAATTTTGAGTAATATTTGAAGGAATACCTGGAGGAACTCCTGGAGAAATTTCCAAAGCATCTCCTGGCGGATTTCCTGAACGAGCTCCTTGGGAAATTCTTGAAGGAACTCTTAGAAAAGATAAAAAAGAATTCCTGGAGGTATTACATAAAGATCTATTGGAGATACTCCTGAAGGCACTCTAGGAAAAAATCCTGAAGGAACTTCTGAAAGAATTCCTGTAGAAACTCCTTGAAAAACTCCTTGAAATGTTTTTAAGGAACTCCGGGAGGAATTCCTGAAAGCACTCTTGGAAGAATTCCTAAGGAAATCCAGGAGGAATTCCTTTAAAAAAAATCTTTTGGATGTATTACTGTAGGAACTCCTGGTGGAATTCTCGATGGAACTCTTGGAAGAATAAAGGGACTCCTGGAGGAATTCCTAAAGGAATTCGTGGAGCAACTTCTGGAGTAATTAGTAAAGGAAGTCCTGAAGTAACTCCTGGAGGAATTTCTGAATGAACTTCTGGAGGAATTTCGCGTATTACCGAATGAATTCTTGGAAGACTTCCTGATGGAACTCCTGGAAAAATTCCTGAAGGAATTCCTGGAGCAACTCCTGAAGGAATATTTGGAGTGATTCTTGAAGGAATACCTGGGGTAATCCCAGGAGAAACTCCTTGAACAATTCTTAAAGGGACTCCTGGAGGTAATACTGAAGGAACTCCTAGATGAATTCCTGAAGATACTCCTGGAAGTATTCCTGAAGGAACTTTTGGAAGAATTGCTGAAGGAACTTCTGAGAATTCCTGTAGATTTTTTTGGAAAAACTCCTTAAGGAACTTCTGAGAATTCCTGTAGAATTTCTTGGAAGAATTCCTTAAGGAACTCCTGCAAATACTCCTGGAGGAATTCTTGAAGGAAACCCTGGAGGATATCTTGAAATATCTCCTGGATGAATTTCTGAATGAACTCAATCTTTGACTTCGCCTTCCTTGTTAAAAATCTTACCACGTTTGGTGTCCCGCATTTAATATTTGCGTTTCAAACGCACACAGCAATACTTAAAGAACTCCTGGAGCAATTTTTGAACGGTTTCCTAGAGTAATTCTTCTAAACTCTGTAGGAACTCCTGAAGGAATACCTGGAGGAAAATAGAGTAAAATAAAGAAAATTTCTTGAAGGAACTAAGACTGGAAGAATTTTTAGAGGAAATCATGGAAGAATTCCTAAAGGAACAATTGTTGAAGGAAACCCTGTAAGATTTCCTGTAAGATCTCCTTGAGGAATTCCTAAAGTAACTCCTGGGGATACTCCTGGCGGTTTATCGGGTCGAAACGGCACACCCATCGCCGTCCACGTAAAAGACCAGCAGTTAAGTACGCACCAATGGACTCGCAGACTTGACGCGATAGTTTGCGAAAATCTCTAAATAATCACGCAGTGGTTAAGACACGCTCATAAAACTGTGCATGCAGCAAAACTGAAACAAAATCGCCGTGATTCTTCGTCAAAATTTAGAATGTACGCCATCAAAATGTGTCCGTGTTACTCAAATCTAATAATTCAATCGGCCCTTTTCAGGGCCAACAAATGTGTACTAACGGAGATGAACCAGCCTAGGGCTGAAAATCTCCTTAATAAAGCTATAATAATAATGTGTACTAAAGAGTTAATTGTATAATATTTCCTAATGTGTTAACCACATACTTGCTATAATCTCTTAATTCATCTCGTAGAATCATACAATATCTGATTTGTTACGAATAATTGACAATACGGCAATTAGAGAATGTTTCCGAGAACGCTGCTGCAGTGCCGTCGGAATGCAATAACAGCAAAATGCTCATCTCGTACATCCCTTGCCAAGACATCAATTTTGTATAGCCTATTGCCCAGATCCGAAAGCGAAGAATTGGTAAAGGAGGAGCATCATCTGCTATTTGAAGCATACCTCCTTTTTTCCTAGCTAACTGTGTTATAGACCTCTTGATCACCAAGCTGCTGCAAATCCAGCGTACGGTTTGTGAAATCGCTCAAAATTTCTAGATTGACTCGCTCTTCCAGAATTGGCCCTGCAGGAATTAGTACGCCAACGCAAGATTTGTACGTGGTGACTGGAGAAAATCAGCCAAAACCGCTCGTAGAAGTACGCATCGTCATCGCCATTGCAAACCTCATCGGCGAGGAGGATTTCAATCTGTGTGCAAAATTAAAAGATTTGAACGGCTACCCGACAGAAGAAAATAGGCTTGTGTATGAGCATGATTATAATATCATGTGTATGATTATGAAAACAAGTGTTCGTTAACTGAAAAATTGTTGGAGATTTTGCCTGGGGAAATCCGGCTATAAAAATCATTGCCGTTCATCTGCCTGGTATGAGCCTCGACGATTTGTTTACGCGAAGGGCAATCCCAAAAGTTATACTAATGATTGCCCCCGCAATTTGCGCATACAAACTTTTTGGTATCTTCCACCAGAGGACAGACGTCCTTAGCGTGGGATGAGTCTCCGTAAATAATGCATCCATGCGGCAATGTTTTGTTCCATGACCCTACTTTTGGCACCAACGGCACTGATTGGAGTTCTGAACAAATTCCTCCAGGTTTCTGAAAATGTTTCCGTGTCACATGGATATCGAAAGTAAGTCTTGCATTTTTTTAAGTTTTAATATTATTTAGATATTTTTTTTTTTGTTTTGATGCGAACTTAATAATATTCTTGAGAAAGCCTTTTCCGAAGAATGCCAGATTGGGTTCTCTTTTTCATAATGATTAAAAATGATTAAATCCAAGTGAATAATTTATTCTATTTTTGATCTCTTCAGGTGACTTATAGTCACTTGAGATATTTTCCAAGACGACCTTTGACAAACATCCCGTTTTGTCGCCATAAGTATGAAATTTGTGCTTCTTTTTTTCAAGATGTATGAGAAGAAGTTCGCGATTTTTTAGAGTTTCCGGCAATCGCGACAGTCTCCTTTCTTTGCGATTTGGTAGGAAACCTCCTCCGATTCTCCTAATGGAGTTAAAGATCTCTTGTCTAAATCCTCCAAATTCCGAACAACCGACCACGATTGGCAGCACTCTTTGTCTCTTCATTTGAATCAAAGAACCGATTTAATATTTGAAAAAAATGTTTTCAACATTGAACTGATTGCTCATTTCGATGCAATTATCAACATTAACCATTTCACCCTTGGAAAAAAGTGCGCATTCCGGAGAAACATCCTTTCTTCAATTCTTGCCACGTTTTGTGACAGTTTTAAAACCCAGTTTGTTGGAAGGAAGTTGTGAATTCCTAGAATCCCCCCTTCCTTTTGTTCGTGGCTGCAACCATGTTCAATGGATGAACGACGAGACCTTCTAAGAGGTTTTTTCTCAAGACTATGTCCAAAAACGAATTACCATCGGGTCTAACTAAAATTCGAAATTTATCCCACTGTCCTCGGTGCACGAGTAGATCGCACGGACCGTGCAACCATCCAACACAACGATTATGGCAACAGTTCGCGCGCTCATAAAAGGAGTCAGAACAATCCGAGCTTCAAGTGGAAAAAATCGCAAAATGGAAATGCACACCATCTGGGAAAGGGAAAACACGCCAACACGATGATAATAATGCGCTAAGTAAATGATATTTCATTGCAGTGCACAACCACCGAACAGCCCTTTCTTTCCTCCTTTCTGGTGGGTAGAGTAAGGTGGGGCAAAAGTTTCTTTTTGAAATTTCTAGTTTAATTCAAAAATTTGAATCAGCTGGGCAGTAGTTGAAACCATACATTGCCTAAAATCTACATACAGGTCGGACTCGATTATCCGGAGACTCGATTATCCGGAATTTTAGACTCGATTATCCGGAATATGTATTTTGGTTTTCTTGTTTTTCAGTTTTTATGTATAATTTTGAGATAATTTAGTATTACAATATACAATATGAATGTTTTAGAAATTTTGGACGTAGGAATGAAAAAGGAGGGGGGGGGGGTTGAAAAAGGGGTTTTCGTGCGTGCCGGTCAAAAAATATATTTCTCTTCTCAAGAAAAATATATAATATATAATATATAATATTTAAGTTCATTTATCGTAGATTTTATTTTTTTAGTGGTTCGATTATCCGGAGGATTCCATTATAGTGAAAAAAAAATTGATACTCCGCACAATCGAGTCCGACTTGTATTAGCTCTAATTTTAGAACTTCAGTACGATGGCGCGGAAAAATTTGCCAAAATTACACGATTTACCTCAGTTTTGAGAAAAACTGTTATATTTGAGTATATAACATTTAATCCAGCTTAATGCAAATTTCTGATTAAAATTTAGTGTAGTTTATTTTTTAAACATCACTTTATGTCACAAAAGTATTGTTGTATTGTGCTTTAATCAGGGACCTTTTGTCCCACACTAGTTTCGAACTTTATACCCCACCAATAGATCAAAGTTCGTTTAAATCTTTCAATTTTAATATAACAGTTTAAAAAATGTTCAAAAATGGGTAAATAATTGTAGTCGGTATGCAGAAGATTCGCTGAGTACTATCCATTCCTTTTTAACTGTTTTAGTTTTTTTTTTCTTGAGATATTCATTATTCTACTAAGTTCGAACTTTTGCCCCACCTTACTCTAAAAACGGCAATGATTCAAGATGAGCCAGAGAAAATACGAAACCTTCTCGCAGATCATCAAGCGTCATCATCTGCAACAACAGCATCTTAGTGTGTCGATCCGCATCGCATTCAGAAGGTACCCTACCTTCGGTAGGTCTACCCAACAGGTAAAACCCATTCCGAAGGGGCAGAATGCGGTCGCGTACAACCACTTGTTGGGATCATTTTTTATGATCATTATTATTTTTATACGTGAAATCATAAAATTATAAATATGAGAAGCAAACAACCGTAGAGGTTCATTACTGCAGCGTCTTGATTCTTCCCATCATCGGGATGATTGTGTTTTGTATGGCGACGAGTTAGAGTTTGAGACACAACTGATCCCGTATCGCACGTCGTCAGCGGTTGCACTCAAAGCAAGTTGGATGAAGACGACGATTCGCGGAATGTGCAATTTTCAAATCGTAAGTGGGATTGTTTCCTTTTCACTACGTTTGGATCAGTGTTGATAGACTCACACTCAAAATCTCAATCAATACGCTCTCCCGTGAGAGCAAACTCATTAGAGATCTGCTTTGCAAATATCACGCTTGAGATTTTGATGCGAAATCAACTCAATCAACTCAAACCGTAAAAAATGATTCAGTCGCAAAACCCGGCAAAAACTCGTGAAACTCGAATGTTGTTGTTTACGTTAAAAAGGATTAACATAATTTTACCAGACTAACAAGAAATTATTGCCATGGCAATGAATTAAAGAGGTGAGCTAACTCAACCATGATTTTTTGACTGCTGAGTTGCATGATTGACAACTCACGCATGAAAAATCTCAAGCGTGAGTTGTGAGAAATCGAGTTTTTCACAACACTGGTTTGGATGACGAAGTACGCCACGAAATCAAAGCAATTAGAGACTGAAATAAAGTCGTGGAAAAATCGAATATCAAGATATATCCAATATTTTACTGCTAAAACATAAAAAAACTTTTCAAAATGTGAAGGCATTTAAAATATTACGTATGGCGAAATAGGGAATCACTATGGTCATAACTGGTACACTTACCCTGTATAGATGAAATGAAATCATGCTAAAGGTTGCTACACAGAACGAGTCGGATTTTTCATAGTTCGATGTAACAGTTAAAGCCGATGTTCGAAACCTCCAAGAGTTTGCAGGTCCTTCTCGAGCATTATCCATGCTTCATACCCGTAGAGGACTACCGAAATTATGAGTGTTTTGTACATGGTACATTTGTTGCGAGAACTATTTATTTTTAACCATCGCTATTTTTTGAAGCCCATAGTAGGCTCGACTTCCACAGATGGTGCGCCTTCGTATCTCATGAATAACGTAATATCAGCTGCACAAAGGGCCAGTTTTTAAAAACGCTACCAAAAATCTAATTTCCAAACATATTTTTAGTTGAAATACAAAGTCAAACATTCATATACGATATCAATGATATCCGGAAAGCAGATAGTTTGATTCGCAATTTTTCCGCTAGGTGGTACTAGTGAGCATATACAATTGGGCATTTTAAGCAAGTGCTATCTCGTAATCCATATGAGATAGAAAGTTCGAGTCTTCTGCAAAATTGTTCAGAAATTCAAGGGCATCCGAATAAAATATTGATTTATATATTTTTAACTTAATACGAGCTCTATCTCATAATTTTGATAAGAAAGAATGTTCAAGTTTTTGGCAAAGTTGTTCACTGCCCATAACTGCATATTTGTAATATTCAACAAAAGTAGGCATTGAGTAAATGGAATACCAAATGTGCATTTTATGGCAGTATGGGGGGAAACTAAAATTTCTAAAAATTACTAGGAACTCAAAAGTGCTTATTTGAGGCTGATATTTTGTACAACTCCTAACGCATACTAGGTGAATGGTCAGAAAATAATTCTGATAGAAATTTCATTGCTATCACATTACGAGGCTCATTTATAATCTTAATGTCTTGTCGGATTAAACCGCTGAATGCCCTCCACAAAGCCCCGACCTCAACCCGATCGTGAATTTGTGGGCGATTCTCGATGCCAGGGATGACAAAACTGGTGTTACCAACAAAAATAATTATTTTGAGGCCTTGGAACGCGCCTGGAAAGAACTAGAACCACAACACCTACAAAACCTGGTGAAAAGCATGCCGAAGCGCCTCCAGCAAGTCGTTAAGGATAAAGGAGGACACATTAACTATTAAATTGCTTTTTATTTTTCTTAAATCATCTTTTCTGGGGCCAAGAAGGAAGTGGGCACTTTATTTTGTCACTATTTTTTTTTTTCAATACAAATTGATTTTTTTTTTCTTTGAGTAAAATTCTTTTTTTTATCAAAATTTCGTAAGTGCAGCTTTAAAAGAATATCAAAAATAAAATATCAAAAAAGATTTAAGTGTGTTAACTTTAATTTGAACCAAATTAATGAGAGAAATTCGAAAACTGGTGAGGTGGGCACTTTATTTTGCCTATCAGTGTAATCAGTGTTACTGAGATCCGAGGTTGCTACGAAGACCAAATTGTACTCTGGTTCTTCAACTCTTTGTCTCGAATCTCGACTCGAGATATGGAACATAGAGTTATGGAGGGTTGACTGCAATGAAATCTCATGATTTAATAAGATAGAATGTCCAGAATGTTGTTCAGAAAGCCTTTAGCATTTGTAAGTGATAATCACTGAGGTCACAATCAAATCATATGCAAGTTATTCGGGTCTGATGCATCTTCTAAGGATTCAGGTATGTTTTACTTCATGTGCGAGTGATTCATGCCTGACGCACATTATGTTCAATTAATTCAGGTCAGAACCTCGTCATATCCAAGCGATTTATGATTGATAGACTTTATATTCAAGTGATTCATGTTGATTCACTCCATTGCTAAATGGTTAACCCCTCTACCGGAAGCTTATTTTTTTCTCCACAAAGAAATATTCAAACAGCCTTTACTTTTGTTTTTCGAAATTTTTGTACCCACAAGTCATTAAAAAACTCTTCTATTTTTAGAAATTGTGTCAATATTGATGATTGGCCATATGGTTTTGAAGGTATTCAGATATTCCTTGGAGGACCGACATTCCCCATATAAAAATCATTTGACCGCCATTTTATCACAAAAAAAATCTGGACTATACAATGTCAGGTTATACGGAGCTTCTCTGAAAAAATCATGAAAATCGATTGAGTTGTCTTCAAGAAATCTTTATAAATTTTCAAGATTTCTATACAGCCAGAAACAAAAATTTAATTACCTATTGCAAAACGGTTGTATCAGTTTGCTTCTTCATTTTTTCACAACAGACTCTCATTGAAGTATTGTTTCTAACAGTGAATGACCGAACATGAGAAAAATTCTTTAGTCTTAGACATTAACGTAAGTAATAGCAAAACCATGACAAATTATGGATCAAGATCAACTATACACAGTCATGGATTTATTCTTATATGGTCGGGGTTCTGCCAAACCGAACCAAGCTCCATTTTTTTCGAAATGAGTTATTCACACAAGAGGATTCAGATTATCATAACCTTTCCACATTGCAAATATCGTATAATTTGAACCGTCCCTTGTTGTGTAAATTCATAATTTTTCTCTGGCGGGATATGTAAAACTAAAATTGTATCCAACCAGAGCGAACCATGAACCTTAGCTTCTGATTGGAGGTAATTTAGTTTTCTGATTCAAAACGGCATTTTTTTTTCAAATTCTTCCTAAACATTGCAAAGTGGTCATTCCGGACAACATACAGGATCAACGCCAATGGATTTTAGCATGTAGTGTAAGCGAACGGCCATGTTAAATAAAATATTGTTTCGGTGGTACTGATGTGTTTCATTGAAATTTTGTTCAGCCACACCGCACCAAGTACCATTTATATAAGAATCGTGTTTTTGTTAAAACAAAAGCTATTAACACGCGCTAAATGCTCGCCTTTGCTTTTTATATAATATGTTGATGAATTAATGCAGGAGCAGTTATGAAATAACTAGTCATTTAAATTTGATGTTGTTCGAATAATTTGGTAGCACTTGGTGCGCTTTAGCTGTTCAGAAAATGACGTTTTCACCATCAAGCCTATTGGATCAGAGTGCGCACAAGTTATCTCAAGTTTTTCGCTCTCAATTCAGCAAATAACCGAGAGATAGCAATCTAAATCACCAATCGAAGGACACGAGTTCGAATCCCTATTAATATTTTTTTTTCGTTGTCCTTAACAGACAGTCATAAAAATTGATCAACTGTCAGCTTATGTGACTATTTTTAAACAATAGAGCACAAGCAGTTACATGCAGGGTTGGGAAAAAATCTGAAACTCACTCTACAGTAGCCAAACAAAGCCAATCACAGTCAGCGAAGCCAGTGAAACTGACGCCAATCGCTGCTGTAGGCAAATGCCTTGAAAATTGCAAAACACCCGTTGCTAAGGGCAACCCGAAATTACTGTAGAAAAATGTTCTATTTCCCGCTGCATTTCCCGCATTTAGAGCCTTCAATGACACTCATGATTTAGAAAATTCGTGCACCCAACAGAGGCTACTTGATGAGATTCACGTTTTTGAACTACTGTACTGGGAGAGCCACGTGATTTTCGCGAAAAGTCAAGCCTACTACTATTACCATTCCCAGCACTGGTTACATGCACAGCAGGAATGACGAATTTCGTGTCATTCCTGGTATCCACTTCACATAAAGAATCATGAACTTGTTCAGCCAACGTGTACTAAATGCGAGCAACTTGGTGCGCTCTGGCAATAGAAATATTAGTAGTAGAACGCTAATAGCGCTGTTCTCACAAAACTAAATTAGTTTATTATCACTTTTAACTGTATATTTTCATTGTTTGTTCGATGCCATGTGGATGATTTAAACATTTATTTGACACTTTGAGGACCGGTACTCAAGCTGTCAGCGCGTGGCAAACTAGATGTTGGTAACACGAACAGTAGCGACATTAGCATTCTTAGGTTAATGCTTCTACTGCTCTGGCAGAACAAATTCATGGTTATCTTCGATCGTTACATTTTTTAACTACATCATTATTGTCTCTTTCGAATCTTTGAGCGCGGTTGGACCTTGATTTAACATAATTTCTGTTAAAATAGATAATCCACCTAGAGAAAGACAGATAGAATACGTTTTGGATGCCTTGTACCTATTTATTGTTCACTTAGGTCTCCAGCATTAAATTATGGGTCAGTTCTATGGAAAATTACACATCTTTCCCAATCAAAGTACATAAACATTTGTAACATGCATTGCAACATGCATGGTGATGATACGAACCTGGGAGGGAGGAACCGATTCAAAATTTATGTACGTCATAGTGAGCCGAGATTCTGCTGTCATGAACTGTCACTGTGAGCCCAGATCTTAAAGAATGGACAAACATGAGAAAAGCGCGTAATTGATCAAAACATATTTTTGCATTTCAACAAAGTTGACAACAATCGTTTGAAAATCAATTCCTGCACACCCAAAAGCAATGCCACGATAGCACCTTTTAATTTGATCGAATATGAAGTATTGAAACACGCATCTCTTCATGCTTTTTCAATCAAAATTGAAATTGGATGCACATAAAACAATAACCCTTTTCCCAAGTTTTTTTTCCAGAAAGATCGAAGGTATACAACAAAAGAAAGCTAGCAATTCTTCGCAAGCCTGCCTTGATTGTCGTTAGTGAGCGGGAATTATCTTGCAATTTGGAAAAGTATTGTGTCATATTTCGTGTGTAGTATCTGTGCCTCCCTCCCAGATACGAACCATTCGTCTTCTTTTATTTTCTTGTATTGCTGGAAATCATGAAACACATTCAGCCAAACCGAACTGAAAACCACATTCTTCAATTTTTGTTCAGCCACAGTAAACTAAGTGCCTTTTAATTTGAAATCATATCTAATTACATGGAAAATTTATGATGATTTTCTTGAATATTCTTCCTTGACTTATTTATTGCACCCTGTTAGTCATTTATGAGCGATAAAATTTTGAAAAGAGTCATTCGCGATCTATTCGCATAAGAGTGGACTTTAATGTTGAATATCTCAAAATAATAGTTTTGGTACTTGGTGCGGTTTAGCATATAAACCCCGACCATATAAACTGCGTATTTTCTTCAACTGTGTAATGATTCCTCAAATATAAGCCACCTATCAATAGAACCTGCTGGATCGCCAAACAGTATTACGGCATTTAAAACCTCCTTCTATTTGGCAGTTTGGTATTATTCGAACAACACGCCAAGCCGTTCCCATAGGGGACGTTAGCCATGATCGAAAGGTGGAAGCAGCACTACGACGAACACTTGAAATGCGCTGAGAGCACAGGCACGGAGGTTCAAGGCAGCGTAAGAAATGACTACGTCGGAATGTTGGACAATAGCAATCACCCAGTTCCCAATTTGAGGGGAGTTAAGGATGTCATTCAACAGCTCAAGAATAACAAGACAGCTGGGAAGGATGGTATCGCAGCGGAACTCATTGAGATGGGTCCGGAGAAGTTGGTCGCTTGTCTGCATCGGCTGATATTCAGAATCTGGGAGACAGAACAGGGCCCAGATAGCCGTAGCGGTAAACGCGCAGCTATTCAGCATGACAATGCTGAGGGTCGTGGGTTCGAATCCTGCTGGTCGAGGATCTTTTCGTAAAGGAAATTTTCTCGATTCCCTGGGCACAGAGTATCTTCGTACCTGCCAGACGATACACACGAAGAAAGCTCTCATTTAATAACTGTGGAAGTGCTGGGACGTAACGCCAGAAAGAAGAAAAAGAACAGCTGCCGGAGGAGTGAAAGCAAGGGGTTATACGATAGACAGGGCATCTAAAAAAAGGGCGACAAGCTTGAAAGTGAGAACTATCGAGCGGTCACTATTCTAAATGCCGCATACAAAGTATTATCCCAGAGGAGGAGGACCTGAAAGCACTCGGAGTCTTCGAACGTCGGGTGCTTTGGACGGTCTTCGGCGGTGTACAGGAAAACGGTGTGTGGTGGCGAAGGATAAAAAACGAGCTCACTGCACTCTATGGCCAACCTAGCCTCCTGGAAGTAGCAAAAGCTAGAAGAATACGTTGGGCGGGACATGTTGTAAGAATGCCGGACAACAACTCTGCAAAAATGGCAGGTACAAGAAGGCGAGGAGCACAGCAGGCACGGTGGGCTGACGAACTAAACTTGGAAAATTCAAGCTTCATTAGCTTTAAAACCAAATCAATCATGCACTTTATGTTCTTTCCGTTTAATAATCAATAATCTCAAAAATACGTCAAACTTGTCAAATTTTTTTGAGTTTCTTATATAAATTGGTGCAAAAGTTTCCTTCGTCAATTCTCGAAAACTTATTCAAGTAGTCTCAAGTCAAAAAAGTGAATAAACTTACTTTATTGATCCTACGTGTTTCGCAGACGAAATTCCATAAGTTCCGCTCCTACCCAACAAGATTTATCATTCTTAGAACGTTGAATTTCCGGATTTACAAAGCGACGAAAGTAAGATTTTCAACTTTCCCAACCTAACCACTACTTTCGCCGCCCCGCTGTATAGAGAGACAATGTGACTTAACCACGAATCAAAACAAAACACTACTTGAGCCGATTTTACACTGGTAGAAAAACGACGAAAGTAACTGTATGAAACGGCTTATCATTTTGTTATAATTATTTTTGTTGAAAATAATAGAAACTACCTAGATTTTGAACGCGATCAGATTGTATGCAAAATTTGAGCGATGTACACGGCGAAAAAATGTTAAAAAGATGATTGATTTTAAAACAGTTTTAGAAGACAGGTTGTGATTCTTCTCAATTAGTTTTCTCAAAACCGTATAAAAGTTACTTACGTCAATTTGAAAAAGTAATCGAGAATTGTTGAACATTTAGAATTTATCGAATCTATGACAAGAGGTCGAAAGACAGAAGGTCAAAAGGACAAGAGGTAAAAAAAAACAAAAAAGGAGGGACAAAAGGTCGAAAACCGATGTTCAAAGAAGGATAAATTTCCCACCAAGCAAATCATTTTCGACCTTTTGTCCATTCAACGTTGCCTTTAGACTGTTTGTACATAAATCAGAATTATACAAAACCTCAATAGCGATTATTACAAACACCTAAACACGTAATAGACAGAAAATACTAACAATTATCAATTTAGAAGAACATCGACTAGTATTTCCGTTGAAAATTGAAAAATTTTGATACCGGGTACTGGGCAAACATTGATTAGGTTTTTGGATATTTCAAAAGAAAATCATTCGAATATGCTAAAGTTGTGAGTTTCTCATTTTCCAAACAGGTATTGGCAACTATTTCTCGTTACTATATATTATATTTAGTTTCCTTAAAAAACAAGTCTTCAATTGTTTAAAAATGATTTTAATGATTGTTTTGCTTGAGCTGTTTTGGGATATCATTAATACAACTGTAGAAACTAAATTCGTGACCCCTGAAGTCGAATACGAAAACCAAACTCTTGCAATTTCTCTTGACTAATTTAAAAAAATAAAAACATCTCGATTCGCGGAATACGATCAAAAGTAGATAATTTCCTAGGAATATTCTGCACTTGCTTTTCCATTTTCGGGACTCATGTGAGGTATGAATCTTTTGTAGTGTTATCCAAAATCATGCACATCATTGTTTCGAAAAGTTAAAAAATGTAAGCATAAACAAAACTTTTTTTCAAAAAAAAACCCTTAATTTTGAAAGCTTATAAATCATCATCGACGGAGCAGCCGCAAGCTACTTCTAACTTTGTCATCAACATGTTCAATGCAAACAACAAAACAAGTTGAACTCTTTTTGTCGGGCAACGAAGCAATCTTGAAATAAAATTGCCTTGACAATATGGAAACCTCAATACATTTGTTCTTTAACTTTGTCCTAAGCTTATCCGACACACCAAATTAGCATAATGATGTTAGTTTCTCGTTACAACTATTTCTTTAAAAATAAAAAATCTATGAGTATGAGTTTTGAACCTTTTGAAATATTATCCAAAGTTACGTATTTATCAGCGTTTGTAGTATCAATCAGCTCTATATAAGCCACATAGATTTTCAATAGACGAAAAGAATCCAAAAAAAAAAAAGAAAGATCGCAACAAAATCAATGAAGAGTTCCCAGTTTGACCGGGAATTCCTGAAAAGTTTGCGAAGTAATATCCAAGCGCAGACACACAGACGTAACAGCTAGGACAATTACCATTTCATAACATAGTCTCGCGAACGTTAACACCCAATGCTAAAAACACTATGTTTGGCTAACCCGAAACTAGGTGGCGGTAGTGCGCAAACATCAAACCCGAACAAAAATGCGATAAAAGCGTCACGTTTGGCCCGTCGGCTAACTACCAAATAGTAGAATTGGGTGCTATTCTGCTGTACGATGAAACTAATTTGAGTGTTACGTGTGTTCGTCTGTGATCCAAGTGTATTAATAAGACCCTCTTTTGTGGCTTTTTCGATCAAACGTAGTGAAAGCAGGATAGTTATTTAACTTTCAATGTTTCGGCTCGTGGTTGGAGCCTTCCTCAGGGAGTTTATGTTTTTTTATAGGGTTTTATAAACAATTCAAACAGGTGGTATCAAACAGCTGTATAAATAAGTTGTAGCGATGGTCAGATAATAATTCTTTATTTGACACATGCCTACCCAAGTAATCACTGGCCCACTGGCGCTAATTTGTCTTTTTGGGCTTATAGGGCTATTATAAGACTAATATAGAGCATATCAGCTGTATAATAGCACTAAATTAGCACGCAGGGAGAATTAAAGTGCTAATTGGTAATTTGGGTATTCGTCAACAAATATCCCAATTGATCGCTGAATGTCACTCATTCGGCACTCACCGCATCAAAAAGGCGGCACCACCCTATATATGGGATTTACCATTGTGACAGCATTGCTGTTCTGTCAAACACTCAAGATTACGGTGGCGCTATCTATGCATTTCATAGCGGCCGTTTTCGTTATTTTAATGATCAATTTGTCCCCTTAATGCTACAACTAGATAACTCGAAAATCAAAATTGTGGGATGTGCAACTTTGAAAATAAAACCGTTTTACAAGGTGACGGTCAATCGCAGAGGATATGGTTCAAAAATAAACTTTAACTTGTGTATTTTGAATCACACGCTTATGAGCTGTAGGTATTTTACAGGTCTAATTAAGAAAAATGTTTTGGCATATTGAAGTCAAAAATTTCAAATTTCGAGTTATCTAGTTGTAGCATCAATGGGACGAATTAGTGGGGAACGATACCTGTTGTTTTGAAAGGAATTTAAATATTGTCAAATCTAGAGATTGTCTGAAAACCCACAGGTCCTATAATTCTTGGATCAAGAAGGTAGGGGGAGGGACGTTTCGCATAAAGACGTTTCGCATAAGGACGATTCGCATAATGGACGTTTGGCATAAAAATAATTATATGCCTTCTTTAAAATGCTACCTGATGATTTATGCAAAACGTCCATTATGCCAAACGTCCGTATGCGAAATGTCCTTATGCGAAACGTCTTTATGCAAAATGGGTCACCCCCAAGAAGGTAGTGTTTGATGAACCAAGAACCTTATTTTATTTCTCAAAAGCCCTACAGTTCTTATCGCTTGTAAACGGTTTAGTGCATTTTTTTAAGTTGAAAAAAAAAAACAAAACCGAGTTTCGATAGGCTAAGAGAAGTGTGTGTGTGTAGTACATGTGCAGTTTTATTTTCTATGAAGAAGCCATTCTGAAAATGTCATTCTCAAATACAAACTGAGCAGGACTTGCTCATCGATAATTTATCTCATGTTCAATGTTGCCAATCTTCATTACTTTTCTTATTATAAATACATTCCAAACAAGATTATCCTTTTATGAAATTCCACGCAACAATATTGCAACATCTCACATTCTTCAATTTTCTTTTTCCATTACAGCTGCACTGAAAACCGAATTCCCATAAATCACCGAGCGCTCTCGTACCTACATTCCCGTAATCGTACCATATCATCAAACGGCAATCCAAAGCATAATCGCTCATTTTCTCTCGTTGCCCAAATGATGAACAACCATCGCCACACGACGAGCTGATTCACACAAAAGCTCCATCACAAGATCCAACGAATCACAAAGCACGGAAAGCGCATCACAATAGATTCGGCGAGCGTGAGCGGCTGCCGACTGAGCGAGAGAGTGAGAGATCCGTCCATCGATCGGTTCGATCGAAACAAATCGCGAATCGCTCGCGAGCCATTGGCGCACGATTGGTCACTAGGCGTGTTGTAGTCTCGGCTTGGCCATCGTCCGGTTCGCATCATTTTACGTCGCCGTCGTCGTCATCTAAATGTTGTGCTCGGTTGTTCAGTTTGATTGAATCTCAAAACGCAAAACCTCAGTGACAAAATTTGAGAAGGTGCTCGAATAGTGTCAGTGCGCGTGTTCGATTTTTAATGCTGTTTAATTCCACTGGAATCAATTTTCATACGACCCTATCAATAATGCACTAGGACGAGTGATTTTGTGTTGTGATTAATGTAGTGAATGAAGAAGAATTATTAATGCACGATTATTCAACTGTAAAAAATTGTCCAGTTCGGGGGAAAAAGGCAGTACTGATAGAGTCTCGTGTGGTTCAATTATTCAACGTGAATTCATTAATTCAAACATCCGAAGAAGACAACGGCAACAACGTGGTGAAAAGACGATTAATTCATTTCCAGTCCGGTCATATCAGTTGTATAAATAATTACCTCAACGAAAAAAAAACAGAGAAAAAAGCAACATACACAACAGCAGTAGAATAACGACCGGCGAGTAGACAAAAACAAAGCGAAAACAACGAAACGCACAGCAAGAACAAGCAAGTAAGTAACTTAATAACACGAGTAAGAAATTTTCGCGAGCATTTGAAAGTTTGATGAGGCAAAGTAAGGAGCGACTTGATCGTTGTCGCCGTCGTCGTCAGATCGTCGTTTGTCCGTCAATGCTGTCCCTGTACGTAGGCAAATGATAATTACCAGTTGATAACACGTCACATCTTCACTATACGGCACCAGGGCACCGCACTACAATCGGCGCTAAGGGTACGCGACATCAACTTTTTCATATCGAAAACGAAACAATACAATACACAGATTTTAAAGCATGACGAAACGAAACGAAAGGACTCAAGAGTTCTTTTAAAGTGACACGATGCAACTAAATGCTTGGCAACACTAACCGCACGGCCACGAAGCCCATAAGGCCACAAGGTATTTTCTTTGATAGTCTCTTCTAGAATGCTTCCAGGAACAAAGCTTGGGAGTTAACCTTGATCTATTCTACAACCAAGAATACCAAAACCATGAATATTGCTATTCCTGGCCACGCCCATCTTTATCGTAACTTGGAAAGGAAATGTTGATGTAGCACTTACTTAATGAGAGGCCACCGACTCAGCGACGCCCTCATAAGTACTACGGAGTTTTGGGTTAGGTAAGGTATTAGGTCAGGATTCGCCTGAAAAGCTGGCGATAAACGCAGTGCATTTGATGTTTAATTGTTTTTAATTTAATCTTTTGAATGCCGGTAATTAAAAGAATGAAACAAGGCGTTATTTACAGGATGAACAATATTGTTTCCCGTAAATAAGACAGATAGTCGCGCGTCCGACGGTTGTGACATTCTGCTTGGTAAAAACCAGAATAGATCTCTCCAGGGTCATCAAATTTATAAAAAAAAATATGATAAAATGCTGTTCAAATCGCACAAACCGAGCGGCCGAAAAAAAAAACCGTCCACAACGCATAAACCGAACAGCCCGGAAAAAATGCCACTTTGCATGGCCAACTCCGCGATAAGCGACCGAGTAGGTATTCATTGACGGAACAAGAGATGGAAACAGCCCCCGTGGGAACAACAAAATTGGATGGCTAAAACTAATAAAAAAAAGAAAAATAAATAAAAAGTAATATAACAAAATGATACAAACAACTGACTGTCTAAAACGCACTTATCAAAAAAAAAAACGGAGGATGAAAAAAAATCAAGCCGACAAGAAAACTGATGAATCATGCATTTCGCGATACTTTTTGGTACCGTAATTCGGGGTGTAGTTGATCAGCGGGGAGAAGTTGATCATTCCCGTACCCACATGTATAGACTGTTATAAGATCTATGACACGATTACAATTATCACAATATCTGAGTTGTGGCATTACCTGATAGCTACTCTTGATTTTCATAAATTCGGTTTGGCATTGAAGATAATTATTTCATGGAAAAACAGATTTCTTAGGAAATTTTTCATGAACTGTTGAAGGGTTCTTCTCCAAACAATCGACTTTTTCCACGGCTATACAAAGCTACAGTTTTGATAAACTGTTTCATACATTCCAGATATGTTTTGTGTACCCAGTTTCAAATTTGTATTGAGGATTCAAATTCTTTTTTTTAGAGAAAAAAATATCTTTTTGCAAGAGGGTTGCTGATTTCAAAGAAAATTGCCTACCTTTAGGCGTTTAATGTGGTGTAATCTGTAATTCACAACTTTCAATTAAAAAATTACCCGATTAATCAATAAGTTGTAAGATTTTTAAGTCTTGATTCAGATTCAGAGACCCCAAATTTAGTGAATAGCATACTTCTTTATTTTAGGAAACCTATCGCAGTAATTGATCAACTTCACCCCGGAATACAAAACACCACTTTTTGATCTCCAAAAATTGTTTTTGTTATTACGATAATAATTCGTCAAAATTTAATTTATATAATTCGTTAAAAATTCAACCAGTACAGGTTTTAAAAATATTTGGATGATAATAAATGCATCCCACTAGGAATTATAGCACAGAATCGCTCAAAAGTGATCAACTTCCCCCCAGTTTACGGTACTGCACTACGCGAAACCGAACACGATTGATCCTGATTCCGTCTCTCATAGGTGCAAGCAACAGAATAGAATCATTTGTATTCCTGCATTATGCTAACGGTGAAACAGAGGGTATAAGTTCAAGGTAAAAGAATTGCGAAATAATTTACTTAGTACGATTCTTGAGAGATCGAACCAAACAGATCTTGCAGAAGGACGAATAAGTCTTAAACCGTTTAGCTGCTGTCAAAAACTGACTACAAACGCAATGCGAAAAACCTCTACTGACAGTTATAACCGCTAGCAGAGGAGTGAACCGTAGCTTATATTTTGGATATTCTTCTTTCAGTCATGACTGTTTCTTCAATTAACTCTGAAGAACTAATTATTTTTATATCAATAATGATTTATCCTTTTTAAATAATAAGCTGATCTTTGTATTTCAGCTTCGGCCAAATAGCGTTCGGCCAAACGGCATTCGACCAAATGGCATTCGGTTAAATGATCCCAGCCAAGCACGTGGATTTTTTTCATAATTTCACCCATAATTTGTCCATCTTTACCACGCGTAATGAGTAAATTAATTTAATAACCATGCGGATTGGATTACCGAACAGCTCAATATAAGCATCAATTTTAAAAATTGCCTTTTGTTTTTGCATGTAATGTATTTAAAAAATTCTTACTTTGAAACTATTGATTTTAGAAATAAAATGTTTTATAAACAAATTGTAGTAAACCTTGAGAACCACAAGAAAAAAAATACACTGAAGAATGTTTTATTTTGTCATGAAAAATGCAAAAAATAAAGCATAAACATTAAAATACACGAAAACCCCATTTTTAATATTTTTCAATTTTTCCATGTAATCTTGGTAGGCAACAGATGTTTAGGACAGAGTTTCATAATACAGATTTTTTTTTAAGAACACCTTTTGTTCGATATTTAAAATTTTGGGTTTTTGTCAAATGATGAAATTATCTGATGGTACAATTATAATCAAAAAAATATGTTAATCCATAATGATTATCATGATCACTTCTCTCGAAGCAGTCATTTTGAAATTGTGTCAAGTTTAATGCAAAAAAAATATTTATTAACTAATAAATAAGTAGGCCATTACCATTAGTTATGCGCGATTATCCATCAACAAAAATAAGTAAGTGGAAAAAATATGGGCTATACTCTCGAAAACATTGTTTTTATAGAGAGTAGCGAATAAATAATGAAACGACCTATTTTATTATATTCATAATATGTTTTGTATTGAATGTGATATAATTTGAAAATGGCTACTTTTGGAGAAGTGATCATGATAATCATTATAACTGGGAATAATTTCAAAATTCTCATTGTATCATATATATCAGTGTTTCCCAAACTTTTCCAACTTACACTTCAAAATTTGTCCTCAACTCGCATATCTTTAAAATAAAATTATAATTTAACGAAGGAACCCGAGTCTTGCCAGCCAAATTTTCAGAGTTTTGTATATTAAACAAATTGTATCATAAGAAGTAAGAATGGTAAAAATGCGTGAAACCATAATATCAAAATGGGTACTGAAGATTTTTTTCTGTGAAAACTATATGCTAACATTAGAAATATGAGCTGCCTAATATTAAAGTTCTTCCGTAGAAAAAATCTGGTTATATTAAATACTAGTGGTCCCGGAAACTTCGTCTTGCCATCAAGTTTATTGTTGAAAAATGTCATGCAATCTACCATACAAAATGATAGATTAGTTTTCTTCCGTTTTCCGACTGTTTTGGAGATTTTCTTAAACTTTTTCTTCGCACGAGTTCGTCAGAGTCCTGAACGATATTTTTTTCGAATCCAATGACCCGTTCTCAAGCTAACGTACAAATATTTTTTTCATTTTTATTTATATAAATTGAGTGTTTTAAATACTTAAAACTAACATCATATGAGAAAAAAACCGAAATGCATAACACAACTATTTTGTTTTGACAATCATCAAGTGTTATCTATAATAATTTTAAATGACCATATTCAGACGTATAAACGATCTAAGGTAAAATAGTATTGGGAATAGTTAGACTTGGAATCGATTATCGTATATAAGCATTAGTAAAATTTATATGTGACACTCGTGTGTCTTTCAAACGTTATGAGTAATTTTGTAATTGAACCTTTACTAGCATTTTCGCCCCCCTTACTGGATTTTTCGCCTCCCAAATTCTGTTTTACACATTTTTGCCCCCTTGGTCCCGGAAATCGCCCCCAGGGGGGCGAATTCGCCCACTGCGGGAATCAATGATATATATGTATATAAAATTTTGAAAATCCACCAAAAGTTGTTCTTAAAAACCTTTCACATTTTAATTTCCCTATCATGAAACTTTGTCCCAAACATCTGTTTCCTGTTCTATGGTAAAAATATGAAAAATTGGGTTCTAGTGCCATATAAAACTAAAGTTTTATTTTTGACTTTTTCGTGAAAAAATCAACATATTTCAGTACATATTTTTTTCTTGTAGCCCAAACGGTTCATTTTTCTCTTAAATCAACTGTTTCGGAGTAATTTTTTTTTTTTTTTCAAATTAATTGCATGCATAAACTCTTAGGTCATTTTTTGAAGTTATCATTGAGTCAAACTTATCGATTTTTATATGCAAAATACTTATTCTACAATACTGAAAACACGTGCAAATTTTTTTGTAAATCGAAGATGGTCGAGTTTTGTGAATGGCCCGATTTGACGTGGAATTCGTCTCTGATTACAAAATAATAACTAAATGGGCTCTTAGGGTAAATCTGGTTGTTATAATTCTTGTTTTGCAATTTATGTTTGGTATAACTTTGTTATTACAGCGGCGTTATAAAATATTTCTTAGTTTTTGTGTACGCTACTAAGGCGCTGTCCATTATTTACGTAAGACATTTCTTTGAGATTTTCATTCATGGGTATTATTGACGTTTTTGTATTCTGGCTGTTTCTACGTGTCTAGACGAGTTGATTTCAAATAAGGGCAAGCCGACGTTTGTCAGTTCGGTTAACTCGTCTTACCTCACCAGATATGAATAAGCACAATTTTCCTGTTTGGTTACGTTATTTATTGATACTACGGACAACTAAGGCCGCAATGAAGTATAACTCAACTTAGAAAAAAATAAATCATTCTGTGTGATTTCTCAACCATAGTATGCTTTGAAAACACTGAAATTTCGAATGGTGGGTAAAGACTTTGCTTCCGCTACTTGAATAGTTTCAAATAAAGAATTCAAGACACTTTGATTCGAATTCGGAGCAGCTCATGAAAATCATGGATCATTAATCATCATTAATTTAACTCATCAAGCTATTAGAAAGGCGACTAAGGCAGTTTGATATTCTCAAATTTCATAGATATACTTTGAAAATACTCATCAAAATAAACCTCAAAAGTTGGAGTTTTAAGGACTGTTCATTTTATAAAGTGGACACCTTGTGCATGCTGTATCTTTCTTATTAATCAATGAAATTTCAATCGGTTTTTTGCACATCGTTCAACTAGTATTGTACAATGTTGTGATAATAAAAATTCTCCAAAATAATTAAATTTCACACGAATATGGAACAACGATTAGATCGGTCGAGTTTTTGAGGTTATCAAAATCAATGATTGTAAGAAATTGGCTGGAAAATTCGATAATTTATATTTTCTATTTTCAAAAAAGGCTTGTTCTTCGAAAGCATCATCAATCAGAAGCCTGATGGAAAAATCAAGTTATTTTTGGAGCAACAATTTTACAGATATAATAAAATCAATTTTCCCGTTTATTTTTCAAGAAATTTTTTTTTAAATTTGATGGGAATTGATATGAGTAGAATTTTTTGTGTAAAAGTACGTCCTGACGGAAGTCCTTATATAGTATTAATATGAAAAATAACTTACGCCTTCATAGAATTACTTAGTAAGTCCCCACGTCACATTCAAAGCACAACAGAAACACAATTGTTTTATTCTTAGAAGACCTATCAAAGTACATTGACAATCATAAAATTGGCAACACTGCTGTAATAAAATCGATTTTATTTTCCACATATTATTTTCATAATATGTTATTCTGAGATTACCAATTGAAAAATTCGGAGAAAACTGTTTACAATTTGCTGTAGATCGATAAATATGCGTACATGATTTTAAAAGTATGAGACTTTTTAGTAAAACTACCATAAACAGTAAAATATATACTTAAGACTGTAGTTTAATCTCACGATTTAGCTTTCGTTTATACTAATATAGTTTCTTTAGTAATCCAAACTAGTTTTGAACACGCTTTTTACTTTTCTCTTTAGCTGGGAGTGAAAGGATGGTGTATCAGCAAATTTGGCCATAAATGGGTAAATCACTAAAGTTACCTAATGTCATAGAATGGTGGAATATAATTGATATTTTTAAAGCTTTACCTTTAGTAGAATAGTAAAGGATACAAACATACAATTTGTTCATAAAAATAAGGATTTTTGTTTTGCGAAAAATAATGTTAAACTTTGACGGACAGCTTTTTTTAAGAGTTTTTGGAAAAACTATTTAGCTCTTCAACCAAAAGCATTTTCAAAGATTTTATATTTTCATGGAATTTTAGAATAATAGGTCAACGATACACAGAAAACCGATTACGATTTTATCAATAAATAAAAAAGATATACAATAAACAAAGTGTCCACTTTATAAAATGAACAGTCCTTATGTGATTTCAAAGCAAATATTGAAACATTTTATGTGATTTCCCTTCGAGATCCTGGATCCGGAATTTAAAAATTAAGAATCCCGAGCACTCAAATCAGATGATCTTTCAATAGACCATTTCAAAATGATAAAATATCTGTTCGACCAAACGTCATTTGACGAAATCTTCTGAAACTAACTTTCCATTCGACTAAATGTACTTTCGACTTGATGTTTGGATGACCAAATATCCTAAACCCGATTTCTCGATAGCCTGTTCCCCAGCCATATCGATTACTAGTTGCTAGACCTTAACATTATTTGTTTGGATTTCAACTTAATGACCAGCATACTTTTGTTTTCTTCACTAGGAGATATGCGGAATCAACTAAAACTCCACTTTGGTATTGCATGCATTGAATCGGAAACAAAACTATACATCGTCTAAAATTGTCTTGTCTTTTGGGTTAAATTACACGGACTTGATGAAGTGTATAACATACATGGTCTAAACAAATTATACACTTGAATCTTTAATTACGAAGCAATACGGATTTCATAAACCATTTTATTTTTAAAAATTGAACCAAGCAAATTGAGCTTGTTGAACAATTTTTTGGGTATTCTATCTAATTGATTTACAATGTTCACTACGGAAAACCTAAGGTTACGTTTTCATGGGTTTGTAAAGCATTCTCTAGGATTTCCAATGAATTCCAAAACGGATTTTCGAGAACAGCTCAACAAATGAATCATTAAAAATATGAAAAATTATAAACCGGTCAAAAGTGTCAAGTAACTTCAGAGTTTTCAGAGGTTTTTCAAAGAAAATCCAATCAAACTTCAGAGCTCCCACCTAAAGAGTGTACGAAATCAAATTGCGTCACACACAAATATTTGGCAAAATTCGCTCGTTCAATCAATCATCTTCAAAACTTCAGGGAGTAGAACAAAACATGTTATGAATATTTTCCCATGTTCGTTTTATTCAATTTCAATTCCGTATCCAAATGCACGAATTTTTCCTTTTACACTACTCATAAGGTCCTACGCAACACTTGGATCAACTTTTTTTGCGTGGCAGTCCATTTTTTCTTCACATCTTCCTCGGATTTCACTTCCTTAGGATGCTTCCGAAGTGCATGCTTCATGATGGCCCAGTACTTTTCAATGTATCGCAGTTCCGTTGGGGGGGGGGGGGGTTGAGATGCTTCGGCACGAAATTGACCTCATTAGCCTTGTACCACTCCAAAACCTCTTTCGGGTATGGCACGAGGCCAAATACAACCAGAAAATCGTAGGACCATCGTGTGACCTCAGAAGAGGCAGTAGACGCTTTTGGAGGCATTCCTTTAGGTACACCTGCCTATTGACCGTTCCAGTTGTCACGAATGGGGTGCGCACGAGTTTCACACGAGCAAATTGCTTGCCATACCATATATTTTTTGGCAAACTTCTTTTTTCTCCTGCTTGCTAACGTCCTCAGGGACATCGATTTAATGATGGCAACTTCTTTCGACGCATAGGGAGACTGCAGAAAGTCACTTTGAAATGTGGGGAACCAGTAGGATCCTTTTGAAAATATTTTGATGTACCTTTGTATTTTTTGGGGAATTTTCATAAATTATTTTAGGAAACACTATAATTTTTTTGGGACTTCTGGGAGCTTGAAAACTCAGGAAACTTTGGCAAGTCCCATGCTCTTGGAGCCTCTTACCTGAAGCAGACAATCATCTGTGAAATGAACGTGTCAACGACGATAGCATAGCATTGCATAGCATAGACTGACTGTACATGTCAATGGTTGCTACTCCGTGATTGATCGGAACTGGTAAGAATTGCACTACGATCCAAATGAATAAGGGATGGGAGTTTCCGCTTACTCTCGAAGTGCAATTTTAGCAGATCTAATATTATTGATCAATAACGGCGCCGGCCAAGTCCTTACAGTCAGTTGGGATGGGGAGGAATGTTAGGGTGTAATGATTGTAGCTTCTAGAGACCGAGAATACCTCTGCATCTCCACAATCACCACGGGAAGGGTGTTTATTAGTGAGGGAGGAAAAGATCTGGGAGTCACCTCTAGTCGATGATGCGATCCATGGACAAGGGGGAAATATACGACTTATATTTAAAGCTAGTTTTATATTTTTGTCTCGAGAAGTTTTTGGCAGAAGCTTTATAAAATACGTCAACATCTATAATGTCGAACAATTCAAAAAATGTTTTTATTAATGACGAAAACTGAAAATTACATGTATGTATTTTAAATTATATGAAACAGGAATAATGCCGACACTTGTAGTGACGAACTATACATAGTTTGTTTGAAAATTACATATGAGTATTACTGTGCATTTTGTCTCGATATAGTAGAAGTTTTAAAAAATACGTCAACATTCATAATGTCGAACAATTCAAAAGATAATTTTTAATAATGTCAAAAAGAGAAAAATATATGTATATTGAAATTGTATAAGAAAAAAGCATAATGCCGACACTTATAGTGACGAACCATACAAAGTTTGTTTTAATATTACATAAAAGTTACACTTTCAAGAAAAAATGTGTTATCACAAGCATGAAATGAACTCACCAGTTGGTAATCCATCCTCGACTGAACACAAAATTGACACTGACAGCAAAACTTCTTGGCGTCCCGAAAACAAACCGTCTTGCTTGTGCCTTCCCAAATACCTACCCAGCAAGACGCTCCAAAACAGGAAAAAAAAATTCTTTGGCGACGAAAACACGCGCGAAACCGTGAGCAAAATCTATCGGACGACGCAAAACCGAACTGTCCTGCTTGGGCTTCACGAAGCACTACCCTACAAGACGCTCCGAAACAGGAAAAAAAAATTCCGGCGACGAAAACACGCGCGAAACCGTGAGTCTGAAATAAACGTGTCAACGACGATATATCAAAACCTTTTTTTTTTCGTTTGTTTCCGAAAAGTTTCAGAAAGTTTTTTTTTTTTCAATTTGACGAAACGATACGAAACAGGAAAACAAAATTTGAAACCCATACTATTTCATAAAATTCCATGGTATTTTGTTTCAAGCGATATTTGAAGGAATCATTCGCTATACCGCATACCCTTACTGGTCGCCGGCACCGAAGAAAAGGGAAGGCTGGGCTTGGCAAGCGTGCGAATGTAATAAAATTAACGGCTGCCCATCCATCCAACTGTTCGGTGGATGGATAATCGCCACGCCGGCAATTCCGAGAACAATGTTTACATGCGAGACGAATGATGAAAAATGGAATTGCTGTGTTTGTAAAACTCGCTCGTGCAGCTCCATGTGTGTGGGGGAACCCGAGGCGAGGGATTCCGTCCGGCAGCGGTGCCGTATGTGATGTGCACGAGGAGCACAAAAATGATAACTCTCAGCTCAGCTGAGATTCGGCGATGTTTACAATTTTCTCTATCGCGTTCGGTTTCCGGTGGGAAATGTGTGGTGATTGATTACAAAGTTGTGCGAATTGTCCTGTTTTGCACATGAAATATTATTTGTTATAGCCATTATCGTTTGCTTGAATTTCAAATGCAGTTTGATGCTTTCATGCAGTTTCAACACAGTTTGCTGAATTTCAAATGCAGTATCAACCCGTCATTGCACTCCATTCGGATAATAGTGGAACTCTTTAGTTTAAATCGAAATATTTTTTCTATTCCTTCTTAAGTATCATTACATACATTACATTTATTTCTTTTTTTTCTGTTTCCTGTGTTAGACAACACTATCATCCTAATTCGGTAAAACCAAATTAGGCAAATTTGTATATGCTGTTAACAACATACTACAATTCATTTGCTTTAGCATTCCAGAAGTATCATAGGTGAACTCAATTCAACTGCCTTTTGAAAAAAGGCTTTTTAGTAATCTCAACCTAACCTAACCTAAATATATAAATCACTTATTGTGGCAAGCTGCAATTAAACAATTTTCAACAAAAATAATAATGAAACATAATTTGTTCCAGTTTTTAAACAAAAGATATTCTACATGAATTATTAGTAATATACCAGGGGAGAGAGCTTCAGAGCCATTTTCAATCCTCTGCAGAGCTTTCTTACTGGTATTACAAGTTGTAATTTACAACAGCTAGTTCATATTGGTACAGCATGCAACAAGGTTGTTTCATAAAGTTGCTCAGTAGCTTGGTACGAAAAGCGCACTACTGGCATACAAGAGTCGTGGGATGAAATCTCACCTAAGCATGGCCTTCCTTAGCCGAGTGGTTAGAGTCCGCGGCTACAAAGCAAAGCCATGCTGAAGGTGTCTGGGTTCGATTCCCGGTCGGTCCAGAATCTTTTCGTATTGGAAATTTCCTTGACTTCTCTGGGCATAAAGTATCATCGTACCTGCCACACGATATACGAATGCGAAAATGGCAACTTTGGTAAAGAAAGCTCTCAGTTAATAACTGTGGAAGTGCTCACAAGAACACTAAGCTGAGAAGTAGACTCTGTCCTAGAGAGAACGTAATGCCAAGAAGAAAAAGAAGAACGTGAATTTTGTTCATGCTTTCACTCATAATTGGTATATATTTACACACGCAGAATGAGTTAATTCATTTAATGAACAGACGCCAAGTCAATATACGTAAGCGAAGTGATGGCTCCCACCCATTACCCCGAATGCCACTACCCCGAAAGCCACTACCCCGAATGGATCACTACCCCGAAAGACATTACCCCGAATGGGTCATTACCCCTAACGCCACTACTCCGAATGAGCCATTACCCCGAATAGTATGAAATATAGCGCAGTATCTTGTTTTGCGGCCAAAAATTGTTGACGACATTGTAATAATGCAAACTAGTAATTAATGATGTAGTAAATTCGATGGTAAAATTTTCATCGATTTTTTTCCTATCTTTCACATGTCAGATTTTCTTTCAAAGTATCCTGTTGGCAACTATCTTCTTCTACTTTCTGGGACAAATCCTGTTTTGCAGCTCAGTAAGCACTTTCATAGTTATTCACTGAGAGCTTTCCTTGTCACTTGACCAATTTTGTATTTGTGCCTCTATTAGCGATGGGCGATTTTGAATCGATTTTTTCGTTTCGATCAATCGATTTTTTGAATCGATGTTAGGATCAAAATCGAGTGAATCGATAGTCTTCATTCGATTTTTTTGTTTCGATTCAAAAGTATGAAATTCATTAAAATTTTACAATGAATTAATGAATCTTAAACCTAGTTTTAAAGCATTGAATGTATAATCTTTAATTTCAAACGTTATTTGAAAGAAAAGAATTAAAAATGAACAAATACAATAGCATTTAATCTTATTTTGAGAGCTTTTTTTCTTAATGTTCATATGAGCTTGAAAATCGAATCTATTCAAAAATATCGTTTGAAATTATTCGATTAAATCGATGAATCGATTCGACATACCGATTTTGAATCGATGCAGTAACATCGATATTATGGTTAAATATGCCCAACGCTAGCTTCTATACCCAGGGAAGTCAACCCATTACCCCTCAAGGAGATTGGGCAAAAATGTATGGGGTTTGGTCCCGGAATGTACACGAATGATTCATATATCATTTGAAAGATCTAAATGAGACAAGAAAAAGTTGAAATGGGGCCAAAAATATTTGTCGTGGGAGAAAAAAGTGATGTAAGCTGGAAAGATGTGAAAAGAGGTATGTGCTGTACAGTTTTCTATTAAATAATATTTTCTTGCGCAAATGTTTTGAGCTCGTGCGTATGTTTGTACTTATGCATGTTTTTATTTAACCCCGTTTATATTTTTCAAATATTATGATTTGACACAGATTTCAGGACGTTTTGTATTGCTGCAGTGTTAATATTAAAAACATACGGAGCTAAAATAATAAGGATATAGGTATGTGCGTTTAACAAACACGTCGCTTTAGTTAACAGTTGGACACAAATATCAAATCGTTTTATCCTAATTCAGTGTTCTAGTAATATGTTTGTATAAGCCAGCGGTTCATGTACTCAGGAACGAATTTCCACACTATATCCGTTTTAACATTACAGTGATTGCGTTGTTGGATTCTGTTCTACGTTGGTGGAAATACCTCGCTTGTCGTACACAGCTTAAGCGTGCTGAAAATCTGCGTGACAGTTACCACACTTCTATCTTTGATATCAATAACATAATACTGTCATGCTATTGCTTCTCAGAGAAGGGAATCATTTGAACTGGAAGTAACTGTAGTGTTTGACTGTTTGCTGTGAACAAACTGCCAATAATCCGAGCAGAACCATTTCAGTTTGCTATCAATGTCAGTTCCATTGGCCACGCCTAAGCACATGTACCTCCACAAATGTTTCGCTAAGATCGCTAAATACTCATGAGGATGTCAATAATGTGAATGTTCAGAACTAATCACACTTGAGTTGGGAACAGCTTTCATCGTGATGAACGACATGCAAAAACATGAAATCGGATAGTGGTCGATCAACAAAAGAATGTGCAGGTTGAGGATCAACGGTCGATCAACGGCACTGATGGTGACAAAGATGCAACTGGAACGCAAGTAGGCCTGCCACCCAAGCTTCCACGTCAAGATCATCATGAGAGATTAGAACGCCAAGATTAGGAATAAATATGGACGATTGGGAAGATCAGTGCTCGACTGGCGAACATGGATGTCCTACGCTTAATTGTTTTGTTGCCTCCAAGAATATGGTCATTCGCAGCACCTACTTCCAAGATAATCTCCCGTACTAATATAACTGGCGATCACCATTGCAAACGGACCCGAATCGATCAGGTATTGATGGATGGATTGCACATCTCCGACATAATCAACGACAGAATCTATCGTGGTGCTTACATTTAGCCTACCCTCTACCTGATAATAAGAAAACTGCGCTTAAAATTCCGTCATTAACGACGAACGGTACCGACGCCAGTCAGCGTGACCTTCAGCGATTGAAGTAGAAGGATTTCGCCACAGCATCGCTCCACATCTCGACCAGTCGTTACCGGATTTGGTTTTGCTGGCTGAAACCCTTCTTGGTTGTTCTACTACAGTGAAAGTAGCCATCAACCCACAGGTATAATCATTGAGCGTTGATCATTTTGCTCCACGACTTTCGTATACCAACTGTTTACCAACTACTTTAGCAAAAACAATTACAGTCAGTTCTCTTATAAGACATCACACACTTTTCTTTCACCACTGTCTCCCAATTGTTTTTCATCGAATAAAGCTGACTTTTTTATTTGAATATACAAGTCGTAATGTTACCTTATTGCGAGAAAAAAAAGGATTGGTCGGTCAATAAACTGCAATTAGTTTAATGTGAGTAGCAGGGTCTGGTAGAAAACTTAACTGAATATACGTACATTTTTATAACGATTTTAAAGTTACCACGGTCTAACATCACCATGTAATATTTTCATCTCTGAATCAAATCTCTAATTCACTTCTTTAAAGCATAGAGCTTTTCATCATCATATAGGTGCTGAAAAAAATATATGTTTTTATTTTTAATCGATAAAAAATATAGCAAAAAAATAATAAAAAAAAAACATTACAAATCCATCTCAAACCATGCTGTATAACTTTTTTCTCCCACGACGAATATTTTTGACCCCATACAAACTTGTTCTTGTCTCACTTAGATCTTTCAAATGAGATATGAGTCATCTGTGTACATTCCGGGCCCAGATTTGCCCAATCTCCTTTGTTTTTGTTGAACAGCTGCGCGTTCATCGTTATTTGGGCTCCTTGACGGTGGACCATATTTCAATTTTATTTTTCAAATTATATTTTTCTTCACACTTAAATTATTTTACGGATTCCTGTGAAATCTCAACAGCTTAACGGTTCGGTAAAATAAATCAACGGGGTACGGTAAATTTTCACAGTATTCGGTAAAAATTCACCGGAATCCGTTAAATTCCGACGAAATTACGGTGTTTTATTTCACCGCACTGTTCAGCTGTTGAGATTACGGTGAAATTCACCGTAAGAGCTTAGTGTGTTTCTTATGAACAAAGGTTGTGCCACATAATCACGTTGTTACCGTGATTATTCACGGCATAGCTTTGAGCATTTCATCTGTAATTTGCCCTTCTTTCTTAAATAGGCTGTTCTTTCAAGTTGTCATTGGAAAAGCTAGTCACTAATATTTTCATATGAAACAGCTAATCTTTTGAGAGCAGGATATCTTTACAGTTTTTATTGAAAATAAGGTTCTAGTAAGAATCAACCATTTGTTAAAACTGAAAGCCCCGTTTTTTTCTTTTTTTTTTTACAAATCAAGAAAACAAGAAAATGAAGAAACGTTTTAATTTTTCTAGAAATTGAGTCTGTTCAGGAGAAAACATGCTAAATCATTAAAGTCTCTTTTGGAACTGCTTACCACTTTTTACCATCATCATTTCTCCATTGTCTTGAAACAAACACAGCAATTTTTTTGTGAATATCTTATCGAAATCTTATGTCAGGTTCTTTGGATTTGTGCACTTAAAATTCGAGGTTTGGCTTCGATGCATCTTCACCTCAAACACTTGCAGCGATAATATCTGGGTTATCATCCACTGCCATCGTTTAAGAAACAAAACCTTTCTTAAGATCCTAGTGCCGACAGTCTGAAATCTAAAGATTTCGAGTGGAAAAAGTAGATAGCGAGGTCTAAAAGAAGGCTTCACTACTTTTCATAATAAATTCACCCTTCTTTTTGAAATAGGTTGTTCTTCAGAGCATTGCATTTAATCTGCGTGAATCTTACAAAAATTGAAGGACAATAAGAATTATTTGCTGAAACCCTAGCACCTTTCGTATTTTCTAATATTTGAAAACAATATTGTTTAAGCTTAAGTCGTTTAGTGCTCATAAGAAACGTACAATTATCAACCTACCTTCTGATCAGAATTAGTCTCAAAATGATATGCATTCGGGGTAATGGCGTTCGGGGTAGTGACATTCGGGGTAGTGGCGTTCGGGGTAGTGTCATAGAGTTGAAGTGGTACATTGACCATTGATTAGAATGCATACTACTAATATGGAAGTAGAATTTTTTTCTGCTACAAGCAAACGATTGTTTCAAATGTATTCTTGAATCTGTAATTCTTTTGATCTATTCTGACATGCTATGAAAATGGATTTCCAATTACTAAAACCAGTGTTCATTATTTCTTTCCCCATGCAATTTCCTCCTCTTAAAACCCCGAATGACTGCGATCATTTTTCAAACACTGTATTTTCCCGATCCTCATTTCGCAAGGAGGTGAAACGAATTCAAAACCCCTTCGGCTCCATCGACACAACAGACAACAGCCGCCAGGCATCGGAACACAAAGCAAGTTACATATTTAATTCCCAGTTTCGTTGCGCTTCGCGCGATTAGATCTTCCCAGGCGAAACTGTGCGCTCGCTGCCTAGGATGGGCCCCAGCAGCGTGGTTCGGTGGACTACATTGCAACGTCTCCAGCTCGAGCGACGACTCCGACGACGAACATTCGATTGTAGTCGTTAGGGCCTTTTTCTAGCCGACGCCGTGCGCCGTTGTGGTTCTTCCGGGATCGTGATTTGGTCGGCCAGAGCACGGCAGATATATCACTACTAGGGTAAGGGCACTACATTTCGACTTAAAAAAACATCATAATAAAACATGATATCCAAAATTTACTATCAAATAAGAAAGCTTAATTTACATGAAAGTTTACCCTTATGGAAACTAAAAATCCTTTTTTCAACTTATTGTTTCTGTTCTCGACCAAGGTTTTTTCTTATTTTCGACATATATGTTTGAGGTTATGGCTTTCAGTCTTAAATAAAACTCAAAAACGGATTTTTGCTTACATCCGACGTTTCGGACACATGTATTGTGCCTTTTTCAAGGATCTGTGGACAATGATACATTATGTCGTGTTATGTGTTGATTATGTTGGATGTACTCACTAGCTGTGTTGCGTTTTATCGTTTGCCCACAGCATAGGCAACATTTGTCCAACAGCATAAAACGCTACAACAAGAGTATCGGTTACCAGGCGGACTTTCTACAATATTCCATTCATTTTGAAACCAGTCGAAAAAAAAATTTGTCGATCTCAGCTCTTTCTCGATTTTGTCAACAATAAATGCAGCATGGTGCTGACAAAATCGGGATATTACTGTATATAAATAAGGGCATAATGGACGAGTAAAGACAGTATTTATTTTATGATCATACAATCGTAACACTTTTCAGTTACCTTCGGCTAGTTTTGAAGTCTTATATTAGTACAAAGCGCTGCATAAATTCGTGGTGATAAAAATCATATCATATGTAAGGACAAACTTGCGATGTTCAGTAAAAATGTGTATCTTTACTTCCTCTGCAACTCTCCTGAAGACCACAATCACGTAAAACTGAAAATAAAAAAGTTAGACCAAAATAACTGATTTATTGGGTCCACTCTGAGTTAAAACTTTCAAAATCAATTTACTTAGTTCAAATGAAGAGTTAGATCAAAAGTGTCTTCGACAAAGTTGCTCAAAATAACATTTTCTAAAAGTATGCAGAAAAGCGCAACCACAAATTTCATCAAACAAAAAAGTTTGGGTCAAAATTTCGACTTAAATAAGGGCCAACCTATTCAACTTTTTTCTTAAAAGATGCAAAACTCAATTACGAATAACTTCTCTGAAGACATCGAACGTCTGAAATCAACGAGAACAGAGAAAACACTTTTTCCGGCTAAATTGTCGATTCGGTCCATTGTGCAAACCATTGAAGAAGTTCTATGTTATACACTTATCGTCATTCTCAAATGCTAAACATGTCAAACACAGTTCGAAACATCCTCAAAACAAAGAATAAGGTATGTTCTTCCAAATGAGACCGGTTGAAAAAGATTTGCTCATGATTTTGTACAGAAATTATAATTACGATAGATCAACATACACAAAATTAGATAAATTTAAAAGTGTCAATTTCAGCTGACATCGACACCGTGAGCCGTGAAGGAGTTTTCAAACTTAATATTTTGCTTTTGGCCAGCTTTGGGCCACTGGGCAGTACAACAGTGCTATTTTATACAAAATTGTTGTAACTTGTTTTCGATTGTTGTTTCGAGTTTTTATAAATTCATTTTTCTGTTGGAAATGTTACTCATTGCTTATATTTATATTAAAAAAATTCTACTCTACAGTATGGCCCTTAAAAAATGCGAAAATTGTTTGAACTCAAATTTACTATCCACAAGAGTTATTTTCAATGTTTTCGTGAGTGAATGTAATTTCTGATTACTGTAGTATATTCTGACATAACTTTGCTATCGAGGACAATTTTCGTCATAATTTTCTTACTGTCCTAAACAATGTTTAAAGAAGTTTAAAGGTTTTGTCCGCTCAAAGTTAGAAACAGCGTCTGATTATCGTATACTCTGGTGATAAACTTTGCACCTTCGAAAATCACATTTTATTGTGGAATATTTTAGTTTGTTTGGTATCAGAGGATGGATGAGTTCTTAGAGAACGTGTTTTTTATGGTCACAGAAAAACATATTTTACCAGGGTCATAATCTTGAGGGCATTTGCTTTTTTTTTTGGATTTGATATGATTTTATTTTTTTGATAAAGTTTAATAAAAAATAAATACGGAGGTCTACAACAATTTTTTGAGGATGAAATTTGTTCCTTCGGTTAGAGACAACTTGTATCAATACTAGATCATAGGTTTTGAGCAAAACAGACCAGGTGATCCAGGTATGAACCAATTCTATTATTTGATATGGGCAAATGCTAGAGACTAGGCTTGTGAAGAATCTTACCTTATCGTTGATTTTTAGAAGCTTTCATCACAAAGATGCGGTCGAGAAGGTATGCGTCAAATTTCTCTCTAGTAAGGTAAAAGTAACAGATAGAAATCATGTTCAAAGCGAAAAACTAAGTTCAAATAGATTTAACAATACAAATAATGAATAACATTTAAGTTTCGTTCACATTTTCCATATAAAAACTACTATAAAACATGATGTGACGATTTTCACTTTTTATGGGCAGGGGAGAGAAAAATCAAATTTGTATAAGTTATTCATTTCACGGCTTGACTTTGCTTGGTTTACAACACATTTTCTATTCCGTTTCATATCACACTGGGAATCTGATTACACGTGAAGAGAGCTTATTTTTCACCCTCATGTCGAAAATGTGTAATGATTTCTTCTAAACCGTTATTTTTCCTTCAATCGTCAGTATGAGCATTTATGCACAAAAGTTAGCTTAATTCTTAAAACCATTGCAACAACTACCTGGAATGCGCATAAATCCAAACTTGCCAGGATTGTCAGTTTTCATGCACTGGTGAGTCATTTGGAAAGCTAAACATTTTTCATTAGAGTAAGGTGGGGCAAAAGTTCGACCTTAGTGGTATAATCAAAGTTTCCAGGAAAATAATGGCAGTTAAAACAAAACAAATACCATACAGTGAACCTTCAACATATTGACTATAATTTTGCTGAACAAACTTGTGTCAAAATATTTACCCATTTTTAGTTATAACAGTTTCAAAATTGATTGTCTTATTCGAACTTTTTCCCCACCGGTGGGGCAAGACTTCGAATCTTGTGTGGGGCAAAAGTTCGCTGGCTAAAACACAATATATCGATTCTTTTATGACAGGCATACTTTACACCAGCCGTAAACTTAAATTTGCCGAAAAATACACACTAAATTTTCATCAAAAAATTACCCAAAACCGGGTTAATTGTAATATACTCAAAAATAGCAGTTTTTCGCAAAACTAAGTAGAAATGTAAAATTTTGGTGACAGTTTTCACACGATCAGACTAATTTAACTAAGTTTGAAGATAATATGTGGATTTTAGGCAATTTGCAAATTTTTCCGTGATTTTATACATAGGTCGAACTTTTGCCCCGCTGATTCAAACTTTTGCCCCACTATGATGATGATGATGATATAGGCTGCCATCTATTGTAGCAAGGTATCCACCAAGAGCAATGGCCTATTCTAACAAAACAATTTGTTCAAGATTGTATAACTATTCGTATTCAATCATACTCCTGTCTGAAGGGCCCAAAAAGGAATGGCAGACCCGTAAGCAGAGACACTTACGTGAAACCCGCAAGGAAAAAGAATCTCCTTCCAAAAGTAAGTTCACACGAACAGTCGTACAATCAAGCCCTTGCTTGTCAGAAAGACCCAATAGATGGGAAGAAGAGCCCGCCCTTTTTCCACGAAATGTTAGCGATAGGAAGTTGACAGTTTCACTCTTCCTATCCATCTCGCTTCAATCGGGTGCCCTGATGGTCCCACCCAACCCAAAATGCATATAACATTGGAAATATAATCAAATAACACAAGTCATCATAAAAAGATCTCACCGGTTTTTTTTATCCTTGTAGTATTTTGAAGCTAGTCGTCGCAACGATGTCGTCGAACTATTTCACCATTAGCTATAAAGTATCATTTATGCGAAACTGTTCAAAAACCGAGAAAAAAAAACAACTTCCACTCCTCCGATAAAGCGATACGAAAATCAAATCCACTTGTTGGGCTTCTCAAACTGCACTGCCCGAAAACCGAAAAAAAACTTCCTTCCGACGAACCGAAAGCCAAAATAAAACACTTCTGCTATGCGGAAACTGTACCCGCTTGCTGGGCTTCTCCAAATGAAGATCGAACGGTAGAGTTGCCAAAATCGAACGGGCACTGTATTAAATTTGCAACACTCCAATTGAACACCACTGTACATGCCCAGTTTTCTAATCGTACCGTCATCTTGCTCATACCCGCTTCTCTTTCCCGCTTCCGAAAGATCACTTTAATCAGTTGGTGTGGGTAAGACTCGCAAGCAAAAATTCTCCACACATTCACCTCTCTCACCACACCACGTCCACCCGTCCTACCTTTCACTACCACTACTACTAAGACCGCGTTCACTCATACACTAATCGCTTCTCCCGCGCATGCTGTCGCCAATCATTTTTTTTTTTCACATCAATTCCACTTTTTTAAATTCTAAATTATTAACTTTAAATCCATTTTCCAACTGAAATTTAACTTGCACTCGCGACTTTGCTCTTTTCTACGTTCGGATATGTATTTTTCGTCGATTTTACTTTGATATTTCCACATTTTTTCATTATTTGAGTACCACGTTAAAAATGCACAACCTTCCCTCAGCCAGTGCTCTTTCAGTCCTTCAAACTTTTGCCCCACTATGGGCCAAAAATTGTTTTCAAGCATTTATGCAAAAACGAGTATTGAGCAACCTTATGATAGGCCTAGAAACGCCCTTACATAAAAAATTGAAAAAGATTTTATCTTCAATTGGTTCCATGCAACGAAAGTTTGACCAAAAATTACAATATTCACGTCGAAAAACAACAAATAGTCATAACTTTTCCAAATCTTAATCGATTTTTATGATATTTGTAGTGAAAGTCTCTTACTTGAATAGCATCCGAAACCGTGACATTTATAAGATTTGTTTTGAATTGAGCTAGAAATCTTAAAAAGAAACTCTTACCCCACTCGTGCTTTTGCCCCACTTTACTCTATGAAGTACAAATATGAAGTGAAAGAGTTATTACAAGACCAACTGTAATAAATCTTTTTGTTTTCTTCGCACCGATTAATCCCTTTACCGGCAACATAATTTTAATCACATAAAACATCTGAATCGAGCTATTTCGATTTCTGATATGTGTAGACCTTTTTTCGCAAGTTATTAAGAAATTCTTCTATTTTAGAATCTGTATCGATTTTCATCATTGGACTCCTCTATGAAGCTCAGAAATGACAACATTTTATTATTTTTTACCTATGTTGCGCTTAAAAGGATCAATGGCTTCAAAACTATTTCTAAAAAAAATCATTTCTATTTCAAAACTTTTGACCAATGTGATCGAATGAACTTAAAAAAATATATTAAGAAACATGCCATATCCACATTCATATGTTTTTTGACAAATTTGTTCTACCAGTTTCAATGAATTCCGAGAATGATCAATTTTGGTGAAGTTACATTACGGCATAAATCTAGTAAAATTAGTAACTTAGAAAAACTAGAATAGATAATTCCTAAACACTCCACTTATTTCTGAAAAGAGACTTTTTTCATAAAAATATTAAAAATCGAAATTTAACTTTCGACGTTTTTGTGACTTCTCAAACTTGATAGAAAAGTTCAATCCCTTCAATCCCTGTCTCCAAAAAAATTAAAAATAACAAAATGACGTTGTTTTGTTTTCTAGATATTTATACCATAACACTAGATATTTTTACCATAACACTGAGAAGGCATTGCTTTGAAAGACATCGTTCGGCTATTTTTTGGCACACTAGCACCCTCTATAACACACAGCTCGAAGTAATCATTTGCTGGTGGTACAGCCCTCGGCGTGCATGCAATATTTTCACCATCCGTTCACTTTGAACGAATTAACATTCAAGTTGGAGTCATTTTATGTAAACAGAGATCAGCGTTGCGTTCATTTCTCCCCGAAACAGAGAAGTGATGCGAGAACCACGACAGTTGCGAGCACAGTCAATTTTCAATTTGATTGTTGAAAGCGGAATTTGGAGCAAGTGTGCCATAGGGGCAAGTGTGCCACCCCTGATTTTTGTAAAAACTACAAACTATATTTTTAATTTGAGCTGAACAATATGTTCCCTTATAGTCCATAATACAATGGTCCGAATATAACGCAAATTGCTCTATTTTTCACGTATTTACATCGACTTTTGTGAAAACCATAAAATTTCAGTGATTTCTTATAAGATTTCGTTGTTTCTAAATAGCATGGTGAGAGGTAAACAAAAAACGAATTTTTCAAACGTACTGTACATTGTGAAGCTATACAAATTTGTAAGTAATTGTGGCATTTGAACGAAAAAAATATTTAGTTTTACATACAAAATCCATTTTGGTTGAAATCTATACTTTTTGGGGCAAGTGTGCCACCTATTTGATAAACAAAAATGGTTGGGGTGAAATTCATAAAAATGTAAACATCATCAACAAAATCATGATAATGAACCAAAATGAGGCACCAGTGTAGACCAGAAGTGTAGAAAAGGAATAGCGAACATTTTTGCTCCCACAATGATTTTTTCTCCAAATATTCGATAATTACATGATTTTAGGCGTTTTAAGAACTATTTTACTTATTTTCATCAATATTTTACCCAGAGTTGCTCGCTGTCACTATCAACGCTTAAAATTTGCTGATTTGTACAGGCCGACTGTGATACAATTCGGATCAATCTACATCATATCAATGTCATGCTGTCTACTCCATCACATGTGCATTGATGGCGATAGACTATGGATATCACTGATGGGTTAAGTTTAGCCTTAATTTAAACAGTTAAAATGGCAATTTATCAGTATGATATTTTTGACAGTGTTGCAGATAGGATGAAACTATTTGTTGGTCACTGAAAAACAGTAATAGCATGGATAATTACCACGTGATCACTGATTCCGCAGTGATTATGATCTAGAGTGCGATGTCGCATCACTGCTGTTGGTTGTCAAATCAAAGTGATATTGATAGCTCGGAAGTGATAGTGATAGTTTTAGACTATCAGCCATCAGCTGATATGATTGATATTAAGCAACTCTGATTTTACCTTTATTTAGTGCTGATCTAGTGTAATATTATACAGATCCTCCATAATGAAAGAGTAATTCATATATCGCATTGAATGGAGACAAAAAAAAACGATTTTAGTTATTCGAATTGACTAGTAGAGAGTTCCACATGTGATGAACCTTGTTATAAAGCATCCCCTCATGACGGTAAACCTAAAAATATTTTTAAAATTGTCAATTAGGCTCTACTTTGTTAGCAATATTAACAAGAAATAATGAAAATTTCGATGCAAGTAGAATTACATGAATGTTCATTCGATGGCCGTCTTGCCCCATAAGGGTGGCACACTTGCCCCATAGTGTTGAAAATCAGGGTATTTTGGATGATATTTGAGGAGCTCCAAAACTAATACTTTTTGAAATTATTTTCTTTTTAAATGGCACAGTGCTTATGAAAAGATGTGAAACTAACATCGTGAGGCTGAATTGGCAGGTTTTTTGAGCTTTAGACAAAGTTAGAGAACAATTTGCTTAAGGTGGCACACTTGCCCCAAATCCCGCAACGTGCAATGGATACGATCGATTTGTCTGTGCCTGAAACATTAATTCTCATTGGCAAAAAAATAGGTGCACTAAATCGCTACATTTTTTTCATAGCAGACTCTTATCAAGGTTTTGTTTTGAAAAAGCAAGCGGTATTGAAATATTTCAGTAATTTATCAATGTCCTAGCAAATCCGTTCATTGTTAAAATTGAAATTCTTCTACCAATCGGTTGAAATTTCGATCCCTTGCCCTACTGGGTTGGTGCGGCGCTGAAAAATGTGTTTCTTTCTAGCTCTCTTCTACCTTTTGGAGAAAGGAAGGCAGTAGATCTGGAAATAGTAAATGGGTAACCGACAGGAGTCGACTGAATTCGTTTAAATTTTTGCCATTTCTCGATTACTTTTTCAAATCGACGTAAGTAACTTGCATACGGTTTTGAGAAAATTAATTCAGAAGAATCGCAACCTGTCTTCTAAAACTGTTTTAAAATGAATCACCTTTTTAACATTTTTTCGACGTGTACATTTCTTAAATTTTGCATACAATGAGCTCGCGTTCAAAAACTATGGAGTTCCTATTATTTCCCACAAAAATAATTATAACAAAATGATAAGCCGTTTCATTCAGTTACTTTCGACGTTTTTCTACCAGTGTAAAATCGACTCAAGTAGTGTTTTGTTTTGATTCGTGGATAAGTCACTTTGTCTCTTCATACAGCGGGGTGGCGAAAGTAGTGGTTAGGTTGCGAAAGTTGAAAATCTTACTTTCGTCGTTTTGTAAACCCGGAAATTAAACTTTCTAAAAGTGAAAAATCGAGTTGGTTCAGAGCGGTACGTGTAGAATTCTGCCTGCGAAACACGTAGAATCGATAAAGTAAGTTTGCATACTTTTTTGACTTGAGTCTGTATGAATAAGTTTTCGAGATTTCTTCTTTCGATTTGGCCCCGTGATGATCATCAGACTCTCGAAGGCGAACACACACCCAGCACTCCAGAAGCGAATGGGAAGCTCCGAGAGGTGCTCGATCAATGTGAGAGAGCAGCTAATTAATGTTCATGATGTAGATCTCCGGGGAGATACACCCTCTTCGAACTAGGCGGGAAGCAGCTACAGAAAGCTTTCCCGAGACGCCGCCGGGAGCTTTGGAAATAGAAATTATTTCGATTGGAATTGCGATTCCAACAACATGCAAATCATTTACTGCCAATCAATTTCCCTGCAGCCACCTCTAGCGGGTTCGAATCCATCCCTTTCGAATTTCAAGGTGTTCCTGAAATGTCAACCCAGAACAATACCCACTTCGGGCACAACCAGCAGACTGATTAAAATTGGCACGTCAAATTGCTCACTAGCAAGGCAAAACGTCGTCGTGTTCACACAAGGCCTGGCTCGATTGAGCACATTGTTTGCATGGCTTTCAACCTGTGTGCTTCAGTCATCCCCAAGCCTTCCCATGTGTTCCGTAATTTGGGGTGAAATTGATCACTTTATACAGTTTTAAGGTTGATTTTCTAAAATGTTACCATTGCTTCAAAACTGAATAGTGGAAAACAAGTACGATTTTTTTCTTTATAAGTATCATTTCAAAATGTTTGAAATTCATGTCTTGAATCTATGTGTTATCACTCTCATCTCAATTTTGTTAAACTAAATTAAGATTTCTTTAACATTTTATTACACTGCGCAACAAAAATGACATTTTTGCGTGTCTCAAGGATCAAATTATGTGTCTCCAGTAGATTTGGGTTTGCTGAATCTGATACAGTTCTCAGAAATTTCCCAGCACGTCACAATTTTTAGGTGCAGGTCGCCAAAGTTGTATAAAACATTAGTTTTATTGATGTTTACCTAAAATTTGAAGTATATTTAATCAAACTTTTTTGTGATCTTATCCACCCAGCATGCAAAAAAGGACTTAAACTTTTGTTTTAGATATATTTTGATTGAAATTTCACGATTAAATTTAGATTAAACCGATTTTTTAACATGCTTGCAGTCTCCATACAAAATTCTTCGATTCTCTTAAAGGGCAAAATACAATACTTTTCTAAACCATCAAAAATTAACTTTTCCGCATCAAAAATATTATAAACTTTGATGATAAGTATTGTTATACACATAAAGTTTGAATTATGTGGCAAATTAAGCTAATAAATTGCCTTACAAGCTGGCAAACTTGCATGCAAGTTGGCTGAAATAATCAATTTTTGCATTTTCAACAACCAATATCTCAAAAACTAGACGTGCTATGATATTTCTGTAAACGGCAATGGATTCAGCAACCCTTTATTAAGTAAATACAGATATTTTGATGCTGGAGACAAAAACGTGTTCCTCAGTGTTATCAACATATCACATTCTGTTTGCCATAACAGTTTAGAAATTTTATAGGTGAGTTGATTTCACCTGAATATAAGAGAAAAAAAAAGCTTTCAATTAAGTTAACCCAACTTAACCTAGATACATAATGCACGTGGCAATGAAAATTGTAACGACTATTGTCTAAAATTATTGATATTTTTTATCAACATTATCCAATTATCAACATTGGATATTCTATGTAACATATTAATACATTACCGAGGAAGAACCTTCACAATCATTTTCAAAAAAATATTTTGAATCTTGTTTAGAGCTTTCTTTTTGGTATTACAACATCTAGTCCATATTGGTACAGCATACAACATGGCCGACCTGATTTTTTTTTAGGATCAAATGCTTTTTTAAGACAAATCCTTGACTTGTTGGAACTCCTCTAATTGTGACATTGACAACATGTCTACTTAAAGATTTCAAATAAAGAACACTACTTAAAGGTCTTAAACAAAGAAGACAATCAACATTCATTTACTACATTGATACTGCTGCCCTCCTGATAAAACATGAAATCGTTTGCTACGGTGACCAATTCCACCCAAATTTACGGTACCTACCTACTCTCGAGCTAATCGGCCAGCCTCGAAAGCCTGACATTAACGCTTCCAAATGCAAATTTGTGGTAATTTGAGCAAATTGTTAACTTGCATCGTTGCGCGCCGACTTCGGGGCCCGCATTCTTAGGAGTGCATCTGAAGAGGCGTCTCTCGTCGAAGCAACAACGTGATTACAAATTGGAGTTTGGCTTCAGAGAGAGAAGGGATTTGCAGCAAGAGAAGAAGGTATGTGGTGGTGGAAGACGAGGAACCTTGGAAGTGCACCATGTGATTATCGCTAGATATACTGTATGTTGTATGCTTCGGGTGCAACAACAATAAACTTGTCATTGGATAGATACATGAAGGGATGTAATGGTGTCTTTGCCATTTTCTTGGAATTGTTTGTTTGCTTTTTCGTATCTTGGCGCCATAGGCTGGATGATAACAACAAGAATTGCCTTCACCAAACTCCAAGCGAACGTGGAACAAACCAATATCGAGTATTCGAACAGTTTATTCAAATTGAATATATTTTAGAAAAATTTTCTTCCAAGTTTTGATGTGCATAAAAAAGATTCTTTTTACTGCTGGATTTCATCCCAATAAGCGTTGTGAAATATAATCGATCCACGTCGCAAAAAATCGACTGTTCATCATCTCCTCATCATATGCCTCGCCTTTTCGCATCGAAATTGAAACCCCATATATTCACACAAACCTTCCGGGGGTGTATAGATTTTAATTGAAATAAATGTTTTATGGTCGCGCTAAATTTTCGCATTATTGCCTAAGCGGCTGGGTTTACCCGTTGTTTTCACCCGTAACCAGTCATTTTTTATAGACTTCTTAAACTGTCTTCTTCCCCATCGTTGATTTCTTGCATGCGAGCGATGTCTACGTCGTCGCTCCCACATAACTTCTCTCGTACCCATCGATAGCAATATGGGATTTTAATTTATAGTTGAACAATTATTTTTTATTGCACCGAACCCCCAGCATAGGCCAGAGCAAGTAACTGGTGGCCGATTGAGGCAAAGTCGTTTCCCCCCGCGAGAGATGATGGATTGGATGTATGTTTTTCTTCGCCTTCATCTCAAACTTTCCTAGGTTTATCTCGCAAATTCACATTTTACATGGCTGAAAGCATCCTTAACAAACGAACCACCAGCAAACGGTGAATTATGGCGAAATTAAGGGAGGACGGACCGTTGCGAAATTCCACTGGGAAACACATTAGCCGAAGTGGACCAACCCTTCCTCTGGGTTGGGAATAACTCAGGACGGTCATAACGTTTGGTGTGGGTGCGCGCGTTTGCATTCGTTTCTGGGTTTATTGACAGGAGGCCATGGGCTAAGCCAGGATTTCCATCAGGGGGATGAACTACCTTAAAGGAATTATTCACTAAATTCTCACAAAATTACAATTTGAATAATATGTAAGCTTTAGAAAAACCAAGATTTATGTTAGTGTGACATTGGAACATTTCCAGAAACCTGGAGGAAATTTTCAGAACCCCACTCAGTGCTAAAAGAGGACTCATGATACCAAACATTACCGCATGGAGTTAATTGCATGATTTGCGGAGGTTTTTCTCACGCTAAGGACGTCTGTCTTGTGAAGGGAAGTACCAAAAAATATGTATGCGCAAATTTCGGGGGAACCATAAGTCTAATTTTTGGGATTGCCCTTCACGCAAATGATTCCTTGAATCGTTGAGGGTCGTACCAGCGTTTTTTCGTAGCTGGAACTGCCCAGGCAGAATCTCAAACAATTCTCATTTTTCAGTTAACGATCGCTTGCCTAATAATCATACCCATTAGGTAGATTGGACCGTTGAGTAATGGTTCGAATCATTTAAATACGAACGAAAATATCCAAGGAAATTCCCATGCAAACTATGACGCAGTTAGTTTCAGTTCCTCTCCTTCAAATTTGAAGAGGAGACATGGAAGTACCCATGCTTATGTCGTCGCAAGTAACCATTATTCCGTCTTTTTATCAACGGAAAATGTTCCTACTCCTAATAACACGTCTCCCTCTGATTTTGATTTTCTAACTAAGAATTGACTCAAATGATTGATGCAATGTTCAAAACCACCTTAATAGTTGAAGCAGCAAATTGTTATAGGATTGCGTTTCTCAAATGGATCAAAATATTTTTTCTATATTTTGAATTGGAATGCTCGTTCTTTGAATGGTAAAGAGGACGATCTGTTTAATTTTCTAGCAGCTAATAACAAACATATAGCAGTTATTACTGAAACTAATTTGAAACCTGGATTCAAAGTTAAAAGAGATCCAAACTATTTTGTTTATTGTTATGATTGACTGGATGGAGCATGTGATGGAGTTGCTTTCATCATTCATAGGCGTATAAAACATAAACTTTTTTCTACATTTAAAACTTGAAAGTTTTTTGAAAATTTAGGTATTTCTGTTGAAACACAGCTTGGTAAATATACTACATACCTGTCTAATGAACTTTTCATTGAACTGGGCAGCAAGATATTTTGCTTCAGACTTGCGGAAATTGACTCGCAATAAGTCAAACTTTTTTGTCATTGGTGATTTTAATGCAAAACATCGCTCATGGGATAATTCTCAAAGTAATTCTCAACTCAATACCCTGATAGCCCAATTTGTTTTCCTCTTCTAGAAACCCTTCTACGATTGATTTAGTTTTATCTGGCTATTGTCAGCTTTGTAGCCGACTGGTTGCAGACGCTGCTTTTGATTCTGATCATGTCCCTGTAACATGTCAAATATCCCATGAAGCGATTGTCAATCCTATCAGCTCCACTTTCAATTACTTTCGAGCCGAATGGAATACATATGAAACATACATGGATAGTAATTTTGAAGTTAACTGATAACTCTTTTATGGGTTTCTTTCTTTCATTGGCCTAAAAACTTACATAAATTTCTTCTTGTAGTGCTACAAAATACCTGAAAGTATTTTATTAAATAACACAGGATAAATTGCTGCATGAATCGTTGTAAGATTATTTGATGTAATGCTAGAAGAATCCGAAAAGGCACAACTGAAAAAAAACATTCGAGATACATCCATTTAGAAATTCCTGTAAATTACCTAGAGTGAATGCTCGACACAGTTTTTTTTTTAAATTTTCAGAAATATACCCAAAAATATTGAAGACAAAAATTGAAAGTTGAAAAAAATCTCGTGGGAATCCCTACTTAGAAAATCATTTGGGGTGGTCCTTTAAGTAGATTTCTGCAGCAATATGTCAAAGATGTTTAAAAGAATACCTGGCAGAACTTCTAAACATTATTCGGTCTAGCCAAGGATTCTATTGCCTTAGAAAAACTGGTGTAAAATTGTCATAAGATGGCCTGTGTTCCTTCGCATTGCTTGATTCCAGGCAATGAGAACGCAGACTCGCTTGCCGAGGTGGGCGCTTCGGAAATCGCCTTCAATGATTTTTTTTTCAATGGCTCGTCAACATGCGTTGGTCAGCTGGCAACAAAACTGGGATGCCGGAGAATTGAGCAAGGTGGCTACATTCTATTCTCCCGCAAGTATTGACGAAAGCATGGTTCAAGGGGTTGGACTTAAGTCTAGATTTTATTAAAGAAATGTGTCGTCTTATGTCCAATCACTACTCTCTGGTAAGGGTATGCGAAATACCGAATGATTCCGTCAAATACGCTTCGAAACGAAATTCCGCGGAATTCCACGGAACTCGCACAGGCGAAATTTGTATTTTGCTATTTCGTTTCGTTTCGCCAAATTGTTAAAATATTTCCACGGAAAAAAGAAAACAAACGGAATAAAACGGAATTTCGCGAAATTCGAGGTTAATATCGAACAAAAAAATGCAAAGCGTTCGTTTCTACTCCTAGCAGTTACAGTCAAAAATGGGTCCGTATTATGGATCAAATCGCCTCATATCATGGATAAGAACACTATAACAGCAAATTATCTGCGAGACAAACGAAGGGTGTGCTAGTGAAAGCAGACGTTTTGGCGTTTCTTTAGGAATCGTCTTATCTTAGATTCATAACTGTGGTATGGGTTTCAATGCCCCACAAATATGAATCAACGCTTCTAGGCATATGAATGACATTTTATTTCCTACGAATGAAACAAATGTGTTTAAGCATGTTATTGTTAATTGCGATGCTGTATAGATTTGTCGTTCGCGTAGGTAAAATGGGTTCTGCATAATTGCTACTCTATTTGATGAGATATTCTCCGTTTAATCCAACTTTGATCCATATCTGTGTGCTATCCATAATTGTTGGATGACTGTAGTATTGACTGGTCCGCAGGATATGATAAACTGCAATGCCGTTGTAAAGTTTCCAAAAACGCCCATTTGCCCTAAATTCCTCGCGGCGAATAACCCAGGAAAGGAACAACTGCGTTTGATGAACTACCGCAATATTATCTTCCATACGAATGAAGAGAGCCCCTCCGGGGAACATCACGTGTTCTTTTAAGCAAATCCGTTAATATATCGCAAAAATTGTTTGTACACAAATATCAAAAAAAGCTGCGGAGCGTGAGTTCCTGATGTTCTGGATTTGCTCAGGTGGTGCAGATTATTGATGCGCGCATTAGTTCTCTCTCTTGCTTTCCCGCTATGACGTCACTTTTAACTCTGCATAAGAACAGCGGGAGAATAGAAGAGAAAACTAATAGCACGCATCAATGAGTTGAGGCTCTCCGCGATTTCGTTGTTGTGTCATAAAACTCTAACATTTAGCAGCGAAATCGCAGCGATTGTTTGTCGCTGTCGCCGTAAAAAATCGCGTTGATTTGGGTGATCCAAAGCCACACCTCAAATCTTCAAGAGCACAAATCTAAAGAACCAGACGTCCATTCAAGCTGAAAACTCTATCGATTGGTTACTCGATGGCCAATCGATCAAGTGTTCAGCTTGAACCGTTGTTGGGTTCGTTAGATTTGTGCTCTTGAAATTCTGAGGTATGCCTTCGATTTATATTCACCTTAAACAAGGAAGATGTATACATTATTTTATATCGAAAAATGAATCTAGGTTTATTCACGCTGTACCACACCACCAACTCCTCTCTCCACTTATAACGTGACATAGTTTCCTCACAACCCCCAATTAAAAAAAATGCGAATATTGATAATATATCATTACAAGTATTGGAAGCCAAATGCCGCAAGGCAAAGGTTTTAACCCTTTCAATACCGACATCAAGTTTCAAAATTCTCTAGTTTCGCCACACGCTATGTCTGAACCAGACGATTATAAAACTCGAATGTATATCGGATTTTTGTTTTGCTAGAGATCAGTATTTGATCCATATTTTCATAATCGGAAGGTTTTAAAATATTCTATCGGTGAAATTTTGATTTTTTACACTTGTCAGCTATTTTTCATACTAAAACCCATGAAAACATACCGATAGAATATTTTAAAACCTTCCGATTATGAAAATATGGATCAAATACTGATCTCTAGCGAGAAAAAATCCGATGTACATTCGATTTTTATAATTGTCTGGTTCAGACACAGCGTGCGCCATCTTTCGATCGATTTTGATGATTTGTTTTAGTAAAAATCACAAATCAGTTATAAATTTGATTCATGCATTGCAAGCAACATCAAAATTGGTTCTGGATTTAGATTCAAGTTTGGTGGGGTACCTAGGGTATTTCACAATAGAAAAGCGCAACAATTTTTTTTCGATTTTCGCACATCTAGATCTCGAAGAAAAAAAAATAAGCCAAACATGAAATTTAGCTCATTGAAAGACGGAATGTCTGAACGAACATGGGTGAACTTGTCAATCTTATTTGCGGTTCCTCTATGCTATGTAGTCCAGGTTCAAAACTTTTTTTTCGAAAATTTCGAGGCTCAAAATTCAGTGAAAATGTGATTTTGTAGTCAGTTTTAAACAAAGAATCTGAAAATGAAATAATATCAACAATCCTTAATTTTGCCAGAAATCGTTCAGAAATAGGATCATTTCTCCAGTATTTGCTCTACAAAATAATAGAAATACCTTCAGTATTTTCTACAAGGTTTATTCTAAAACTTGCATCCATCCAGATTTGATCCCTCCAAGAATTAATTCACAGTTAATGCAAGGCTTTTTCAGAAAATTTCTTAGGAACTTCTGAATTAACCCCAACAGGCAATCCTGGTTAAGTTGCTGTCGCAATATCTCTTGGAGTTTATTACTTTTGCAGTTCTTTTAAATTTATCTTGATTGATTTCTTAGGTATGTGTTGATTGATTTTTGAAAATTTAATTTAATTCAATACTCCAGCAAATATTCCAGTGATTCCTCTGTTCTACTTATTTTTCTTCTTTTTTCTTGCGTTGTGTTCCAACTGGGACAGAGTCTGCTTCTCAGTTTAGTGTTTTCATGATCACTTATCGACTTGTGTCCCCAATCACATTCATTTAAGCCACAAAGCATAAAGTACTGCCGAAAAAATGAATATCATTATTCCATGTTTTATGGTATATATTAGCATAACATCACATCCACATGATTAAAAAAAAAATTGTAAGGCGTTTCTAAAAATCAAATTAATTTTAGAATCCTCTCAATATTTTTGAGATTGTTTTAAATGTTTGTAACTGCTTTTCGACCCACTTCTTCAGGTATCAGGTATCAGAAGGCCGGCTCCAAAGGCACGTTCCCCACCAGTTGGGAGATTTGTGCCATCGCCATATTTGAGCCTATTTCATCATCTACCCGATGGGAGAGGAAAGGAAAGGGAAAGATGGGAGAAAATAGGAGTGGGGTCCCTTGAAGAGGGAAAATTGCATAAGCGAAATGAGAGCATGTAGCTCCATACCACAATGGGTTCGAACAGCGCCCTAAAAAGGGCACTGCAAAACGCATGAGCGTAAAGAGAGCCTATAGCTCATTACCACAGCGGGTTAAGAATAACAGGATGTCCTGAAGATTCAGGCTTCTGTATTCAGTTTCACTTAATAAGTGTTTACCAAGTAATTGGAATCGCATTTGCGCAAAAACTGGGCAGTTACATATCAGGTGATACGAAGTTCCATAATCGGAGTCACAACTATCACACACAAATGAGTCAGCACGCTGAATATTTGCCATGTGATAGTTGAGTCGGCAGTGGCCTGTCAACGCTCTGACCAAGAGACTGCAATTCTGCTTTGACAGATTTGTTAAATACTTCGCCACCTTCCAAACTATTCCACTATTCTGACCAAGAGACTGCAATTCTGCTTTGACAGATTTGTTAAATACTTCGCCACCTTCCAAACTATTCCAATATTGCTTGTGCTGAGTTGCCGCCCAAGAGTTTATCTGAAGCTTCACCCAGCACTTCGAAATTGGAATAGCCGGCTCAGGGCCAATGAAGTCGTGCGATGCTCCATCGCGAGCTAGCTCATCAGCCAATTCATTTCCAGCGATGGAAGAATGGCCAGGTACCCATACAAGGTTTACAGAGTTGACTGGATTCAGTTCCTCAATTTGAGTTCGACATGCGATAACAAGCTTCGACCTTGAGTTGGCCGAAGCGAGAGCTTTTATAGCAGCCTGACTATCTGAACAGAAGTATATGACTTTACCCATTACGCGCTGTTGAAGTGCTGATTGCACTCCACACATAAGAGCAAATATTTCTGCCTGAAAAACGGTGCAGTTTCTACCAAGTGAGTAAAACTGATTCAGCCTTAGCTCACGAGAATATACTCCTGCACCAGCTCTACCTTCAAGAAGGGAGCCATCAGTGTAACATACTATATTGTTTGATATACTTCTTTCCAAATAGCCAGACTTCCACTCTTCCCGTGAAGGGAATTGTGTGGTAAATGTCCTGTAAGGAAAGTTCCAAGCAATTGTGAGAGCAAGGACAATTTTGTCCCAATTCACCAAAAGTGGAAACAACGAAGTGTGTGTAGATCTACGATTCACTGGATTTTTCTCCAGTAGATCCAGTACCCATAAACGGTAAGAGCAAGAAAGTGCTTCTTGTTTAAGATATATGTGTAGTGGCGCAACGTTGAAAAGGGCCTCGAGCGCTGCTGTGGGAGTTGTAGAGAACGCACCAGACATCGCCATCAAGCACATCCTTTGGAGATGGCCCAATTTTGATTGGATTGTTCTCACTTCGCCCTTTTGCCACCACACAAGACATCCATATGCCAATATTGGTCGAACAACTGTTGTGTAAATCCATTTGATATATTTGGGTTTGAGGCCCCAAGTTTTACCAAAGGTTCGCCGGCATTGACCGAAGGCCATACAAGCTTTTTTGACTCTGAAATCAATGAGAGCTGTCCATAAAAGTTTGGAATCTAGAATGACTCCGACATACTTTACTTGATCAGTCACATTAATCTCAGTGCCAAAAAGACGTAAAGGTCGAATTCCATCGCGGTTTCGTCTTTCCGTAAAAAGAACAATAGATGTTTTATTCGGGTTAACCGAAAGGCCATATTGGCGACACCAACTCTCGACTACCTGAAGAGCACTTTGCATCAGGTCGAATAGGGTGCTTATGCTTATGCCAACTATCAGAGCTAGATAGTCGTCGGCAAATCCATAAGTTGGAAAACCGCAATTATTGAGTTGCCTCAATAGCGTATCTGCTACGAGATTCCACAAAAGTGGTGACAAGACTCCCCCTTGGGGGCATCCGCAAACACTCAATTTTCGATTCGCTGCTTGACGCAATGTCGAGAAGAGATGTCGGTTTTTGAGCATTTGATGAATCCAATTGGTAATCATTGTAGGTAGCCCATGGCTTTGTGCGGCTTCCAAAATGGCATCGAAAGACACGTTATCAAAGGCACCCTCAATATCCAAGAAAACACCCAAGCACGATTGCTTCTGAGCGAATGCTTTCTCGATATCGTATACAACTTTGTGTAAAAGAGTCACAGTGGACTTTCCAGATTGGTAACATGTTGATTCATCTTTTGGAGTCTATTACTTTTGCAGTTCTTTTAAATTTATCTTGATTGATTTCTTAGGTATGTGTTGATTGATTTTTGAAAATTTAATTTAATTCAATACTCCAGCAAATATTCCAGTGATTCCTCTGTTCTACTTATTTTTCTTCTTTTTTCTTGCGTTGTGTTCCAACTGGGACAGAGTCTGCTTCTCAGTTTAGTGTTTTCATGATCACTTATCGACTTGTGTCCCCAATCACATTCATTTAAGCCACAAAGCATAAAGTACAGCAAAAAAAATGAATATCATTATTCCATGTTTTATGGTATATATTAGCATAACATCACATCCACATGATTAAAAAAAAAATTGTAAGGCGTTTCTAAAAATCAAATTAATTTTAGAATCCTCTCAATATTTTTGAGATTGTTTTAAATGTTTGTAACTGCTTTTCGACCCACTACTTACTTGTTACATTTAAATTAAACCCACTCATTGCCTTGTGTGAGTGTCAGATATGTTGAAATGAAACCTTATAAAGATATTAAGAAGATTACAAACAAACAGAAAATAGTTTTACCAAAACATGTAAGGATTCCGCTGAGCAACGCTAAGGTTTCCATATGGTAGAGGATTAAAATAGACGTTTTTATGCCTATTGTCAAATTTCCAGTTTTAGACAAGAAAAAAAAACTTTAACGTGTATTCCGCGAAACAAATTCAAAAATTTCGTTTCGTTTCGAAAAATTCCGTGAGATATTTGATTTCGTATCGAGTTACACGAAACATTTTTAAATTTCGTTTCGTTTCGTCATTATCAGCGCAAGATATTCCGCGTATCGTTTCGTTTCGTATCGACATGGAAAAAATCCATACCGCATACCCTTACTCTCTGGGCTCTCATTTTTATCAAATAGGGCTCACAAATACACTCTTAAAAATAATGAAAATTACTGCGGACTTAATTCACATTATGACTGAATGATGTAAGTGATGAAATGGCGAAAAAATGTGTTCTGAAAGATGTATTGAACGAGAAATGTAATTTTACATGATGAAGGACATGAAAACGATGCCACTATGATTGACATTTCCCGAATCAGACACCATCGTATTTAAAATGTGACACAAATCCACGTCATTTGGCTCGCTTCTTTTATGCGCATCCAAAAGACGTAAAATCACATGATTTTTTCGGAGTGTGTAGCAATAACTGCAACTGCAGTGCAGATTACCAAGATGTCAACAATTTAGTTTGGAGATGCACTAAATATACGGTATTGCAAGATCCAATTTTCGTGCATTCCTCAGGGAAACAAAAAAGAAGATATTAGAGTGTTGGGTAAACTTGACTTTGTGTATATGAAGCTTATGAAATCTAGAGGACTCGGCTCCATAATGCTTCATGGCGCATGAGACCAATAAATAAATTGTTAAGTAAAACAAATGTTTATTGTGTGTTGTAGTTTTTGGTTTTAGGCTTACGGATTTTTCTCAGAAATGCTTCTAAACATTTTGTATGAAATTACCCATAAAACCCATAGGAATTTTTAAACAAAACTAGTTGAGTTTTGAAAAGAATCTGCTCTAAGGATCAGTGCCGGATTTGGGCTTTGGGGGCCCGGATCAGATGTCATAAGGGGGGGCCCTTCACAAACTTTCATATTGAATTGGAGTTGAGTAGAGACCGATATGGTCGATCTAAAGATATGAGGGGCCCAAATCCAAAGTGATGAAGTGACGTTTTCGGGTACACTGAAAAATTCGACTGTTTTCAAGCTTTGAGGTCATTTTTCCGTCCAATAGGAAACATTTTACAATTCGTAGAAGAGCTCCTTTTTTGGCTTTGACTTTGACTTTGCAGAAACATGCCTACTTTTAAATATTCACATTTCAAACTATTCCAAATTAAATATTTTGGCATTTTTTCCCAAATCGTATATTTTTAATAGCTTTCAAACTCTAGAATAGAATTTATTTAATTTCCCATAAATCAAATAACAAGTTATTTATAAGATGTATTTCAAATTTCAGGTCAATCGGTTCGTTAGCTCTAATACAGTTTCCTAAACTTGACCATTTTACTTTATTCTTGACAGTACTGAACATTCTCTGGATTACATTGAAAGTTTACTCTAAGCCTTCGCTGCATTCAAAAAATTCATCAACTACGGCATACAAAATATATATATTTAAATTTTAAAGCAGGGTTTCTCAACCGGTAGTCCGCGGACCCCTAGGGGGCCGGCACGGCTTCTCAAGGGGTTCGTGAAGCCATTTGTAAATACGTCTAGTTTTTCTGGATTGATGAAGGAATATTCACTTCACTTGTTTTGCAACAATGAGTTTTAAGACAAATTTCAACTTTTGATACACCAAATCAAAATTTAAATTATTTTATTTTTCCTTCAAAAAAGTCAAATACTGATAAAATATATGTTTTTTAATTCCATGAATAAGAGATTGCAAATTTTATTTTACCACATTACTGGGGCTTGAATAGTTTTCCAGTGTTTATATGAAAATGAGAATTCAGTAGAGATATGTAAAGTTTAATTTCCACCTTCCTCTAAAAATTTCCAGGATCACCTATAAGCGCGATTGAAGAAATTCGAAAATCTCTACTGTTCTCACGGAATTTTCCCAAATCTAGCTGCAGAATTTTTATGCAATTTTTGATTTATAACTGTAATGTAGCTAAGAAAATCAGCGAATGTTCTTAACTGTTATTTGATAAGGTTTCCAAGTACTGCTGGCGCAATGTTTTAACATTTTTGTTTCCAAAGCCCGTATGCTGGGTCCTATTTTCTCAGCACGTTTCTTAAAATATTCAAAGCAGCATCCAGGAGTGATGCGGCCCTTGGGCCACATCCGGCATGTGACTCCAGTTTGTACGGCCCGCGGAGAGATTGAAGATTTTTCTACTTGTCTGGTAGTCTGGTCATAATAACAACCTCTATACCATGACTGCCATGAGTATTCAATGAACAACACTTTGGCATGTTCGTTCCAAATTTTTGGACATAATTTTCACGGTAAACTAAAGCTGGCTTCTCATGATGAAGATGCAAGATACTATCATAAATCATAAATCAGGGGGCCTGGGGCATTTGTCCGCTTGGCACCCATGCAATTCTAAATTAAATTAAATTAAAGGAGTTATTCATGGTTTTATAAGAAGTATACTAGGAGAAATTTCAAAAAAAATCTCAGAGAATTATTATTTTTAAATAATAATGCATTCATCTAAGGATTATAGGAAATTTTCTACTAAAACAATCTTAACTAATCCCATAACAATTGATGGCTATACAGTCGACTATCCATAACTCGATATTCAAGGGACCATCGGCTTCTAGAATTATCGAGTTATAGAATATACTGACACAAAAAATCACAAAACCAGAGGAACAAAATTCTGTATTTCCAATACATATGTGATCACTTCTGTAAGAAAGCAATATTATTTTGTTAATAGTGTTTTACAAACTATTTTTTGAAAACATTTTTCGCAATGCTCGAAAAATCACGTAAGTTTTTGTTGAAAATATTTATTTTTATTTTCATGTTTTTCAACTTAAATTATAACTTATTCATATACCTTCAAACAAGAATTAGACCAAATAGACTCAAAAATGAATGATTTTAAAAAGATATCGAAATATGGGGGGAAATTTATCTCTTACGTGACATAGACTAGCGAAAAAAAAGTTATTTTGAACAACTTTGTCGAAGACACTTTTGATCTAACTCTTCATTTGAGCTAAGTAAATTGATTTTGAATGTATTAACTTAGGATGGACCCAAAAAATCAGTTATTTTGATCTTTTTTGTTTTCAGTTTTACGTGAATGTGGTCTTCAGAAGAGTTGTAGAGGAAGTAAAGATACACATTGTTGCTGAACATCGCAAGTTTGTAATTCTTGTGATTTTGAAGTTATAAGCAAATTTAAGTGAAAAACTATGAAATCTCTAGATGCCCATAACTCATGGACTTGGTTCGATAAAATTTTTCTTTTAGTGGCATTCGAAAGGCCATACAATAGGAAACTTTTGCTGTAAAATCTGTGAGAACGTAATTTTTGTAAATTAAGAAAATTCGTTATTACTCTTGAATAGTTCCACATTATGGATGTCGACATACTTGTTTAATCTTCTACCAATATCTTTTCACCGCGAGACAAAAGAGCAAATCTAGTTTTAAGTAACAGTCGTATATTTGCTCCATATATAAGGATCGTATCATCGACCAAAGATGACTCCCAAGTCATTTTCCTTCCTCACTAATAAACAACCTTCCCGTGGTGATTGTGGAGATGCAGAAGTATTCTCGGTCTCTAGAAGCAACAGGCATTACACACTAACATTCCTTCCCCATCCAAATTAACTGTAAGGTTTGACCGGCGTCTTTAATGATCAATAATATGAGAGCTGCTGAAATGTGCACTACCAGAGTAAGCGGAAAGTGCCATTCCTAATTCATTTGGATCGAAGTGCAATTATAGCCATTTCCGATGGATTACGGAGTAGCAACCATTGAAATGCTTGACTGTGTCTAAAATGCTATGCTGCAGAAGCCTGATTTTACTTTCACTGGACAGCAAATTTATCATGACCCATTATTAAATCAATATGAATTCAGGTGAAGATCTTTAAGCAATTCAGGCAAATCCCCAAATCAGTTGATGACTGGCTACGCCCATGCACAAGGCAGCCATACCTGTCTTGTTCGCAAGTGATCCGTACCCTCGAAGGAATCGTATTTCACTTGACCCCCTTGGCGAAAGCATTCCAATTTCGGTGACCTTTCGTCAGATTGATAGGGCTAATGAATTTGCGTTTCGGAGAGAGGCGGGGACCAAACGCAATCGATTGAGTTGACGACGACGTCAAGAACGTCAACGTCATAATCATCAATCTGAGATGGGGGAAAAAAATGGCGATGAGTGTACATTATGGTCCTGTTTAATCTATTGCTTGTTTTTGTTGCTGACGTTCTGCCATCCCCATCGATTTTAATTGACAGCTGCCGGACCGGTAGTAAATACTAATTAAGCATTGATTGAAGTAATTTATCACATGTTTGCCTTCACCAGGTAGTTGTTAAGATGATTGATTGGATCTCCGAGAACAAAACGCTCGGCCTTCCACTTTTGACACAGTAGTCTAACATTCTTATATTTAAACATGTATAGTGAACTGAAATTTGGATTGGATTTGGATAAGTTTGCACTTTGGTTAGTAATCGAATGGTGATCGTATCAAGATATGGATATTTCCGAAAGATTCGTTAGAAATGTCTTTAGTTCAATCATAAGTTGAAGTGCTTTGCAAAGGCACTTCACGTAATCATTTCGCTGTGACCCATTAACAATGTGCAAAGTTTAGCACCTTTAGGTGTTTTGAATGCCACCGCTGTAATTTCTGAACTCTGTATCTTCATCGTGCACCACACCAGCGAAAGTGCTGCTCTGAAAAACCATTAATCTAATCGGTGGAAGTTACCCGAAGGCACAGTTCGCTATAAGCTTCCCTCAGAAGCACCCACAGTTTGGTCAGAAAATTCCTCTGAGACAGCAATCATCCCGTCGCACAATGGGGCAGAAACTTATATTGTTTGGAAAAAATCTCTAGCGATCTGGAAATGCGTCCCAGAGGTTTAATGTCTAAGACAAATGTCTTGAATGAATAAGAGATTTTCTTGACGGTATTAAATTTGACCTAGACGACACAAAACTTATCCAGATTTGTTTGATATTTTTGTATATTTCTAATAAAAAAACACTCTTCAAACTGATGTTTCTGAAAAATATTTCGAAGCTATGCTCTTAGAGTTTTGAGAATATCTCTATTTGACAGGCAATATTTTTTTGCCTTTGAAAAAATCTTTTTAAACATTGCTTCAAAAAAAAAAATTCTGTAAATTTATTCTTTGAAATTTTAGAAGCTGTAATTTATTTATTTTAAATTCATTCAAAATGTAGAAAATATATGGAATTTTCAGACTGCCATTAATTTAAAAATTGCAACAGTTCACTGCTAATTCTTCCTCTGGTACACAGAGAATATTCATGAACAACGACAGGCTATTTACGTTTGAATTACTAATAAAAATTGGTTTTCTTAATACTACAATACGACGACAGCATTAGTTGCATCTAGAGTTACTGTGCACGTGCTGTCGCCTTAGGTGCAGGTGCCTCTTTGCTTGCCAGCGCACGGGAGCGCAGTACATTGTGAGACCTTTTTTGGTGCGCCTCATTTTGCTCATACACCTGTACAGATGCAATTTCTTTTCAGAGTTAAATTTCCATTTTTGTGTGGTATGCCTAAAAACAGTTATCCTGACTACATTTAGCATCTACTCAAAGACATGGTCCACAAAGTTTACTATATTCCTGGTATGTATAAAGAAACCTTTTAGAACATACATACGTTAGCGAAGAACTGTCAATTGATGTTTGTTTCTCGTCTAATCCATCATATGTGTTTCACGAATTTGGAATTTCAGCTTTAATACTGAATCGCTTTTGAACATCTTGATTTCATGGCAATCATCCCAGCCATCATGTAATTTCTAGCCTAGGATTGAGATTCCAGTAGGATTACTAAGATTTTGAATAAATAATTTAGAAGTTTTGGATTTTTATATTTCTACTGGAAATGATAACAGCATGTTGATTTCCTTTTATAAATATGGGATACCATGTCAGTTGTTTCGGTGGTAATCTTGGTGTCCCGCTCGTGCTCCTGAAATTCTGGTAGTATTCTTTGAATTCCAAATTAGTCTTTTAGAAGCATCATCAGAATATCCAACTTCTCTTTGAATTTCGAAGATTGTCATAATTAAAAATAGATTTACTAGAATTACTAGAGTGACAAACACTTACATATGACGTTTGGAAGTTTTGTCCAACCAATGTAGGTTTTGCTCCATAGTGCGTCGTAACACCACCGTAAATGAGCACCAAAGAACCTCCTGTTGCGTTCGATTCTCACGTGTATCGTGTCCTAGTGTCAGTGCTTGAGACCATCGAAGGTATTCTTGAGTTCATAAATCAAACGACACACGATGCGCCAGTTGCCAGTTGCTGGCGCTGCTGATTGCAATTGAATACAGTTCTGTGACAGAGACATCGACTGTAATTTTGTAGGAGTCTGTTGCCAGTTCTGGAATCGAACACGACAGTTGCATTCAATCTAATCCTCCGAAACTCTGGCAACACTGCCGCGAGTTTGAACGATACAAACTATCGATAGCTAATCGATTGTTCTCTCTACTTCCTTCATTTTCCCTCCCTCTACGCTCGAACCATGTCGTAAGATATTCAAATGATTGGTGGATAATCGTAAGCAAATAATATATCATTTCGAGTCTCCTTTTGCTTTTCTTCCTCGGCTGCTCATCATTGATGGTGGCATTGGTACCTATGGTCCGGGACATAGGCTCAGAGGCGGGAGATTTATCGATAAACAAACCTGAGCGATCATTATTATTTAAATTGAAAACTCCGTATGCTGCCTCGCTGCTGATCAGTTGTGCGAGCTTTGTCACGGCCTGCGCCAGAGATGATGCACTTCATCAACAGGGCTCAATAGGGGTTTTGCTTAGCCGTTTCGCGTGTCCTCCCCATACAATGGCCACTTCTACAATGTAAACAGATGGAACGGATGATAATTTTTCATCCACTTACTGATTCTTGCGGTGATCTATTCTGAAACAGTGTCCCACTTTTAAACGGCATTTGCGGACATGTGCTAACGTTACTAGGTGATGGAAGAACGTCAGGGCTGGCGTGGTTGCCATCGCTAGTTCATCTACACTTAGTTTGATGAATTTGGACTTTACAAGAACAACAGAAAATCATCTCGAGAAACCATTCATCGATATCTAGATAATATTATATTATATGACTAATCATTCACATCTTTGAGACTGAATATGTTAGCACTCTAATGTTTACCTCATGTAGGGTAAAAGCACGGGTGTTGGCCAGCCTGAGAGAAAATAGTTTTAAAGAATATGAGAAGAGCCTAACTTGTACTTGAACACTACATGATAAAAGCAAGAAGTGGCTAAGCAAGAAAAAATAAAAAAAAAATACTAGCCGGCAAAAGTGTGGACTACATTCCTGAGCAAAAGTTTGGGTTAACCCTGTAGAAAACATACAAACGTGTTTTATCCATATCTCTGGGATTTAAAGAGAAGTTGCAGATTTCGGCGCTAAAATTTTAAACGTATCTGGATCATGCAAACAATACGGTTTCAAATATTTTAGCATAAAGCAGCATATTCACAGTACCGTCAAACGGGGCTTCTTTTGACATTATTTCCACATTCTCTAACTTTGAGGATTTGTAACTCTTAGAATTATGAATAGATGTTGATAATTTTTGCCTATATTTAAGTTGTATATGTACGTAACAAATGTTTTCTATCTTTATTAACGAGATTTTTAGCCCTGGGCTAGTTCATCTCGGGGCGGAACAAATGTGCAAAATATGAGGCAAATCCATCAATAAATAACAAAAATATTTGAATAGCGAAAAAAGTGTGTCCTTCAAGACAAAAAAGGGGCTACTTTGGACATTTTCACAATTTGCTAATGAAATTATTTTTCCTTATAACTTTCAAACTGATTCAATAGATTGTCGTTCACTGTGATGTTATGGAACGTTTTTCATTGATAAACTTAATGTAGAAAATTGCAAAGCTAGAATCAATTATACATATATAACAAATTTCAACGAAACATACCATTAACTATTCTCAGTTTGCAGTATGAAACTTAAATTTTTAACTTCCTCTTAAATGGAACTATCAGTTACGAATGCTCGATTAATAAGTTGACATAAACGAACTACTAGGTATTGCGATGATAAATGAGTTATGTACAAAAACTCATTTTTTCCATTCTTACTGTTATATGAACGATATGTTGAAAGATTACAATAATACCGGTAACTAATTTAATACCAGTAAGTAATTGTCATTAAAAACGCAATCTATGAAGTAAAGTTTAGCAAGATCGTAAAGAAGTAAGTTTGCTTTTGTAATATGCTTTTAGATTCTTAGCAGTTTAGAGCTGGCTTAAGAGTAGTTTAGTTTAAGCATTTGAAGGATGCAACTGTTCTGTACTACAAATTCATGTTAAATATGATGAAAAATAGTTTTTTTCAGAGATTATGTTGTGAATTTGACATTGGTACGTATTGCAATATGTGTGTTTTATGACTATTCACTTTTACAAACATTGATTTTATTTTTTTTTTATGTTGTAAAATACACAAACCAAAACATTATAATAAAATAAAAGTCGCAAAAATAAGTCCTTTCATCAATTATTTCAATAACACAACAATTTTAAGCAAAACAAATCACAAGATTTTCATGAAACAGGACGATTTGATAGTATTGTGATGCTCCCAATAAGTTTCCACGACATGGGTAAAATTCAAACAATGTTTGTATAGCCAATGTTTTATACCTTATGAATATATATTCGGGCTTTTTTTAAATGTTTTCTTGTTTATTCTGTTATTGTTGATGTTGTTCCAAGAGAAAATCATGCCTAGTGGTAGAGCACATATTGGTTAATAAAAGTGCTGAAGACACAAAATTGCTCAGATTAATATTTACGCTGCTAATAAATACAAAAGGTGAGTGTCCAAAGTAGCCCCTGGAATCAAAAGTAGCCCCGTCCAACGGTATTATGATTTCTCATGTTTTTGAAAGGTGTCCTGCTCGAGGTACATTACCTATAACTCGTATAACGTCCGACAAAAATAATTGATAAAATATATTCAAAATTACTAAAGTGACTTCTTAGACAAAATATGTCCGTAATTTTTGGCGAAAATTAAGGCCCAATTCATAACTAACTTTTCAATGAATTTCAGCCTGGCTAAGGCTTCTAAGAAAAGTCCAACAAAATTGGCCATAGATTTTTTTATTCCGGTACTGAATTCTTTGTATGATTCCGCTTCAATTTCTTAAAATAATATTGTATGAATGAACTTATTGCCTAAACTCTAAACTATGTTTTTCCAAGAAAAAGTTTTAATTTTTTTAAGGCACTCTGTACTTGTGGCCACTACTGTGCCGGAATCAGTTGATCTGTAGCTTTTTCTTTACCGATACAGATCTATTTTCAACTTATCTATATTAACATCTTATTTTCACTCTCTCCTACTCTTTTTAATCTCACACCGAGCAGGTAGGAGAGAGCTCTGTTGTTAGTGAGGCTAGCTGCCTGCGAAGAGGGTCAGTTTGTCTCAGTCACCATCTGATACTGACAGAGGATGGATGTGCTCCCCAAAGCACGGTCCTCCGTGGGGCGTCTTCTGGTGGCTGGACGGGTTTTTTTTTGTGGAGGGGCTGGGAATCGAACCCATGACCTTCCGCTTATGAAGCGAAAGCGTAACCTCACGGCTACAGACCCCCCTAAGGAAAAGTTTAAATTTCTCAGAGATTTTAGTATAACCGAATTCCTCAAGGAATATCGAAGAGTTATTTATACTTTTGCCTTGGAATCTCTTGAAATTAGTCAAACAATAATATTGGAATTAGTCAAATAATAATATTGTGAGAACCATTCATGCTATGTCTTTTTTAATCCACAAATTGATTCCAGAAAATGTTTTTGGATTAAACTAACAAATACTTCACCTTTTAAAAATTCAAACCTTTCCTTTGCAGTTTATTCAAAAATTCATTAATTCTGTCAGATCCTTTCATATAGTTTCCCAATAAGTATTATAAATTATTTCGCGAAGTTCATCAAACGCCCTTCAAAAATATTCTCAAAATGTATAACAAATTCTCTTATAATTTTATCTGGAAGTTCTACTTAAATCCCCAGATTATACAGCAATTATCTACGAAAAGTTTTTTTGGAATGCCTCTCGCTTTCGAATCTTCAGAGGAAACTTGTTGGAAAAACCCAGCATACTTTATTTTACTACTGAAATTATGAAAGCGGCAAAGCTATCTGTGAAGAAACATATAGCAAAATAACTGGGAAGGAATTTATTGGCAAATTTATAAATAAATTTGAAATAATCTTCATTAAACCATTGCTTTACAAAAAGTTTTGCTCACAAGATTGATCAGAGCAACGATGGACGGTGTGCAAAACTGCGTGAAGATCTCGGGCGAACACTCCAGTTCGTTCGAGTCTCGGCGGGGACTACGACAGGGCGACGGACTTTCGTGCCTGTTGTTCAATATTGCGCTTGAAGGTGTCATGCGGAGAGCCGGACTTAACAGTCGAGGCACGATTTTCACGAGATCCGGACAATTTGTTTTCTTCGCGGACGACATGGATATTATTGGGAGAAAATTTGAAACGGTGGCAGATTTGTCCACCCGCCTGAAACGCGAAGCAACAAGAGTCGGGCTAATGGTGAATGCGTCGAAAACAAAGTACATGCTGGTTGGCGGAACTGAGCGCGACAGGGCCCGCCTAGGAAGCAGTGTTACGATAGACGGGGATACCTTCGAGGTGGTGGACGAGTTCGTCTACCTCGGATCCTTGTTGACGGCTGACAACAATGTTAGTCGGGAAATGCGAAGGCGCATCATCAGCGGAAGTCGTGCCTACTATGGGCTCCAGAAGAAACTGCGGTCAAGAAAGATTCACCCCCGCACCAAATGCACGATGTACAAAACGCTCATAAGACCGGTAGTCCTCTATGGGCATGAGGCGTGGACTATGCTCGAGGAGGACTTGCAAGCTCTTGGGGTTTTCGAACGCCGAGTGCTAAGGACGATCTTCGGCGGCGTGTGGCGGCGAAGGATGAACCACGAGCTCGCTCAACTCTACGGCGAACCCAGTATCGTGAAGGTAGCTAAAGCTGGAAGGATACGCTGGGCAGGGCATGTTGCAAGAATGCCGGACAACAACCCTGTAAAGATGGTGTTCGCCACGAATCCGGTCTGAACAAGAAGGCGTGGGGCGCAGCGAGCTAGGTGGATGGACCAGGTACACCAGGACCTGGAGAGCGTGGGTCACAGTCGAGGATGGAGAGAAGCGGCCATGAACCGAGGGAATTGGCGAAATATTGTTGGCGAGGCTTTATCAAGATAATTGATGTAAAGCCAAATAAGTAAGTTTAGAAAAAGTTTTATCATTTCTGTCAATAATCCATATTCTGGAAATGAATTCTTGTGCAATACCAAGACTACTTTTGACGTTTTCCTTCCTTTACATGGCAACTTCGTGCAAAAAATCAAATTATCTTCTTTTTCTTGGCGTTAACGCCCTCACTGGGATAGAGCCTGCTTCTCAGCATAGTGTTCTTATGAGCACTTCCACAGTTATTAACTGAGAGCTTTCTTTGCCAAATTTTCCATTTTCGCATTTGTATATCGTGTGGCAGGTACGATTATACTCTATTTTGCTCATAAGCATGAGTTCGAACCCCGTCGGCGGCAAACATGTTTGTTATTTCCCTTGTGATATTTATCGCGATAAGTTAAAAGTCGATAACGTTGGATTAGTGCATATGATCGGATCATCCTTTGCTTTTCGTCAGTACAATGATCAACAATTACAGCAGTTCACAAAATCTGTTTCTCGCAGATAAAAGCGGCAACTAATTGCCTATTTTCGTCTTATTTCCGCGATAATTTCATTCACTGCCAGCAACAGAGGCGAATATTTCCCATTTTATGTGCTATGTTGGCAACCAAAGTGGTGTTCGATGATTCAATAGATTATGATTAAGTTTTTTGACGTTGCATTACCAGAATATATGAAAGTTATTACTAATTTTATGCAAAAGAAAAATCACCCGAATGAATCATGTAAGTGCCCAAGTAGCTCTGCACCCTATATTTTCCTATTTTCGTCATTACTATAAACATCTTTTGACTGGTTCGACATTATGGATGTTGATGTATTTTTTATCAAAAACTTCTCGAGACAAAAAATGCAAAACTAGCTTTAAGTATAAGTCATACTTTTCCTCCTTATCCATGGATCGCATTACCGACTAAAGGTGACTCCCAGATCTTTACTTCCATCACTAATAAACATCCTTCCCTTGGTGATTGTGGAGATGCAGAGGTATTGTCGGTCTCTAGAAGCAACAATTATTGCACCTTAACATTCCTTCCCCAGCCCAACTGACTGTAAGGACTTGGCTGGCGCCGTTATTGATCAATAATATTAGACCTGCAAAAATTGCACTTCGAGAGTAAGCGGAAACTGTTAACAGAACTCGTTAATACTCGTCATCGTCGAACTCTAGACATTACCCATTGCAATTTTTATAGTTTGTACGAGGAATTGAACCATCAATTTCCATTCTCATTTCAACTGAACAATATAAACTATTACTGGCCGTCAATAAACAACAACTCGCTGATGTACGCTTGATACTAATTTCTCATCCTCCCCAGAATAGCATCGTTGACAAACAATAACTTCCCCGGGGTGGAGGTGTGGCAATAGGCGATACCGAGACTAACCGTACCCCATGATTACAATTTCAGATGCAAATTTAATTGACAACATCTTTCACCTGTCGTCGCCGTCGATTTGTGTCAGAATTGAAACAATGACGGTGCAGCAATGCGCTGTACATGTAATTATTCGAGAAATGCCTTCGGAACGCCAGCTCGTAAAGTAGTCAAATCTAATAACTTTGTCTGGCCAAGATGTAGTTCACCAAATTGCATCTGCGGAGACGGAATTAATTAAGTTGCACCGGGAAGGGAGGATGCAATATCAATTAGATATGTGATTGATACTCGTTTGCCGGTCGAAGGAAAACAAGCGCTAGTTTGTGTCTCCCATTGCAAACGAATGCCTATAGGGGAACTGGGTGTAAAATGCGCCGTTGGGGTAAAACGCGCCACCATTGTTTTGAACGATCGACGTGCTTTGGGACGCTGTTTTTCACCCCAGATAATAGAAAATGTATTAAAATGCATCGCTACATATATTTTCAAAAATATTGGCAAAAATCGTGAAAAACTCGAAAAAACGTTTTTCGCTGTTTTCGTTGTAATTTTGTGTTATTTCCTTAGTCATTTTACAGGCCGATAAACAACAAAACTTTTGAAACAATCACCGAGAATCGACTTGTGCACTCCCGTAGTTTGTATTCCATGCGAAAAAAGTGTTGAATTTATCCTTACAAAGCGTATTGAAGGACTCAAACTTTAATCAACTCGTGGGGCAAAACGGCGACTCCTATTTCATAACACCAAAATAGCCGTTTGAATTCAAATTCCAGCAAACATAATGCCAAGCTGTAGTTACGTGCCAATTTGAACCTTACAAAAGCACATTTTTCGAATCAGCATGTATATTATGGATCGATGCACGCGTTCACTCGTTGACGTTTGATCGGTGCCGTGTTATTTATGTGGCCATGGAAACCAGTGAATTCGGCACCGCTCAAACATCAAATTAGTGAACTAGTGCATTGGTCCATAATCGAACAATAACATCTGATCAAACGCCCTTATGTATGCAACGTATTTGCAAGCATCATTGCGCATGCGTGCGCGCGAACGACTAACGCTGAGATCAGATGACGCGTTTTACCCCGCATAAAATAAAAATGCAGATAAGCAAGCATTTTATAAAAATTGATGTATTGACTAAAGAAAAAAGAAAATGAATGGCTGTTTCTACTATTTGATAGAAAACATGTTTGTCTATGAGATGATGAATAAAAAAAGGCTTATAATAATGTTATTCATAGCTAAAAACGCTTCCTTCCTTTGAGGGCGCGTTTTACTCCCAGTTACCCTACTTAGTTCGAATCCCATCATCGGACGAATGCAATGTGCCCAACTGATTATCTCATCTTCTCTAATCAACCATCAACGTAGGTACGTATTGAGTATTCAAAGTCCACTGACAAGCGTTCGACACAGGGAAGGCTACACAAAACTTCACTTACGAGACCATTAATCATGCATTGTGTTCAGGTGGAATTCATGTCAGCTAATCTGGTATCTGGTTCCGAGTGCGATGTGCATTTTGAAATCGCACAGACTCACTTTTATGCGTCTATCTCGCTCGCACACGTCTCATATTAGGAAGAAAGCTAGCCAAGGTGACGTCGTCCCTCGTTCGGCGACAGTAACGCACCATTCTGCGATGCCCGATGACTATCCACTCTTGGGAGCCTAAAAGCTTTGACGTCCCGACGACGACGACAGCGGCCAATATCTTCATAATCTTTCGAAAACCATTAATGCCTTGCCCAAGATGCAAGCAATGAATAAATAAAATATGTTACCTCTCCGCTATTGGACTCGGTACGAAGTGCCAAGCCCATACTCTGCCCATGTGTCATGTCATGTTGGTATACCCAAAGCACAGATGACGACAGCCACATGAATAGACATCTCACGACGCGGACGCAACCGATCAATCAATAACCCCAAACCTTGTGAACTCATCTGAAAAAATCATGTTTCGTTTGTTTTGATCCGCAGAATTTCCTCCCCCTTCCCTGGCCGGTAGAAACGGAAACGCTACGTCACAAATACGTCCACCATGGTGCTGGTGCTGAATGGCGTCCTGCAGGATGACTGTCCCATGGATACGCACTCGCTCTTCGTACAACATCCGGTTTACCGGGAAACGGCTACACAGTTCCTGTCCATTCCGACGAAAACGGTGCGTAGAATTCTCTTTTGAATCTTTTGAAGCGTTGTTGAATTTAGCTCGAGAATTTTATATGAACCCTTGTTCTCCTACAGGTTGGTGCTCCCGGATTGCTGTACGTGTGTCAACGAGAGATGGCCGCCGTGGCTCCACACGACAAAAATGTAAATATCATAGGATCGGACGATGCCACGACGTGCGTCATTGTGGTGGTGCGGCACTCAGGTAAGAGTAGACATGATCTATATCACAGACATAAACATTCAGTTTCAGACCTGTATAAACAATTTAACGTTCAATAAGATTGGTAACACAAACAGCAATATCATAACGATGTTAGTGGTGAATATCAAACATTTCAAAATACTTATTAGAGATGGTCGGATTATTTATTTATTTATTTGGTTTTACATCAATTATCATGATAAAATCTCGTCAACAATATTTCACCAATTCACTCGGTTCATGGCCGCTTCTCTCCATCCTCGACTGCGACCCCCGCTCTCCAGGTCCTGGTGCACCTGGTCAATCTCCAACTAGCTCGCTGCGCCCCACGCCTTCTTATTCCGACCGGATTCGTTGCGAACACCACCTGTACAGGGCTGTTGTCCGGCATTCTTGCAACATACCCTGCGCAGCGTACCCTTCCAGCTTTAGCTACCTTCAGGATACTGGGTTCGCCGTAGAGTTGAGCGACCTCGTGGTTCATCCTTCGCCGCCACACGCCGTCTTCCTTGCACGCCGCCTAAGATCGTCCTTAGTACTCGTCGTTCGAAAACCCCCAGGGCTTGCAAGTCCTCTTCGAGCATAGTCCACGTCTCATGCCCGTAGAGGACTCCCGGTCTTATGAGCGTCCGCGAAGCAAACAAATTGTCTGGATCTCGTGAAAATCGTGCCTCGAATGTTAAGTCCGGCTCTCCGCATGACACCTTTGAGCGCAATATTGAACAACATAGCATAGCATAGCATAGCATAGACTGACTGTACATGTCAATGGTTGCTACTCCGTGATTGATCGGAACTGGTAATAATTGCACTGCGATCCAAATGAATAAGGGATGGGAGTTTCCGCTTACTCTCGGAGTGCAATTTTAGCAGCTCTAATATTGTTGATCAATAACGGCGCCGGCCAAGTCCTTACAGTCAGTTGGGATGGGGAAGGAATGTTAGGGTGTAATGATTGTTGCTTCTAGAGACCGAGAATACCTCTGCATCTCCACAATCACCACGGGAAGGGTGTTTATTAGTGGAGAAGGAAAAGATCTGGGAGTCACCTTTGGTCGGTGATGCGATCCATGGATAAGGAGAAAAAATATGGTTTATACTTAAAGCTAGTTTTTAGTTTTGTCTCATAAAGTTTTTGGTAGAAGATATGAAATAAACGTCAACATCTGTAATGTCGAACCATTCAAAAGAAGTTTTTATTAATGGCGAAAAAAAATATATATATGCGTATGTTTTAAATTATATGAAACAGGAATAATGCCGACACTTGTAGTGAAGAACCATACATAGTTTGTTTGAAAATTACATAAAAGTATTACTGAACATTTATGCCCCAAGAAGAAAAGTTTTTGGTAGAAGTTTCAAAATAAACGTCGACATTCATAATGCCGAACAATTCAAAAAATATTTTAAGTAATGTCAAAAAGTTTCTATGTTTATTAGAATTGTATAAAACAGGCATAATGCCGACACTTGTAGTGACGAACCATACAAAGTTTATATGAATATTACAAAACAATAACGTTTACATGAAAAAATGTGTTATCATAAGCATGAAACGAGCTCACCAGTTGGTAATCCATCCTTGACTGAACACTCGCACTCACACAGCGTGCCGCACTCACACACGAACCGAAAACCAAACTCCCGGCGTCCCGAAAACGAAGCGTCTTGTTTGGGCTTTCCAAAACACTGCCCAGCAAAACCCGCGAACCGGAAACCAAACTCCCGGCGTCCCGAAAACGAAGCGTCTTGTTTGGGCTTTACAAAACACTGCCCAGCAAAACCCGCGTAACGAAAACCAAACTCCCGGCGTCCCGAAAACGAAGCGTCTTGTTTGGGCTTTCCAAAACACTGCCCAGCAAAACCCGCGAACCGGAAACCCCCTTTGAGCGCAATATTGAACAACAGGCACGAAAGTCTATCGCCCTGTCGTAGTCCCCGCCGAGACTCGAACAAACTGGAGTGTTCGCCCGAGATCTTCACGCAGCTTTGCACACCGTTCATCGTTGCTCTAATCGATCTTGTGAGCTTCCCGGGAAAGCTGTTCTCGTCCATGATCTTCCATAGCTCTACACGATCAATACTGTCGTATGCCGCTTTGAACAAATGGTGCGTAGGGACCTGGTATTCACGGCATTTCCGGAGGATTTGCCGCACGGAAAAGATCTGATCCGTTGTCGAGCGGCCGTCGATGAAATCTGCTTGATAACTTCCCACGAACTCGTTAGTTATAGGTAATAGACAACGGAAGAGAATCTAGGATAGCACTTTGTAGACGACGTTTTGGATAGTCATTGCACGATAGTTTTCACACTCCAGTTTGTCGCCCTTTTTGTAGATAAGGCATATAACGCCTTGCTTCCACTCCTCCGTTTCCCAGCTGTTCTGTTTCCCAGATTCTGACTATTAGCCGATGCAGACAAGCGGACAACCAGTCCGGGTTCATCTTGATGAGTTCGGCTTTAATACCATTCTTGCCGGCGGCCTTGTTGTTCTTAAGCTGTTGAATGGCATTCTTAACTTCCCCCATCGTGGGAGCTGGTTGGTTCCCACTGTCTGCTGTGCTGACGTAGCCGTCGCCTACGCTGTCCTGACTTGTTGTGCTTGTGTTCTCTGCGCCATTCAGGTGTTCACCGTAGTGCTGCTTCCACCTTTCAATCACCTCGCGTCCGCCCGTTATGCTCCCATCCTTATCCCGGAAGATTCCAGCTCGCGGTTTGAAGCCTTTACGAGATGTGTTGAGCTTGTGATAGAACTTCCGGATTTTCTTGAGAATGGTACAGCAACTCCATCTTTTGGCATTTCACCTCTTCCAGGCGGCACTTTTTGTTCCGGAGTAGGCAGGTTTGCTGTTTCCGTTTCAGTCTGTATCGTTCCACGTTTTGTCGCGTACCATGCTGCAGCATTGCAGCCTGCGCTGCATTCTTCTACTCCAAAACCTTCTGACACTCTTCGTCGAACCAATCGTTTCTTGATCTCCGTTCCACATATCCGAGGGGTTCTCAAGAGGGGTCCTATCGAGCACGCCCTCATCCGGCATCGCTGCCTCGAAATGCAAGATTCATTCCGCTATAAAATTGACTTATTCTAGCATACCGTTTTGATTCATATTACGGACAGCTTCAAATTCCGGACACTCTCCTTTGTATGGGAAACATTTCACACGAAATGTTTCAATTTTCGCCGTCCAAAAGTTCTTACTTTCGAGGCTCGTTTTATTAAGCTTTTTCCATAAATATCTTTGCAAATTTATAATGCCCAACTACCTTAGACGTCGCTTTAGTGGTATGACGATTTCAATTGATGATTTGACTGTTCCATTAATGATTATCATGAGCTGTCCGGAATTCGAATCAAAGTGTCCGGAATATGAGGCAAAAGTAAGGAAGCGTCCGGAATAAGAATCATGAAAAGGCCAAACATTTTGATTCATTTAAAATTATTCAAGTTGCACAAGCGTATTCTTTACCCACCATCCGAAAGTTAAGGACTTCCGACGCTCGATAACGCAAAAAAAACCATACAGAGTGATTTGTTTTGTATGCTCTATGCTGGGTTATACTTCACTGAGGCCTTAAGTGTCCGTAATATGAATCAAAACGGTATCTCCAGAAAATCCTTGTATAGTGCGTCGTTGAGGCCCAAGCGAGAAAGTTTGTTTTTTTTTGTTTGGCATCAGTGGAGTGATTTTCGTTTCGTGAGTTTCGGCATAAACTCTTGTTCATTAGCTATTTATGTTTCAAATTTCCTTTTCAAAATTTATTTTTTCTTACCTTTAACATTGAAGTGATCGACACTATAAGTTTAAACTTACAAAAAGTTCACTTTATTTAACAGACTTCGAATGGTTCACCAAAAGTGATGGCCCAGTCAATGGAGTTTTTTTTTCTTTTCATATGAGTAAAATATGATAACATATGCTTTTGTACTGACAACTGCAGGAATGTTGCGTTAACTATTTGTTCATCAAACTTCAAGTGCCGACATAATTTTCTTCTACATGAAAAGTTTTCATATCACTTGAAAATGTTATATTAATAAGTATGTTTAAATCTTACAAATAATTGTTAATCATGATCTAATCGCTTATCAAAGTTAATCCTGTGTTGGGATCTTCCCCATTAACAAAAGTCGCTTTCAGTAACCTCCTAATAGGCGTCGTTATTTACCCTGTATAAATAAAAGCACTGAGTTACTGAAGAAATTTATGGTCAATCATCAGCCGAACTTCTAGTTGATTATTTGCACATCTTCATTGACTTTGGCCAATTACGGAATGGCAGCCATTGATATGTGTAGTCGATCTATGAAGCATGCTTATTAAACGAGTCTCGAAAGTGACAACTTTTTGAGCGACACAAATTGAAACATTTTGTATGAAATGTTTCCCTTGCAAAGTAGAGTGTCCGAAACAAGAAGCTGTCCGTAAAATGAAATAAAACGGTGCATTGGCTTCATTGTCGCGTAGAAATAAAAGTGAGGCTTTTTTGCAGAACGTTTTTGACGTCCGAAAAAAAAAGTTTTATTATTACGTTCGAAAAAAAAGAATACTAATATGTAGTTTTAAATGGAAGATTCGCGTTTCATCTGCTTTCAGATCTAAAAAATAATCAGATTAAAAAAAAACAAACCAGCTTTTTAAAACGGCTAATGGCTGCTTGCTTTCTGGCAAGGATCGGAAGATTTGACGTTTGGCTTAGGTCGTTTCTACGCGAAGAAATCAGACTACCCAAAAAATAAGTTCTTCAAACTCAAATTTGGGTAAACTGCATTTCGTTTTTACTCACAGTTGGGTTGCTTTGCCTCTCTCGCAACAGCAATGTTATCAAAAACAGAAAGAGACGCACCGACACAGCGTCGAAGTTCAATGGAATAAGCCAAATTTGTGTTCTTTCGAGTTTACCCAACATTAAGTTGTTTTAACCCACTCTAGTCACAGAATGACTGAATTTAAGTAATTTATGACTATTTTCTATCTGCCTTTCTTTCATTCTGCAGGGAATTTTATTCCTGTTTGTCAATTCGCCTAGGTTAAAGCATCCCTAAGCTTCAACCCAGGTGAAATGACATTTAGTGTAGAAATTCACAGCAGAATAAAAGAGAGGGAGATAGAAAATAGTCATTAATGCATAAACTTTAGTAACTCTGTGACTATTTTTATTCCTGAGTGTAGATTTATTTTTGCATTAAGTTGTTTTTTCACTGTTGTCAAACGAAAACTACCTAATGATAAATATATGCCAGTTAACCCAAATTTGGGTTATCCCACAGAAGAGCCGAATTGCGTCAAAGCTGGGTTGATTTGTGGCTCCGTGTATTGAACGAACCCAAGCCAAACGTCATATCGTTTGATCCCTACCGGAAAGCGAGGGTATTTGAGGCAGCCATCGGCGTTCATCAAAAGCTGGATATGTACTTCTGAAAATTCAGAAGTATTTAATGTTTTGGTATTATTTATTATGATTTTTCGATTGCACAACACTATTCTTTAAATAAAAATTAATGGTGTAAATACACATATGGAACATATTATCTTGAATTTTATTAAAATGTATATTAAAGCATTAGTTTATGTTTGATGATGACTTCTTGGAAACACTGTCAATATCAATATGTTTTGTCTTTACATTTTAATAATATAAATGCATGAAAATCTAATTCAATATAAGTTTTTTACCATATTTTCATAAAATTTTAAGCTGTTACGACGAAAAAGCTCCACGTGACCCACTTTTCTTTCTTCGCGACATTCAAGTTTATGTTTTTGGCTTAGTAGTTGTAGACAAAAAAATAGCTGCCGTCGTCTGCCGCTTCATGAGATGTCCTGGATTTTGTAAACACTGTTTTAATAAAAATATCATTAGATCTGAAAATTGAGTAAATTTGTTATTTTTAAGCTTTAAAAATTTCAAGACTCACATTTTTTAACCTTTTTTTTTGCAAGGAAAATTGCTCAAAATCGCTTTTGCTGTTTTTAACAATGTGTCATACAGAACCATCTTGTCAGTGACAGAGCATAAGTGTCTTCGGAAGAAGTGTCAAAATGCCTCTAGGAACAACTTTGCAAAGGAAAGATTTTTGTTAGGACGCTCCTATCGAAAGAAAAAAAAATGATCTAGATCAGTTGAGCAATTCTCGCTGAAACCAGGCCGCCATCGGCACCCATCGTTAGAATTCCAATTTTATGTCACTGATCGCTAGCTTTCGATAAAACTTAAGGGTGGTCCTTTTTGTTTTCTCAAATTGGTGGACCCCTCGTACGCCAGCTAGCTAAACAGTTTGCAAAAAAGCCCATTTTTTGATAAATCTTGGGTATTTCTTCACGTGATATGTCTCATATTTCCCTTGGAACACATACCAAACTTAATGGCATCGTATAGAGAAAGGATATAGCTTTCATTTGAAGTTAAAAAAAATCTGGCGGCCATTTTGAATTTGGCCGCCATCTTGAATTTTGTTAGAAAAATCGTTTTTTCACCATTAGCGCACCGCTCGTTTTGAATTCTGAGATCACCATCAGAAAGCTGAGAAAAAATTGCGTAAGATAGGCTACAGAAACTAGGTGTGCAATGGTATTTACCCTATGAAATGAACGATTTTCTAAAACATGTTCCACGATTTTGACGTATATGGCGAGTGCAATCAATGCAAACATCATTTTTTGGTACAACAAAGATACAAGTTTTCAATAGTTGGTGTATTTTTCGAGTCAGATGAAGAATAGGAGTATTATTTAAAGTGATAAAATCTGGCGGCCATCTTGGATTTTGACGCCATCTTGATTTTGACTAGTAGAATGAATTTTTTACCTTGATAGCACTCAGCATGTCGAATTTAGAGGTTACCAATAAAAACAAGGTTACGTATACTTTTCTTCTTATTATTCTTCATTTTCCTGACGTTACGTCCCTAGTGGAACCGAGCCTGATACTCAGCTTTATTAGTTATAAATACAGGTTATTAAATAGGAATTTTCTTTTATAATACGATTTTTAATAACAGAATATTTCTTCGACATATCTTTGAATTCAGTTATTATGAAATAGAAATAGATAAATTTAATGAATAAAAACCGTCCAAAAACATTGATTGAAATAAACAAATTTTTTCTGGTGGCCATCTTGGATTTCGACGCCATCTTAGTTTTTAGCAGTAGAATGATTTTTTACCATCTCAGCGCTCTTCATGTTTAATTAATTGAAGATCTCCGTTAAAAAACAAACAGATTCTTTATTTCTTATCTTATTTTAGCTGTTCAATAAATTGTTCATTTCTATCAATGGTTTTAGACCAAATAAATGAAAGAATTAATGCTATTTTTCAACTCGCAGATATGCAGAACAATCATTCAGGTGGCAAATAAGCGTTAAAAAATTCTACTTGTTAATTTATTTTTGAAGCTTAGGGGCTGGCTCTATTCCAGTAGGGACGTAACGTCAGGAAAAAGAAGAACAAAAAGAATAGTAAGTGTAACGGTGGCATTAAAATTCAACATGTGAGTGTTATCAAGGTGAAAACTCATTCTACTACTTAAAACCAAGATGGCGTCAAAATCCAAGATGGCCGCCAGATTTTATCACTTTAAATAATACTCCTATTCTTCATCTGACTCGAAAAATACACCAACTATTGAAAACTTGTATCTTTGTTGTACCAAAAATGATGTTTGCATTGATTGCACTCGCCATATACGTCAAAATCGTGGAACATGTTTGAGAAAATCGTTCATTTCATAGGGTAAATACCATTGCACACCTAGTTTCTGTAGCCTATCTTACGCAATTTTTCCTCAGCTTTCTGATGGTGATCTCAGAATTCAAAACGAGCGGTGCGCTAATGGTGAAAAAACGATTTTTCTAACACAATTCAAGATGGCGGCCAAATTCAAAATGGTCGCCGGATTTTTTTTAACTTCAAATGAAAGCTATATCCTTTCTCTATACGATGCCATTAAGTTTGGTATGTGTTCCAAGGGAAATATGAGACATATCACGTGAAGAAATATCCAAGATTTATAAAAAAATGAGCTTTTTTGCAAACTGTTTAGCTAGCTGGCGTACGAGGGGTCCACCAATTTGAGAAAACAAAAAGGACCACCCTTAAGTTTTATCGAAAGCTAGCGGTCAGAGACATAAAATTGGAATTCTAACGATGGGTGCCGATGGCGGCCTGGTTTCAGCGAGAATTGCTCAGTTGTAACTTATATACAGTCAAACCGTCATGGAGGTCATGGAATCGACTCATGGAAATATCAAGTCGTGGAACAAATATTGTTTGGAATGCTGTTTTAAGGGAACCGTCATATGTAATAACCACGATTTTTTTAATTTTTAGTGTGGTTCCATGTCTCGATATCGAGTAATGGAACATCCAATTATGGAGGTTTGACTGTAGATCAAATCCTAAGGAGTCAAAATGTAGCACAAGTTATACCAAAATACTTTCTGGAGGACACTAAACCTCTAGGATGCATAGGAGGAATGGCAACTCTGGTCATGTGATAACGTTGAATATGGGTGTCTGTTGTTTAAAGTGAATTTCTTGATGATTTTGCCTTGAAATAAATGTTTCTTTATGTTCCTTCTTTAAGTTAATCAATTTTTTTTTAAATGTGTGAAGTTCTAATAGAAGAAATTCTCGCGAAACATTACTAAAGGACCTATGTACAAATGAGAGGCTCTCTTTGTTTACTTTCGCTTTGATCAATAACTGAGTCACATTAACCTCTTTTGTTGCGTTTTTGTATGAAACGCTAGTCAAGGAAATTGCCTTTCGATCTGTAGTGAAAAACTTCCCAAAAGCTTTAGAAATCCACTGTTATTAACGAAAGAGAGCGAGAGAGGGGCCCAGATAGCCGAAGCGGTAAACGCGCAGCTATTCAGCAGGACCAAGCTGAGGGTCGTGGGTTCGAATCCCACCGGTCGAGGATCTTTTCGAGTTGGAAATTTTCTCGACTTCCCAGGGCATAGAGTATCTTCGTACCTGCCACACGTGTAACGTTCATTCACTACTTGGACGATTGTCATCACTAGAGGTATGAACTCTCGCGCTTTCCAGTGAAGAATGATTCTTTATTTCAAATTGATTTGTTACAAGGTCCTACTGGAGACACTCGAAGCTTCGATCTATGTGAAACAGCATGTAGGCGATCACCTATCAGTGATCGATGCATGCGGAAAAGAGAAAGATAGAGTATTCCAAAAAGGGCCATGCCTGCGGATGGCAACAGCATGGTTCAATAAATTGTTACCCGACACTTCTGGCAGTTGCCATAAGTGCTGACTATTTTGAACAGGCATTGAACTGATGGTTCAATGCCTATGACGGTAATTTACGATCGCATGTTTCCACTGGTGTGGTTTGCTGGATATGCTAAAATGTAGGAATAGGAATGACATGTTGAATGCACATGTCACACCATTCCCCTACGGGCGAGAAAGGATTATTATATAGAAAGGTTCAGCTTCAAATGTCTCTCACAATTGTTATTATTATTTTTGAATTTTATTATCTCGAAAATATGTTTTATAATCCAATTATTTTCCAAAATGTATATTATGTTATCTCTCCTAATACTCTCCTTCCCCTTAAGGAAAAGGTGGGAGCATCTCTCTTCTGTATTTATTATATATTATAGTTATTTATTTCAATACAAGTCTTGATTTATGTACTTCCATTGTTTTATTATTACTGTCTTTAATTATTGCATTTGATTCTCGTAGTTGGATTATTTTATAAGGACCAGCATAAACTGGTTGTAGCTTATGTCTATTTTGAATCTGTAAATATCATTTATCTGTATCATTTATCTTCAAATCTGTAGATTTAATTTTGTCATTTATTTTATTTGTTCGTTGTTCTTTTTTGTTAATTATTGTTTGTATAACATTGGCATGTGTAACTTGAAGTCTGAATTTTAATTCGTTTACGTAAGAATCTAGATTGTAGTGTGGATCAACTTGTAGATTTTCACTGATTTTAAAAGTGTTAAGTTTTTTACCAAAAATAATTTCAAACGGGGTGTAGTCATGGTCTGTGTTTGGGGTTGTGTTATATGCGAAGCAATAAAATGCTAACCACTCATCCCAATCATGTGTACGATCATTAGCGAAGATCCTTAAATACTCGTTTAAGCATTTATGGTTGCGCTCTACAGCACCAATCGTTTGGGGGTGGTAAGCGGTCGAACAAGTATGGTTTAACTGCAGTAATTTGCATACTTCATCGAATACGCCTTTGTATTCGGTTCCTTGGTCCGTTTTTATGCAACTCATTGGTCCATATATAAGAATGCATTTTTCTACAACTGCTTTAGCTATTGAAGCAGCTGATTTGTCTGGGACAGGAATCGCAATCACGTACTTGGAAAGATCGCATTGCAATGTTACTGCATAGCGGTTTCCTTTTTCAGTGAGTGCAAACGGTCCGATGGTGTCAATGGACACAACTTCAAAAGTTTTGTTAGGTGTAGTCGTTACTACAGCACGCGTTTTTACTGGTATCGCGTGTTTATTAATTTTACAAAGTTCACATGAGTTGACGTAATCTGTAAGCGTCTGTTTCATGTTTGGCCAAGAATACAACGATTTGAGTTTTTTATATAGTCTGTTTATTCCTGGATGACCTCCTGTTGGGGAGTTATGGTATTGTTTCAATATACCGTTCATTTCTGCTACTATTGATATTTCAACAGGCTTTTCATAAATTAATATGGTAGCGTTCCTAAGAACAGCATTACCTATTGTTTTGAAACTGTTTATATTGATATGTTTAAAAATAATGTCGTTTTTCTGTATTGCTAGCTTTTTCGGGATTGTTCCCATAATATTTGTGTTATCGGCAGGCCTGCCATCGATAATTTGTAGTATGTTTTCAAGGTTTAACTTAGTTTTTCCGGGTTTTTCCAATGCGAGTGCTATCCCTGGAGATAACCTCTTCCGAAATTTCTTATCATAAATGGTCATATATACACACGTTTTATTTATATTGTATGAGAAAGTTTGTTTTGGCAAATCGAATGATTCCAAATTGTTCAGAGCTTCGTACACGTGAAGTTGATCAGGCTTCTGTGAAGAAAGGTCAGAATTTTTGGTATCTTTTCGTTTTGTCATTGATCTTGTGACTATAAACATTTGTTTCAGAGAATCAGAGGTAATTTGTATTCTCGATAACGCATCTGATAACACATTGGACTTTCCTTTGATGTATTCTACTTCAAAATTATATTCTTCTAAATCCCATCTCATTCGAGTTAGTTTAGAAGAAGGATTTTTAAGCGGAAACAAATATATCAAGGGTCGATGGTCTGTACGTATAGTAAATTTCCTACCATATATGTATGGTCTGAAATGATTGACCGCCCAATGTATTGCAGTCAGTTCCTGCTCTATCGTTGATTTATTTGATTCGCCTTTCGTAAATGCTTTGCTTGCAAATGCGACTGGCAATTCGAATCCATCATGAACTTGAGCAAGTACTGCACCACAAGCAAGTTTTGAGGCGTCTGTAATTATGATGAAATCCTTTTCGTAATCAGGGAATTGTAAAATTTGTGGTGAGATTAACTTGCTTTTTAATGTGGCGAATGAATTCTCACATTCTTCGCTCCACTTGAATGGCGTGTTTTTTCGTAATAATTTGTTCAGTGGGTTAGTTATTTCTGCAAAGTTTCTGATGAACCGACGATAGTAGTTGCAAAACGCAACAAATCGCCGTACGTCATCAGCGTTTTTGGGTACAGGATAGTTTGAGATGACGGAATATTTTGTTTTATCAGGCTGTATGCCTTTTTCTGAAATGTTGTGTCCGAGATACGTCACTTCATTTTTGAAGAAATTACATTTCTTCGGGTTTAATTTAAGATTAAATTTTCTTAATTGTTGAAATACTTTATATAAATTTGTAATGTGGTGATTCACGGAACAACCTACCACAATGATGTACTCAATATAGAGAAATGCACATTGCGGTGGTAGTCCGCTCAAAGCGATGGACATCATACGTTGAAATGAATTTGGGCTGATGTTTAGTCCGAAAGGGAGTCTATTAAATTCAAAATGTCCCTTGTCGGTGGAGAAGGCTGTATAACTTTTGGAGTTTTCATCTAAAGGTATTTGATGAAATCCGGACATGAGATCAAGTGTAGTAAAATATTTTGCTCGACCTAAATGATCTAGAATATCATCAATACGGGGAAGTGGAAATTTATCTGGTACTATTAGTTTGTTTAACTGCCGGAAATCAATCACCAAACGCCATTTTTTCTCGTCTGGTGAGGACTTTTTAGGAACCAATAGTATCGGTGAGTTGAATGGTGAAGTTGAGTTTTTAATGATTTTTTCATTTAGCATTTTTTCGACCTGTGCATTAATTTCAGATTTTTGGCTTTCCGGTGTTCGATAATTTTTGATATAAACCGGTTTTTCATTGTTAAGCTGTATATTTTGTTCATAGAAATTATTATGAGTCAAAATATCGTTTTCAAGTGAAAATATGTCGTTGAACTCTTGACACAGGGTTTCAACTTTTTGTTTAATATTAGGTTCTAAATGTTGTGTTATAATTTCATTTTTTAGTTTCTGTTTTCTCATTTCGTCGCATGGTACATCATTTGAGGCATAATAGTGGTATTTCGCTAAAGGGGCATGTTTTGGTGTAAATCCTAATGGTAATATGAAATCATTGTTAGTCGTGTTTATAAACTTAATGAAACAACTGTTCTTGCTTACAATTGAATTTGCACAAAATACACCATCTGAAATTTCTTGGGAAAAAATCACGCTGTCTTCTGCTAAATTTGTATTATTGAGTCTTCGGATGATTTCACATCTGGCGGGGATGATAGTTTGGCGTTGAAAATTATTCACAATTGGCAATTCTAACGTTTCTGAGTTCATAGGTATATGCAGTAACCAAGACTCATAGTCTATTTTACAATTGTAAGTTACGAGAAAATCTCTCCCTAAAATACCATCGGTGGGGATAGGAAAAATTTTCTCTACTATGTGGAATTTGTGTGGTATTAATATGCCATTGATTAGTAAATTTGCATGCGTTGTTCCTATTGTGCTTGTATTACCTTGACCTATTCCGATTATATCGCATTTGTCAGAGGGATAAAAAATTTGTGTTTTCCTAATTTTGTTAGCTTTTATAATCGATATGTCCGAGCCACAATCAACAATGAATGAAGATTGGGAATCTGTCATATCGAGCATTAGCTGTACGTAGTTGGTGGCGGTCACATTTATTGTATATGCCGCCCGAGTGGTACCCCTAAAGGGTGGATATCACTATTATTTTGTACGTTTTGAGGTTGTTGGACCGCAAAATGCTGTGTAGGCTGCATTTGATACGTAGGAATTAGTTGTTGCCTTTCTTGAGCATTTTCTGGAGTGTACTGTGTATGTGCATAGTAAGTCGAATGACCGATGTGTCTTCCTCTTCCTCTCGGGTTTCCTCGAGAGTGAAACGTGTTTTGCTGCCCACGGTAAAAATTATTTTGGAACCTATTGAAATTGTTTCGGCTCTGGTTGTAATTGTTTTGGGCATTATTATTTCTATTAAATCCACGATTATGATTTTGTCTGGTATTTGCTCTACCACGTGACTGAAAACTACCTCTTTTCGCATACATCATTTGCGAAATGCTCTGTGGCTCTTTGGTTGGTTCGTTTTCGATAGCCTTTTCAACTGCAGCAGATAACGTGTTAAATTGTCCTGCTTTTAAAATCATTTTAGTTTCACTGCTGCGAATACCAGCAGTGAGAGCTTTTACACCGGCTCTTGTGGCTAGGTTAGTAGCAGTGTTAACCGGGACATTTTCTGCCAGGTAGCACTTTTCTAACTCCGTAGTGAGCGTTTCTATTTGTTGCGCAAACTGACTTATGTCACCGGTTTGTTTTGCTGCATTCAGCTTTGCCACTACCGTTTCCGGATGTGGTCTTTTGTCACACTTATCTTTCAGTATGTCTATTATTGCATCTATTGTAGCAGGATTGTCACCTTCCGCGGCGCGCGCTTTGCCATCGAAACGTGATAGCACGACTTGAATCGCCGCTGCCCTTTTATCGTTCGTAATAAGCGATTTCAGAGCAGTAAGCGCAGATATAACAGCTGGTAGTTTATCCACCGATCCGCTGTATTGCGGAACAAGTGCTGCCACGATTTTAATTGTTTCAGCTATAGAAGTCATTTTGATTCTATTATAAGATTTAAAAAAATATGCATATAACTTTACACAATATTTTGAAGGATGGTAATGTTTTCGATGGTACACCCAATTTAGTGTCTAAAATTTCACTGATTTCTGTGAAAATCTTGGAAGCTGATTCTTTGTAAATTGTCTGTTCACTTACTGAATAATTCACTAGATTAGCTATAATTTTGTTGTATAATATTTTACTTAACTTCGATACTCTTATTAAATGCGTCGCTGAGTATCGACGATTTGGTGCTTTTTTTTAAATTTAATAAAACGTTTTTTAACTTGATAAACAATTCTTCCATTGATGGACAATTTGTTTTTTTGTTTTGTTGGTTACAATTGTTTACAGGCAAAATTTACTTACATAGATTACAGCTAATTCTGCCTAACGGTGGAGGCGCACTCCTCAACACTCGTTTGCTGGGGCGGAGGCGCACTCCTCAACGCCCATTGATGAGTTGTTCTTCGCGTTGATGACGAACGAGGGAGGCGCGCTCCTCAACGCTCGTTTTGGTTCAGGTTATTATTCTCCTCACCTTATCAGGAATCATTAAGATACCATAGGGTCGTTCCGCGCACTTGCAAATTGTCTTTATTTGTTCGATTTTGTACTAGACTTTGTCTAGTTCCGCGATAGATTTAATTTTTCTAATAGCTTTTTGCTGTACTCTTCTGCGCCACATTTTGTACACAACTAAAATAAGCTGAGCCGATACAACCACCAGAATAATGTTCAGCTTGATTGCATGTTCTTCGTGGAACTCACTATGAATTTCTTGATTATTCACGATTCGGATCTGAGGATCCGCGTTATGTACAACGTCCGATTTCGAATTAGTTTTGCCCATTTTGGGGCTTTGTTCTTTCACTAATTTGCTTTGCGTTCGAGTTTCAATGGTCCAAATTCCATTGTCTGGGGGAATCACTTTTCTAGTGGATGGCGTTTTTAGCCATATCATTTATCGCTTTCATATCTTTGAGGTAAGCAGATAAAAATTCAATTAACATGAACCCACTTGCGACACAGATAAGCACTAAACAAAGTCCTAATTTCGTATTTTTCTCCATCTTGAACACAACACTTAACAGATTCGACTAGTTACGGTTCGCCATGTAACGTTCATTCACTACTTGGACGATTGTCATCACTAGAGGTATGAACTCTCGCGCTTTCCAGTGAAGAATGATTCTTTATTTCAAATTGATTTGTTACAAGGTCCTACTGGAGACACTCGAAGCTTCGATCTATGTGAAACAGCATGTAGGCGATCACCTATCAGTGATCGATGCATGCGGAAAAGAGAAAGATAGAGTATTCCAAAAAGGGCCATGCCTGCGGATGGCAACAGCATGGTTCAATAAATTGTTACCCGACACTTCTGGCAGTTGCCATAAGTGCTGACTATTTTGAACAGGCATTGAACTGATGGTTCAATGCCTATGACGGTAATTTACGATCGCATGTTTCCACTGGTGTGGTTTGCTGGATATGCTAAAATGTAGGAATAGGAATGACATGTTGAATGCACATGTCACACACGATATACACATGCAAAAAAATGGTCATTGGCATAGTAAGCTCTCAGTTAATAACTGTGGAAGTGCTCATAAGAACACTAATCTGAGAAGCAGGCTCTGTCCCAGTGAGGAAGTAACGCCAGAAAGAAGAAGAAGCGAGAGAGAAGAGAATCTCTCATTTGTACATAGGTCCTTTAGTAATGTTTCGCGAGAATTGTGGATTGAAAATTGTGGAACAGTGATGAGCAATATGGCTACCGGATCGCCGAAATCAAGGGAGTATCTTTAATGTATTGTCTGTGTGCGTGAGCGTGTAAAAATCAGTTTTTGTGCATGCTTTCTCACTGCAGTGAATGGAAGATGTAGTATTTCTACCCACCCAGAATGGGTTGACAAATGTTGGTTTTGCATTCCGATTACTTTTTATTTGTTCCGCAATTACCTTTGTGTAGGTTGCAGTGAAAACGGTAATTTTGTGCTATACTATGAATACTTACTAAATGAGTGAATTTTAGATGGTTCTATAAGGCTATCCATGAGGACTTTCCGCCATAGGACTGACAGCTATAAGTGTGCATGCATCCAAAACAACAGCACACCTAGATTTTATTACCGAAGTCGGTAAAATTTTACTGGGTTTTTGAACAGCAGAGTTTAGTCGGTAATGTTTTATAAGTACCGAAAACTCCGAAAAGCCAGAAAATGTTGAACTGTCAAAAAAGTACCGACTAAGTCAGTAAACATTTTTGCGGAACGTTACTGCCTTTCTCGGTATTTTTATTTACCTTTGTTTCCTGATTTTTCAGTTAAACGATTTTAGTACTACGGGTTGTTCTCAACATGCACATAATAATAATAATTTCATCATTCTCGTTTTTATGCTTCAGTTCATCCCATGTTAGGAAACTGATGTTCAAACATTTCCTCCCAACGCTTCTCACATTCGGTTTACATGGCAGCCTGGCTGGACAGAGACTTGCCCAATCTAGCTTCCGGCAAGCTGGCTCGTCGAGAAAAGTTTGGGATACGTTGCCCTACAAGCTAGGATTGAAAAATCATAACGAATATGATGCCCAACAGAATCGGAGCGTCCTTCCGTAAGTTTTGGATACAAAGCTCATGTCGCTGCGCAATCCAAGCACCAATTAAACACATTGTTCAGCTTCGTGTGAGTTCAGCTGCACAAACATTGTCGGAAGACCGTTGTGATTTTTATTCATCAATAAATTTCCGATTACTTACCATGAGTTGCAACTGGATACAACAGAGCTGGATGTTTTTAAATATTAATGAAATGAGATTTCCTCCAAGAAAATGGAAATTTTCATCAGGAAACATGCTATTGCAGGAGTTTTTTTTTTTTGACTTGACAGATAGCAAACGTTGTTTATTGTTTTCATTTCATATTAACAAAAACTTGGTAGAAATAATCGATACTGATTAGTCAGTACTATCATTTCACTGACTTTTTGCTCTTTCTCGGCGAATTTGTAATTTAGCGGTCTTATCAGGATAATCGTTTACTGAGTTCAGTAAATTAGGAAAAATATTATTGAAAATTAGTAGTTTCAACAAAGAGTGCTGAAATCTCAGTATTTTTTGTGGTTTACTGATCGAAGACCATAAAATAAATTACCGAACAGCGATGTCGTTTTTAAGTGTGATGGTATAGAGCTTAGTGACATTTGAACACACGTAGACTAGCATACGCTCGTCATACACAGTTTGTTTTTGTTTCCTTCAAAGAAACTTGCACACACTTTCCAGACTCATCAAAATGCATATGGAAATATTACCCAATTTGAAAAAATTACACACGGATTCTGGGTGTTTTTCGAGACAGAGTGCATATTGTTTTCTTCTAAGGTTCACAACTACATCTACACTAGGGCACCCATACCATTGGACGTGATAACCACTATACAAACCATGTGTTATCAGAGGTTAACATTTTCCTTTGTAATTGAACGGTCACTCCGAACGCGAAACATCAAAAGCTCGTGGTAAACAGAAAACCAGCTGATCGCAGTTGGCTCATGGATTGCCTTATTGAGTAATTGTGGCATGAAACGGATGGATGTTTCGAAAGCATGTGGAAATGAATGTTTTGTGAGATACGGCATGGTAGTATGTGTGATAGAGGTTGGGTGAGAGTAACACCTTGCGGTTTGACACATTCCTGAAGGCGACAATAAGTTTGCTCTGTTACTTCAATAGGGCCTAATGGACATGAGCGATTTCTCTTCATCAATCCTTTCTTTTGCTAATAACACAGACAAACAGACGTCACACTCTCACTGCTGTTCATCGAACAACTTTTGAACGTTCGATTCGAATATATGGTAGGTAATCAATCGACCACCCGCAGCGCTCGCGTCGTTTTTGTTCGTGTTTGACGTTTACACACTACCGCCACCTGTTGGTCCATCGGCCACCTACAGTGTTTTAGCATTGGGCGTACATGTTTTCGCGACTATGATTTTGATCGCGATTTGTTCTAAGTGTTCTAAGTGTCTGTTTCTCTGTGCTAATAACATCGCTAAATTAAATAAATCTGTAATATATCTTGTTAACGAAGCATGATATAGTGATACTACAGCACAAAAATATGTCACGATAAGAGAATTAATTTTCAGCAATAACCCAAAGAGAGCAACGATGAAGAGAAATAAACCAATGTAGGCCAATCTTTATTAAAAAAAAATCAAAGCTGAATTAAGGGGGCAGGATCCGTCATTGATTTCGGAAGTTTCAAAAGCAGTTTTTTCGTTCCAGAATATTTGCAGGAAAATGTGTTCACTGTATTCTGTTCTCCAACCAAAACCCAGTGAACACATTGTCATCGTATAATGTTTAGTTTTGAGTAGAAAAACTGCTTTTGAAGTTTCGATGATGACGATGATTTCGATGACGGAGCGTTGAACGTTAAGTGTTGCAGGTTGTGGTTTTGATGTATGTGCGTGTGCTCGAATTGACTTACCCACCGGTGAACTAGACCAATCCAAATGCCTGCGAGCACTCGACACTGAAGAAGTCTGTGAGTCGCAGACGAAATAGGCCTATCTGTCAAGATAAGCAGCACATATTAGAGTTTAAAGGTATTCACTCGCCTTACTAGTGATTTTAGTATTTTATTTTTCTTTTTTTTTTGCAAAAAAGTGAAGTGTTAAAGTTCAATTTGTAGTTTTAAACATACTCTAATAATCCCTCTCCTAAATTTAATATAAAATAGAGTAGTACAGTCGCCCAGGGTTGGGAAAAAATCCGAAATTCACTCTACAGTAGTCAAACAAAGCCAATCACAGTCAGCGAAGCCAGTGAAACTCACGCCCATCGCTGCTGTAGGCAAAAAGCCTTGAAAATTGCAAAACACCCGTTGCTAAGGGCAACCCAAAATTACTATAGAAAAATGTTCTATTTCCCGCTGCATGTCCCGCATTTAGAGCCTTCATTGACACTACTGATTTAGAGAAATTCATGTATCCAATATAGGCTACTTGATGAGATTCACGATTTTAAACTACTGTAGTGAGAGAGCCACGTGATTTTCGCGAAATTCAAGCCTACTACTATTACCGTTTTGATTCATATTACGGACAGCTTCAAATTCCGGACACTCTACTTTGTATGGGAAACATTTCACACGAAATGTTTCAATTTTTGCCGTTAAACAGTTCTCGATTTCAAGGCTCGTTTTAGTAAGCATTTTCCATAAATATTTTTGAAAATTTATAATGCCCAACTACCTTAGATGTCTTTTTAGTGGTTTGACGATTTCAATTAATGATTTGACTGTTCCATTAATGATTATCATGAGCTGTCCGGAATTCGAATCAAAGTGTCCGGAGTATGAGGCAAAAGTGAGGAAGCGTCCGGAATAAGAATCATTAAAAGGCCACACATTTTGATTTATTAAAAATTATTCAAGTTGCGGAAGCGAGTTCTTTACCCACCATTCGAAAGTTAAGGGCTTCCAACGCTTGATAACGCTATAATCATACAGAATGATTTATTTTGTATGCTCTCTGCTGGGTAATACTTCACTGAGGCCTTAAGTGTCCGTAATATGAATCAATACGGTACCATTCCCAGCACTGAGTCGCCTCTCCACATCTCGATATCGAAGGGACCATCGAGATAGGGAGAGATCGATACAAAGAACAAATTTTTTATGAGTACTAGATTGAAAAACACTCCATTGCCAAGAAAGTAATAAACAAACAGATGCCATTTTGCGCTCCTAATTTGTTTTGAATCCCAAAACTTTGGTCTAGTAACCAATGATACTGGTCATATCGACATATGGAGAGAAAATTGGGAACAAACAATCAACAGAAACACATCGAGATATGGAGATATCGAGATAAGGAGAGATACAATGTATGCAGACTGAAGGTGAAGATAAATCGAAGCCAAACTTCAAATTTTCAAGAGCATGGATCTGGAGAACCAAACACCCGTTTGAGCTGAAAACTTAATCAATTGGTCATTATCAGGTAGTGATCAATCGATTAAGTTTTCAGCCTAAATGGATGTTTAGATCTCCAGATTCGTGTTCTTGAAAATTTGAGGCTTGGCTTCGATTCATCTTCACCTGAAGGGACCGAAGAAATCATCGACATAAGGAGAGATATCGAGATATAGAGCATCGAGATGTGGAGAGGCGACTGTATAACTAGTAGCCAATCTACGAAGTATACCGTTACTACGCTAACGCTAACACCAAACTTATAGGATGCATATTCAGATTATTTGAGACTTTGGCCGTTGAAAACAGCGATTATTGCATTACCCTAACACAATACAAAATCTACTTAACCCCTTAAATATCAATAACCAATTCGATAATTATTGCAATTTTTTTGTGCTATTGTGCAATGATTTCTTAAAAATAACATTGGACATATAAATGGGATTTCTCTTCTATATAACGACATTTAAATGTTTTATAAGCACATCATTTATAGCGACATCTCTGTATAAAGGAAGTCCCTTACGACGTCGCTATGATGAGCTACTACTGTATTTATATTCTCTTCTACAACAAATACTGCTTATCCTTTTACAGGTTCCGGCGCGGTAGCGCTTGCTCACCTCGATGGCACCGGTACCGACGAGGCTGTTTCAACGATGGTTGCCCGCGTCCAGGAACTTGCCTTCGGCTATCCAGAGGGCCGAATCGAACTACAGCTGATAGGTGGCTTCAAAGATTCCCAAGGATACGCGGAGGATCTGTTTAGCAACATCATGCGTAAGTATCACCTCTCCAACAAACATAAGGATGATTTTAGTTCAATTTGGTTGTAAATGTCAACGTATATTTCAAACAATGCTGCATCATTATCCCTCACTACATATTTTCCATAATGTGAACATCTCTTTCACATTACGAGCCCCGAGTACTGAGCTTTATTGATAATCATTTATGATTTTATTCCCCGGAGCACCACTATTCAAATGCCCCCCCGCACCTCTTGGGTCCAGCTTTATATCGCATTCAATCCAACCGGCACGCTAAAAGCCCTAGAGTCGGCATCGTAAACGAATCCCACACTCTTCACAATCGACTGGCGTCGTACAAGTCATCGATATTGCACAAAAGTGACTTTTTCTAATTTGCGAATTATTCATATCCACCGGGCAAAATGCTGTGCGATAGACTACGGCCATTATGCTTTGTCGGTGCCCACCTTTCATAATCGCATATACAGATACTTAGGATAGTATCGTACGTACCCTTACCACCATCCCATCGCACCAGAGGACAAACAACAACCGGACACCTCTTTCGAAGATTTATGGTTTGGGAAACGAGGTTAGATAGGAGTATTCTCTTATGACAAGCAGAAAAAAGCTGGCGAAGGAACCCCTTGCAAAATTCGAAAATCGTCTATTGCTTCCACTCCGGTATCGGTAGGGGAGATTGGAGATATACCAGACATATTACAGCAAGTAAAATTACGTAAATTTATATTATAATGACGTAATTTTCCGTCACATTGAACTGAATATTGTCCGAACAATAAAAAAAATAGTCGCATCGGAAGTAATTTTACAAGAATGACGTATTTTTAAGTTCAAACACCATCAAATTAACGTCAATTTCAAGTTTACGTCATATGTAATATTAGTTTTTTTCTTAGTGTGTATAAAAATCGACGTCATGTTTTTGGGTTCTATACAATTATCTTCAAAAATTTCGAAATGCACCTTTGAATAAAACTTAAGAAGATCTTCTATAGTAACAATGGAGGAATCAGATATTAAAACAATATTTAATAACATTTTTCCAATTTCAGTTACCTTACATCAATACATGCGTTCAAAACGTGATCAAGTGTAATATAACTTTTTGAAACGCTTTGTCATATATGACATTAGAAGAACAATGTTGGGAGTACTTTCAACGCTATTTAGAACCATTTAATTATGTATAATCGTATAAAACATGTTTTCTTGAGAGCCTGTGAAGAAATCTCGTCAAATTATTGTTTCCCAACAGAGCTACAGCCACATTAGATACATGGCATCAAGTTTCCCCAGTCTCCCCTACGGATGTGTTCCTCGAAGCAGTAGCGCATCCTCCTGGAAGGGAAAAATAAGCTTTTGGCTCAGAGTGGTCAAATTTTAATGATCACCGCCCCCACCCACACACGCCCACCAATCAAAGCATACATCATCACCTTTCCCGGGTAACATTTCCAAAATAACCGAAAAAGGAAAATTAATCCAAATTGATGAAGCAGGATTAGATAACACCCATTAGTCTTAGCGTGGTCATCGTCGTTGTCGTCATCGTCCGAAATCGGTCCGTCGAGGAGAAAGTGCTTTGCTGGAAACTCGCATTCTTCTTATGTTCGCTCAACCCATTTTCCCGACTCATGTTTGTCAGGAACTGCTCGATGAGGTTGGCATCGTCCGGTGAAGCGGTGGTCGTTGGTCAATTTTCGAGAACAGCAGATTGGTACAAGATTATCGGGTTCCAACGTTGGAGTGGTTGTGATATCTGTTTTGGTTGATGACTGGATTAGAATGGGAAGTAAATGATGAAGGATTAAAACATAAGGTGAAAATCTGTGGTCATCGTTTAAGGACGATCATTCCGTGCAATCAACCACGAGTCTACTATAAATGTGATTGTCTTTTAAAATGTTTTTCTCTTCATTTTGATCCGTAAAAGTACTTTAATCAGATGTGGCCATCATACTGGGCTGTTCCATGCGATAATCCACATTAAAAAGACGAACATTCAATATCTTGCTAGATAATAAAGCAAACAGTTTTTTCTACAAGTCCAAGCAAGTCGTTCATTGAAAAAACTAACACCCATCTGTCCAATTGACTTAACCTAATTATATTCTCTCCCTCTCACTGCGACTGCACCACCGCCATCATCAGGCCACCATCAACAAGTTAACTACAAATTAGTCAAACCGCATAATCACACCACTCGAGAGAAACAAGACCCATAAATGTCCATTAATCCCATCAGTCGCGGCTCGTTCGCTCCCTCAAAATATGCCATGAATGACCAGCGTTTGCCGCCTTCAAAGTGTGATTCAATTCCAGCACCATTAATTCCATTAACTGCCGGGGTGCTTCTAAATGGAACACACCCGAACGCAACGTGTGAATCATATGATGCTGATGGACTCCAATAATACGTGGCACCCCCATTTAATGCAATGAAAGCCATCGTCTTCAATTGAATTTTATCTTGCTTACATGGCACTTCTACGACATTTCTCCTGCGTTTCACGAGAAAGACAATTGAACCGTGTAAATGCATTACATGGGGTCTGATGACTAGTGCTGCCTTATATGACATGAGCGTAGGCAGGGGGCAGGTTATTCCTCAGGATTAGACCTATTCGTATTTTCAAAAATGTCTGGAAACTCCCCAGTCAACACATACTTTGATTTTTCATGTCGAAATGAACTTCTGGCCAAAATTTCAGTCAATTTGGCGAAAAATTAGGTGTGCTTCAAATCAATTATGTGTTTTTGGGCTATTTCTAAGCTTAAATAAATCATAACTACCAAACGAAACATCGAAACTTACCGGAAATACCTCTACATAATAGTTTATCCAATTCTACGAACTTTCGCCGAACACGATTTTACGATTGGAGCAAGTTTTAACATAGTTTAGACGAAGTTTGTGTCTCGAGGTTCTTGAAAATCTCTGTTTTCGGGGAGTGTTTTCACTAAAAAGCATGCCTGCATAGAAATTTCGGATTTTTATTTGCCAGACATGATGACTATGCATATCTAAAAGTCAATCCCGTTCAAAGTTACCATTTATCTCTCGAAAATTAATAGTAAAAAATAGGTTATTATGAAGCACATTTCATACATGTTCATACATAGATTCTAATGATCGAAGAAAACCATGAGTTCACTCTGCGCACCAAGTTGCTCCCATTTGGTGAAATTTTGCTGATCAAGTTCACAGTTCAATGCGTGAAGTGTTCATCAGGAACAAGGATGGAAATCTAGTGATCATGATAAAATATATATACCGATTTGACTCATATTCCGAACACTTAAGGCCAACAGTGATTTCAAACGCCTCTGATGGCCATAAATTACCAGATATTTGTAAAAATATAAATTTCTCCACAAAGTCTAACTGTTAGCTGTTGTGTGCCGAAAAAATGGTTAATTTAAACTTAATAAAATTTCAAAGACAATAGATCAACTCCACCGAAACAATATTGATTTTTTTTATTTGCTGTCCAATTTCACAGACCTCTATGTCTATGAGTTGCTTGGAATGGATAAATTGTAAGGATATAAAAGGTAATTGTAAAAAAAATAGCTTTATATCTGAAAAATGAATTCCCTCTGATGACATGCGTTGGTTTATGGTTCACTACAGCTGCACAAAATTACCGTTTTACGTGTCCTTCCAAAGAAAATTTGTGATCTAAGATTACAAGGGACGGTTCAAATTACTCGATGTTTTTATGGTAGAGAGGTTATGATTATTAAAGTCCTTTGGTGTAAAAAACTCAATTTGGGGAAAAATGGCACTTGGTGCGGTTTAACAGAACGCCGACCATTTGTAAATCCATTGTGGGTGAGCCAAGAGCACAACCGTGAGCTTCAAAGTATATAAAAAAATGAACACGTTAGCACTGCCTTTTCTCAGTCGATGATGATGATTGTTTTCAAATCATTCTAACTGGTTAGTGAAATGCGATCAAAACAATCATCACCCGGAAAGAAAAAGCAATGCTAACTTGTTCAATTCATTCGTTTTCGGTACATGTGCCATGCATGATTTAACTATTATCAGGTTGCGATGCGATGTTCGATCTTTGGGCATTTATTGTAATTTATTGCCTTAAGCAACATGTAAGCTGTTGATGATCGATAAAATAATAAATATATTATGTTTGATTCCAGTTGACTAGGGCCAGAAAAAAATAATGTCGATGTGTGTTTGATATACCATGTATATTAAGAAAACTGTGATTTCTGGGTACTGTGGAGAACAAATCTGGCTCAAACAGTGTTAAAACTCAATTTAATCTTATTAGCGTGTTCGACAAACTTTAGCAGAATAGAATTAGCTTTCAAATAGTGGTAATAGCAAGTGTTTTAGATTTTCCACATGCAAGTTATGTTTTTTCAAACCTTGAAATAAGCCCAAAAACACATTTTTAACTTGAAGCATACTGAAATCTTTATCTAATGAGCTGAAAATTTGACCAGACATCGTTCTTGTCATGAGAATTCGGAATACTGCTTGACCGGTAGATTTCCAGACATGTTCTCAAATATGAACAGGTCTACTCAAGATATTCCTTTACAAATTGCTCCTGAAAACTAAATATCTTCAAAAATGTTATAAAAATCCCTGGCATTTTCTGCGGAAATCCCTAATAAAACGCAATTCATATATTTTTTTATAGGGATACCTTTAACACATCCTCCAAGAACTCATTCAGAGCTCCTTACTCCTCTAATTTTTCTTCTGCAACTTTTACGGTGTACCAAACTCATCGCTCTATGATCATTTTGAGAAATATCACCAGAAACTGATAAAATAATCAAATGATACCTACTACAAGAATGATTCCAGGATTTTTTCAAGGATTCGATAATTAATTTCACTAGTTACATCGACAAGCATTGCCTAAGAAAGGAACACCTAAAGAAATTGCTCAAAAGATTCTTCAAACTAATTTGCCTTAAATTGTATTTGAACACCATCTTAAGAATTTCTTCAAATATTCAGTTTCCTCAAACTAGTTTCCAGAACGGAAGTTTTAAAATTTGTTTAGGAATTTCAGCTGGATATTTTTATTTTAAGCTGCGAAATATTTCTCAAAGTATTTCTTAGGGATTTCGTCAAAAATTTGTTCAACGATTTGATCTAGGAATTCTCCCTGGGGTTCTCTTGGGAAGTTCCCCAAATATGTTTATAGAGAATCCGGAAAATTTCGAGAGTTCCTTCAAAAAATCGTCAAAAATTTAACCACAAATACTACAAGTAATATAGTAAGATTCTCTACAGAAATCACAACCAAAACGTATCGCGTTGATTTGTCAAGAAATAAATCGTTTGATTGCTTTAAAGAAAGTCTTAAGGTTTCCTCAAAATATTTAATATTATTCATATGAGAAACTTTGTTCTGATCTCAAAATCAAAGATTCAAAAATGGAGACGAACTGTTGGAGATGGAATCTGCTGTGAAACCGGCAACGATGCGAAAGCGTATTTTGTTTAGAAATCATTGTTGGTAGGAGGATGGTTTGTGGATAAAGCGAATGAAATAACCATAATGTTCGTATAAACAAGCTAGATTTTAAATATATTTATAAGTGAAATAAAATGAAATTTAGTATTGAAGCTGCTATCGAGAATGCTGTTCTAAATCTTTGGTCTATCGCACCAAATTGTACTTCTTCCCAACACGAACTGTCTGAATTATTTTCTCAGAATGACAGAGGAAATTTGTGCAAAAAATCCTGTAAAATAAAAATCAGAAACCATATTACGGCTGTTATTTTTCGTCGAGATGTTTGAACTAAGTTTAGCTTGAAACCCGGGACGTATTTTTGAGAGATTTACTGAGTGAATTTCTAGCAGATGTTCTGAAGCAATCTTCTTTATTTAGGTGTTTTTAACTGACGGTAGTTCAACACTCAACAGAAGTTCCCGTAGCTCTACACTGTCAATAAAGACTGTTTATTTTATAAAGTGGACACCTTGTACATGCAATATCTTTTTAATTTATCAATTAAATCGGAATCGGTTTTCTGTACATCGATCGACATATATTGCACAACATTATGAAAATAAAAAACAATACGCATCGTACTTTCGTGCTGTGCGTACACGAATTCTCTCTGCTCTTGGAAGTTTTTTTTTTAAACTACCTAAAGCAATAAGACAGTACTTTTCAGTGCTAATCCCTTTACGATCCTTGTTTGGACCCGTGCCTTCGATTTGTCGTTGGACCCGTTGGCGAAAGCGAGCGGTGGTAATCCTTCTTGGACACCGTCTTGGCAAAAATCTCTCAGGAGGTCACGTCTTATTTCGTTTATTAACTAAACATGGTATCAACAACAAACAAAAGGAAGGGTGAATCTCTGAATTCACAGCTTCCTTCCAAAAAAGTGGGATTTAAAGCTGTCACTAAACGTGGCAAGAATGGAAAAAAGGACGTTTCTCCGGAATGCGAACTTTCTTCCAAGGGTGAAATGAATAATTGTATCGAAATGAGCAATCAGTTCGGTGCTCTAGACAAATTTTCCGAACACCAAATCGAAGCAGCCTCTAGCCCAGGTTCTTTGATTCAAGTGAGGAAGCAAAGAGTGTCGCCTATCGTGGTTAGTTGTTCCGATTTTGGGAGATTAAGGCAGGAGATCTTGAACTCCATTAGGGGAATCAAGGTTTTCTTCCAAATCGCAAAGAAAGGAGACTGTCGCGTTTTGCCGGAAACTCTTAAAGATCGCGAACTTCTTCTCAAACATCTTGAAGAGAAGAAGCACAATTTTTTTTACTTATGACGACAAAACTGAACGTTTGTTCAAAGTTGTCTTGAAAGGTCTCTCTAGTGACTATAAGTCACATGAAGAGACCAAAAATGGAATAAATGATTTACTTGGATTTTCCCCAGTCCAAGTAATCATTATGAAAAAGAGAATCCAATCTGGCATTGTTCGGAAAGGGCTTTCTCAAGAATATTATTTAGTTCACTTTAACAAAAAAGAACTAAATAATATTGAAGCTCTAAAAAAAAGCAAAACTTATTTTCGATATCCGTGTGACGTGGGAACATTTCTAGGAACCTGGAGGAAATTACTCAGTGCCGTCGGTGCCAAAACAAAAATTTTGAAAATAAGATTTCTCAATTGGACCCTGGCTCTAAGCCCTTTTAGAAATTATCTAAAATTTTGAAAAAAAAACTCAGAAGCCAATACCGGCATTGAAAGAGGAAAACAAATGATTACTAACTAATTGCGAAAAAGCTCAAAAACTTGCTATGCAGTTTGAAAGTGCGCACAATTTTAATTTAGGACTTACTAGTCCAATTGAAAATCAAGTTATTCAGGACTTCGAAAATATTCTCAATCAAGAGAACGTTTTCGAAAATGCCTGTGTGACTGATTTGGAAGATTCTCACTTCTATTTTAAAAAAAATTCAAAAATATGAAAGCTCCTAGCGATGATGGAATTTTCTACATCCTCATCAAGAAACTTCCAGAAAGTAGCTTATCATTTTTAGTTGATATATTTAACAAATGTTTTCAATTAGCATATTTTCCTGACAAATGGAAAAATGCTAAGGTTGTTCCAATTTTAAAATCAAACAAAAATCCTGCAGAAGCTTCTAGCTATCGTCCAATCAGTTTGCTTTCCTCCATCAGTAAACTTTTTGAAAAGGCCATTTTGAACAGAATGATGGTCCACATCAACGAAAATTCAATTTTTGCCAATGAACAGTTTGGATTCCGCCACTCATCAACTCTTACGTGTAACAAATTTAATCCGTTCCAAGAAATCTGAAGGCTATTCTACTGGTCTTGCTCTTCTAGACATAGAAAAAGCATTCGACAGTGTTTGGCATGAAGGTTTGATCGTAAAATTAAAAAACTTTAATTTTCCAACATACATTGTTAGAATAATTCAAAGCTATCTGTCAAATCGTACACTTCAGGTTAATTATCAGAACTCCAAATCTGAAAGACTTCCTGTAAGAGCTGGTGTGGTGTTCCTCAAGGCAGCATTTTGGGACCAATATTATACAATATTTTCACATCTGACCTTGAAACCTTGATAAGTGATAAGTGGTCAGATGAAGTTAAGTATCTAGGGCTCATGCTAGATAAGAATTTAACTTTCAAAGATCACATTGAGGGGATTCAAGCCAAATGTAACAAATATGTAAAATGTCTCTATCCACTTATTAATAGAAAATCAAAACTCTGTCTTAAGAACAAGCTTTTGATATTCAAACAAATTTTCAGGCCAGCCATGTTGTATGCTGTACCAATATGGACTAGCTGTTGTAATACCAGAAAGAAAGCTCTGCAGAGAATTCAAAATAAAATTTTGAAAATGATTCTGAAGCTTCCTCCCTGGTATAGTACCAATGAGTTACATAGAATATCCAATGTTGAAACATTGGCACAAATGTCAAATAAAATAATTAATAATTTCAGGCAAAAATCGTAACAATCTTCTATTGCCACGATTAATGCGTTATATGTTTTGGTTAAGTTAGGTTAAGAATATTCAAAGCGTTTTTTTTTCTCTTATAAGCAGGTGAAATCAACTCACCTGTAAAAAATCTGATCTGCTACGGCAAATGAAATGTAATATGTTGTTAACAAAATGGTAATAAAATCTTAAATTTGTTTAACCAAATTAGGATGATAGTGTTGTCTAATAACACAGAACACCTAGATATGAGAAATGAATGTAATGTTTAAAATGATACTAATAAAAAAAATGAAATTCCGCTTTAACCCGTGGGATTTCAAATGCCGGAATATGTCACTGAGTCGCTTACAACTTTCTTCTTCTTCTCTTTTTCTGTCCAACCGACACCTTTTGGCATCGGTTGTAGTTTTACGTCCGCATATTTCTGGTACTAGGCCTCACCTGGGACCCTACATATCGAACCCATCAACACACGGGCCGGGACCAACGGCTCTACTTCCCTTCCGAAGGAAGACGTGATCGGAGGATCTATGCCTTAGACTGGGGTGAGAGGAAATCATTAATACTCAGTTAATAACTGTGGAAGTGCTCATAAGAACACTAAGCTGAGAAGCAGGCTCTGTCCTAGTGAGGACGTAATGCCAAGAAAAAGAAGAAGAACGTGGTGCGCACCTACACAATCATAGAAAGTTGTGTTCGAACTTATTGAACACCCAGTGTATGCAGTATCAATTATTTTATCGGTATGGCAGCGTCCATTTATTACGTAATCTCCTCCCCCTCCTTCTGTAACGCTTTTTGTACGAAAACTTTTAAATTTTTATACGAGCTGTAACACTTGAGCCTACTCTGCCTCCCCCTAGAGCGTTACGTAATTAGTGGACGGCGCCTATAAAGTTTTCTAAACATTTTTACGGTTCTTCCCAAAACCATACACTAATTTGTTACAAAATGAGTAGAAATTTATCATAGTTCCAAGTAATTAAATAGATAATATTCATACATTCAAAATAAAGATATCAATTTCGTGGAGAGAATGATGGTTATGAAATTTTTAAAAGGGTAGAAGGAGACAAACAGGGTTGAAAACCACAGTTCTAAATCTTACAAACTAATGCGTTATGTAATTAAAGCAATCAATTTTATAGCATACATTTAGGAGTTTCGTGAAGAACTCGTTGAATAATACAAAAAGGGAAATTTAAAACAAATCCTTAAAAATCTCTACAGGAATCTCTAGACATTTTCTTGGAAGGTTTTCTGTCAGGTTCATTGGAGGAATATTTGAGAGATGCCTGCAGACATTCAGAAATAATCTGTAAATACTGGTGGAATCTTCCTAAAGGAATTCTCGGAGGAACTGTATGAAATATTTATATTACATTTCAGAAGCAGGCTTGGACATTGCCAAACTGATCCTCCTACTAATAGAATCTTCAGACTTTTTCCAATCCGGCATTTTCCAATGCGTTTGATGGCCGTTACATAGTTGGTCAACAATTTGAATCAAGATGCGATTCGGGCTCCACTTTATTTTCAGTGAAAGCAAAACCAGGGTAAATTTCCTGCATAATTTAACGTTCACGAAAAAGGGGTGCAAAGTTGTACCTATACAATGATCGTTTTGCGTGAAAGTCGTGAATTAACTTTAGAGATCGCTTCCCCCCTGACAGAAATCCTGGCTACGCCCATGGTCTCTGGTAATGGATGGTCGGTCAATCAACGCTTGGTGACCACGCCAAAGACTGCGACGACGCAGGGGGGCACTTAATTAAATCTTCATCGTTCAGTTCATTCAAATGTTCTGTATAGCGGAGAAAAAGGCCACGAGTGAGCAAAACTGGGTGCCGCGGTCCATCTCTCGCACACTGCGCTTGCTCCGGTGAAGGTCAATTAGAAAATAATTAAATCAAAAAATTGACTCCAATCAACGATCTAGTTCCATCGTCGTCTTGGCTCTGCTATGGAGGCGGTTAAAGCGATTGTGACAGTGAATTATGTCGTTTGATATGATACTGATTCTGAGAGAATGGTCTAATCCACCGGTGTACTAAATTTGCTCGGTCTGAGAATTGTGACACTTGAGCGGGGCACGCTCCCGTATGGTCGCCACGTGATCTGGACCCGCTCTAGTGTCAAAATTCTTCGACCGAGCTGGTTTAGTACACCAGTGGATAAGACCATGAGATATCTAAGAATCCGATAACTTTCGGCATTGGATGAGTGTGACTTCAAAAATAAATTTAGGATTTTTTTTTTCGGTAGTCTTCCGGGAGCTTTAATGCCATGCGAAAAAAGTTTTCCAACGAAACAGCAATGAAAGCAGTATATAGCGACATACCGTTTTGTCTCAAATTCCGACAGAACAAAATTCCTTCATTCTGAACTGTTAATGCTCTTCTTTCTAAAGCGTTTCAAACTCTTCCCATTTCAGAATCGTTCCACAAGCACCCACTGGAGATCGATTTGACGCAGGCCTGCGTCGGCGAGTTGAACACCATCCTCCGGGGGGATCTCAACTGGCCAATCATCTACGGGATCGGAGTGAACGTCAAAACCGGAGAAATATTCCCGGCCACATTCCCAGACAAGGGGCCCGATCTTCAGCTGCGCATGGCACGACACTTCACTGGGGGCCATCAGGTAACGATCTCATCACAAATAATCCCCATACCTTCTATTAATGATATTTTGTATTTCAGGTGCTCGACATCTACGACTCAACGGTCGGAATGCTCCGAATCGGCCCGTTCAACTACGATCCACTGCGCGGGGTGGACCTTTGGCTGTCGCAGAGCGACGAGTTCATCCTTCAACATCTATCCACTAGTCCCGAAGTTGAACCACCCCACTTTGCTATGCAAGTGAGTTATCGTGGCATTAAGCCGAGACATGCACCCAGTTGCCATAAAGCATACTGCTGTTCACTGTTAACTGAATTCAAGCTAAAACTTTCATCCCTTCTCTCAGGTCCGTGCCACACTTAGATACATCCAGGACAACCAATTCCCGGCGGTCACGGTGTTCCGGAATAACAACCCGCACTACTTTAGGCGAGACGAAACGACCGGCTGCTGGGCACCGGTGCGCTTCTAGTAGATCCAATCGAGACACCTTGTTTCCTACGTAGTTACGTATTGTTTGATTTGTATCGGCGCTCTCTTCGGCGTAATATTCTTTATTTAATCCTAGCATAGAGTCTCAAAAGACACCACTTTGCACCTCCTCTTTCTGCGATGGGCCTTCGAATGAGAGCAGACTTTTTTGTATGTGTTTACCAACCTGCAGTTGGCTATACAGTGGCTCAATTTCATTTTCGTACGGGCCACTGTTTTCATATCAAGTTGGTATAAAACTATTAAATGGTGCATGGACTTCGATATACTTTATCAATAATGAAGGTTATAGGTGTCATCTATTGTTTGGCAATGACAAACTGTATTCATTTGCTTAAATCTTTGGAATAATGGAAAAGTATTGAGATTGTGTCTATAATTGACCCAATTCCATATTCGTACACCTAACAAAAAAGAAATATACAGCATTCAAAACTTATTTTTAATGGACTAGATGACTACTTAAGCACTTCGTTTTGTTGTTCAGATGCAATAGAATACATTTGGAAAATTTATAAACGGATATATTTGAAACTTAAGTAAATTTAAGGAAAATACCAGTTTTCCCATGTTTTATGCTAAAATATTCGGTAAGTCGAACAATAAATTGCATTTTTTTCAACATCACTTCCTTAAGAATGATGACTGCGAATATTGCACAAGTTTCAAAAAATTATAATCAGTTTTAGAGTAGCTAAGAGTGGATATCGACAACTTATACTTTTGAATCTTAGGTAATATAATATTTATAACAAATCCAAAACCAAAAATTTTAGTCAATTTCTTTATGTTTGGCTCCTAAATGTATATACATAATCCATAGTTAATGTTCCTATCAAAACATTGCGTAGTTATCATTTTAATTTACATTTTACTACCAAACATGATTATAGAGATTTATAGAATAAATATTATTGCCATAACCGCAAAACAAACGTGTTTTTAAAATGATGAAAACAACAGGATATATTCTATTAAATAGTGTATCAATGCTCTCTGCTCATTCAAGTAATTTTGTATTTTTCTTATAAAATCAATAAATTGCAAAATAGAATGCTATTTTGAATATAATTTAAATATTATTTCAAAGATAATTGAATATTACGATGACATCAATTATGTGGAGGTATGTACAGCGTAGTTTAGGGTACTTTATTGTAAAACGAAGTTCGTAGTTCAAATTATTTTTACAGACAAATTCAAAATTATCATTTACCTATTGTTTAGAATGAAAATTTGGTTTACATTGATTAAAAATATCATTTTAGAAGAGTTTTGAACTTATGGCACAACAATTTTCTGAACTCAAAAGGGATAAAAACTGTTTATGATTTCTGTAAAGTATATATATTTTAACTAAATTTCTATCAGAGCTTACGAGTATAATCTATAGATTGGATCCAATGACAAAAATAAACGATATTGTTCGAATTATTGGATTTTATAGCAAAAATCATTGGAAAACTGGCATTTATCATAATTTTACCTAAATTTTATATATATCCTCTAATAAATTGTCCAAATGTATTTCACTACATCTGAACATCATAATAAAGCCCTTCAGTAATTAAATAGAGCTTCTAAATTTAGTTTTGAACGTTGTGCGTTTGAATTTTGGTAGGTGTACGAATATGGAATTGGGTGAATTTTAGACATCAATTCAATACTTTTTTATTAACCCAATATGAATGTAAATGGAAACATTTTGTGATTGGCAAACAATAGATGACACCTATTACCTTCAATATGGATAAAGTATTTGTAGCTCAATACTTCATTTAATAGTTTTTTACTAACTTGATGTGGAATCAGTATCCTGTACGAATATGAAATTGGGCCACTGTAATTTAGCAGTTGTTTGGGAAAACTAATTTCGGAAATAAGGATTATTTGACACTAATAGAGAAATTTGATTTCAACCATGCGAAAACAAAAACTGGATATGCTATAGAAGAGTAACTATATTAAATTGTACAGAATTTGAATCATCTGTTAGGAATGAGTAAATTATACACAAAGGAAAATAAATAAATTTATCGTTCAGTGTAAGCCGTTACATATTTCAGCCGAAAAATCCCTGATTCACTTACAATAACGAACCTTCCATGAACTAAATTAACTGGATTTGGATCACCAAATATAATGTCAAAATCGTATCAAAATGATAAAATTTTGCTCTCTATAACATATTGATAATAGTTTTGATATTTTTTTTCCAAATCTGAATCCAGCTTCAAAATTTGATGTAATTTTGATATTCTTAAATCTGTCACAGATCTATCACCGAGAACCACAAGTAATATCACATGAACAAGATCAATAACGAGTAACATTTTTCAACAAACAATATTTCGACTTATAACTTACGGACTAAACTTGGAAAATTCGATATCCTGTGTCATTTTTCTTAGCTTCAGTTCCACTCTTCAAATGTTATTGAAGTTTGTATATATATATTTGATTGAAGTTTGTATAAGCCTTATTTGATAAAATAGGAAAGCTTTATGGAAAAGAAAATAAACGAGTGATTATTTTCATGAAAACACCAATTTACTAAGTAAAAAACACACATTTTTATTCGTCTAGTTGCAAAGTTTTAACGCTAAGAAAACAAATTGGACAGTACATCAAAGATTCAGTCAATAAGGCAATAAGTAATTAACTTTTAACATGTCGGTATACCTTCAATGGTGTTAATTCGTTTCTTTTGTTCTAGAGTTTTAATGACTTTTTGAATGTCTGAAGCAAATTGCTTTTATATTATGACTTATTTTTTACCATCAGGTATCAGAAGGTATCAGAAGGCCGGCTCCAGAGGCACGTTCCCCGCCATTTGGGAGATTTGTGCCATCGCCATGTTTGAGCCTATTTCATCATCTACCCGATGGGAGAGGAAAGGGAAGGGGAAGATGGGAGGAAATAGGAGTGGGGTCCCTTGAAGAGGGAAAATCGCATAAGCGAATTAAGAGCATGTAGCTCCATACCACAATGGGTTCGAACAGCGCCCTAAAAAGGGCACTGCAAAACGCATGAGCGTAAAGAGAGCCTATAGCTCATTACCACAGCGGGTTAAGAATAACAGAAGGTCCTGAAGATTCAGGTTACTGAAATCAGTTTCACCTAATAAGTGTTTACCAAGTAATTGGAATCGCCATTACGCGAGAACTTGACAGTTACATATCAGGTGATAAGAAGTTCCATAATCGGAATCACAACTATCACACACAAATGTATCAACACACTGAATATTTGCCATGTGATAGTTGAGTCAGCAGTGGCCAGTTAAGGTTGTAACCAAGCGACTGCAATTCTGCTTTGACAGATTTGTTAAATACTCAGCCACCTTTGGAGTGGCTCAGTAATGTACAGACATCCACTCGTCCCGCGAAGGGAGTTGTGGGGAACATTTTCTATAAGCAAAGTGACAAGCAATTTTGAGATCACTCAAAGCAAGGACAATTGTGTCCCAATTCACCGGAAGTGGGAACATCCAAATCACTAGGATTTCCAATGGACGGAGAAAATCCATGGAATTTGGTCACAACCAATTCACAGTTTGTGGAGTATAACAAATGCATAGTCTGCGAATTTACATTCTTATGTTCATATAGAGATGTAGGCGATTTCCTACAATAAGTAATCCAAGATTAGAACTACTTAAGCATTCCATCAGACTGGAGCTTCTCAAATTGATATCTGAGCTGCTCCAGATGATGTGATGAGTATCAGCATCACTGCCCACAATCAGCAGAAGGCCTTTTCATAGACAGTGAACGATAACTCGTTTGAAATCATCCATTGGGGATGGTTCATCATGTGGTAAATACACCACAAAACGAAAGACGTATTTCCTATTGAGGTCACATATAGAAATATCAATTGTGACAGCACATACATCTCTGGTTGTTAACTCAGAAATGAGTGTAGCGACGTCAGCGCTATTCACGAGCACGTATGCACGAGGCATGGCACGCGAGTATGCCATTTCATGTTTCTGAAAGTAGCAAAAACTGGGTCCACTAGGTTACCTAGATAAAAGTTCACAAAAGTAAGGTTTTTGAACTACCGCCACTTGAGCTGTACCATTTGCATGAGTCTACAAAGATTGATCGTTGCTGACATTTTATGCTGGAGATTGATCTAACTAAGCTATCCTAGCCGTAGCCACTACCCAAACTAGGCAGGATTAAGCTTTTCGCCATCTCAGAACGAAAAAGATCAGCAGCGAACAAAAACCAGATCGGTAGCTCTTAAAAGTCGCCAAAGGCGAAAAGCACAGATTACACTGCATAAAACGCATAATGCGAAACCATAGAGGTGAAAATTTAAACTAAATTACAATGTTTTAATAATCCCACCCTTATTTAGCCTCAGGCTTGAGACTGAAGAAGGGCAGCCGATTATCTCGGAGAAACACAAGGTCACCTGCACCATTGCTCCGGGTAGCACAGGAAGGGCATAATACTGTAGAGGGCGCCCTGGAACTCCACAGGCTCCGTTTGCGGCTAGGTTTTATTTAGACCCCCCTAACCATTCATTCTTTGGCACGGTAAGCTTAAAGCCGTATGAATTAGGGGTCACCTGTGAGGTGGACTTTTACCACCGGAACAGGCAGTCCGTAGTGTTAATTCTTAGCCAGTTGAAACAACCGCTACCGACACTACGCGGCTATCTAGGCTGATCGGGAAAAGGAAGTTAACATTGATGATTAACTCCTGACGTGCCCAAACAGCCACCATGAAAAAACACCAATTTACTAAGTAAAAAACACACATTTTTATTCGTCTAGTTGCAAAGTTTTAACGCTAAGAAAACAAATTGGACAGTACATCAAAGATTCAGTCAATAAGGCAATAAGTAATTAACTTTTAACATGTCGGTATACCTTCAATGGTGTTAATTCGTTTCTTTTGTTCTAGAGTTTTAATGACTTTTTGAATGTCTGAAGCAAATTGCTTTTATATTATGACTTATTTTTTACCATACTTGAAATAATAAATCTTAGAGCTGTTTAGTAGAATACCTATAAGTAGATGAAAAAGCCGAATTTAGTACTATACCATTTAATTCCTCTAGAGTTTGTATCCTTTGACAGATACGCGTGTTTCGACCTCAACTGTAAGGCCGTCTTCAGTGTCATGTACTAGACTCGAGTCCACGACACTGAAGACGGCCTTACAGTTGAGGTCGAAACACGCGTATCTGTCAAAGGATACAAACTCTAGTGGAATTAAATGGTATAGTACTAAATTCGGTTTTTTCATCCACTTATATGTTATAAGGATTTAAAAAAAAACCCTAGCAAAACCGTAACTTCCCGGATAAAAAATACAGTACAAAAACAATAAAACGTATTGGAACAGTACCATTCAATATATTGGAAAAACAATACAGTATATTGTGAAATGACAATACAGTTACAGTACAATATATTGTTTTGAACTGTTCACTGTATGGTATATGAGATTTTTGCAATATAATGTATGGGTGGTTAAGCATAGTAACAATACAAATCTAGATATTTTCTCATACACACATTTTGAAAATACAATACGATATATTTTTCATGTATTGTCTTGATTAGCAATTCGTGTATTTTTGTACAATACAAAAACAATTCAACAAACTGTATTTCAATGAGTGGTGTATAGAATTTGTATTTTGTATGGATTGTCTGCCAACATACCGGTTCGTGTCAAATTTGGCAAAATAATTTTAACTTTACAGAAGTAAAGATATTTATCATGGTTGCATTCGTTGTTACAGCTAATGTCAAGTGTCTTCTAAAAAACTACTTATTTTTACGTTTTGAATATTTTTCACCCAACATTTATTGCTTTCTGAATTTGTTTTGTTTACTTCTTTCAGCAAAGCTACATAGAAAAAAGTAAGAGTTGTTTTACGCGAAAATAGGAATTTGACCAAAATTGTAAGGTATAAAACCAATTAAAAACAATACAGTGTTCTGTTACAATATATTAGATTGTTTTTGAATTGTATATCCAAACAAGAATAATGTTGCTTCGACATTCAATTACAATGCGCTGTATTGTATCCTATACGTTATATTGTACATGAATGGTTTATTCAATTAATTGAATGATACGTTTTTATCCGGCTAGTCAACCTAAATTTTGATTTTTGCTAAGTTACTTCAGCAGTATGAAAAAGTTATAGAATGAGATTTGTTATAATTGACATATTATCTTGGAAAGTTACATTATCTGTTTATTCCATAGAAACCCTTTTTTTTTTGTATGGTATTTAGTTGGAGCTGCCTGACAGCTTAACTTGTCAAGGCTGAACCCTCGGTCTGGCTTTTGCCAAGTTTCCCCTCTACCAGGGTCAATACTCAGACGGACTAGGCTATGGTGCCCACATGAACACTGTTTTTTTATTAGTATTGTGACGTGGTAGTTTTTGAAAAATACCCATATTCCCTTGCTTCCAAGAAAAGGAAGCATTGTGATAATCAGCAGCTCCATCAGAGTTTGTTTGAAATAGTAGTGTAGTACTGTCATTACTAATACTATCTAGGCAAAATGGTTTTCAATAATTTGTCATTTAAGTGCTATTCTGATTACTCCTGTCTTTTACGTCAGATTAGAGGCTTAAATGTCAATTGTTGTCAAGTCTTAACAAAATTAGGCTGTTTAGTAGTAGTTCTAGTTAATTTCATTTTTTGTTGTTAAAAGTATTTATTGGTCATTACGTTCATATATCCTTAAAAAAAAGGTCATTTTCCTTGGCTGTTCAACATTTTCTCGAAATTAGCATGTGTTCCCTAATGGTCGATCTCAGCGTCTTACTTTCCATGGTCATTTTTATAGTGAACATTTAAGATTAAAGTAACCTTAGGCTTCTATTACAGTCTCCTACAAGATTCACTTTTCGGTTGCAAATGCAATGCTTCACAATGCGTACTTTCTTCTTGTACATTTTGCGAAAAAAAGCTGGAATTATATTATTTATACCATTGTTACAAAAGAGGTATTTCTTATAATGGCAATTTAAAAACCATATTAAAATAAGATTGTCGCCACTTATTTCTACTACTCAGTGAATCTACTAGTCCTTTTCCTCAGAGTAATATTCCCTACGTAGTACATGATAACGATGTGTCTAGCTAATAGTAAGTGTGGCTACGGATCATTCAGGTTAGCAAAAGGCAAACTGATCGTCACCAATAGTATTAATGTCCACTTCGAATAGAATAATTATTTGAAATGGGCATCAATTCTATCAATAACGCTGAATGTCCGTTGGATCACATCCAAGATATTACTGCGACTATGCCATATAAATTATGACGCGGCTTTAAGCAAAAAGTTTTTTTTTTTTTTTTTAATCTTTATTTGAGTGTATTTTAACACACGAGGGCTAGTTCTACACTATTAAGCAAAAAGTGTCAAAATGTGATACCACCACTACAGGTTACGCCTAGGGTTGTCGCAAATTAATCGATTATTTCTATTAATCGATTAATCAACTTACTAATCGATTATTTTTTCATCGATACCTGGCTCACTCAATAATCGAGATAATCGATTAACACGTCGATAATTTGTCGATTTTTGCTAGAGAAATGTCCAATTCAAACTATGGTGATGTTTTTTTTCTGTATAACACTGTGTTGTGTACGAAAATTTAATGCACAGAAAACCATAAAACCACGGATGTGCATCTCGCAGTTATTCATGATATTCTCTGTGCATTGAATCCCAATTGTAATTTCTCAAGATCATCGGTGCGAGATTTTTATTTGATAAACACAGTCCGTCCTATACTGCCGTGAATCACAAGTCAGTCCATTCTAATTTTTTGTTGAATTTGAGTTTATCTATGATCTATCAGCTACACTAACGAGACTACATGATTTGTTCGGTAAAATTTGAAAAAAGAAAAACAAGTCGAATTGTCCCATAATGACAGGGTGCGTACTGCCTGGAAAAACCTGGAATTCTCAGGGGTTTTCGGCCACAATCAGGGAAATTATTCTGAATCAGTAATATGTCCTTTTTGTGGCACTCAATATTTTCAATCAAAACAATTTTCGGTTCATTCTTTTATTTTTTTTTATTTTTTTTTTGAGATCAGTATAAACATGTTAAGGCAAGAAAGAAAAACTTAAGATTGCCAAGTTTATAAAGGAAAGTTCAGTTCATAGTTCCAGTTGGGTGTTGTTCATGAGCATATATAACATGGTTTAGAACACTTCAATTTGTTAACAAAAAAGATTTTTCGCCTATTCTACAAAATTAAAAAAAAACTTGGTTCGAAAATAGCAAAAATTACAACAGGTATTAAAAAATAGTACATTTCGAAGCAGAGCAGACCTTTTTTTTTTGTCTTGGTAACTATTTTAAAGTAAGCCTGTAAAAAGTTCATATTTTATTTTAGGTTTCTAAAGCATTCATGTTATTCGATAGTCTCTTTTTTGCCTAAATCTGCTTTTAGTAAATCCTGGTGCAACAGAAACTCTGAGAGAATTTTTCTTATTGTAAATTCCTAAAGAAATTTCTGGAGGAACTCTTGAAAGAACCACAGGAAAATCCAAGAAGGAATTCATAATAAAATCCGAAGATGAAAATCGGCAGACAATTAATCGTTCCATAGAAAAATATAAAATTTCCATAAAAAATGCAAAATTTGCCAGTAAAGAATCAAGGGTAAAATCAACAGAAAAGTTAAAAATTTCCATAAAAAAATTAAGAAGTGCATAGAAAAAACAAAATTTTCCATAAATAAAAAAAAATTGAGCAATAAATAGATTCAAAAGTGCAGTAGAATCGACAATAATCTCACTAAAAAATATCGAATTTTACATTTAAAAACCTCAAAATGTCCCTATTTTCTTCACAAAAAGCAAGAAATAATTATAAATTTTCCACAAAAAAAGCCAAAATTTGCAATAAATAAATAATAATTCGCCCACAATAAATCATAAATTTCCATTCAAAAAATCAAAAAGAGCAATAGCAGTAAATGCAAAGTTGCAATAAACAAACCCAACTGAGCAATTCAAAATGACAATCAATACATGAAAATGTTATAGAAAATTCCAATATTTAAGTAAAACTTTCCATAAAAATAACGTAATTTTCCAATAATGAGTAATAATGTGTGTAATGGATTTCATAAATTTTCAGTCAAACTGAAGCATTGTTTTCACAATTGGAGCTAATTAGTCGTCGTATGTAGATGTAGTAATTGCATTTTAGAGTTCGATAATTAATTACGTAAGAATTTAGGGGAGGGGAGAGCGCAGAGATTGGCCTTGAAAAAATATTTCTTGCCATATAGAAAAAAATAATGTTTCATACAAAAAATCATACATGGAGGGGAGGCGAGGTTTCGAAAAATCACAAAAAATGTTTTTTATTACACCCCATCGTTAGGCGCTACAATTTTAATTATTTCGGCAAAGTTGAAATGAAACATGGAACATGGGATATCTAATCTTCCAATATTAGGAACACTTATGTCACTGCTTTGGTTATGTCCAACTAAATTGATGGTAGAAGCTTATGCTCTCATGCCCCACCAGCCAGGGAAATGGTGCTTACAAACTAAGCATCATTTGTGGCAACACTTTATGCGGCATGTTGGAACTTTGCCGAGCGCGCTAAGTGTTGTTTGACCACTGACGTAGTTGCATGAAGTGGGTGATGAGGTACAAAAGTAGCGTTACAGCATTCTTAACCATATTTGTAGTACTGAGACAACCCATTAGATCTAAAAATGAACCTATTAGAAGATACTTTAAAAAGCGTTATGTTCGTATGCAAATAAAAAAAAATATTTAGGAAAAAACTCATCAATCGAAGTATACACATTTCTGCAACTGCTGTGGGCAGTAACACCAAAGATGAAAGTGAATTTCCGTATTATGAGTCCGTATTATGTTTAAAATCACTCGCCACTAGCTAAGTAGAGAAACCTATCATACAAAAAAAAACACACATTATTACTCATTATTGGAAAATTACGTTATTTTTATGGAAAGTTTTACTTAAATATTGGAATTTTCTACAACATTTTCATGTATTGATTTTTATTTTGAATTGCTCAGTTAGGTTTGTTTATTGGCACTTTGCATTTACTGCTATTGCTCTTTTTGATTTTTTGAAATGAAATTTTTGATTTATTGTGGGCGAATTATTATTTATTTATTGCAAATTTTGGCTTTTTTTGTGGAAAATTTATAATTATTTCTTGCTTTTTGTGAAGAAAATAGGGACATTTTGAGGTTTTTAAATGTAAAATTCGATATTTTTTAGTGATTTTATTGTCGATTCTACTGCACTTTTGAATCTATTTATTGCTCAAAATTTTTTTATTTATGGAAAATTTTGTTTTTTCTATGCACTTCTTAATTTTTTTTATGGAAATTTTTAACTTTTCTGTTGATTTTACCCTTGATTCTTTACTGGCAAATTTTGCATTTTTTATGGAAATTTTATATTTTTTTATGGGACGTTAATATTTTAGCCGATGAAAATCTATAGCATCGAAAAACAAACAAGCATTATTCCTAAGAACTCTGTGACAAAACATGCCTAGTGGAATTCTTGGCAGACTCTCTTAAATAAATCCCACAGGAAATAACTGGAAAATGCTCCTGAGAATTTATGAAACAAAATCTGGAATAATCTCTGAAGAAATCCCTGGAATATTTCCAAAAGAAATTTCTTGAAAAAATCGTGGATGCATCTCTGAAGGGGGTTTTATGAGTACTCCTTGGAAGTTTTACTGGAGGAATCTCATGAGAATTTTTAATGCAATCCATGAAGGAATCCTTGAGATATTTTTGTCAAGGAAATCCATGAGGAATCTTAAGGGAAATTCTGGGAGAAATCTCTGTAAGAAATCCTGAAGGAGCCTGGAAGAAAATTCATGAAGAATCACTGAAAAAATAACTGGAACAAATCCTTGTAGAATGCATGGAGGAATCTTTGAAAGCGTTTTTGAAATAATTTCAAAATATGTTTAGGAGGAATCTTTGGAAGCATGAGTTATGGTGAAATTATGGGAGAAATCCCTTATAGAATTTCTGGAGGAATTCGTAGTAGAATCCGTATTATTTATCGGTAGCATCCCTAGCGGAATTCCTAAAAGAGTCCCTGGTGGAATTCCTGCTGCAATTGCCATTTTCCCCCTTAAATGCATGATATGAAATTTTTGTTTAAGTAATATATAACCTTAACAAAGGATCATAAATAAATATATCCAAGAATTCTACCATTCTACTCCCCTAAAATTTGCAAATTGCATAATCCTTATATTCTCTTGAAATTTAGCGAAAGCTGCCTGATAGTAGCCAAAATTTCACATTTTCACTTAGTTCAGCGAAAAACTGCTATAATTGTTTGATGAAAGTTTAGTGTGTACTTTTCTGTATGCATAAGTTTATGGCTGATATCACACGGTACACGCTACCTTCACCAAATCTATTTAGAAAATTCCTATCAAAACAAACTTATTGGACAGTTGCAGCTACTAAAGCTACTTCATTTTGTTCGCTTTTGTGGATGAACCAGCACTTGTCCTTTTAAGACTCAAGAATTTCTTGTATTACCAAAGATATAGGTAAATTCATCTGCAAATTTTACCAGAATTTTTGCTTGCCTGGATTGTTTTCCAAACATTCCTTTCAAATTCTGAAAAAATTTCGTTAAGGAATTTTTCAAACAATGCCTAAATATCTTTTACGAGTACAATATTTCTGTTTCCAGACATTTTGATTTGGATTTCTATATAAAAAAAAACAATCCTATGAGTTGCTCCATAAATTTCTCCGAGGATTATTCAAAAAATATCTTTTCGAAGCTTATCTAAGAATTCCTCTATTAATTTCTCCAGTTTGTTCAAAGATGTGAATCTTCCAAACATTACTCAAGTGATTTCTCATATAAACTCTGCATGGATTCTCTAGAAGCTTTTTTCATACCAATCACAAAACCAATATTACAGCAATTATAAAAAACACAAATATCTTCAAGGATTCTGTCTAATTTTTGTAAGAAAATCCTGCAGGATGTTTGAATTTTTTTTCAGGAATTGATCAAGAAAATCTTCTAATACTCCTTAAAAAAAATTGGGAGTTTTTTCAGTCATCTTTATAGGAATATTATAAAAATTGATTAGAATTTACAAAAGTTTTATCAGTTAGTTACTTTAGAATATATTTTTGAATTCACCCCCAGATTTATTTTTAAAAAATAATCTTATAGTTTCTGAAAAAATACTTGACGTTCCTCTGGAGACATCCTTGGAAGAATGAATGTAAAATTTTATTTATATTTAGATGACATTCGTAGTGAAAACCATTACAAAATGCATTCAATAATACGATAAGTAACACTTGTGGTAATGTCACGAGAAATGTAAAACAAATCTTCAAAATACTCTTAAAGAAACTCCTGGTCAGATTTTTTGAAAAACCAATATATCACCTATTTCCTGTCAAGTTTCTCTTTGTTTTTTAATCTGATTGGTTTCTTATTGTTTTTCTTCTGGTTTGGTGTCTTTTCGTTCAAAAAAGAACTTAGAAGTTTCACTACTATACCAGTCCTGGTCAAGAGTTAAGAAGGGGTCAACGGATTTGCATTTTTATTCACTGATGCATTTGTCCAGGACTCCAAGGCGTTTGTGTGAGGGAAAATTCTATAAACTTTATGAGTAACGTAAGGAAATTGTATGTTATATTGTGTAGTATAAATACCCATAAACGCGCTGTATGCCGGAATAGCTAGGATGTAATGTGAAAAAACGAATAGATGAATAGTAAAAACTATAATAAGCTTTGCTGTTTTCCACCTTCCAGAATTGTAAAAATAATATTCCAGAGGCAGAATTTGAAAATTCGTGAAAAATGGCCCAGAGATTCATTCGAAAATCGTGCAGAAATTTATTTCAGAATATCCTTAGTATTTCTTAAACAATTCCGCAAACATTTTTAATGGTCTGATAAATACGAATTGTTTTAGAAGTTCTTTACGTTATTCCCTACAATTTACAATTAATCAATTATTTTCCAGGAATAAGGGAAGCAAAACAGTAATTTTCTACAAAGCTCGGGATTCATGGATGTTTTCCATAAATGAATCAATTCTATGTGTTTTTTTTTTATTTCCATTAAATAGATCATGAAAAAATGGGAGAGGAAGGAATTCGTTTCAGAACTATTAATGTAGGCCATAGGTTCAACGAAGTTATGTACTCATAATTTACTGAAATTGATTTTGATTAAAAAAAAAAACACAGAGAAACAATTTACCAAACTATAAGCCTCATCTTAATGCTTTGAAAATGGGATTATTTATATGAAATATTAGAAGAGTTTCATCGTGCATGTCAATCCGTATTTACATAGATTTATGTATTGGAAACAATTCTCAAAACTGTTTTTCAATTAAATTTCAGGCAAGTGGAAACGGAACATTGGGCTAAAAAATAAAATAAACTTTAAGGAACGAAAAACCTGCTAACACTTATTGTCATTATATTAAAAACTGTACCTTATAGCAGTAAGAACCCATGTATACAGAAAAAATGTCGATTAATTCGATTAATCGAAAAATACTGGTCGATTAATCGTTATCGATAATCGGCATTCTTGTACTGTAATCGATTATCAACTAATCGATTAATTGAGATTTTACGACAACCCTACCTATGGGCATATTAACCCCAACTACTGGGTCTGCCACGTTTTCCCTTTAGTTTTGGGGGGATTGTTGTTCTCGCAGCATTACATATTCCACACAAACAAATGCTGTTGCTTCAATGAAAAGATCCAAATTGTTTTTATATTTGTACAGTGCTATATCCGAAGGTTTATTTTGGTTATTGCACGAATAAACCTCAAACGTACAAGCTCGACATGTTTTTGTAGCATAATACAATGCTTTAATCCTGATGTCGTGAAGAATGTGCTGTTCAATAATATTAACCACTTTTGCTGTTAACGGTTGCAGACACTGCTTCTTCAAACACAGTACGCAAACCTCCGAACGATTTTTTTCGGTTTCATGTTTCAGGCCCCCTGACAGAGTGCAGTGTAAATATATATTTATGAATATGTGTAAAATTGTAATATATTTATTTGAATTAATAACAGACATACCTCTAATTAGCAAACCAAAATGTTGCCACAAGCGATAAAAGTATAAACTTATCACATGACACAAGCACCAATGCTTCGCTATACCTACCACCTTAGAACGCGACAACTCAAGCAATGCTGCGTTATTACTTCTTGGCCAATTTCCCTACCAATGATGCCTATTTAGATATTTTCGCAATCTTTAAACCATTTTAATGTAATGATCCATGAAAACACTTATTTCACAAACGCTTCGTTATTACTAATCGTAAAAAGCAATATCTTATAACAACATATTTTAATTTTAAGACGATAGCATATAACTGAAGCTGAATAAAGGTTATTCATTAAAAATCTTTGAAATCTCTTAACACAGTATTTTTTAATTAAAAATTGTAAATACTGTCCACAAACATTTTTGTTTTGTATAAATACATAAATTTTGATTGAAAGTAAACAATTTCACTAATTACTGAATTTATAACCAAATGAACGACAACACTGCCAAAACAAAAACAAGTTTGTATCGTGGAAATATATGTCATGACCATCTACGATTCGATTGATTTGTCATCATATGGCATAAGCGATTCGTACACGCTGTGAACTAGACTTTCGAAATGCACACATTTTGTCTTATGAAAGGTGGAACGGTTATTGCAATACGAACGCTTCATGTACCGTTTCAGCTTCAAGTCACATCTAGGCGTCGATAGGCGCGTGGTGTAAGCACGGGCCTATTGATCGCAAGGTCCCTGGTTCGATTCCAGGATGCCGCGAAAACATTGTTTGTTTTCAAATTTTGATTTCATAAAGCAAAGCTATGAATTTCAACCCGATTTATTGTGGCGAATTTTCAGGTGGTTCCTATGTATGTCGATAGTCCATTTTCCTGAGTGTGTTGGTGAAAGAAGATACCCTATGGTACCTACCTCTTATTGAAATACAGTGATACCTCCATGAGTCGATGTTCCATGAGTCGATATCGACTCATGGAACCATACTAAAAACAAAATTTCATGGTTACTATTATGGTCCCTAGATGCAGCTTCCCAAAGGATTGCTGTTCCATGACTCGACATTTCCATGAGTCGATGGTCCCTTCAATATCGACTCATGGAGGTTACACTGTATCAAAAAAAATGTTCAGGACACCCCCATCGAACATTTCCAAACCGGTCTCAAATGAAAGGGGAAAGTCTAAGCTTTAATTTAGTGGGTGTTTTAGTTATACTGATTTTTTATATTAATGTTTTCTACCAGAGACACCGCGTCTGAAAATGATGTCAATATTCTTACATCTCGAGTGTTCGACCATTTTATTGCAAACCTAAACTTTGAAAATTTACCTGATTCGCCTAAATGTAGGCAATTTTCCTTGAAATAAGCACATTATATGAGAATAATCGGTTTTATGAGCAAAAACTATAAGGGTACATCCCTATGGGGTTGTACGAACTGGTGACGTAGGACCACGATGGTTAATTTAACTGAATTTGATGTCGTTCTTGTTGCTCGTTTTGACTTCATACTGTTTTCAGTGCTCGAAACTTTCGTAAATATTCATGCATATGACGATTTGCAGCCAAGTTTACGTTTAATCATGTCCCAAATATACATTATCTTTATCCGATGAATTCGTCATATTTATCTATGAAAATGTGAAATTTCACTTCAGGTTGTATGATCATTTTGAAATTATATTAGTAACCTCCTATGAAATATATGGTAGCATTGGAAAGAACAGTAGTGATTGAGGCTTGTTCAGCATGCTGAAGCAAAATCAAAGTAATTCTAATTAAAGAATATTTAACAGCAATGTGTCTATAGGAAGTTATTCGAGGATTATAATGAAAGCTTCAGTCATCGCTTTGTTGATCCTATGGTTTGAGAGAAATATTATTCATCGCTTGGCAATGTGATAAATAAAGTCTGAAATATTACTCTGTCATCTCTCTTACACACATTTGGTGGTCCTGAAAAGAGCCAAAGGCTTTGTTAGCTCGGATGCTGTCATAGATGAATCGCACTACAGGATGTTATCAGTTGATTGCTTAGCTTAAGTTTGAAATCTTGTGCGATACCACAAGCCGAAAGCTCGATTTGTCTAATAATAGTAGTAATGATGCCTAACGGGCTTGGTTGTTGACTGCACCACAGATGAGTTTATCACGAGCCGAATTCTCATAAACCAGATGCTGATCAACAGCTCAGCAGGCTTCTGGCTACGAGGTGCTCCTCGCTAAGCAGGTTCGGAGAAGCTCTTACCAGCTCGAAAGCAAAAATGGAATGAAACCGAATCCAACGAAGGGAGCATGCTATATACCCTTAAATTAGCAGATTATGCTCCTCCCCTTCGTGCTCTTCTCTTTCTAATCGACCAATCTGGGAAATGCATATGTGCCAATAATGAGTTGGACTTAGAATTACTTGATAATTGCGAAAAATGATAATGCGTGAGAAATTGGTTGAACATGAATGAAAGGGTTGACAATTACTAAATATTCAATAGTTCGCTATTGATAATCAATAGTTTTCTATAATATGAAGGTAAATTTCTGATCCATGGTGCCAAAATTATGAAAATTGTTCAATGGGAATTTCTTTTCAAAAGCATTCTAAACATGTCGCAATTTTGTTACATGTGATCATTTTCGTAATCGAAGTGTTCTCATAAAATATGGCAAATCAAAGACACTGCCGGAAATTCCACTCTAGTTTACAATCGTTATGAAATTTTGAGCACTCACCCTGACGGCACTGCAGCAGCGTCCACGAATAGTCTCAAATTGACGTGCCATCAATTATTCATAACAAATTAAATTTTGTACGAAGCTGCGAGATTGATTGAGGAATATAAGATGTAATAAGGTTGGAAATATTATTCCTTCAACTCTTTTCCACACATATTATGGCCCTGATAAGGGCCGATGGCTTTCTTAGCCTCGATACGGTTACAGATAAATAGCACTACGGGATGTTATCAGCTGAATGGTTCGTGACGTGGATGGCGCACAACAGCAACGGGTATTGGATCCCCGGGCATAAGTCGAAATCAGGAAACGATGCTCACTCTTGAAAGCTTAAGCGATTTCACCAGTCCGACGCTCGATTAGCAGCATCTCCTCGGATCAGCAACTCTGGGGGCTTCTGGTTTCTGGTTCCTAACGGGCTTGCTTCTGGACCACCGATGACGAGTCGAAATCTGGGAGCGCGGATAAATTTGCGGCGGCGACGACGATGGCTTGGACGCTTCTCCGAGCAGCAGTAGTTTGCCGCTCGGAGAAGCGCCCAAGCCATCGTCATCGCCGCCGCAAATCAATCTTGCGTCTTCCTCTTCCGACGACACAAATTGGACTGTGACGCGGGTGCAAAAGCAAAGCGAGAATGACTCGCCCGACCGTGTTCACAGTCCGACCGCAAAAAGAAGACTGAGGGAAGAAGCAGGGACCCGTTTGCTTTTATAGTGGGAAGCGACACCGTCGAAAAGTGCTCGAACGTGATTGGTTGGATAAGAAAGGGGTCAACATTTATCAAATTTTCAATAGTTAAACAACAAAATTCACTTATCGGATATATTACTAACGATGCGTAGATACATTTCTGATCGAATGATACTAAAATCGTAATAATTGGTTCATAAACAACTGAGTTATTAACGTTCAAAATCTCCCCTAATTTCGTTACATGTCTCATTTTCCGTACTTTTAAAGTGCACCCCAATATAGAAAACAAAGACGTAGTCCTACGTCAAAATATCTATACTGGCTATACTGTATGATATCAAAAATGAGTTTAGTATTTCATACTTGAGCTTACACAACATTTTAAACAATCCAAGTTGACATGTTGGCATAGCACCAGTGGATTGTGTAGCTCCGACATTTCCAACTGTATTTCTTTCACCTTCAAAAAGTGTAAATGAGTCTATGCAAAACTGATCCTAATAAAAAGAAATACAGTTAACCCTCCCTTACTCGATATTCTGCATCTCGATATGGAGTAAGAGAACCAAAGTAAAAGTTGGTTTTCATGGCTAAATCGATGGTCCCTTGGAACGCAGTTGCACTGGTTTGTGTTCTGTAATTCGATACCTCTTTAACTCGATGGTCCCTTCAATATCGAGTTATGGAGAGTTGACTGTAATTCGAAATCATCATCAGACATGTATAAACCAAAAAAACTATAAGGGTACAGCCCTATGGGGTTGTACGAACTGGTGACGTAGGACTACGATGTTTTGTGTTATTGGCATGCAAAAATATAAAGCTGCTGCGGGGAGCCATTTAAGAATGGAAACAGTGGATGTCGGACACTTTGATGTTTTGGAGCTTTTGAGTCAAATATTAAAATAGTTGCATACTAACCACTGGTGTGTTACATTCTTTGATAAATAACTTTCCAATTATATATTCCCTTTCTTTCTTAGTTCGGTATGTCAAAACAAATTACTGAAAATGTTCTCCAACATATATGAAGCTCGTGAACTTGTGATTTAAGATATTCTCTGCGGTAAAAATCTCAATGAGATACGGTTATATTTTAACTGTTTGCTATCTCAACATTTATAATTTCTAATTACGTATTTGTAACATTTAGGGTACGATATTGTGCAGCAGTTTTGGGTTTATAATTTATTTGCTAGGGAATATATTTATTCGTCAACTCTTTAACATATTGGTGGCCCTGAAAAGGGCCGTTTGTTTAGGTCAAAACTGCAACACCGATAGAATTAATCCATCGACTATGATATTCAACAGGGAATATTATTCCAAACAAGTTCAAGGGTCGATTTTCGTGTGGGCTATAATCAGTGATGATCAACAAGGCAGAGTCGATGAGGGCCAGACAGATCACTGACTGACGAAATCCAAACTCTGTCGGATCTGTGGATGCGTCACGCAAACGCAACGCAGGTAATCAGTGCTTGTTGGTGTCAGAACAAGGCAGAGCTCCACCGGAGGAAGGCCGGTGCCCTCAACCGGCAGAGATGCCCCGACTGCGAGAATAAGAAGACAATCCATTACGGATATCATCGGTTGGCGAAGGTTTCGCGGTTGGTTCTGGAAGAAATGGAAGAAATGTTTTAGGCATTTTGTGTGAACTCTATCAATGAATCTTATTACCAGAAGATTGAACCGGAACCAGTAATCTGCCAAATCTCACTTCCTCTTCCACACTGCTTGGATGGAACGGATGTGACGAAGGCAAGGAGCGTATGATCGGCTAGTTTGAATACGCGGCTATTTAAGGGTTGAAGAACCCTTGTGCGGAATCCAAACTCTATCGGATCTGTGGATGCGTCACGCAAACGCAACGCAGGTAATCAGTGCTTGTTGTTGGTGTCAGAACAAGGCAGAGCTCCACCGGAGGAAGGCCGGTGCCCTCAACCGGCAGAGATGCCCCGACTGCGAGAATAAGAAGACAATCCATTACGGATATCATCGATTGGCGAAGGTTTCGCGGTTGGTTCTGGAAGAAATGAAAGCAATGTTTTAGGCATTTTGTGTGAACTCTATCAATGAATCTTATTACCAGAAGATTGAACCGGAACCAGTAATCTGCCAAATCTCACTTCCTCTTCTACACTGCTTGGATGGAACGGATGTGACGAAGGCAAGGAGCGTATGATCGGCTAGTTTGAATACGCGGCTATTTAAGGGTTGAAGAACCCTTGTGCGGAATCCAAACTCTGTCGGATCTGTGGATGCGTCACGCAAACGCAACGCAGGTAATCAGTGCTTGTTGTTGGTGTCAGAACAAGGCAGAGCTCCACCGGAGGAAGGCCGGTGCCCTCAACCGGCAGAGATGCCCCGACTGCGAGAATAAGAAGACAATCCATTACGGATATCATCGATTGGCGAAGGTTTCGCGGTTGGTTCTGGAAGAAATGGAAGCAATGTTTTAGGCATTTTGTGCGAACTCTATCAATGAATCTTATTACCAGAAGATTGAACCGGAACCAGTAATCTGCCAAATCTCACTTCCTCTTCCACACTGCTTGGATGGAACGGATGTGACGAAGGCAAGGAGCGTATGATCGGCTAGTTTGAATACGCGGCTATTTAAGGGTTGAAGAACCCTTGTGCGGAATCCAAACCCTGTCGGATCTGTGGATGCGTCACGCAAACGCAACGCAGGTAATCAGTGCTTGTTGTTGGTGTCAGAACAAGGCAGAGCTCCACCGGAGGAAGGCCGGTGCCCTCAACCGGCAGAGATGCCCCGACTGCGAGAATAAGAAGACAATCCATTACGGATATCATCGATTGGCGAAGGTTTCGCGGTTGGTTCTGGAAGAAATGGAAGCAATGTTTTAGGCATTTTGTGCGAACTCTATCAATGAATCTTATTACCAGAAGATTGAACCGGAACCAGTAATCTGCCAAATCTCACTTCCTCTTCCACACTGCTTGGATGGAACGGATGTGACGAAGGCAAGGAGCGTATGATCGGCTAGTTTGAATACGCGGCTATTTAAGGGTTGAAGAACCCTTGTGCGGAATCCAAACTCTGTCGGATCTGTGGATGCGTCACGCAAACGCAACGCAGGTAATCAGTGCTTGTTGTTGGTGTCAGAACAAGGCAGAGCTCCACCGGAGGAAGGCCGGTGCCCTCAACCGGCAGAGATGCCCCGACTGCGAGAATAAGAAGACAATCCATTACGGATATCATCGATTGGCGAAGGTTTCGCGATTGGTTCTGGAAGAAATGGAAGAAATGTTTTAGGCATTTTGTGTGAACTCTATCAATGAATCTTATTACCAGAAGATTGAACCGGAACCAGTAATCTGCCAAATCTCACTTCCTCTTCCACACTGCTTGGATGGAACGGATGTGACGAAGACAAGGAGCGTATGATCGGCTAGTTTGAATACGCGGCTATTTAAGGGATGAAGATCCCTTGTGCGGAATCCAAACTCTGTCGAATCTGTGGATGCGTCACGCAAACGCAACGCAGGTAATCAGTGCTTGTTGTTGGTGTCAGAACAAGGCAGAGCTCCACCGGAGGAAGGCCGGTGCCCTCAACCGGCAGAGATGCCCCGACTGCGAGAATAAGAAGACAATCCATTACGGATATCATCGATTGGCGAAGGTTTCGCGGTTGGTTCTGGAAGAAATGGAAGAAATGTTTTAGGCATTTTGTGTGAACTCTATCAATGAATCTTATTACCAGAAGATTGAACCGGAACCAGTAATCTGCCAAATCTCACTTCTTCTTCCACACTGCTTGGATGGAACGGATGTGACGAAGGCAAGGAGCGTATGATCGGCTAGTTTGAATACGCGGCTATTTAAGGGTTGAAGAACCCTTGTGCGGAATCCAAACTCTGTCGGATCTGTGGATGCGTCACGCAAACGCAACGCAGGTAATCAGTGCTTGTTGGTGTCAGAACAAGGCAGAGCTCCACCGGAGGAAGGCCGGTGCCCTCAACCGGCAGAGATGCCCCGACTGCGAGAATAAGAAGACAATCCATTACGGATATCATCGATTGGCGAAGGTTTCGCGGTTGGTTCTGGAAGAAATGGAAGAAATGTTTTAGGCATTTTGTGTGAACTCTATCAATGAATCTTATTACCAGAAGATTGAACCGGAACCAGTAATCTGCCAAATCTCACTTCCTCTTCCACACTGCTTGGATGGAACGGATGTGACGAAGGCAAGGAGCGTATGATCGGCTAGTTTGAATACGCGGCTATTTAAGGGTTGAAGAACCCTTGTGCGGAATCCAAACTCTGTCGGATCTGTGGATGCGTCACGCAAACGCAACGCAGGTAATCAGTGCTTGTTGTTGGTGTCAGAACAAGGCAGAGCTCCACCGGAGGAAGGCCGGTGCCCTCAACCGGCAGAGATGCCCCGACTGCGAGAATAAGAAGACAATCCATTACGGATATCATCGATTGGCGAAGGTTTCGCGGTTGGTTCTGGAAGAAATGGAAGCAATGTTTTAGGCATTTTGTGCGAACTCTATCAATGAATCTTATTACCAGAAGATTGAACCGGAACCAGTAATCTGCCAAATCTCACTTCCTCTTCCACACTGCTTGGATGGAACGGATGTGACGAAGGCAAGGAGCGTATGATCGGCTAGTTTGAATACGCGGCTATTTAAGGGTTGAAGAACCCTTGTGCGGAATCCAAACCCTGTCGGATCTGTGGATGCGTCACGCAAACGCAACGCAGGTAATCAGTGCTTGTTGTTGGTGTCAGAACAAGGCAGAGCTCCACCGGAGGAAGGCCGGTGCCCTCAATCGGCAGAGATGCCCCGACTGCGAGAATAAGAAGACAATCCATTACGGATATCATCGATTGGCGAAGGTTTCGCGATTGGTTCTGGAAGAAATGGAAGAAATGTTTTAGGCATTTTGTGTGAACTCTATCAATGAATCTTATTACCAGAAGATTGAACCGGAACCAGTAATCTGCCAAATCTCACTTCCTCTTCCACACTGCTTGGATGGAACGGATGTGACGAAGACAAGGAGCGTATGATCGGCTAGTTTGAATACGCGGCTATTTAAGGGATGAAGATCCCTTGTGCGGAATCCAAACTCTGTCGAATCTGTGGATGCGTCACGCAAACGCAACGCAGGTAATCAGTGCTTGTTGTTGGTGTCAGAACAAGGCAGAGCTCCACCGGAGGAAGGCCGGTGCCCTCAACCGGTAGAGATGCCCCGACTGCGAGAATAAGAAGACAATCCATTACGGATATCATCGATTGGCGAAGGTTTCGCGGTTGGTTCTGGAAGAAATGGAAGAAATGTTTTAGGCATTTTGTGTGAACTCTATCAATGAATCTTATTACCAGAAGATTGAACCGGAACCAGTAATCTGCCAAATCTCACTTCCTCTTCCACACTGCTTGGATGGAACGGATGTGACGAAGGCAAGGAGCGTATGATCGGCTAGTTTGAATACGCGGCTATTTAAGGGTTGAAGATCCCTTGTGCGGAATCCAAACTCTGTCGGATCTGTGGATGCGTCACGCAAACGCAACGCAGGTAATCAGTGCTTGTTGGTGTCAGAACAAGGCAGAGCTCCACCGGAGGAAGGCCGGTGCCCTCAACCGGCAGAGATGCCCCGACTGCGAGAATAAGAAGACAATCCATTACGGATATCATCGATTGGCGAAGGTTTCACGGTTGGTTCTGGAAGAAATGGAAGCAATGTTTTAGGCATTTTGTGTGAACTCTATCAATGAATCTTATTACCAGAAGAATGAACCGGAACCAGTAATCTGCCAAATCTCACTTCCTCTTCCACACTGCTTGGATGGAACGGATGTGACGAAGGCAAGGAGCGTATGATCGGCAAGTTTGAATACTCGGCTATTTAAGGGTTGAAGATCCCTTGTGCGGAATCCAAACTCTGTCGGATCTTGGTTAAAAGCAAATGAACAACTTGACATCGTTGAACTAGCATGAGCGATCACAGCTTAGATAAGATGGAGATCACTATCTTATGGCAGGGAGCAAGCTAAATAGTGGGCGATGGTATGAGAAATAGGTGATGTATCTCTTTGTTGGCAGTTCGGGGGTTTTTCTAGTGAACACCATGTCTATACAGGAGCCACCCAGTGTGGTTGGGAGCTTAGGATCGGAGGAAAGTTTAAACCCCAACAGTGTCATGAACTCAACGAAGCCGCTGTTCTCCTGTTTTGACACATCAATATTAAAGTCTCCTGTAACGATGACTGGAACATCTCGCGATACGTAGTGATACAGGTGCCTGGCTATGAAGGCTTTGCCATATTTAACCGTTGTGCTGGGGCAGAGATATATGCAGAATAAAACCATACTGCACCCATCGACTACAATATCTGCGGCACAAATGTCCCCATAGTTTTCAGCCTCTTTGAGAATGGGATCGTGCTGCTCACTCAATTTCTCAATTGTGTGCGGTGTTGAAGCCACTGAGACGGAGGCCTTTTCAAATATTGCCACACCTCCTGCTCTCGCATTTTCCCTCTTGAATTTGGATATGCATCTGTAACCTGTTTAGAAATGGTTGGAAATTATTAACATTGAAATTGAACTTTATGTATTTTAAGTGTACCTTCAAGCTGCGTGGTTACATTGCTATCCATCCACGTTTCGCTTAGCGCCAAAATGTCCGCTCGAGTCATTACCCGATCAGTGGATATGTCTTCAGAATGTGCATTGAGGCTTTGAACGTTGAGGCTCATCAAGACGGTCGAGTTATTTCCGCCATTTTCCAGAAACGCGATCATTTCATCACTGAGGGTCATTAGCCTGTGGTTTTCTAACCGTTTAATCTCGTCCCGTAGTTCCTTCATTTTAGGGGTGTTGCTACCTTTTCCATGATGGAATATGAAACAGTTGGAGGTGTTCGTAAGGTAAAGGCCGTCTATTGAGCTCACACGAGATATGGCGACGTAAACCAACTGTTGCTCCTGGGTTTTGTCATAGTCGACAACAATCTCGGGGAATGTGCCTCCTTGAGATTTGTGGATCGTCAAAGCACATGCACTGGCTACAGGGAATTGTATCCGCTTGCATTTGATTGCGCTACTTAGCTTGACGTTGACTGATCGCTTGTAGATGGGAGTCCAATCTTGCTGCAGTATTCCAGGTTTTGAAAATACTACAGGTCTGGATTTCACCCGAAGTTGAGCTCCGACAGTGTTGTTTTCAAATTTGAACCACAAGCGATATGGTGGTTGCTGCGGGTCATCATCAGTGTGCTCGATGTATTTTAGTTCACCAATGGCGCCGTTCACAAGGCCGTCTCCTACCTCTACGTTAGTCGTTATCATGTACGACATTCCAATGACCAATCGTAAGAGATAAGGAAGACAGCCTGTTTCAGCGACACTCATTTTGTGCAACTTGGTTCGAGCACTAGTTAGTTGAGCAGTTTCCTGATACCCGGTGATTACATCTTCGGCTATGCAATCACACCCTTCTCTGTTGTTCAATGTATCGTTGTTGTACATATCAACAGCGGAGTTGCGATGGTACAGCCGTATAGCGTTCGGTACATTCTCCTTGCACCATTCGACTGTCCGGAACCTGCTTTCCACAAGTTTGGTCTCATCATCAGTTAATCGCTCGCCGTTCCCGATCTTTGTAAGTATCGATGAAAATTCGACATCTGTTTGTCGCATCACTTGGCGCAAAGGGAAGTAATCGAGCGTTTGCCATAGTGCTGCACCACCGATGGCATTGTTTGCTGATTTATACGCGGGTCTCGCATTCACTGGTGGCAGTTGTCGGAAATCACCACACATAATCACGTCTTTTCCGCCAAATGGAAGATCGTGATCACCGGTAATGTTTTGGAGACGCGTATGGACCGTGTTGAAGATATTCGCACCAATCATACTGACTTCATCGATGATAATCAGTTTAATGTTGGCAAACGATTGTCGATACAACTGCAACAGTTCAAACCGAAGCTGTCCATGATGCCTCCGATCCATGGTTATGTGGAACGCAGAATGAACTGTTGTTCCTCCGATAGCTACGGCTGCTTTTCCTGTCGATGCGCAGGCGACGTAGGCGTTATTACGGGAATTGTGTTGCTGGCTAAAGCGATTGTACGTCTCCATCAGGATATGGAGCGTGAACGTTTTACCACATCCTGCCGGTCCAGTGAAGAACAGCTGAAGCGGTTTTCTGCTGTCATCAAAACAATGCAGGTTGTCGATGACTTGCAGTATTAGAGCTCTCTGTTCAGCATTCGTTTTGCGGACCAAAGCGCAGTAATCTTGCTTGCTCATAACCGTTGTCCGCTGTTTTATGACAGCAGATAGTGCGTTCGTGGGCAGCAAGCGTATGTCGTCATCGTTGGGTTGCATCACGATGGCTCTGCTGAATTCATCGCGCTTTTCCGTCGCTACCGCCTCCTGCATATCTGGAGTTTCCCCATCGCTTACTCGCATGTATTCCTCGATGATTTGCTCCATGTTCATGTTGCAATCGTACTCTTTACGCTTCGCAAGAATTGTCTGCTCATGCTGATCGTAGAGGTGCAGGAACTTGTTTTGGTCGAGAATATCGCATAGCTCATTGCGAAAGGGTACAAAGAGTAGCACCATTTCACGCTTGTAGTCCGCTAGCTTCGACATGTCATAACCGCACCATTGTAACACCCGAGGAACTGCGCGAGCTTTGTACGAGTTACTGTTGCGTTGTTTAGTGTAGAAGGCTGCAAAATCGGCTAGACATACATCATCCAGATCGTCACGAGCTTCGTACTTCTGTACGATATTCATCGTCCACACATCAGTCGAGTCTTCAGTAATGCCTTCTTCGTCCATTCGCTGATTCCGTTTCTTGGACCTGGTCCGCTCGTGCGGCCACATCGTTGGAATGAACTGCGTCGCACGACTTGCTTCAGACATCGGCTGACGTAACAGGTACCATGCTGCTTCTTGGGCTGACATTTCAACAGAATTCAGCATCTTTATGCTGACCTTCTTCAAGAGAGCGGTGAAGTCCTGATCAGGAAACTCCTCCTGCAATTTGATGAGATCTCGCTGGAGACAACTCACTCCCCGGTTGGTTTTATTAACGTATTCAACCACGTATGCAGCGCAGGAATACTCATCAAGGATGAATTGTAAGTCCATGTTCGAGCCAAGATGGTTAGCTATCCACGGATTGAATGGATTTGTCCAAAGCTCGCTCATTGATCTCTTAAACAGGACTGTTGGACGGCGGATCGACACACGAATAACGTCCAGATAGCAATCATAAGTGCAATTGCAATCGCTAAGAAAAGCTTCCAACGTGTCGTATGATTTTGCTTCCAGAGCATCTCGCATTTTCTTGGCTTTCCGGGTGAGCCGATCCCTGCGACTGTCATCAGACGCAAGTGGAAGCAAAACTAGTGTTCGATCCATCGGCCAGTAGGGAATGTTAAACCGACAGTGGTTTTCGTTTCGCTTGAAACAGGTGAAAGTATGCTTGTGGACCTATAGAAATGAGATGATTTAGTTAAAGTAAGAATTCATAAAAATAAAGTAGATCTTACTTGGTAACCGTAACTGCTCGGCAAATCCCTGACACCAACGGAACAGAGATCTTCAATGAGCTGTACAGTTCTTGGCATACTCTCACTGATTACTTCTCGCGGATCCTTGTCCAGCCATAGCAAAATGTGTGCATGAGGACTCCCACGGTGCTGAAATTCAATCCGCTTGAAATAATCAACCACGCGGTATTTTCCGAACGGGCTGTATTGTTGCGACATCAGCAGGAACATTATCGTGTCAACCAGTTTGTTGAAGTATACGCAGCATGTGACTGGATCTTCATTGACAAGAGTCGCTCTTTGCAGCGCAGTCAATTCCTGCATAGGATCTCTTAAGTCACTGCCATTGTATCCTTCTGACAATCGATGTAGGATCTTTAACAAATGGGGCCACTTCATCTCATTTGCACTGAGGGTGAGGAACATGGTGGGCTTACCCAATTGTCGCATCATGGCGAAAAGATCTCTTTTCCTTTGTTGCCAATACTGAACGGAATTCGGAATAGACTTGAGGAAGGAGAGATTTCGCTCAATGCACTGTTCCATGAATTCGCGATCTTTAAGGTTAGCACGTGTGATGTTCGCAGTCCCCGTGCACTTAAAAGTGCATTGCAAGCCTTCGGAAACTCGAAGACGAAGAACTTTCATGGCCATATACAACAAGTGTTGTGGTTTGGCCCCTCTTCTGTCTTGACGGCGAGTTTCGCTGGATGCAATCATGAAGTACGTCACCCGCACGCCTTGCTTGAATTGCCGTGGATGGCCATAATAAATGGCAGGAAAAGCTAGTTCCTCGCCATGTTCGTCATAAATTAATGACAAAGGAACCCTGTTCTGTGCGGGAGCGATTTCGAGGCATTGATCCTCATTCCAAAGGAGCGTTTCCTGTTGCCCTAGTAGCAATTCCGTCTCATTGTCCAGGGCAATCGTTTCCAGCTCAATTTGGGGATCCATTGCAGGGATTTCAAGCCCGTCCATGGCAATCTGATCTATTGTGATCCCGTAGCGGCGGTACAATGGCGTCGTAATCAAATATGAAAGCCACGCTTTAACGTTAGCTTTCTTCACGAATCCTGATAAGTACGATGACTTATGGATTACGTGCTTCTTAATGAATACGTTGAACGCCTGATCATCATCGAGTTGACGGGGAAGAGCGTGAAGCATTTGAGCCACATCGACGGGACAATTGATGACTTGTCCGATGATAGAAAAGCTGCCTGCAATTGAAAGCATGATTGATACGTTACGAGTCAATGTTAAATAAAACTTTGCCTTACCTGCTGCAAATCGCAATCGGCGGATTTGCATGAATGGCAACCGGGGAGATACCAACCGTTCTGTGACGACATCGAGAGGTGGCAATCCGGAAGGCTTGTCCGGATATACAAAACCGTTCGATTTTGACAGAGCCGGAACTTTTCCTTCCTTCAAATTAGCTCTGCAAGTTTGACAGGCCGAAAATCCGTCAACGGATTGAAAAGATCCGCTGTCAACCAAAACAGCCGCACCAACTTCAGTCAACGGCTTCAAATCGTTAACGAACCAGAGCCTGTCACACACATCGCACACAGCACCGAACGCATTATCCATGAATCGCTTCACAAATTCACGATTAGCGCGATCGAAATTCGGTGGCGAAGTAGAATCTAAAATGAGATATTAACGTTAAATGTATTAAAGTGTTCGCCTCAAACACAGAACGTATGCGCTTGAAGTAACTAACCGTTGAAAATCTTTAATATTTATCTTCATACTCACCCTGACTTGAGTGCTCAGGAAACGATACATCGCTCGCCATGGTATGTGTCGGAGAGGCCCGATCAGCCACTGCTTCGATTTCACCGGCGGAAGTTGGTCCATTGTTGACCTCGCAATCATCATCAGGTTCATCGATGATGCCCTGCACTACGTTTACTTGTTCAACAATGGAACGCGCCGGAGGAAAAACTAGAACACAAATGGTACGGTATTTCTTGACATGAGATGTGACGAATCCATTGATTTGTCTAACAAGGATTCTCGTTTTCAATAACTTTTCCACAAATTGTAAGCTGTGTGAAAGTATGATAGAGTGTGCAGTAGCCCTCAATCAACCAGCGATAGCGCTCAACATCGATTTGTTTCGATTCGTTGGCGATCACCCTCTATATGCCATTGGTCACCGAGTGTGTAGCCCGTTGTTTCTGAACGTATGAATGGATATATAGGATATACAACAAAGCTATGATAAAGAAAACATCATCCTATATCTCCCAGGCGTTATGGTTTTGATGTTTGTTTGCTCATAAACAACTAGCTATATACAAGGCTTCTTGGGCGATACAATAGATAATGTGGAATTTGTTTAATTCTGCGAAGCAAAACTTAACAAATACAAAATATAAAAGTTTAAATTAATTTCAAGAGTCGTTTTCAAACTGATAAGACTTCAATAAGGTCCCATGCTACGCGTGCAACATACTCGTCATATACGAGAGCTACAATGTTACGTAACAGCATATGTTCTGTCTCGCTTCTTCTCTCGTCCAAATAACATTATGCATCAATAATGCAACCTTCATGAAAAAGTTTTAATCAGCCTCTACGAGCTTTTGTGAAATTTCCCTTGCTAATTATTGTTGAGTTGTGTGCTTTGGGAATAGTGTAATTCATCTGAACGGTCAAAATTCTAGTCAATTGGGGATGAATTATATAATAAAATAATATATAATATAATAATAATCATTCAATTCTAATAAAATGTTGAACCGTCTTTATACATTCACTAGATTCACCACACCAATGTTGACGTATTTAACTAAAGAACAAAAAATAAATTGAACATTTAAACAGTACAGTAATTGACAGATTTGACAGACATAGTATTATTTTGTTCTATAATAATATTCACCATCCGCATATGTTGTAATTTCACTATCATATTCAATGAAAATGTGTCAAATATCTTGATACATAGTATTTTGGCACATGTTTATGTTAATTGAGATATGTGATCACTTAAACTACTATGATTCTCTTACAAATAATATTTCAGATCAGATAAATTTTGTTATGGCTTGTCAATAATGGAGTACTGAAATGATAGATTACTGCTAACTTTTCAACTTTTAAATATATTTAGGCAGCGTATATTTAGGGCCCATTAACAAATTTCATAACGCTGGAGGGGGTGGGTGGTTGTCTCGTCGATGTTACGACCCATACAAAATCTGAATGATAACCAGGCAGAAACCCTTCTGTATGGATGTGGTGGGTGTTCGAAATGGCCAATTTTAGCATTATGAAATATAAAAATGAACCCTTATTACGTTATCTTGAAATTGTAAATTTTCGACTCCCTTCACACTTCGTGACGATGTATGTATGAAAAGGTTTACATTTTTGTATTAGTCGTAATGTTTCAGCATACACCCTCCCCATTGAAGCGTTTTGTAATTTGTGGACGACGCTTTGATGAATTTAATTTTAGAAATTTTTATTAGATCTATTAGATATATTAACATTATCAAGACTTATGTCGATTGCAAATCGCAAATTAAATGTATCCATGTCTGTTGTTGTAGTGATACTGAATTAAAATTACAAACTGAGTAAATTCAGTAAGTGAAATAAACAACTTACGTTCATGCTATTGCAATGGATGCAGAAGATATCAAATATTACCTCTTCAAACAAAACACGCAAAAATAGATGATGCTATTTGGTAAACATTACTTGAAACAATGTTTACAATAAACTTCAAAAATGTTTCCCAATAAGAATAAAATGAATAAATGAAAATAAAATCTGATTTCCTACCTCGAGTCGATGGACCTTCTCCAGCGTCCCAATCAGCGATTGGAGACGCATTACCTTTAGCCGCCTTCTTGGTGGCACGACACATTCGCACCCGCTCAGCAACGGTACGTGGCTGCTTCGGAGTGTTCCCGGCCTGCTGCTCACTCGCGCGCTTGCGGTAATCGCGCCTATATTTTGCCGCCATATGCTGCGACATTGTTCAATTTTTCTCAAAGTTTTCTGCACTTATATTTCGATATCACTATCCAACGCGGATTATAAACACTGATGCACTGATGCACTGATGCACTTATACACTTTACCAGAGTTTACAGATAATGATACAAGGCAATAACATGTTAGTATATTAAAGTGATGTCTGTGTTAGGGAAACCGTTCTATGAATGAATACAGATATGACAAGTGTACCGCTCAATTCATTAATATGATATAATTGTAGCACGAAACTAGTTGATAATGTTAATTGCTGTGAATTGATGCAATTTTTCCTAAGGGGTCGTCAATAAATTATGTCACGTAAAATTTGGTCATTTTCGACGGCGTTGATTTCTATGGCGATTGGCGGTGGCGTTCCCTATGCCAAACATTTTGTATGTAGAGTGGGAATTTTGTATGGATCATCACGTATCCCTGAACCCCATTGTCCCCTAAGAGCTTGACGTAATTAATAAAAGTGCCCTAACCACTTATCTAGAAGTGAATATAAAATGAATCCATAGCTCGACATTTTGAACGGCTTATTCACAAATGTCATAACGCTAGAGGGTGATATTACGGCCCATACAAACATTGAATAATATTCATACAAAAAGCGTTATAACGGGGTGGGTCGATGTCCAAAATGGCCAATTTCAGCGTTATGAAATAAATGAGTGAGCCCTGAAAGCACTATTTCGGAGTACCAAACACACGATTACGTTGCAAATTTAATTCATTGCTTAGTGGCCAGTAGTGATCAATTATTCAAATTTTCATCGTGAATATTGAAAATCAACGTATACATATCGTACTAAAGAAACGTGGATTGTTCCCTCAGTATGAAGTATTACTAGTTAAGGGCATTCTCTCTGAAACATCAGTGGGGGTTGTGTACAAGACACGACCGCATGAAGTTAACTACGCCATGTAATTTGCTGCATTTGTATTATAGTCAAATGTCATAATTGCAACCTTCCTTTAGATATAATTCAGAATGTAATGGTTTGTGAATTTAGAAAATATATATGTTTGTAGTTCTGTTTCTTTGTTCAATGCAATTTATCAATGCTTAATAACTCTTTTTGAAAAATTCGGTGGCCCTGAAAAGGGCCGTTTGTTTGATTAACACTGTAGCACCGAAAGAATCGGTCGATGAAAGAAGAAACAAGAATAATAACTCTTGTTTTCCACCCGAATGTTGCGCGTGAAGGTCATGTCGACACAAGAACCGCTGAGATTGGTTGGCTTAGAGGGATCCGAAGCTAGTTTGAGTTTCAGGTACTTCTCCATGAAATCCACAAACTCGATATTTTCCTGGTTGGTAAGATCGATGTTTAAATTTCCTGTCACGATCATTGGTCTGTTCTCCTTCTGATACTCGAATAAATTCCGCGTCATGAAGAACTTCTTTTGCTTCGTTGTGGTATTCGGCTCAATAAACACGCAAAACAGAATCGTTCGCTGGCCCATTATAGTTATCTCTACAGCGCAGATATCACCATAATGGTCTGAACGGCCCAGCTCCACATCATGACTGGTACTAACTTGCCGGATCGTGTGAGGTAAGGCCAAGGTAGACGCAGAGTTGTTTTGATGTATTGCTACACCAGCAGCTCTAGCGTAATAACGCTTGGCCTTGGCGGCGCAGGTAAATCCTTTTACCTCTGAGGGGCTGCCAGTTTCGGACAAGGCCAAGAAATCAGCCATCTTCATGATGGGATCAGCTGCTATGTCGGATGCATGCACCAAGAGGCTTCGAACGTTTAAGCTCATCACGCAGCAAGCGGATTTACTTTGCTCGATGGCTTCAACCACCTCCAACAAATCGATGACCTCTTGCGTGCTCGGTTCGTCTTCCATGATAATCACAACTTTACAATATACACACGGTATGAAAGATAAGTTCGGAATCTTTCGACTGCTTGGTATGTTGTTTTGATGTCTGTGTTTGGGAATGCATTACTACCTGGAATTAATCCAAAAGCAAGAATTGTCTACTGAGTGCACACAACATCTAGAAAGCATGAGCGTACAAAACATACGCATGTTAACGTTTCTGCTCATACTTTAGCTTGGGTACTGGGACCGATTTTTGATTTTACCAAAAATTGTTAAAAGTGGTAATTGTGATATATTCAATAAGAAATATTACTCAAAACAACTCTTTAGCTTGATGAAGATCGCTGATGATATGCGCTTCAACAAGCGGCTTTGGTCGATTTCCTTCAGCCATCTCGTACAAACTTGCCTTTGCGGCCCGATTCCTGCAGCGCCAATTCGGGAAGCACGATTCCATTAGGAAATCTTGAGCGATTTCACAATCCGGACGCTGGATTTGCCGCCGCTTGATGATCAACAGCTTGCCTCTGGTAGCGAGAAGCTGAGCAGGTTTGGAGGAGCTCTTACCAGCTCGAAAACAGAATGAAACCGAATTCGTTGTTATTGTTGTTTGTAAGGGACGTTGTACGCAAGGAAATTGGAACGAATGTATTAATAATCTATTTATCTATCTGATCGGGTTTTGCTATTAATTCTATCAGTGAGATAAATATTATTAAAATAGAGGTTATATCTACCCCATTGCTTCCTATGTTGATTTTGTATATACGGGGTATATGGGTATATGGGATGAATTTTTCATTATTTCTGTGCATAATAATTAGAAATTTGAGATTGCGATATTGTATTGCGATATATTGATGAATTGGAAATTTTCTTTCTTCACAATGTGGCCATATTGACAACAATCAAAAATCCAAAAATGTGCGCTTCATGTTTCCACATGCATGTTGTTCTTATCATGACTACCAAATTATAAATAAATATATTATCAGCAGTCACTACAGAGCCACTTCGAAGCTCTCTTATAGGGAAAGTGTACCAGTTATGGCCATAGTGGTTCCATATCGTCCCCTTGATGCTACAACTAGATAACTCGAAAATCAAAATTTTGAGATATTCAACGTTGAAAATATGACCGTTTTACAAGGTGATGATTAATCGCAAAGAATATATTTGGAAAATAAACTTCAACTTATGTATTTTGAATCACACGCTTATGAGCAGTGGATATTTTGCAGTTCTAATTGAGAATAATGTTTTAACACATTGAAATCAAAAATTTCAAAATTCGAGTTATCTAGTTGTAGCATTAAGGGGACGATATGGCCATTTGTGAAATTTCAAAATATTTCTCATTTTCAATTTCTTTGAATGTTTTCACATCAAGATATATCTTGAATCTATCTGCTATAACACACTAAACTTTTCAAAATTAGAAGACATTCAAGTAATCACTTATGGCAAAATAGGGAACCACTATGTCCATAACTGGTACACTTACCCTATAAGTGGTTTACCAAATTGCTTATTATTAGAATTAAGGAAAACTGTTCGAAACAACTCTTTAATAGTAATGTTGGCCCTGAAAAGGGCCGTTTTCCTTGTCACGTTGTTAGACTTTTCCGTACGTGATAGTAACCAGGATGTTACTACCCCGTCGGAAAACCCTCCTGTCGATACTTACAAACTTCGTTTGCAAGAATTTCCTCCTCCTGCGTTGGCGTGCCTTCTTCTTGATCGTAGAAAGATTTCTACGATCGAAGGTCACGCGTTTCTTCGTGGCGACACCTCCTGGTTTCGTCATCTCGAGCGCTTCGAATGAAAATGATGGCAGACAGATGATGTCTGCATCTTTTATACCCCCAGAATATAGACTTAGGCTCCTCCCCTTCTAGAATTCAATTATGAAACAAGCTTATTTTTGCTGCTGTGAAGAAGAAGAATTTGCATCTTGTGATATTAGGCAAATTTTATCTTGGCTTTGGCAATGATGGTACATCACAACGGAAATTGGAAAACATGCGTTTAAATATTACGTAACGCAACAGGGGGAGGGAGAGGGTCTTTCGTAGTGTTAACATAAACATTTAAAATCTTTCATTACGTGGGGAAAGAAGGGGAACCAAAGCTGGCAAATTTTGCGTTACGTAATATTTGAATCATTCCTTAACAATAGAAAATATATTTCATCTTAACGGCACAGCAGCAGCGTCCTCGGAAACATCCTCAAATTGCAGTATTGTCAATTATTCGTAATAAATCAATTATTGTATGCTGCTATGAGATGAATTAAGAAATTATAGCAAGTATGTGGTAAACACATTAGGGAATATTACACAATTAACTATTTAAAACACATTTGTTGGCTCTGGAAAGGGCCGATTGAATTGTTGAATTTGCGTAACACGGACACATTTTGACGGCGCACTGGTTGCGTCCTCCTCGCCCGATGAGATTTGCGGTGCTGATGACGATCATCTCGAACAAATTAGGGAATATTACACAATCAACTCTTTGAAACACATTTGTTGGCTCTGAAAAGGGCCGATTGAATTGTTGAATTTGCGTAACACGGACACATTTTGACGGCGCACTTGTTGCAATCCTCCTCGCCCGATGAGATTTGCGTTGCGGATGACGATGTGCGCTTCAACAAGCGGCTTTGGTCGATTTTCTTCAGCCATCTCGTACAAACTTGCCGCCGCTTGCTGATCGGACACACTTTGACGGCGCACTGGTTGCAATCCTCCTCGCCCGATGAGATTTGCGGTGCGGATGACGATGTGCGCTTCAACAAGCGGCTTTGGTCGATGTTCTTCAGCCATCTCGTAGCTTGCCTCTGGTAGCGAGGAGCTGAGCCGGTTTGGAGGAGCTCTTACCAGCTCGAAAGCGAAAACAGAATGAAACCGAATTCAACGAAGGAGGGATGCTTTATACCCTTAGAATAGCAGGTGATGCTCCTCCTTTCAAATTCTTCGTTTTCTTATCTGGGAAATAGACTATATGAAACTGATGTCTGGGTAAGGGAATTACAAGATTAGCATTATGCTGTTATTGCATCCCGACGGCACTGCAGCAGCGTCCTCGGAAACATCCTCTAATTGCCGTATTGTCAATTATTCGTAATAAATCAATTATTGTATGCTGCTATGAGATGAATTAAGAAATTATAGCAAGTATGTGGTAAACACATTAGGGAATATTACACAATCAACTCTTTAAAACACATTTGTTGGCTCTGGAAAGGGCCGATTGAATTGTTAAATTTGCGTAACACAGACACATTTTGACGGCGCACTGGTTGCGTCCTCCTCGCCCGATGAAATTTGCGGTGCGGATGACGATGTGCGCTTCAACAAGCGGCTTTGGTCGATTTTCTTCAGCCATCTCGAACAAATTTGGGAATATTACACAATCAACTCTTTGAAACACATTTGTTGGCTCTGAAAAGAGCCGATTGAATTGTTGAATTTGCGTAACACGGACACACTTTGACGGCGCACTGGTTGCAATCCTCCTCGCCCGATGAGATTTGCGTTGCGGATGACGATGTGCGCTTCAACAAGCGGCTTTGGTCGATTTTCTTCGTCATCTCGTACAAACTTGCCGCCGCTTGCTGATCGGACGCACTTTGACGGCGCACTGGATGCAATCCTCCTCGCCCGATGAGATTTGCGGTGCGGATGACGATGTGCGCTTCAACAAGCGGCTTTGGTCGATGTTCTTCAGCCATCTCGTAGCTTGCCTCTGGTAGCGAGGAGCTGAGCCGGTTTGGAGGAGCTCTTACCAGCTCGAAAGCGAAAGCAGAATGAAACCGAATTCAACGAAGGAGGGATGCTTTATACCCTTAGAATAGCAGGTGATGCTCCTCCTTTCAAATTCTTCGTTTTCTTATCTGGGAAATAGGCTATATGAAACTGATGTCTGGGTAAGGGAATTACAAGATTAGCATTATGCTGTTATTGCATCCCGACGGCACTGCAGCAGCGTCCTCGGAAACATCCTCTAATTGCCGTATTGTCAATTATTCGTAATAAATCAATTATTGTATGCTGCTATGAGATGAATTAAGAAATTATAGCAAGTATGTGGTAAACACATTAGGGAATATTACACAATTAACTCTTTAAAACACATTTGTTGGCTCTGGAAAGGGCCGATTGAATTGTTGAATTTGCGTAACACGGACACATTTTGACGGCGCACTTGTTGCGTCCTCCTCGCCCGATGAGATTTGCGGTGCTGATGACGATCATCTCGAACAAATTAGGGAATATTACACAATCAACTCTTTGAAACACATTTGTTGGCTCTGAAAAGGGCCGATTGAATTGTTGAATTTGCGTAACACGGACACATTTTGACGGCGCACTTGTTGCAATCCTCCTCGCCCGATGAGATTTGCGTTGCGGATGACGATGTGCGCTTCAACAAGCGGCTTTGGTCGATTTTCTTCAGCCATCTCGAACAAATTTGGGAATATTACACAATCAACTCTTTGAAACACATTTGTTGGCTCTGAAAAGAGCCGATTGAATTGTTGAATTTGCGTAACACGGACACACTTTGACGGCGCACTGGTTGCAATCCTCCTCGCCCGATGAGATTTGCGTTGCGGATGACGATGTGCGCTTCAACAAGCGGCTTTGGTCGATTTTCTTCGTCATCTCGTACAAACTTGCCGCCGCTTGCTGATCGCACGCACTTTGACGGCGCACTGGATGCAATCCTCCTCGCCCGATGAGATTTGCGGTGCGGATGACGATGTGCGCTTCAACAAGCGGCTTTGGTCGATGTTCTTCAGCCATCTCGTAGCTTGCCTCTGGTAGCGAGGAGCTGAGCCGGTTTGGAGGAGCTCTTACCAGCTCGAAAGCGAAAACAGAATGAAACCGAATTCAACGAAGGAGGGATGCTTTATACCCTTAGAATAGCAGGTGATGCTCCTCTTTTCAAATTCTTCGTTTTCTTATCTGGGAAATAGGCTATATGAAAGTGATGTCTGGGTAAGGGAATTACAAGATTAGCATTATGCTGTTATTGCATCCCGACGGCACTGCAGCAGCGTCCTCGGAAACATCCTCTAATTGCCGTATTGTCAATTATTCGTAATAAATCAATTATTGTATGCTGCTATGAGATGAATTAAGAAATTATAGCAAGTATGTGGTAAACACATTAGGGAATATTACACAATTAACTCTTTAAAACACATTTGTTGGCTCTGGAAAGGGCCGATTGAATTGTTGAATTTGCGTAACACGGACACATTTTGACGGCGCACTTGTTGCGTCCTCCTCGCCCGATGAGATTTGCGGTGCTGATGACGATCATCTCGAACAAATTAGGGAATATTACACAATCAACTCTTTGAAACACATTTGTTGGCTCTGAAAAGGGCCGATTGAATTGTTGAATTTGCGTAACACTGACACATTTTGACGGCGCACTTGTTGCAATCCTCCTCGCCCGATTAGATTTGCGTTGCGGATGACGATGTGCGCTTCAACAAGCGGCTTTGGTCGATTTTCTTCAGCCATCTCGAACAAATTTGGGAATATTACACAATCAACTCTTTGAAACACATTTGTTGGCTCTGAAAAGAGCCGATTGAATTGTTGAATTTGCGTAACACGGACACACTTTGACGGCGCACTGGTTGCAATCCTCCTCGCCCGATGAGATTTGCGTTGCGGATGACGATGTGCGCTTCAACAAGCGGCTTTGGTCGATTTTCTTCGTCATCTCGTACAAACTTGCCGCCGCTTGCTGATCGGACGCACTTTGACGGCGCACTGGATGCAATCCTCCTCGCCCGATGAGATTTGCGGTGCGGATGACGATGTGCGCTTCAACAAGCGGCTTTGGTCGATGTTCTTCAGCCATCTCGTAGCTTGCCTCTGGTAGCGAGGAGCTGAGCCGGTTTGGAGGAGCTCTTACCAGCTCGAAAGCGAAAACAGAATGAAACCGAATTCAACGAAGGAGGGATGCTTTATACCCTTAGAATAGCAGGTGATGCTCCTCCTTTCAAATTCTTCGTTTTCTTATCTGGGAAATAGGCTATATGAAACTGATGTCTGGGTAAGGGATGTACAAGATGAACATTATGCTGTTATTGCATCCCGACGGCACTGCAGCAGCGTCCTCGGAAACATCCTCAAATTGCCGTATTGTCAATTATTCGTAATAAATCAATTATTGTATGATGCTATGAGATGAATTAAGAGATTATAGCAAGTATGTGGTAAACACATTAGGGAATATTACACAAACAACTCTGATATTAATTGGTGGCTCTGAAAAGAACCGTTTGGATTGGTGGGTCAAAGGGCTTTTACATGAACAATTATCCTAATAACTCTCTTGATATTAATTGGTGGCTCTGAAAAGAACCGTTTTATTTGGTGGCTCTGTAAAGAGCCGTTTTGTTTAGTGGGTCCAAGGGCTTTTACATGAAAAATTATCCTAATAACTCTCTTGATATTAATTGGTGGCTCTGAAAAGAGCCGTTTATTTTGTGGCTCTGAAAAGAGCCGTTTTGTTTGGTGGCTCTGAAAAGAGCCGTTTTGTTTGGTGGCTCTGAAAAGAGCCGTTTTACCGTTCAATCACCTGGTTCATATAATATACACGAGCAGGAGTGAGCGGAACACGGAAAGTGACCAATAGTTCACCACGATTGATCTGGATTTTCCGGTCCTTGAAAAGTTGTTGCAGTGGTGGTTGTCGATGTTTCTTCGGCTGAAGCTTCTTCGGCGGATGTTTCTTCGGCGGATGTTTCTTTGGCGGATGTTTCTTCGGCGGACGCTTCTTCAACTGAAGCTTCGGTGGCGTTTCCTTATCGTTTATGAACGAAACCAAAAGAGCGGCAATTTGCTGCTTGCAGTTGCAAGGAGCAACTCCGCTCTTCGATTTCGCTCGAGCCATTTTCAAATATTGTTCGGAGCGCTGATCACGATAGAATGAGGCATGGCAGGCTATGTGAGCTGCTTTTATAACTGGAACCAATCACTTAACGACCAATCACAAACCAGTAAGGGGAAAAAGCGGTTCCCCGCCGGTGACGATTGGTTGTGCATTAGGCACCAATCAGAAGCAGTGTAAGCTCCCTCTCTTGCTAGATGATTTCGTATTCTGGAGCGTGCTGTTTAACATTGCAATTTGATCTATTGTTCGTCATGTTTATCAATGCAGATGAACGATTCTCCATTTAGAATAATTTATAACGCGATATAGTAGAAAATATACCTCTGTTATTATATGATGTCTTCTTGGAAGGCCCCCTTCGTAAGCTTAAGAGAAGTAATATTCTTTGCTTGGCATATAAGATGTTAGAAATAAATAAAGTGGAAATCTTACTATAACTATTTTACGCACATTTTGGTGGCCTGAAAAGGGCCGATGGCTTTCTTAGCTTCGATGCTGTCACAGATGAATATTAATGCGATATGTTATCAGTTGATTGTCAAACGGGGAATCCCCAACGCAAATATATAAATTTGAGCAAGCTATTTGCTTATGCGACGAACCAGCTGGATGTTTCGTGGCTTGGATGGCGCACAACAGCAACGGGCTGTGGTTCGCCGGGCTTAAGTCGAAATCTGGAAACGTTGTTCATGCATTATCATGAGAAATTGATCGAACATGAATAGTTGGAATGCTTGACATTTACGAAATATTCTATAGTTAGCTATTGATAATCAATAGTTTTCTTTAATATGAAGGTAAATTTTTGATCCATGGGTACCAAAACCATGAAAATGGTTCAATCAGAATTTCTCTTCAAAACCATTCTGAACATGTCGCAATTTTGTTACATGTGATAATTTTCATAATCGAAATGCTCCCATTAAATATGGCAAATCAAAGACACTGTTGGAAATGCCACACTAGTTTACAATCTTTGTGAAATGTTGAGCACTCACCCCGACGGCACAGCAGCAGCGTCCAAGAATAATCTCACATTGTCGTGCCATCAATTATTCATGACAAATTAAATTTTGTACGAATCTGTGAGATTGATTGAGGAATATAAGATGTAATAAGGTCGGAAATATTATTCTTTCAACTCTTTTCCACAAATTTGATGGCCCTGACAAGGGCCGATGGCTTTCTTAGCCTCGATGCGGTCACAGATAAATAGCACTGCGGGATTGATCAGTTGATTGCCATGGTCCGTGGATGGCGCACAACAGCAACGGGTAGTGGATCACCGGGCACAAGGCGAAATCTGGAAACGATGCTCACTCTTGAAATCTTGAGCGATTTCCACCGATCACCAGACGCTGGATCGCTAGCTTCAAATTAGCAGGTGCGGACGTCGCTGCGCAGGATCGCAGCAGCTCTTGCCAGCTCGGAAGTCGAAACGGAATGAAACCGAATCCAACAAAGGAAGCATGCTATATACCCTTAGATTAGCAGATTATGCTCCTCCCTTTCGTGCTCTTCTCTTTCTAATCGACCAATCTGGAAAATGGGTATGTGCCAATAATGTGTTGGGCGAAGAATTACTTGAAAATTGCGGAAAATGATAATGCGTGAGAAATTGATCGAACATGAATTGTTGAAAGGGTTGACATTTACTAAATATTCTATAGTTAGCTATTGATAATCAATAGTTTTCTTTAGTATGAAGGTGAATTTCTGATTAATGCGTGCCAAAATGATGAAAATTGTTCTATCAAAATTTCTGTTCAAAACCATTCTAAACATGTCGCAATTTTGTTACATGTGGTAATTTTTATAATCGAAGTGCTCCCATAAAATATGGCAAATCAAAGACACTGTTGGATGTGCCACTCTAGTTTAAATTCGTTGTGAAATGTTGAGCACTCACCCCGACGGCACTGCAGCAGCGTCCACGAATAGTCTCAAATTGTCGAGCCATCAATTATTCATGACAAATTAAATTTTGTGCGAAATTGTGAGATTGATTGAGGAATATAAGATGTAATAAGGTCGGAAATATTATTCTTTCAACTCTTTTCCACAAATTTGATGGCCCTGACAAGGGCCGATAAAATTCTTAGCCTCGATGCGGTCACAGATAAATAGCACTGCGGGATTGATCAGTTGATTGCCATGGTCCGTGGATGGCGCACAACAGCAACGGGTAGTGGATCACCGGGCACAAGGCGAAATCTGGAAACGATGCTCACTCTTGAAATCTTGAGCGATTTCCACCGATCACCAGACGCTGGATCGCTAGCTTCAAATTAGCAGGTGCGGACGTCGCTGCGCAGGATCGCAGCAGCTCTTGCCAGCTCGGAAGTCGAAACGGAATGAAACCGAATCCAACAAAGGAAGCATGCTATATACCCTTAGATTAGCAGATTATGCTCCTCCCTTTCGTGCTCTTCTCTTTCTAATCGACCAATCTGGAAAATGGGTATGTGCCAATAATGTGTTGGGCGAAGAATTACTTGAAAATTGCGGAAAATGATAATGCGTGAGAAATTGATCGAACATGAATTGTTGAAAGGGTTGACATTTACTAAATATTCTATAGTTAGCTATTGATAATCAATAGTTTTCTTTAGTATGAAGGTGAATTTCTGATTAATGCGTGCCAAAATGATGAAAATTGTTCTATCAAAATTTCTGTTCAAAACCATTCTAAACATGTCGCAATTTTGTTACATGTGGTAATTTTCATAATCGAAGTGCTCCCATAAAATATGGCAAATCAAAGACACTGTTGGATGTGCCACTCTAGTTTAAATTCGTTGTGAAATGTTGAGCACTCACCCCGACGGCACTGCAGCAGCGTCCACGAATAGTTAATTATTCATAACAAATTAAATTTTGTATGAAGCTGCTAGATTGATTGAGAAATATAAGATCTAATAAGGTCGGAAATATTATTCCTTCAACTCTTTTCCACAAATTTGATGGTCCTGACAAGGTCCGATGGCAGATAAATAGCACTGCGGGAAGTTATCACTTGATTGCCACGGTCAAACGGGAAATCCTCAACGCAAACAGCCACAGCAACGGGTAGTGGATCCACGGGCACATGTCGAAATCTGGAAACGATGCTCACTTTTGGAATCTCGAGCGATTCCGACGCTCGATTAGCAGCAACTCTGGGGGCTTCTAGTAATTGGCTCTTCCTAACGGGCTTGCTTCTTGACCGCCGATGCTGAATTTATCACGGGTTGAAATCTGGGAGCGCGGATAAATTTGCGGCGGCGACGACGATGGCTTGGACGCTTCTCCGAGCAGCAGTAGTTTGCCGCTCGGAGAAGCGCCCAAGCCATCGTCATCGCCACCGCAAATCAATCTTGCGTCTTCCTCTTCCGACGGCACAAATTGGACTGTGACGCGGGTGCAAAAGCAAAGCGAGAATGACTCGCCCGACCGTGTTCACAGTCCGACCGCAAAAAGAAGACTGAGGGAAGAAGCAGGGACCCGTTTGCTTTTATAGTGGGAAGCGACACCGTCGAAAAGTGCTCGAACGTGATTGGTTGGATAAGAAAGGGGTCAACATTTATCAAATTTTCAATAGTTTAACAACAAAATTCATTTATCGGATATATTACTAACGATGCGTAGATACATTTCTGATCAAATGATACTAAAATCGTAATAATTGGTTCATAAACAACTGAGTTATTAACGTTCAAAATCTCCCCTAATTTCGTTACATGTCTCATTTTCCGTACTTTTAAAGTGCACCCCAATATAGAAAACAAAGACGTAGTCCTACGTCAAAAAATGGAATTTCTGTGGTGCCAACGAAACTTTTAGCATCCTTGGGAGTTTGTTGGTACCGATCTGATCAAATTCGCTCCAATGATCAATTTACCCCCAGATTACGTTAGCTCAAAAAGTAAATAACTCGTAAGAGTTTGGTCTTTATACTCGGTTTCAGGGGCTATGATTTAAGGTAAGTAACGACATTTTCAATATTGCCGAACATGGTTTACTTGGGTGAATGTTACTCCATGTCAGCTTAATAAAAAAATCACTTAAAACATGTAGTTAAACATGCTTAAATCTTCTGAAAAACAAAATAAAGTAAATAGTTACGAGTGGTGGGTGCCAGTACTTATTCTAAAAATATAAAATTTATAACATTTGTATTGTGAAATGAAAAAAATGTAGATATACCTAGAAAAATGATCAATGATACTCCGGATTACGGTAAAAATTGTTGCAAAATATGAGCCCTGTAGCGTTCAAGAAATCTTCAGAAAGATAAGATATTTTCAGAAATTAAAGGTTGTCTCGTGATTCACAAGATTGTCTGAAAAGTTTCACAAGATTTAACCAAGGACTTCATCAGAAACTAAGAAAAAACTCATAAAACATGGTATCTATTGATGTTTTAAGAGATTTTCTGATTGGCTTCTCATTATCTCATTTGCCGTGTGATGAAATTGTTGAAAATTTCTCCAAGAACTGTCTGAAAACATTGTCACATATTCGACAAGCAACTTCGCAGAAATCTTCCAATTATCACTATTACAAATATCAGTTGAATCAAGTTTGAATGGAAACAGTGTCGTTTTTTTTTTAATGGTGTCGATAACCACGGAACAATGCAAATTTTCGAAGATCTCACCAGTAAACTTGCAAAATCGTAATTGATAAGGAATAAGCAGCAAATATTTCAAAAATTTCTATAAAAAACTTTAACCACGATCTCACACGCTATGTCTGAACCAAGAGAATTTAAAAATCAAATGTGCATCGGATTTTTTCTCGTTAGAGATTAGTATTTGACCCATAGTTTCGTACTTAGTAAGTTTCAAAATATTCTATCGGTGAAATTATGATTGTTCTCACTTTTAGCTAGGGTTCATTCATAAATTTCAGAACGTTGAAAATGGCCATTTTCGATACCCACCCACCCCCTCGTAACACTTTTTGTATGAAGTTCTACAAATGTTCTATGAACCGTAACACCAGCAGGACACCCACCCACCCCCTTCAGCGTTATGAAATTTGTGAAGCCCCAATTGAGCATACTAAAAATTTTTTGAAATCCTGTTTTTGTCTCAAGCACCAAAATACCGCTATTCACTCAATTAAGGGTTGCTGAATCCATTGCTGTTTTCAAAAATATCATAGCACATCTAGTTTTTGAGATATTTACTGTTGAAAATGCAAAAATTGACTATTTTAGCCAACTTGCATGCAAGTTTGCCAGCTTGTAAGGCAATTTATTTGCTTAAGGACTTTTGGTGCGTCATCACAAAATGGCTTCTTCCAAAATCATTAACATATTGTTATGATAGTATTGGTATTTGCAGCATCGATGAAATATAACTGCTTATCACCTGATTTAATGGATAATTTATGCGAAGAAAAATGCTTCAGGTGGTATTTCAATATATAAACAACACTTTCAGATACAGCATTATCAATTTAGCGACAATATACATGAGATTTATATTCTCGAAAAAAATCTCCGATTTTATGCCGCATTTCATTGCCTCACACAACTACACTTGTAAATAGAAGGTGCTTACCTTTTCCATTGTAATTCTGCAGCAAACATTTGTATTTTGGATTTTATTCACTTTCCTTAAAGGATTCATTCACTTTCCTTAAAGGAACACATTTCAAACGGGAATCAAATATTTATAAAGTTTTATCAACCGCAACACTCAAAACTATTATGGCGGTTGTTTTCACTTGCTGCGAATCGACGCCGCCACCGCACACTGAGGCATGCCTGTGTTTATAGTCTAAAATATTCAACTTTTTTCCTGTTGTATTAATTTTCAGTACGGAAAGGTTGGGCAAAGCATAGAAACTTGAAACTCATACGTTGTTTGTTTTTCGATTCTCTCAAATTACGGAAACCATCTCTACGAAGCATAAAATCATACCAAGAGTTTATCAATTTGGACCACCCAAAATAATTGAAAAGCTCCACAGTGCGATGCGTCGGGATGCGTCGGGACGCGTCTTTCGTGTGTGCACAATCATCGCGATCGTTGAGCGCAGTGATGTCAGAGTTGCTATCTGTAAAATCATAGCATTTAATGTGAATTGATCACAAAAATCATTGAAATTTTATTAAATCAGTGATATTGTGATGGAAAACTATTTGCAAAATGATAAGTTTTTATAATATGCAGCAAATGTTCCGAAAACAAGCATATAACAATTGCTAGAAAAATCTGTCACCAATCACCTGGCAACACCGTCATCCCTTGCAAACATAAACCGAACCGATGCATAACAAAAATATGTGATAAATTCAATTAAAAACAGAGAAATTCCGTTGCCCTTCATTAAATTGTAATGTTTTCTTTTGATATGTACGATTGAAGAGTTGATTTTGATTTCCAATACTCGTCAATCTACTAAATTTACCATGTGTTTACATAAAAATATGCTAAACACAAATGTTATATTTTTTGTTTGTTTGTTTTGAAAATGTACTTGGAAAGGCGACACTACTACTATTACATCAATGATGATTCTAATGATTCTTTGAGTTACACGCCGCTTCACCTTAATTTGCCACAGAATTCAAACTTTATATGTATAACAATACTTATTGGCAAAGTTTATAATACTTTCGATGCGGAAAATTCATTTTTTATGGTTTTAAAAAGTATTGTATTTTCCCATATAAGAGAAACGAAAAATTTTGTATGGAGACAGCCAACATGTTGAAAAAATCGGTTTAATTTAAATTTAATCACGCAATTTCAACCAAATTAACCCATGGATTAGATCACAAAAAAAATTGATAAATTATACTTTAAATTTCATGTAAACATCAATAAAACCAATGTTTTATACAACTTTGGCGACCTGTAGCCAAAAATTGTGACGTGCTGGAACATTTCTGAAAACGCAAAAATGTCATTTTTGTTACGCTGTGTTATGGAAACTGTACATTGAATTTCAATAATCTCTTGGTTCAGACATATTGTGTCCCATTTTCACTTTGAAGATCGAACTGCAGAAACATTGTGCAACGTCGATTATAACGACTGCATGCAGAATAATAAATTCTCGTGTGCAATCTTTTATTTAGAGAATGACATCAAAAAGCGTAATGATTACAAAACCTTTCATGTAACAAACTTAGTATGAGATATCTTACATTTATTCATCAATCAAGAAAAATGGCACTTATTCTAAATGGCATCGCGGACGCCCTGAAAAGTCATCACCGGTGTCCGCGGACACTGGTTAGAAAACCCTGCTCTAAGACATCATTACAAAGAGTATCGAGAGTGAATCTCTGCTAGGGTCCATTAGTAACAACAGAACCATTCCTTTAGCAAACAAATGGATGATAAATATTGTCTTCAAATGATTCCTGAAGAAGCCAAAAATAATTTGCAGAAACATTCTGGCGTTGATTCCTAGCTGACACTTAGAAGGAATGCATGAACAGGTTATATGAATAATATTAAAATAATTCCTAGAGGGGGCATTCACGGAATTCTTTGAAAATACTTGATGGAATCCTTGAAGATACTAATAAACGTTTGAGTAACCTTAACAAAATCCGAGAACAATTTATAAAATAATTCCTTGTGGTTCATGAATTTTTGATAAAATTTTGAATGATAAAAATTCTTGGAGGGTTCAATAAATTATTTTCTGGAAGAGCTCTAAAATGTATTCCCGAAAAAAAAATCTGAAAGAAACACTGAGAGCGCTATATTGAAACAAGATTTACATCTCTGAAGTAATTATTGGGGTGTTTCCTAGAAAAATCTTAGAATTCTCCTAAAGGAATACTTGGGGAAATTTCCTGAACGAATCATTAGATGAATTCCTGGATCGATTAATTTGGAAATAGTCAGTAGTTGGCTGAAATCTTTGAAGTTGATAAACGGATTATGATTCCTTGCAAGATCCGTAGCAAATCTATTAAATCATTCCTGGTAAGATTTTTATCTAAGAAGTTCATTATGATGCCATTTTCTGTTAATACTGGAAACATCTTTAAAAATACAATTATAATGTTATTTTTCGTAACAGAGCAGTAGATTTTGATCAACACGGGGAAGGTGGCAAAAGTCTTCCTGACCCGTCTGGCTATGCTCAGGACAAGAATCGTTTTGAAAAACAGTATCACGTGGTTTTCTGTTGTATCAAAAACTCATGATTTCATGGAAATTCCAGATTTTTAATGATATTATTATATCTTCTGCGAATCCATCCTGCGCCATTCATCCCATTGCAAATGGTCAAACACTAACTCCATCTGGGAAAACACATACTTAATATCAAACAAGATTGACAACAACAGGTGTGTTTATCACATTTGCTCTCACCTACGAGTAATATAAGAAGAATTTCGCGACCCCCATTCATGGATATTATCGAAAACCACCAAAGCCATTTAAAGCAAAGCGGCAATTTTAGCAAATCAATGACTAATTACTGCATTGGATACTAGTTAGAATGATTCTCACTGTGGAAAGAGAAAAAGACGTAAATTGTTTTGTTCGTTACCCCCCAAGGTGTAACTTTTTCGACATGCAGTCAGGTTTCCTGTTAGACGCTGCCACCCACTTTGACCCACCGCAATTTGTCAGCATTTTCTGTTGGATTGAAAAAGGTTGTTATTTGTGACTGCCACAATTTAACTTTTTAGGCACGAAAAATCGAAAGACATTAGGTTAAAAATTCGAACATAACTTGCTCAGAGAGATATTTTTGCTTCTCTGAAAAAAGGATTGGGTGACAAAACGTCGAAAGGAGATAATTGGAAGAGAACAAACATTTCTTGGAGGAACAAATCTCTTCCGAAAAAAATAAATAATTCGACATTTTGTCCTTTCGACGTTTTATCCCTTTCGTTTTCCGACGTTTTGTTTTTCGACCTTCTGTTCTTTCGACTTTTTGTCATAGATTTGGTAAACGTAAAGTGGGTGGCAGCATATTACAGGATACCTGAATGTATAGAGCAAACACGCTGCCCGTCGTCTAGAATTGGGTACTTTTTTTCATCACACGAAATTGCACGCGCCAAATTGCCACGCTAAACTGCACGCTTTTAGAGGTACTGCCTACCTACTTACCCACATGTCCAGTCCATTCACCGGGAAAAAATCACGAGACGTAAACATGCTGACGACAAACGCGGGACACACCGGTTAAAATTACGATCTTGGGGATTCCACAAATTCGGCATATAAAAATGAGGAAGTTCAGTGCGTTCGGGTTACATTAGCGTGAGTTGTTTGTTGGCAAAGTTTGGATAACATATTCCCGCTGTAAAGGCTGTAAGGCAGAAATCATGGAGATCGTCCTGGCGAAAATGGTCGGCAGTTACAATCAGTTTATGTGGAAGAATAGAGGTTTGGTTCGAAGTGAAATGTGATTTAGTGAGACCATTATGAAAGTGAAAATTGAAATTTTCAGATCTTCGAAGTGCCGATTTCCCGTTGTTGAGCTCGAACTGGCAGGTTCCGGCAATAATTGTGGTGTATATGCTAACGGTTCTCAAGTTTGGACCCAGATTTATGGCTACACGAAAGGCTTACGATTTAACTAAATACATTCGGATGTACAATATAGTTCAAATTGTGACTAATGGTGTGCTCTTCTCGTTTCTGGTAAGTTACGACGTGAGAAAATAATATAATCTGTGATTTTGATCAAATTAACTTGTTAAACTTGCAGGTCTATCATCTTCTGAAGCGACCCACCATGTCCTACGTCTGTCAGTCGGTTGACTTTTCCAAAACAACCTCGGGCTACGAAGAGCTTTACATCTTATACGCCTATTTCGTCCTGAAGATCTTGGATCTCTCCGACACGGTATTTTTCGTGCTCCGCAAGAAGCAATCACAGGTGACATTCCTTCACGTGTATCATCATTCGATAATGGTGTTGATCAGCTACTATGGAACGCTATTCGTGCCAGGAGGTCACAACTTCGTGCTAGTGCTGTGGAACTCCATCGGACATTCGTTGCTCTACTTGTACTACAACCTTACCACGTACAAATCTCCGTTGGCGGCTCGGTACAAAATATACCTTACAAGGATGCAGTTGGCGCAGTTCGTATATCTAGTGGTGCACTATGGAAGGCCAGCTTTGACCGGGATGGATTGCGGTTTTCCGAAACTGTGGCACTGGACCGGATTTACGCAGACGCTTTTCTTTTTGGGCATGTTTCTGGATTTCTACGTCAAATCGTACATTAAGAGAAATGTAGAAAAGGATGGAAAAATAGATCGCAAAGCGGACTGAATATATTTTGCTTCAAATGTTTATCTCTACATTAGAGATGTATTGGGTAAACTTGACCTTGTGTACATGAAGCTGTTGTACGATTTTTTTTTTAATAAGCTGACATATGTGTTTGATTTCCCCGTTTCGTTGATCTACTTGTCCGCCTTGTATCTTTTCGAAAACCGTCTTGTTATGTCGTTACAGATACGTACGACTAGCAGCAAAGCAAACATAATGCAACTGAATGCTGCTGAACGTCAACGGAAAGATCCTATTATCCTAACTCTACCTTCAAAAATATTGTTACCCCCAACCTCGACTAAACCGCGAGTTTAACGGTTCGCCATAGCTAACATAGTATATTAAGAAGACATTATGAATGTTGAAGCAATCAAAAGAAATCGGCTGCGTAACGCCTAATGGCTCATGAGCCTTATAAATAAATGATTAGGTAAAAAAATAAATGTTTATCTGCATCTAATGCAGAAGAAAATGATGAATGGTGTTTCATAGGAAAATTTGTAAATTCAATGTAAGGGGCCGTCCATTAATTAGTTAAGGGATTACGGAGGGAGAGGCTCTGAGGTTTCTTATGCGCCATACAATTTATTTTTGATTTTCATACAAAAAATCTTACCATGGGAAGTAGCATGGTAGTCCAAATAGTGTTATTGAAAATTTTGAACTTAAAGTATAGAGTAAGACGGGGAAAAAGATTTATTATTTAAGATTTCATGCTCAAAACAAATTTTATAAATGTCATAATAAGGGACAATGGAAAATCGCGGCAAAATTTTTAAAATTCCGCGGATGTCAATCCGCAAAATTAGAAATTTCGCGGCAATTTTGCGGCACCATATTTTTATTGGAAAATCCCCAATAAAACAATATTTATGCAGCTTTAAAACAAAATCAACGATTTATTAAAACAGATCCTGTTACTCGATCGTATAGTTTACGATTTCCTAGCATTACTGGTCAAAATTACTTGATTCGATAAATTTTGTGCCGTAAAATTCTGACGCTGATGAGTGTTAACCAAGTTGTATTGGCTTACGCTACGCTCTGCGTCAACTGAGTTTCCAGGAACAGAAAGATGTTTCACCGCAATTTTGTACAGCTGAGGTAAACGGCTACGGTTTGCAAACCAAAACGTCAATGGATCCACGTTGTCTGGTACCGTTTTGAATCATATTACGGACAGCTTCAAATTCCGGACACTCTAGTTTGTATGGGAAACATTTCAGACGAAATGTTTCAATTTTTGCTGTGCAAAAGTTCTCACATTCAAGGCTTGTTTCAATAAGCTTTTTCCATAGAAAGCTTTTTCCAAATCTATGCAAACTGATAGTATCTGACTGCCTTAGACGTCTCTTTAGCGGCTTGACGACTTAAACTGATGGCTTGACTTTTCTAATACCGTAATCCGGGGTAACATTGATCATTTTTTTTAGTTTTTCTTAAATTTTTCATTTCACAATACAAATGTTACAAGTTTCACATTTTTAAAACAAGTACTGGCACCCACCGCACCTAGCTTTGTACTTTATTTTGTTTTTCGAAAGATATAAACATGATTAAATAAATGTTTTAAGTGATTTTTTGATTCAGCTGATATGGGGTAACATTGATCACCCAAGTAAACAACGTTCGCTAATATTGGAAATGTCGTTACTTACTAAAATCAGGGACCCTGAAGCCGAATATGAAGAACAAACTCTTACAAGTCATTTACTTTTTGAGTTATTTCAAAATTAAAAACACCTTGAACCGCGTAATACGCCTAAAAGTAGGCAATTTCCTCAGGAAATTCTACATTCGTAATAGTATTTAGTTAATGTTGCCTAAATGAATAAACTTATGAAAGATTTGACAACGGAATCGTTTTCGGCGATGCCATTTTTAGTAACACCCGCATTTTCCTTGATCACATCGTCTGCAGAACTCATGTGAGACATGAATTTTCGGTAGTGACAGTGAAGATGATAGAAATCATTGTTTCAAAAAGTTGACAAATTTGCGCATGAACTAAACGCAATTTTGGCAAAAACCTTAATTATCATTAGCTTATGAATATACGAAAGAGAGGCACCATTCATGGTTCGAAAATGCTTCATCAATAAATCTTTATTTGAACGTTTAACAAGATGAGTCATCCCGATCAATGTTACCCCGCTGATCAATGTTACCCCGGATTACGGTAATGATTTCCATGAGCTGTCCGGAATTCGAATCAAAGTGTCCGGAATATGATGCAAAAGTGAGGAAGCGTCCGGAATAAGAATCACGAGAAAGCCACACATTTAGATTTATTTAAAATTATTGAAGTTGCAGAAGCGTATTCTTTACCCACCATTCGGAAGTTAAAGGTTTCCGACGCTCGATAGCGCTGAGAAATCATACAGAATGATTTATTTTGTATGCTCTATGCTGAGTTATACTTCATTAAGGCCTTAAGTGTCCGTATTATGAATCAAAACGGTACTTCCGAAACAGCATGTTTGAAAGCCGATAGTTCGTCTTGTAACGTCGATCTATTCATTGCGCATTCCGGAATACCATCAAAAAGGTCATCAACAGACCAAAACTTTGCTTGTTGGGGATCCAGTAAACGAACCGATTGTAGAAATATCAGACCAGGTTGACAAAAACGCGTAGTCGGAGAGGTGTAGTATTGTTTCATCTTATTCGACGCATCTTCGAAGGCTTCCCGTTTCCATCTGGGCAGTTCGTTTCCCTTGGATTTGTCTGAAAATACTGTTTTTGATACATTGAAAAATAAGCCTAATTTCGAACTAACCCATACTACATCTGCAAGCAAATCCATTATCTTGTTGTACGCCAAATAAATCCTTACATGACGACTTTCAAACCAAGTAAAAAGCTCGATGAGCTTAGCTGTACTTTCAGTGATAAACTGTATTTTGTCCTTAAGCCTCTCGTCCTGAAGCAAATCTTTAAACGTTCTAAAAGTGAAAAATCAAGTTGAGTATGAGCGGAACGTGTGGAGTTTCGTCTGCGAAACACGTAGGATCGATAAAGTAAGTTTGTTCTATTTTCTGACTTGAGACTATTTGAATAAGTTTTCGAGAATTGATTGTTTACATTTTTGTAATTATCAAAATTAACTATTAGGGTAGATTGCCAATTATTGCATTCCACCCAATTGTTGCACACTTGTCAATATTCGGAAAATATTACACTGATGGAAATGAATTAAAACTCTAATATTTATGCTACATAATAATGAGTATTGCACTCCAGCTACCAGCAATTTGTTTCTCATTGAAAAGTTTAAAATCATGCACTTAAGGCTCAAGAATCCATCATTCAATCATCAGCAATCATCAAAAATGATAAGCCAGTTTTTTCGTTCAAATTTAAAGAAATCCTTATGGAAATCTATCATTGCATTACAGATAGCCAGTACAATCCAATGATAGATTTTCTTGAACATTGCTTCAACTTTGAGCGAAAAAACTGGTTTTGAAAATTTGTAAAACGATGATGGTTATTTTCCTCTCAATTAAACCATCGTGTGCAGCGCTATTCAATTGGCACCCAAATTGTTACGTATTGAATCAAATATTTCCCGCAAAGATATAGCTTCTACCGAAGTCAAACCTAAATGAATTTCTTTTAAATTTCAACGAGAATTGAGATTAATGTTATGGTTACATAATGCGAGGAGAACTAATTAGAAAAACAATGTTTTTCTTCGTAAAAATTAAAGCGTTCAATAATTGGCACACCGCCAGCAGCTGTAGCCTAATTTATTGGCTATGAACTAATTTATAATGACGTCACGCTGCTTCTTCCACCGGGAAGAAAACCTTTTACTGCGGGCCGTGTTTACAAAAAATGAACGATTTCGTTGTGCATTCATCCACTTCATGTTCATCCGGTGAACATTCGTTGTCCGGATGTTGGTCCGGATGTCATTTTATGTAAACATTGCCCGCATTTAGAGCAGAAAAGAAAAAGAAAGTTGAGGATAAAAGAAGACCGTGGATAAGTCCATGGAGTAAACGCCGCGAGGTATGCAATGAGCTTCTGTACTTGCCATAAATTATTTTGTTCTCATGACTTTTACTGTGCGCCGTGTATTGGTGTTGTCTTGCTCGGGCAACTTGAAAACAGGGCGCACAGTAAAAGTCTAACGTTTTATAGCATGCATAGGCTCATGCCCATTGTTACAGAATATAAACAAAACTGACAGAAAAAAATGCAGTTTTGCACTCCTACGGGCTTTTTCTTTGATAGAATCATTATTTCATCGAATTATCATGCAAACTCATCGTAATTCGTTAAATTTATTGTTTAGAATGTTAAATAACGCCGTCTTCAATTGCACTAGCGAGTCAACTCCACGCAAAAAGCAAAATTTAAGATGTGTGCAATAATTGGACTCAAAGTGTGCAACAATAGGACGCGGATGTTTTCGAAGTGTGCAACAATTGGGTTTTGGCAAGGTTTTGAGAATGTGGAAAAAAGTCAATCAAATCAATTAAAGAGTATAAAATGTGAGATGAAATCTGATTGCCGAATATGTTTTCTGGTTTTGAGCGAAATTCAGTTTAAGTTTAAGGGATTCTCGGTTCACCTCGGGTCAGCTCTGACCCTACACGGAGAAAATGAAGTACTCAAAAGTGAGTTCATTCCCCTCAACTCGAGGGTCTCGTGCGTTAACTTAATTTTGAGTTGATTGGGTAGAAGCTGTTTTCATTTGCAGCCATGCAAAAATACCTACTGGCCAAGTTCTTTTCACTCAACCGACAGAGCAAATAACTTAACTTCCAGTACTAGGCCACTTATTCAAATTTAAGGTAACGCACAATGGTTCGATTTTTTTTTGCTTTTTGCTCTCTGACTTTTTCTTAAATGTTTAGAAATCATATTTTGAATTTTATGCAAATAGCAAGGTAACCAGTGTTTTATACAACTTTGGCGACCTCTAGCTAAAAATTGTGACGTTCTGGAATATTTTTATTTCAGATTCACCAACCCCAAATCTGCTAGAGACACATTATTTGTTCCTTGAGGCACGCAAAAATTTTATTTTTGCAATTCCGTTGCAAATCAGTCTACTTTTTGTAAAGAGAATGGATTGCATAACTGCCTACTTTGCCTACCGATAAAACAGTGCTATCCGTATGTCGAACCGAATTGAGTTAGATTCTAATTGTAGATTCAGATTTAGAATCAGAAGCTGAGGGGCATTTTGTGTTGAAATAGGATGTAGGGGAAGTGGTGGCAAAATGAACACCGTGACTTTTACCGAGAAAAAAATAAATTTCAATGAATATTTATCACGCACGGACGATTTAGCGCATAAATTGGATTGTTCGAGTTGATGCGGAGGTCAATTACAGTGAAAATATCAAAGAAAACTAAGATTTTAGAAACCCACGTTTGAAAATTAGATCTGACTTAATTTTTAGCTCGGAGGTCTTGAGGATTTTCAGTGAGGTGAATCGTTATGATATGATATCAATTTTGAAAGCTTTAGATTTCTTTTTGAATGCATTACAATCATTAATAGATATATGTGTAAATGCAGTGAATTTTTTTTAAATATTTGTTTTGCTCACGTTTTTTGCAATAGTCATTTTACCTCGCACAGCTGTTCATTTTACCCACATAGTGCAGGTAAAATGAACATTTGCATCCTTTTTTACTAGCGATAAAAATATGTGATAATTTTCCTATTTTTGATATTGTGCGAAAGAACTATACAAATTCCTTGTTTTTCTATTAGAAACAAGATGATATCCTTAAGGTGTTCATTTTACCACCCGTTCCCTAACCTATAGGAGGCAGTACAATCAAGGTTTGTTTAAAGACAGATTTACCGATCTAAGCAGTCAATGGGTGCGCGGTGTGGTTGGCTGCGGGGAAGATGGAAGTGACAGCTGGCGAGTTGGCTAGCTGGCGGGTTTGTGTACACTGCTTTTCTCTCTACCGTTTCTATGGGGTTGTTAGGGAATGTTTACTCCAACAAACATAAATACAGTGAAGTGAAAATTCTCGCGTATCAAATTTTCGTCGCTGATGTGGTATTCCGGTGTTCTGAATCGCAGAAAAGTGGATTACAAACTTAAAAACTTGGTTAATAGTTGAAATACGCATCTATTGAAGAAATTCCAAATAGTTCTTCGGGTGAGAGCCACCCAACACCGACGGTCCACCGATGAAAGAGAGGATGTGCCACGGTGTTGCCGTCTGATGGTGACGGTTGTATTCGACGATGATGATATGAAATGATGAAATGAAATTAAATTCAGGTACTTTGCCGCGTATACTACACATATACGGGTGTGAAAGAAACATTTTATACTTCTATACCTACTTTGTCACGCCATGCACCTGATATCCAAACAACATAAACAAACTAGCCAGCTGTCACTTGGCATTTCAAAATGGCGGAATGGGAAATCTGATATATTGGACTACCTCCTTTCTAAATACCTTGAGTACAATATTTAAATTCTCTACAAGAAACACGAAACAAGAAACAAGAAAGACGGCAACTCTATGGGGCGATTCTTCAAGTGAACGTAGGGCAGTAGTAGTGAGTAGTTGCATGAAATATGCAGCGCCTTACCTTGTCCGTTCACGAATTTAGAATATAAGTAGATTTGATTTCGGATGATGCGTAAAAATTTGTGGCTGCCATGTCTATGATCATACTACTGCATCACGGCCTACCTGATTGAAAAATATCGAGTCACTTCAACGGATGGATGCCAAGTGAATGCTCTTGAAATAAGATTGTGTTTCTAAAAATGATCTAACTCATCCGGCATTTTTTGTAATTGCAAAAAAGGTTGTACGTAATGCCTTGCAAAACTGTATTTTTTCTGCACTTGTCGTATTTATCCAACTCGGCTAGCCTCGTCGGATACGGATGTCGGAATGTACGACTCGTGCTGAAAAAATCATCATTTTGCAACTTGTTGCATAAATAACTGCTTTGTTACGCTGTGTAATTCAAAAAACTATGATATTTTTTTTAATTATTATAATAGGAAAATATAATGCGCCACCATCATAGAGGGTTCTGGGGAAGAATGAAATAAATTTCACTGAAAATGTTTGTTTACGTCCAAAATTCAAATTTTCAACCCAAAAATTAGGACATATTAAATCGATTATTGAACTATTTTCCATTGGCATAAATATTTGGAATCATTATTCTTGCAATACGCGTGATTTCACAACAAATTTAATCACTAACAAAGAATTCGAAAGTTTATAACCTATGTTGCCAAACACCAATTTTCCAAATTTATCTCACTAATCATACATCAGCATGGACCGGATCTGTACATTTTCGAGGGAAAAATAATAAACTATGTTTTTCAATGCGCTATGATCGTCTACAAAATAACTATTCCGAAAAGAAGTGTAAATTGTGTGTTACTTCCTATGCGGACACGGACACCATCTTTAGCTGCATAGACTGTAAGTTAACACTAGACAACAGACAAGGATGCTTCAATGGCACAGCCGAGGAACACTCCTGTCGAAAAGTTTCGATGGCTGCTGCGGGAATCAAACTAACACCCCATGACACCATTCACTCCACTATCTGACGATACTAATAGGCAAATATAATGCACCACCGTTATAGAGTTCGCTAGGGGAGAACGAGAGAAATGTCACTGAAAATGTTTGTTTACGTTCGAAATTAAATTTTTCAACCCAATCTTTCCAATTTTTCCATTGGCATAATCATTTTGAACCATTATTCTTGCGATACACATGATCTCACAACAGATTTAACCACTAACAAAAAATCCGAAAAAATAATTTAAAAAAATTGCAGGAGGACACTCAGAATTTTATTTAGAATTTAGTGATTTTTTGTACCACCCTCACAGCTAAAAATATGTTGTAAATTTCAGATTATTTTCATGCATATATTAGGAGCATCAAAATAAACCGAAATATCAACGACAAATAGTTTATTTTTCAATCGATTACACTTTAAATTTACACGATCATGTAACATTCAAGCATCTTCAGTTGAAAATTAAACGTAATGCTGTAACATTTAGTTTACTTTTACTATCTTCTTCTGTTTACGCTACATTGAAATTTAAATATTTTTATCTATATACTACTTATATCTCTCAGTTATTTTTGAGGGACAGACCTACGTAAGCACGAATCGAAACAAAACACTACTTGCGCTGATCGTCGTAAGTAAAACGGTGTACACCCGATTCTGTTTTTGCACGGATTTTTTTTACACGGCCGTGCAAAAAAAGTTTGCATATATTTTTTTACCGCCCAAACCTTATTTTTGCATGAAACGTCGAGAAATGGTGTTACTTTTTTTGCACGGTTTTCGAAATTTTGAACTGAAAACTTTTTTTGCACGGTACGCATCCCCCGTGCAAAAACAGAATCGGGTGTATCATTTTGTCATCAAATTTTCAATGTAAAAAAATGGAAAACCCGAATGTTTGATCGTGAACTGATTGCACGCGAGGTCAAAATGAAGTACACAACGAAAAAATGTTTGTTGACGCATAGTATGAAAACGATAAGTTCGAGTTTGTTAAAACTTACTGTTATGATATCTTATCCACAATGGCTATACCCTCATGCACTCAATATTACGCACCACACTTGGCGCCAAATTGTATGGGCGCACTAAGAGTAGCAGAAGATTGTTAAGAACAATTATTCTTTTGTCAGTGCGCATCGTACCTTCGTGCTGTGCGTACACGAATTCTCTCTGCTCTTGGAAGTTTTCTTAAAAACTACCTAAAGCAATAAAACAGTACTTTTCAGTGCTAGACAAACAGTACTTTTCAGTGCTAAAATTAAAAACGGTACTTTTCAGTGCTACTTAAACAGTACTTTTCAGTACTATTTTTTCTACTATTGATCCCTTTACGATCCTTGTTTGGACCCGTGCCTTCGATTTTTCGTTGGACCCGTTGGTGAAAGCTAGCGGTGGTAATCCTTCTTGGACACCGTCTAGGGAAAAAACCTCTCGAAGGTCACGTCTTTCTCGTTTATTAACTAAACATGGTATCAACAACTAACAAAAGGAAGGGTGAATCTCTGAATTCACTACTTCCTTCCAAAAAAGTGGGTTTTAAAACTGTCACTACACGTGGCAAGAATGGAAGAAAGGACGCTTCCCCGGAATGCGAAGTTTCTTCCAAGGGTGAAATGAATAATTGTATTGAAATGAGCAATCAGTTCGATGCTCTAGACAAATTTTCCGAACACCAAATCGAAGCAGCCTCTAGCCCAGGCTCTTTGATTCAAGTGAGGAAGCAAAGAGTGCCGCCTATCGTGGTCAGTTGTTCCGAATTTGGGGGATTTAGGCAGGAGATCTTGAACTCCATTAGGGGAATCAAGGTTTCCTTCCAAATCGCAAAGAAAGGAGACTGTCGCGTTTTGCCGGAAACTCTTAAAGATCGCGAACTTCTTCTCAGATATCTTGAAGAGAAGAAGCACAAATTTTTTACTTATGACGACAAAACTGAACGTTTGTTCAAAGTCGTCTTGAAAGGTCTCTCAAGTGACTATAAGTCACCTGAAGAGATCAAAAATGGAATAAATGATTTACTTGGATTTTCACCAGTCCAAGTAATCATTATGAAAAAGAGAACCCAATCTGGCATTGTTCGGAAAGGGCTTTCTCAAGAATATTATTTAGTTCACTTTAACAAAAAAGAACTAAATAATATTAAAGCTTTAGAAAAAGCTAAACTTATGTTCGATGTCCGTGTGACGTGGGAACATTTCCAGAAACCTGGAGGAAATTACCAGAACCCCACTCAGTGCCGTCGGTGCCAAAAGTGGGGTCATGGTACAAAAAATTGTCGCATGGATGCTAAATGCATGATTTGCGGAGGTTCTTCTCACGCTAAGGACGACTGTCCTGTAAAAGAAGATACCAGAAAATTTCAATGCGCCAATTGCAAGGGCCCTCACAAAGCTAACTTTTGGGAATGCATTTCACGCAAAAGAGTCGTTGAGGCTCGTGCCAAGCAGATGAAGGATAATATCCGTTACGATAACGGTCGTTTCCGGAATTTGCCTGGTAGAGTATCGAACAATGCTCATTTTTCAGTTAACGATCGCTTGATTAGGAATCATACCCACCAGGAAGATCATAATCATGCTCATTCACAAACAAATTTTAATCCGTCGGGTAGCCGTTCGAATCTTTCAATTTCGAATGTATCTACCCACGGTAAATCCTTTGCCGATATCCTAGCAGGTAATTTGAACTCTTCCCCTGTTCGTTCCATGAGTACCCATTCTACTTGTTTCAAATCAAATGGAAAAAACCCTACCGCCACAGGTAACTCCTACCCCGCTTCTTCGTCTACCGAAAATTCCAATGGGAAATCATCAGATGATATGCCTCTGATTTTAATTTTCTAACTGAACAATTGAATCTAATGATTGATGCAATGTTCAAAGCCACCACTATGACTGAAGCAGTCCAAGTAGGTGTAAAATTTACAAATAAAATTGTTATTGGATTACGTTTTTCTAATGGATCCAAATAATAATTTAAATATTTTAAATTGGAATGCTCGTTCTCTGAATGGTAAAGAGGACGAGCTGTTTAATTTTCTTACAGCTAATAAAGTGCATATAGCAGTTATTACCGAAACTCATTTAAAACCTGGATCCAAATTTAAAAAAGATCCTAACTTTTTTGTTTATCGTAATGATCGACTTGATGGGGCATGTGGGGGAGTTGCAATCATCATTCATAGGCGTATAAAACATCAACTGTTTTCGTCATTTGAAACTAAAGTTTTTGAAACTTTAGGTGTTTCTGTTGAAACACAGTTTGGTAAATATACTTTCATAGCTGCCTATTTGCCTTTTCAATGCTCTGGACAGCAAGTTAATTGGCTTCAAACTGACTTGCGAAAATTGACTCGCAATAAGTCAAAATTTTTTGTCATTGGTGACTTTAATGCCAAACATCGGTCATGGAATAATTCTCAAAGTAATTCCAACGGCAGAATTTTATTTGATGAGTGCTCTTCAGGATATTTCTCAATTCAATACCCTGATAGCCCTACATGTTTTTCCTCTTCTAGAAATCCATCTACGATTGACTTGGTCTTAACCGACTCTAGTCATCTTTGTAGCCAATTAGTTACTCATGCTGATTTTGATTCTGATCATGTCCCTGTTACATTTCAAATATCGCATGAAGCGATTCTCAATCCTATCAGCTCCACTTTCAATTATTTACGAGCCGACTGGAATATATATGAAACGTATGTTGACTCTAATCTTGATGTTAACATTTCTTTAGAAACTAAAATTGATATTGACAATGCTCTTGAAACTTTAACAAATTCCATTGTTGAAGCCAGGAACATTGCAATTCCAAAATGTGAAGTAAAATTTGAATCCGTGATTATAGACGATGATCTTAAACTCTTGATCCGTCTTAAAAACGTGAGGAGAAGGCAATTTCAACGCACTCGTGATCCTGCTATGAAAATTATATGGCAGGATTTGCAGAAAGAAATCAAGAAACGTTTTGCAGATTTAAGAAACAAAAATTTTGAAAATAAAATTTCTCAATTGGACCCCGGCTCTAAGCCCTTTTGGAAATTATCTAAAATCTTGAAAAAACCTCAGAAGCCTATACCGGCATTGAAAGAGGAAAACAAATTATTACTAACTAATTGCGAAAAAGCTCAGAAACTTGCTATGCAGTTTGAAAGTGCTCACAATTTTAATTTAGGACTTACTAGTCCAATTGGAAATTGAAGTTACTCAGGAGTTCGAAAATATTCTCAATCAAGAGAACGTTTTCGAAAATGCCTGGGAGACTGATTTGGAAGAAGTGAGAACTATTATTAAAAAATTCAAAAATATGAAAGCTCCTGGTGATGATGGAATTTTCTACATCCTCATCAAGAAACTTCCAGAAAGTAGCTTATCATTTTTAGTTGATATATTTAACAAATGTTTTCAATTAGCATATTTTCCTGACAAATGGAAAAATGCTAAGGTTGTTCCAATTTTAAAACCAGACAAAAATCCTGCAGAAGCTTCTAGCTATCGTCCAATCAGTTTGCTTTCCTCCATCAGTAAACTTTTTGAAAAGGTTATTTTGAACAGAATGATGGCCCACATCAACGAAAATTCAATTTTTGCCAATGAACAGTTCGGATTCCGCCATGGACATTCGACCACTCATCAACTTTTACGTGTAACAAATTTGATCCGTTCCAACAAATCTGAAGGCTATTCTACTGGTCTTGCTCTTCTAGACATAGAAAAAGCATTCGACAGTGTTTGGCATGAAGGTTTGATTGTAAAATTGAAAAACTTTAATTTTCCAACATACATTGTTAGAATAATTCAAAGTTATCTGTCAAATCGTACACTTCAGGTTAATTATCAGAACTCCAGATCTGAAAGACTTCCTGTAAGAGCTGGTGTTCCCCAAGGCAGCATCTTGGGACCAATATTATACAATATTTTCACATCTGACTTACCTGAGTTACCTCAGGGATGTCAAAAATCTTTGTTTGCGGATGACACAGGCCTCTCCGCCAAAGGACGAAGCCTGCGTGTCATCTGTAGTCGATTGCAAAAAAGTTTGGATATTTTTTCTTCATACTTGCAAAAATGGAAGATTTCTCCTAATGCTTCCAAAACTCAACTAATAATATTCCCACATAAACCAAAAGCTCTTTATTTGAAACCTTCAAGTAGACATGTTGTCACGATGAGAGGGGTTCCAATAAATTGGTCAGATGAAGTTAAGTATCTAGGACTCATGCTAGATAAGAATTTAACTTTCAAAAATCACATTGAGGGCATTCAAGCCAAATGTAATAAATATGTAAAATGTCTCTATCCCCTTATTAATAGAAAATCAAAACTTTGTCTTAAGAACAAGCTTTTGATATTCAAACAAATTTTCAGGCCAGCCATGTTGTATGCTGTACCAATATGGACTAGCTGTTGTAATACCAGGAAGAAAGCTCTGCAGAGAATTCAAAATAAAATTTTGAAAATGATTCTGAGGCTTCCTCCCTGGTATAGTACCAATGAGTTACATAGGATATCCAATGTTGAAACATTGGAACAAATGTCAAATAAAATAATCAATAATTTCAGGCAAAAATCGTTACAATCTTCTATTGCCACGATTAATGCGTTATATGATTAGGTTAAGTTAGGTTAAGTATATTAAAAACTTTTTTTTCTCTTATAAGCAGGTGAAATCAACTCACCTGTAAAAAATCTGAACTGCTACGGCAAATGAAATGTAATATGTTGTTAACAAAATGTTAATAAAATCTTAGATTTGTTTTACCAAATTAGGATGATAGTGTTGTCTAATAACACAGAACACCTAGATATAAGAAATAATGAATGTAATGTTTGGAATGATACTAATAAAGAAATTAAAAAAAAAAAAAAAAAAAAAAAAAAAAAAAAAAAAAAAAAAAAAAAAAAAAAATATTCTTTTGAAAAGACCGCTGTTCGGATTTACCTTAGAAATACACCACTTTCTTTGAGCAGCCTATTGTAGCAGCTAAAACTGTAATTAAATATTTTGTTCGTATTAGTGTTTCACAATAAGTTTAATGAATTTCACTTACAATAGATAGTTTGACTCTAGGACCTCGTGCTACGAAGTGGTCAGCAGGGCTTGCTAGATACCTGTTCAGTCTGTACATAATTCGTATTTAGGATTTTACAAATGTTGTTTAGATGTATAATTTATGTTTACTTACGTAGATTATGTATAAACCAAGTTTTAACTTTAGTTTTAATCTTCTAGGTGAATTCACTGGATTTTAACCAAAACCTAGTCCCTATGATAAGTAGATAGATAACATGTTATTTCCAATTTAAATATATAATTCAATAGCCAGTTTACCACAATTTCACTTTAGGACTTAAGAAAACTTTAAATTTCAATTTTAGATAATAATTTTCAATTAGTTAGCGTGCTTTGGGAATTTCCGAATACTTTAGCGATCGTATGCATGACATACTCTATCCTTGTTTTTGTTTTTATCTCTCCTATTCCTTATCCACTGTCACCTTAATCAACGATCTGTAATACAGACTAGACCGTTAAATGATTGCCCTGTGGTTTTCTGTACACCCCAGCCCGTAACTCCGGTTCCGGTTTCCTATCGGAGTCTCCGGATTTACCAGGAATTTCAATAACGGCTAGGTTGGCAACAGCTCTTTTAGTTACACCTTTTGTTGTCCGAACATTTACCTGGCGAACACGACCATCATTACCTTTGAACACTTCTTCGATGATACCGCGGGTCCAGGTCTTACGCTGTCCATCGTTAACGATAAAAACTAGATCTCCTACAGATACTTGCCTATGATCTTCAACCCATTTGGATCTCATGTTTATTGTCGGCAGATACTCCTTGCACCAACGTTGCCACATTTGATCAGCTAAGTATTGTGACCGTTTGTAGGTGTCCCTCAAAGCCTTCGCGAAGTCTGCAGTATTGTCGACCGTTAGATCAGCATTTCTAACTGTCCCACGGAGAAAATGATTTGGTGTAATTGCCTCCGTTGTCGCTGAATCCTGAGGAAGATAGACCAACGGGCGGGTGTTGATAGCATCCTCTGCTTCTGATAACGTAGTGAGCAGAATTTCATCCGTAAGTTTTCGGCCGTCATTAAGTGCTTTCAGTGCTTCCTTTACCGCTCGAACCATACGTTCCCAGATGCCACCCATGTGCGGTGTACCTGGGGGTATGAAAGTCCACTTTAGAGTGGTACCCGTCACGCTCTCGGCACATTCTTGGTTGAGCTGTTTCAGCCTAGCCAACTCGCCACATGCACCCTTGAAATTAGTCCCATTGTCAGAAAAAAACTCTTCGGGTGCTCCGCGTTTGCACATGAACCGTCGAATTGCCATTAAACATGCCTGAGTGGTCAAGCCGTGTACAACTTCTAGGTGTATTGCTCGTACTGCTAAGCAGGTAAAGAGTGCTACCCATCTTTTCTCCTTCTTTCTGCCAACCAACACTTCGATAGGACCCAAGTAGTCTACGCCTACAGAGCTGAACGGGCGAAGCTGTGGAGTTACTCGTTGTACCGGTAGAGGCGCCATCATCGGAGTTTGTGGCAGGCAGCGATTGACTCGACACCACATACAATCCTTCACAGCTTGTCGAATCGCTTGTCGTAATTTGGGGATATGGAATCGTTGGCGAAGTTCATTACAAACTGTTTCTCTATTTGCATGAGCAAATTTTTCGTGGTACTGGAGAATCAACATTTTGGTTATCGCATGTTCTTTGGGTAGAATAATGGGATGCTTCATATCGAAAGGAGCAAACTCGGCTTGTTGTAACCTTCCTCTTACGCGCATTACTCCTTCGGTGTCCATAACAGGGGTCATCTTGTACAGGGTGCTTGACTTTTTGATTCGCTCCTTAGATGCATTACGCCTCAGATTTTTCTCCAATATTCTGACTTCTTCCGGGAATCCCTCACGTTGAGCTTGCCTCCACAGGACTAATTCGGCTGCACGTAATTCTTCCTGCTGCAGGGGTTGCTGGATTGATATTGTTTCTGCTTTCAGTAGACGTATTTGACCAGCAGTAGCCCTAGACACTACTATTGGATTGCCTGCGACCTTGCGGCGACAATTGGCAATGAACCGGATCACATTAGCAGTACTTCGGAGCAAACATCCTAAGCGATTCGTCGAGTCAAAATTAATTACTGACACGGACTGTATTGCTTCATGATGTAGAACGCAAGCACGCATCTCTTCGCTTGTATCAACGGCCGGAAAAGGTCCTATTGGCCATTGATCTTCGGGGTTCGAAAGAAATTGTGGTCCGCTGAACCACTCGCTACTAGACTCTAGAGGAGGCCCTTGACCCCATTTGGTTAAAACGTCAGCGATGTTCGTTTTCGTTGGAATCCAACGCCAGTCAGAAATGTTTGTGTGTTCTCGAATTTCACCGATGCGGAATGCCACAAATTGTTTATACTTCAGCTGATCGGAGCGGATCCAGCTGAGAACCGTCTGCGAGTCTGACCAGAGGAAATATTTATTAATTGGAAGGGAATGTTGAGATTGAACAGTGCGTAGCATTCGAGACCCTAATACCGCAGCCATCAATTCTAGACGAGGAATCGATTGCCGTTTCAACGGCGCCACCTTTGTGCGAGATGTGACTAGAGATGTCTTCACCTGGTCATTTACAACTGCCCTGAAGTAAGCGACGCAGCCATACGCATGCTCACTCGCATCCATGAAAATATGCAGCTGAAGAGAATCGATTTCAGACGAGTGGGAATCGCCAAAATAACAGCGTGGGATTCGGATGGCAGCCACCTGTTTCAACAAACTTGTCCAGCGAGTCCATTTCTGCAGTGCTTCGTCGTCGATTTCTTCATCCCAATCGCATCCGGAGCGCCACAGATCTTGGACAAGTGTTTTACCGTGGATCGTGAATGGCGCCAAGAGACCAAGTGGGTCGAAAAACCCCATTACGCAGCTTAACACCAACCGTTTCGTTGGTCGTTGAATACCGTCAACGAAAGGCTGCAAATCCGGCCGATGATCGGTGGCGAAAGAAAATGAGTCTTGGTTTGGGCTCCAAATTATTCCAAGAACTCGTTCATTTTCCGTTGTCTTATCAATGTTGAAGTGGACGTCTTTAGTCGGATTTGATTCTCCTAGGCTGTGCAGCACTTCAGCAGAATTTGAAACCCAGTTTCTTATCTCGAACCCTGCTTTGGAGTGTATGAAACGTACTTCTTTGGCACGACGAATAGCTTCCTCGATGGTGTCGACGCTATCGTAATAGTCGTCGACATAATGCTTCTGAACGATAGCGGCCGCTGCCTCTGGATAAGTTGCTGAATACTCCGATGCATTGCGGTTTTTCACGTACTGCGCTGAACACGGTGAGCTGGCGGATCCAAATGTGGCTACGTCCATTACATACACGCTCGGTTCAACGTCTCCGGGGTTCTGCCTGAATAAGAACCGTTGTGCGTGCTTATCCGCCTCTCTAATGCGTAGTTGGTGATACATCTCGCGTATGTCCCCTCCAAAGGCGACACGGCGCTCACGAAATAGACTAAGCACGGATGTCAACGGTGTGAGCATGTCAGGGCCTTTGAGCAATTGGCTGTTGAGTGACACACCTCTTACCGTAGCTGCAGCGTCCCAAACCAGACGAAGTTTAGAGGGCTTCTTCGGGTTCTGAACGTAATTTAGCGGAAGATACCATGTTTTATGCGGAACGGTTTCCGCTAGCTCCTTTTCCGTTGCCAAATGAGCATAGCCTTTAAATTGATAATCTTTGATTTGTTGTCTAATCTTCTCGTACAGTTCGGGATACCTTTCCAGTCTCTGTTCTAACTGCTTCAACCTTCGACGGGCCATCGGGAGGCTGTCTGGAAAAATCCAATCATCCGTTTTCCACAACAAACCGGTTTCGAAGTGGCTGCCGACACGGATGGTAGTTCGTTCTAAGATTTCTCTTGCCCTTTTTTCATCCTTCGTTTCATGAACTACTTTTACAACGGACTCTTCTAAGGCGTAATGCTCTTTCAGCAAATTGTACAGGTCGTTATTGCTAATGGCGTCGTGATGACCAACAATGACAGTGTCATTGGTTTTTCGTGAGGTAGGACCGTAAACTGACCAACCTAGTTTCGACCGTACAGCTATCGGTTCTCCAATTTTCCGGACCTTGGCATCAATTGGTGCGATGGTATGCAGATTATTCAAACCAATAAGCAGGCCAGGATGTTGGTCCGAATACGAAGTTAAAGGCAGATCTCGTAGATGGCTATACTCAGCAGCAAGTGTACCGGCGTTGAGCGATTGTTTCGGGAGAAGCAGCTTTTCCACCGTTTGCGCTGCCTGTAGCGGCAACCTCTCTTCATTACCCAGAGCGGAGATCCATAAATTCATCATTTTGGAATTAGGTTCTTCTCTGGTAATATCAGCAGTCCATTTGATAGTTAGTGGCCATTTAACCCCTTCGACGCTTAATCGATCCGTGAGCGAGCGTTCGACCAAGGTGATCGACGAACCCTCATCAAGGAATGCTAGCGTCGTGACTTGCTTCTCTCCGTAGTGCAATGTTACGGGAATCATGCGGAACATAATAGAACTAGATGAGCGGATATGCGTGTTGATTACAACCAAATTATCAACTGGATGGAGCAACGAATGATGCCTATCCCGATCTCGACAATCTTCAACATTGCATCGAATTTTAAACTTACATGGAGCATTACCATGGTCGTTCAGGCAAATTTTGCAGAGTTTGCCTTTCTCTACAATTTTCATGCGGTCGACGAAATTCATTGCTTTAAAATCCTGGCAAAAACGAAGACGATGGTCTGTTCTCTTACAGGCTCTGCATGGTTTTAATTTCTGCTCTTCGCCGGCCGCGAAAGCTTCATTCGCACCGTGCATGTAAACTGCACCTTTATCCATACCTCTTCCTTTTCCAGCGGGCGCAGGTTTAGTTTTGAATTCTTGTTGGTTTTCGAGATTTACATTTGCTGCACATGCCTCCGCAACGATTTTGGAGAGAAATTTAGAAAAGGTTCTCAAAGTGACTGTTTTCTTCTTGCTGCGAAATCGAACCCACTCTCGCTTATCACCGGCCGGAAGTTTGTCTACCAGATCCTGTATGAGGATCGGATTGATTAAATGTTCTTTCAATCCGGCAGCCTCCAAGTGGTCACACATTTGTTCCACAACGTTTCCAAAAGGTACATAAGACTCTAGTTTGTCTGCCTTTGGGGGATCTAGGCGCTTTACCCTTTCTAGATGGCAGTATAATAACTGCTCCGGACGACCGTAAAGTTGACGTAATTTGTTTATGACTTTCGGCACGGACTTGGGTAATAATAATTGTCCCCGAACACTCTCTAGAGCATTACCTTTTAAACTTTCTTGCAAACGAACCAGGTTTTCTACATCGTTGAACCCACAGGCTGTATTAGAAGCTTCGTAGCTGCCAATAAAAAGCGGCCATTCCTCGGGCTTTCCAGTGAAAATAGGGAGTTTCTTGGAGAGTCCATTACGCGCGGCTAACTGCGCCTTTGATGGTCCTGCCAGTTGCCGCCCCAGCCCGTGTGATACTGGCTTCTTCTTTTTATGTTGGTATCCGAGTGACTTTGGGACCTCTATCTCGCACTCCGATGCCTCTTCCCGTTCTTCTGATGATATCTCCGAGTTGCTGCAGTCTTCCTCAGATTCTTCGTCACTGGTTTCGTTAACCGAATCGTTATCGTCCTCTGAACTGTTCTCGAACTCTGTTTTCTGTGCGTATTTATCAACAGACTTCCGTTGCTTTTCCGGAATCGTTCGTTGCGAAACGTTTGGATTACGCAACGGCGTATCCAACATTTTCTTGTGGTGCCATGAAGAACCTTCGCCTTCGCGTGGGATGGTTTCTTCCACAATTCCCTTCTCAAACTTGGTGTCAGGGTCGACGGAGTTGCGTGACTTCATCGCCATATTTTTCACGCCCATGATCGCATTTTGGTATGACTCTCGCATCCGTTGCATACGATCGGCGTGAGCTTTCTCATCACGGAGCGCTTTCTCCAGCATCTCCTTTTCAACCTGCATTTCCTTCTCTCTTAGCTCGTTCTCAATTTTCAGTTGCTTCTCTTTCAGGACTCGATCCATTTCGATCCGCTTTTCCCTTAAGATTCGCTCAATCTCCATCTCTTGTTCCTTGGCCTTTTGCTCTCTCTCTAACGCTTGGAGTCTTTTCTCCAATGACGAGCCTGACTGGTTATCGGATTTTACGCTAGACTTATCCGATTCTTCGGTAGCCAGCGTCTTTGCTCCTTTCGACTTGCCTTTTTTCTTACGGTCATCTGGTTTTCTGAGCATTCCCTCTGCAACCTTTTGGCAAAGCTCAGATGGGCAGAACCATTTCTCCAGGCCGTCAAGAGATTCTTCCGTCACTTCCACGCATCGAAAGTGGAACCAAAGATCACATGCGTCACATCCAACCATGCCCTCATTGGTTTCCGACGTCTCCGAGCAAACACCACAGGGGGTTAATGTGAAGTTTCCTGCCTTCACCATCGTGTTTGAGGTTAGCTCCGATTATCTATTTTTTAGATTGTTCGGATTTACCTTAGAAATACACCACTTTCTTTGAGCAGCCTATTGTAGCAGCTAAAACTGTAATTAAATATTTTGTTCGTATTAGTGTTTCACAATAAGTTTAATGAATTTCACTTACAATAGATAGTTTGACTCTAGGACCTCGTGCTACGAAGTGGTCAGCAGGGCTTGCTAGATACCTGTTCAGTCTGTACATAATTCGTATTTAGGATTTTACAAATGTTGTTTAGATGTATAATTTATGTTTACTTACGTAGATTATGTATAAACCAAGTTTTAACTTTAGTTTTAATCTTCTAGGTGAATTCACTGGATTTTAACCAAAACCTAGTCCCTATGATAAGTAGATAGATAACATGTTATTTCCAATTTAAATATATAATTCAATAGCCAGTTTACCACAATTTCACTTTAGGACTTAAGAAAACTTTAAATTTCAATTTTAGATAATAATTTTCAATTAGTTAGCGTGCTTTGGGAATTTCCGAATACTTTAGCGATCGTATGCATGACATACTCTATCCTTGTTTTTGTTTTTATCTCTCCTATTCCTTATCCACTGTCACCTTAATCAACGATCTGTAATACAGACTAGACCGTTAAATGATTGCCCTGTGGTTTTCTGTACAACCGCTATATAATACATGGCTGTTCAATGCTACGAATAATATACGATAAGATATTAATGTAACTAGTTCGTATTCTGTTTAGGTGTCCAGTTTCCACAGTCCATTCGTCATTCAGTTGAGTTCAAGTTCAATTTGTGTAGTAAAATAAACGTTTTGTACAAGTTCACAAGTGCCGTAATAAAGAATAGTTTGTGTCTCAAAAATTACTAAAATTATGGAACAACATCACCAAAGAAACTCCAGGGAGGCGTAAACAATGTTAAAAACAGTTTTGGACGCAAGATTTGTATCGTTATCAATTTATTATGTCAACCCTGTACGCAAGTTACTTACGTCAATATGAAAAAGTAATCAAAAATTGTTAAGAAAGTCATCGATTTGTCCAACTCTTACTATCAGTTTCAGTAATGCACCTTATTACTTTTCAGATTATTTTTTTATTGTAAGGTTGAAAGTCTCGTAAATTAACTAAATATAATTATTATTCTTACCATAATTATCATATGTCTGATATAAGATGATGACAGCGATTAACTGTTGAAAAAATAAAAATAAATCACTTTGCTTTACATTCACGACTATCGCAATCACTCTTAAGACTGCTATTCCTTCAAAGTTGAGACATCGTGAGACATCAAGAAATGTAATGCATCTAACCGACATAGCTCGTTCCAGTCTTGAATAAGAGGAGATTTAATACATTACCAGCAAAGCAATTGTCTCACCTCACTTATTAACTTTTTGTCACAAATACAACACCAATATTAACTAAATCTCACAAAAGTGTAGAAATAAGAACTTTTCTATAAGGCAACGTCCATTTATTACGTAACGCTAAAATTGGAAAACTTCAAATCCCCACCTCTCCAACCGCTACATTTTTTGAATGAGAAATTTAAAATTTGTGTAATAGCCATAAAAATTTGACTAACCAACTCCCCTCCCTTTGAACGTTAAGTACTTTGCGCCCGACGCCCTAAAGTCTCATGAGAGATGCAAACCGCAAAGGAAAATAACCACATCTGAAGCGAGAGAGCTAAATCTACAATTCCAATTATTGCGCAATGCATCGGATGGGAAGAGTTTTAATTCTTTTAATACAATGGGAAAGATTTTCGAATGAACATGATCTTTATAGTCGCCATCACAAAAGGACTGCTTTTACTTCTTCTTCTTCTTCTTCTTCTTCTTCCTTTTTCTTGGCATTACGTTCCTACTGGGACAGACCCTACTTCCCAATTCAGCAGAGCACTTACACAGTTATCAACTGAGAATTCGTATATCGTGCAGCAGGTCCGAAAATGCCTTATGCCCAGCAAAGTCAATACAATTTCCATTACAAAAAGATTCTTAACTGATCGGGAATTGAACCCAGATACCATCAGCATGGCTTTGCTCTGTAGTCACGTTCATTACCATCAAGCTAAGGAAGATCCACATCTTAAATCACCACTGTTCAATACAAAGCATTAATGTGATACCTAGAGCACCATCTTAGAGCCTTGTTGAACAGTAATTTTCTCGACTAAAAACGATATTGATAGTATCTGGTTTAAAATTCCGAATGGAAATAATCTCTACTTATACGTTATGAAAATGGTAGGTAGTGATAAGTTCTTCCTTCAGACCAAGAAGAAGGGAATCATCGCATTATGGGGAATCAACTGTTACAGTTCGGGTTTTCATGATTTAATTTTTGACCACCTAAAATGCCACTGTGCACTATTGCCACCAACTTACCGCAGATCATGAGACACGCGTACAAATCGATTCTTATTCAGTTCAACCACAGAGTGAGTTTGACTAAAAAAAACGGTTTATAAGCTACTGTTCATCGTGGACTCTGGCTCACTAGTTTACCGGTCATCCGTCCAATCGGTCCCGTCGCGGTTTTTTCGGAGTTTTTACCTTTTGTTTTGAAACGCCACAAACCGCCAATTGTGATTCGTGCTACCCGGTCATAATGGCCTACGTGCTCCAGAAGTGGATCGATGGATACAATGGGTTTCTTCAGGACCACAGAGGTGCGTTTGGATATGTTTTCTGAATACCAAATTCAAGGACATATTGTGCGGTGTAGTTTTGCCCTTGTGACACAGTGAAAGTGATCGTGATAATAATGCGAAATAATTGAATGTGATTATACAATACATAATTTTATGGAATTGATTACTTACAGATGATCGCAGTGCTGACCTTCCCCTGCTCAACACTAACTGGCAGGTGCCGTTGATAGTCGGAGTATACTTGCTGATAGTTCTCCAGATTGGACCGCGGATGATGGCGAATCGGAAACCGTTTGAGCTGAAAGGTCTGATCCGGGCATACAACCTTTTGCAAGTTGCCATCAACTGGATGCTGTTCATGGTCATCGGCTTCATACTCTTCAACCGACCTGATTTCTCTTATGTGTGCCAACCAGTTGACTTCTCCCGAACTACACGAGGATACGAAGAATTGTTCGTTTCGTATGCGTATTTTGTACTGAAAGTACTGGATTTGGCAGATACCCTGCTATTCATATTACGAAAAAAGCAATCCCAAGTGTCATTCTTACATGTGTACCATCACTCAATGATGGTTCTCGTTTCCTATTACGGAGTTCTATTCGTACCAGGTTAGTGTCCATATTAGTCTACTCAAAAATGCTTTTTAATTCAGCCAATGCACAACTTTCAGGAGGTCACAACTTCATCCTGGGCGTATGGAACACATTAGGACACGCAGGCATCTATCTCTACTACTTTTTCGCCACTTACAACTCTAAAGTAGCCGCACGATGCAAGATACACCTAACTAGGTTGCAACTGGTGCAGTTTGTCTACTTGACGGTTCACTTCGGGCGACCAGCTTTGACGGGAATGCAGTGCGGTTTTTCTCAACTCTGGCACTGGATCGGGCTCGTCCAGACGGTGTTCTTCTTGGGAATGTTCCTGGATTTTTATATCAAATCCTACGTTAAGAAACCAAAAAAGGTGGAATAGTAGTTAGTAGCTTTAGGAGATTTTTTTAGTAGCATTTGTAGAAAACAATGCAAAGAAATGAAATGGTTTAAAATATGATTACCAAAGAACTATGATTCAAACACATTTTGGTGTGTGAAAAGTACAAAACTTTAATAAACCCGTAATACTCCTAGAGTTGTGAGAATAGAGACAATTTGCACCGTCATCATACACCGTCTTGAACATTCCATAGATCTACATTTACGAATAGTTCGCGTTGGATGATGCCTCCATGAATGCAACGCTGAACATGAACATGATTCGGAAAAGTGAGAAAAGGAGTTCTATCTGTGAATTTTTAGCGTTAGCGTTAGCGTAGTTACGGTATACTTCGTAGATTGGATACTAGCAACATTCATGTTTTTTTCTTTTGATAATCTCATCTAGAATGCCTTCAAGACCAAAGCTAGGGAATAAGCCTTGATCCAATCTTAAATAAGAATACCAAAACCATGAATATTGCTATTCCCGGCCACGCCCATCTTTACCGTAACTTGGAATTGGGGAAGGAAATGTTGATGTAGCATTTACTTAATGAGAGGCCTCCGACTCAACGACACCCTCTACTGCGTTGGGGGTTGAGAGGGGTCATCAGGATTCGCCTGAAAAGCTAGCGATAGACCCAAAGTAGTTTCTGTTTAATTGTTTTTAATTTAATCTCTTGAATGCCGGCAATCAAAAGAGGACAAATGTTTGATTTACAGTATAAAGAATGTTGTTTCACGTCAAAATAGTCGATCACGCGTTCAACGGTAATAACGATCCGCTTTCTACCTAGTAATAAGCAGAATAGATCCCTCCAGGGTCATCTAAATAAGAAAAAAACTTAGTTATGATTCACATGGAACTGTCATTTACATGAACATACAACCGACCAAAATGCACTCACAATGCATAGCCTATTCCACGATAAGCGACCGGTTGAAACGAGTAAATTGCCGCACTTCAAATAAGCGAGAGAAAAAAAAAACACCCGGGACAACCGCAGAAACATGCTGCACTTCGAATCGCGAAAATCTGATCACGAAACCGTTACATCTAACACAAATTCGGGTATTCTGTTTAAAAGGAACGGACTCACCAAATACTTGCAGTCTCCGGAAAAAAGTTACTTATTCCCCCGCCGCGGCGCCGTTCAACGTCCACCCTTCTCTTAATCCAGGTTGAAAGTATTTGTTTTCCCAGGTTCAGAAACTGAATGCACTTGATTTTTTTTTCAACGCGAAACTGAACAACATTTAAAACGCGGAAGAGCAACAATTTCACACCGAAAGAAGATTTCCACTTTTTCACTGTCACGAAGAACAATTCGACAAATTTGAAACGATTGCGGCCAAAAAATGTCAAATGTCAAAAAATGAAAACGTCTTGAACGTAACGTCTCACATGAAACCAATCAAAACAAAATTTCTCTCCCCATAACCTCACACTCTCCTCTCCCCCCTACTATATTCATTTTCATCACATTCTTACAGCTAGTCTCTGTTCGTATCACATCTCTCTTGTATGTTGTTGTTGATATGCTGTGGCTCACGCGTTGTTGTCAACCCACCGGGATTTGATCCTGCCACCCTTAGCTTGTTGAGCGCATCGCGCTGCAGTATAGTCTAAAGATGGATTCTTAAAGTGAATTGATTGTTTGCTCTATTTAAACTTTGCTTCTACAGGATTTGTGTTTTGATGAGTAAATTAAATAGAACATAGAAAAGGCATTGACTCTGGCAGCATCTCTCTCGTGTTGGTGTAATGCATCCAAAGTACATTGCCCATTGCACGATGACGTCATCAGAAAATCGTTCTCATTGCTTCCTTCGGGAATTCTGAAAACAATAGTGCCAGTACCTGTCAAAGTTGACAGGTACTGGCACTATTGTTTTCAAGTTTTTTTGAAGAGAGAAAGATAGAATTTCGCCGTGGAATGCCTAATGGTTGGAAAAGTGAGAAGGAATTTGTCGTCGTTGGCGTTGAGTATGAACGTGACCCTAGTGTAGATCACTGGCATATCCTTTCCTGGCATTCAACATAATCGTAAACATTGAACATGGTTATATTATTTTGCACGCTTTAGGCACAATGTTTAACTAATTACTCGCTAGGGTTTCAATGTGATTTTACTGTCTTGGTCTCGTGTTTGTTGTCCCAGTGTTCTTATTTTCTACTCCCATGGTTCCTCTTATGTCATTACAAAACAATGAAAACAGTATCGACAATTTCATCACCGTTCATGTAATCACATCTATCACATTAAAACTGGATCCTGTGTTTCAGTTTTATTTGTTACTAAAACAGTACTGATTGGTTATACTACTAAAATTATGCCTTGGTGATACCTTTTGGAAGACAGGGATACCCTCTTGGAAGGCAGTAAGTGTCCTGCAGGTAAGTGAGAAATTTTACATTTTGGTAGCTTACGAAAATATTCGCTTCTCTTAGCGGTTTCGGGGCAGTATAAAGGCAGTTGAGATGGTCTGGAACCAAAACAAGTTGCGCATTTGAAATGCTGAATAACAGTTGAAAACATTTGAATAGCAGTTCTTTTGCTAGTTTGAGGCACCTAAGTTATCAGTATGCTACATTAGGGCAGTGTGCATATGAAATGCACTTAGAAGACTGATTTACGGCTTATTCATATGCTTATTGGTTATCTGGGTGGTTGTGAAGAACGACAAATTAGCTGTTGCACCCATTCCTGGATGCCAGAGGAAGCATTGCCATCAAAGCCTTTGCATGATGACAACGCTTTTCTGCATAATGGACCCATGCTCGAGTTCACTAATTTGACGTTTGAGCGGTGCCGAATTCACTCGTTGCCATGGTCACGTAAATAACACGGCACCGCTCAAACGTCAGATAGTGAATCCGTGCATAGGTCCATGGAACGATGCATGAATTCACTATAAGACGTTTGAGCGGTGCCGTCTTATTTATGTGACCATGGCAACGGGTGAATTTGGCACCGCTCAAACGTCAAATTAGTGAACTCTTGCTTTGGTCCATGGACCAATTGTCTATGGTCTATGGCTACAAAGCAAAGCCATGCTGAAGGTGTGTGGGATCGATTCCCGGTCGATCCAGTATATTTTCGATATGGAAATTTCCTTGACTTCCCTGAGCATAGAGTACCGTAATTTCGGGTGAAATTGATCACTTTTCACTGTTTTCCATGTCTGTTTTCTATGATGATCCCAATTCCAAACAACTTAATGCAGGAAAACAAGTACGACAGTGAGCCTCATTGATTTATAAACTCAAATTTTCATACAGTTGTGATTTTAGTGCTGAAAATCGTCTCTAAAATAAAAAATCAAGGAATTCCATTTCGGGGTGAAATTGATCACCTGTCAAAACCATTATTGTTAGTTTTGAAAACAACTTTACTTATTTAATTTGAGCCTCCTGAATCCAAATATGCTTGCCAAATTCTTAACAATGCATAATTTATGGAAATAATAAACAATTAATTTTCAACAATACCGCAGAAAACGCCTAAATGTAGGCAATTTCTGAAGGAATCTTCTGATATCAATAAAAAAATCAATTATTACAAGAAAATGAACAAATTGGTACGAATTTTGATGATAAAATTCGTTTTGGGGATATATTTCAAGCATCCTTACAAATTTTCAAGTTGACACCATGTCCAAGTCCTTGTTTAAAACTATAAGTTTATTGATGTCTGCTAATACCACACAGAACACGATTATGGAATTTTCAATTATTTTCATAGAAATAAATATTCCTTAACACAAAAAGCTTCACAACATGCAATTCGACCATAGTTAAGACAAACAACGTTCATTTACATAGGCTGCATTGATTTCTGTGCTCTATTAGAGGGAAATAAAATCGTGTGACACAGTGATCAATTTCACCCTACTGATCAATTTCACCCGAATTTACGGTATCATTGTACCTGCCAAGCGAAATGCAAAAATAGCAATTTTGTCAAAGAATGCTCTCAGTTAATAACTGTGACAGTGCTTATAAGAACACTACATATGCTGAGAAGCAGGCTCTGTCCCAGTGAGGACGTTATGCCAAGAAGAATAAGCTGTTCGGCAACGAAAGGTCTTTTCGCAGAAACTCGAATACGAGGAAAAGGACTATGTCTATAAAATCACGCGAGAGGAGATCCTCCACTATGATCCCAAGAGAATATGATACTTGCCCTAGGGGATAGTTGTGCAACCCAAGAAACCCGGGAAAATGCGAATTGTATGGGACGCTGCTGCGGTAGTACGGGGCCAGTCACTTAACTCTGCTCTGTTGCCCGGATCGGAACTTCTGACATCGCTCCCGTCGGTTCTCTCCAGGTATCAACAACGCCAAGTTGCGATCAGTGGTTATATACGGGAAACGTTTCGGCGGTACAACCAGGTCCGTCCCACTCGGGCTCAGATTGGGTACCACTTCTAGTACTGCATTTGGTCCCTCGGTAGTGCAAAAGGTACCCAAGTTTGAAAGATCGCAGTACTCCTTCACGGCATTCAGATTACTTTATCAGCCATAAAATGTTGGGCAACTGCAAGGGACATGGAGGTTTTTAATATGTCTTTGGTACAACCACGTACAACCATTGCAATGAAGAGACAGCGGTGAACGAAAAGCGGTAGAGATTCCATTTTTCGGAGATGAGAGACGCTTTTCAGATGATTTTTTTTTCTGGTGCCGGGTTTACAAGGCAAATCTATCCGTTCCAAGAATGACGCCGCTACCGGAAGCACGGGTAGCACCTTATGTAAAGCCGTTCACTTTCGTAGGGTTGGATTACTTAGGTCCCCTTCTGATCATCCAGGGTCGACACGAAGTAACTTGTTTAACCATCAGGGCAATCCATCTCAAGCTAGCGTCCAGCCTATCTACGGAGTGCTGCAAGATGGCTATAAGACGCTTCATAGCACGGAGGGGGGCACCTTCTGAGATCTACTTTGTCGGAGTCAGCGGCGAATTGTGAGAGCAGATAAAAGGCATCAACAGTGATCTGGCTTCCACGTTTACAAATACTATCACCCAATGGCGCTTAAACCCACCAGCTTCACCACATATGGGGGGAGGCTTGGCATCGTATGGTTCGTTCGGTGAAGTGGTGATTCTTCTTGTTGAAGCAGAGTCTGTGATAATTTCGAGGCCGTTGACCTACATGGCGCTAGAAATGGCAGAGCACGAGGCGCTTACGCCAAACTGTTTTCTGCTGCTGAGCACTATACCAACGTCTACTGGACCAATTCTGGGTTCGCTGGGTGAAAGAATACCTGCCCACCATCACTAAGCGAACCAAATGGTTTGTTGAGAGCAAACCAGTCTCGGTCGGTGACCTAGTTATGATTGTAGAAGACCGACTGCGGAATATATGGATCAGGGAACGAGTTCTGCGTGTGTTCCCTGGACGAATGGGAGATGTCGTACACAGCAAAAAAAATCTTAGATTTACATGTCACGTATTTTTGGATTCAACCATGTAAAGCCATTTGTAATGTATTATTCAATGGTGAATCCTACAAACACCGCTATCGAACATTGCTAGCAAAATTCTAAAAATTGTACGCAAAACAACTTCTCTCAAAGAATGTTGCAAACCAAACCGCTCGGTTTACATGATTTAACGATTAAAAATTAAATCGTAAATAATGCACATGGAATGACCAAGCCGCCGATCCATTCATGTGCATTATTTTTGACAGATTGTTCAGCGTATAATCATGTGAACCGAGCATTCTCGTTTGCAATTTCACTTTCAAGATGCAAGAAAGCATGCAATATTGGCGAATGTTGGATATAATATCGTGAAATGTTTCATTTTCACTCAAGATTGCAAGCATTCCTGAATGCAATGAGGCAGTCTACATTATTTATCGTTGAACATTCAGTTATAACTTGTTTTACAAAACAATCATAAAAGTTTACGTGTAATGTAAATTTGAGATTTTATTGCTGTGTAGCGCAAATGCCCAAACTGCAACGCCATCCAGTAGCCAAGTTAGCCTTTTTCGAAGTGGCAGATACCAAGGGTAGAGGGCGGCTGTCAACTGGGAGTAAGATTGAAAAGCCACCAACCTAAGTCCAGAACTAGTTTAAAGGCTTAACGCGGAAAAGTAAAAATAATTAATCGCAAAATTACAGATAATCAATGCGCTTGAAAGGTATTGCATGCAAGCAGCTATTTGCTGCTTACTACTGCAGTGCGCTGTTGGAAATTTTATCAGCAAATTCTGCTAAATTCCCAAAATAGATGTTTTCGAAAAAAAATGATTACGCCTTAACTATTGTTTGATCGTAAGGGGTCGTCCATTAAATAGGTAAGGGTTTATGGGGGGAGGGGGGGTTTGAGATTTCTTACGCGCCGTACAAATTATTTTTAATTTTAATACAAAAAATCTTACTATGGGGGGAGGGGGGGTCTAAAAACCGCCAAAATTATCTTACGTAATTAATGGATCGCCCCTAAGTTTGTATGGTTGTTTACTTTTTAGAACCAGCGACACGTTGGGGTAGCAGTAAAGAGCCGCCAGTACCTCCCTTGGCGGATACTGCTCGTGATGACACGGACCAATACGGGTCGGGGGATATTCAGGATGGCACCCAGTCGTCCAACGAAAGCAACAGATTCTGCACATCACACCTATCACACTCAGTATAATTCGAGACAGCACAGCTATCCCACACACGCTAGTTGGACGAGAATACAAGTCAAACATAAATTAAAAATTCTTAGACAGAAGTTGTACACGAAAAGGACTGAAAATGTTAGACAAAACAATCATGCAAATACCGTGGTGCATCGAATTGCCGGACGCTTCGAAAGCTGGACACTGGCTAAACTAAACCCACCAAATGTAAACTTGAATCTAATTACAGTTAACTCGTTAGAGAACCATAGTATAGTATAGGTTTTCATGGCTACCTCGATGGTCCCTTGGATCACAGTTGCACTGGTTTAGTGTTCTGTAACTCGATACCTCCTTAACTCGATGGTCCCTTGAATATCGAGTTATGGAGAGTTAACTGTAATTTAAATGAAAATTCGGCTAAAAGCGAGCTCTACAACAAAATCCGAGTTTTACTCAACGGATGGTCTGAAATCCCATCACTCGTGCCAACACTACGGCTTTTGATTATTTTGTTGTCATCTAAATAAGCCACACGCAAACAAATTTTGTTGTATAATCCACCGAATCCATGGTAGAATTAAGAACTGCACCAACGATTTTCAACCGACTACAAAAATCTGTTAAATTTACTATAATCTGGTGAAAATCACTGAGCAGTGCAGTAAATTTGACTATGTCCATAGTAGCATCCACTATAAAGCATTGTATTTCAAACCGTGACACCCACCGAACAACACAGTGTGGTCAAAAGTATGATGCTAAACTTCTCAAATCAAGAATGTTTCTAGTCAAAAATACTACAACTCTGGTTAAATCAACCGAAGAAATTTTCTTGTATAGTGATGTTGACTATGTTTCGGTAGAGTTAACAGATTAATGTAGTCGGTTGAAAATCGTTGGTGCAGTTCTTAATTTTACCATGGATTCAGTAGTTTCTACAATAAAATTAATTTCAGTGCAGGAGAAGTGGATGAACTTGTTATTGATTTTCCTGTCAATTTTCATACAAAATCTACTTTTTCTCTGCTATAAAGTCACTCTAGGTGAACCACTCCCCTGGCCTATTGAGGTGAATGCATTCTTTAGTGGAAATCTTCTTTTATAAAATTAATAAATGAATTAATATTGTTGGCATAATTATAATGATTATGTCTTCCGTTCTCTATGTCTGAAATATTTACTAGAAATATAAAATAACATCACTAGAAAACGAAGAACAAGAACATCTGAATAACAACTTTTAGAAAATATGCTCAGGAAAACAGGGTACAATAGAATCATTAGTTGCCGCAGCCGTTCCCTATTTCTTATAAAAAAAACTATACTCTTTAATAATAATATAATAATAATAAACTATGAAAATTCCCTGTCCATAGGTGATGGGATTGACGGTGATTCATCAAGTGATTACATATTGTTGATATTGTGAAAAATTACTCTAATGCTAATATATTGATCGCGAAAATTTATCGTAACTATAACTTATAAAATGTAAGCTAGTCTAATAGTTTTAAGTTAAATAATGACATGTGTTTCAATGTTTAAATATATTTTACACTTGATTTATCACATCTTCAGCATGAGTTTAGTTACTGTCGCATGATCTAACACCAGATAACTACGCGTAATGCTGGAGGGACCGGCAGGGCCTACTACCAGTCTCTACTAACACTCAAATCACTAACAAGACTGGGAAACCAACGATCACCTTCATCAGTAGCACTATTTCTAATAGTAGTATTAGTTCAATATACATAGATCTTTTTCAGTAGACCACGGGGCGCAAGAGTGGGTGCGGGTGGTCTCTGCGTCTCACAGGTCATTGAAAATAGACATTTATGTTAGGTTTACTAACAATGTAGTAATTATTACCTTAGTAATACCGTAAGGTGCCGTAATTCAGCGCATCGCCTAAATCCGCGTAATTGGTCCAAAATTTGCCGAAATTTAAGAAAAATTTTGAAATTTGCCCATACTGCTATTTGTATATGCTGGTAATGCATCATAATTCCAATTATAATTATCATTAACAATAATTTACGATTTTTGAGAAATATTCCAAAATGTTCTGAATTACGGCATTTTACGGTATTGCGTTATTTAGTAAGGTAGGTTATAGCGGTATTTGAGATGGTTTAGTGGGGTTGCTAAGCATTTTTGCACTACTTTGTATTTATCACACCAACACTGACGACATTAGCGTTCTTTGAGTGGTATTTCTGTTATGTAGTAGTGACCTCTATCGTTTTTATTCTAACCTTCATAACATAATTACCGTGAGCGTAGTATTGGAAATAACATAGAAGTAGCTTTTGTATTTGTAGTTAAGGTATCATGGTATTGGTTCCCCGCCCTTTGGTTCAGAAAGGGGTATGGGCGCGTTCTGCCATCTCGGTCGAGGCAGATTTCTTGTGTGAACAGGTTACAGCATGGACGTTCTAGGGTTCCAGAATGAAGTGTTGTGCATTTGAAGATGGGATGGGTTCGCGTTCGTGCTTTACTTCTGCTTATCTATAAAGTTATATACAATAACCGACTCTTAGCTTAACTATTTGAATTAACAGTTGCAAATACAATAATCGTTTTGAGCTTACTAACATGTCAACGCGTTAATTTTATCATAATGATCTTTTATTTGCATCCATCGAACCATTCTGAATGGCCGCTGTGAGAATATCACCAAGAACTTCTCACATGCAATAGGGCTGGATTGTCATACATTGAAACATCAAGGTTCTCGCTCTTTCGGATTCATTTTTTGTTGTTTGTCATTAGTTTCAGGGATTGTTATCGTGGGAATCCAAAGAGCGAATTTTGTATGACTTCAATGTACGCCAATGCTGCCATAAGGCATGTAGCAATCACTAACGTTCCTTCTCTCTTTATCCTTGTTTTCATATCTAACCCGCTTCGAGGATTAATTCATCGAAGAGGAAAGGCATCTCTTATCATGGCAGCGTAATGGCCGAGAAAACGTCGGTTTGCGGTCGCATCTCTGCATCCTCGGTTCTGCCCCACGCTCGCCAAATCGATACGCACTTGATTCGCCCACCTAGCTTGCTGCACACGACGCCTTTATTAAGTATAAAGTTTCTGTAATCATTGAATACTAATTGAAAGGTAAATCAAATGAACTTATTATTTAACTAATAACAAATTTGTTCCACAGAGCGATTTACAAAATACCACACAAAATCCATGCTTTCACATATCCTTAGGCAAAACACTTCACTACCGTTATATGTATGACTGATTCATGTTCTTTCGACCTTGCATCATTCATACGTGTAGGGGAAGTCTAGAGTAAAAGCAAAACTTAAAGAACCTTCTGGTCAAAGATGTTGCGTTGCCTACTTCCAAAACTCCAAATCCCCCGGTGTATTATGGACGGTATGAGTTTTCAAACTTATGCTGGAGACTTGGCCCCTGACCCCCTTGTACATCAATAAAATAAAAAAAAAATAATAATAATAAACTATGAAAATTAAAAAAAAAGAGAGAAAATCGAGTAGTTGTCCAGTGCCTGTAATTTTCAGTATTTCTGTGTCCAATTGTATAGAAATTGATGAAAACTGTTTGCTTGACGATTTTTACAGACAATGTAAGTATTTTTCTAACCCTTGGAAAAGATGGCATAGCCCACTGAATCAATTTATAATTCGTTTACATCGAGACTCACCGTCAATCTACTACTGCACTGAACTAATGGACATCTGAACTTTCCATTAATTAAGCTCCGCTTCTAAAGCTTGACGCTCTAGTACTACTTCACACTGCTGTTCGGCGTGAATGTATCGAAGCGTCAACGCTGACTCATGACGATTATGAATATGGAACCGAACAACTAAACAAGTGTTAGCGAAATGTAATGAAATGACAAAAAAACAGAAACATTTTAAAACAAATCTTTGAACTGTTTAGTAGTTAGTACCATATCATTTAATTCCAACTTGAATGTGTATACTTTGATAGTTATGCGTTTTTCAACTTCAAATGTAGTCTTTTAGTGCCAAAAGCTGTATAATGTAGAACCGGTATCCGGGGTTCAAAGGATCCGTTTCAGGAGTCAATATTTGTAGATGGGCCTGCCTTATCCGAGTGGTTCGTCCGCGACTGCTGAAGATGTCTGGCTTCGATTCCCGGTCTATCCAGGATCTTTTCGTAATGTAAATTTCCTTGACTTCCCTGGGCATAGAGTATCATCGATGATGAATTCGATATATGAATTCGATAATGAAAAAAAAAATGGCAAAAGAAGCCCTTAGGAAGCGCTCATTGTTAGGAATTCTAAATTACATTTGGTGGCAGTGTTGTATAATCTAGATTCCATCTGACCACATTGAAATCGATATCAAGATTTATATGGATCTATTTCGGGATCACTTTTAGTAGATTCTAAGACATATCCACGAATTAAATTACCCCGAATGTCACTAGTCCGAATTCCATTTCCCCCCACAGACCCAATTACCCGAATCCCATCACCCCAAATAACCCATTATCCCGAATAACATTACCCTCAATGATTCATTACCCAAAAATAGTCGTCACTTCGGGTCACCGGAGAAACAAAAGCGTGTACAGAAGCGTTAAAACATCGTTGAATATAGTTACAGTATCACTCTGAAAAGCCGCTTGAGATAAAATAACCATCTATGTCTATAACATCGTGATTCTTATGTTGTTTTCGAATGCCGACGTTTTCCATCGTCGATACTGATATGTTTGCAAGCAACCTTCGATAAAAATGTAAACAAAATAAACTCCCAGGCCAATCGCAATTACATATCCGAAACTGCTCTTACTTAAATCGCACGATAATGAATATGCTGAGTAAAACAAAAAGAAACTAAAACTCTGAATTCAAAACCAACACTTCGCACCCCAGCCCAACCATGATTCAGCATGATCCGCGCCTTCAAAAGTTATGATTTCTGCGCATCATTTCTGTGGGTCAGTTACAATCGCTGGGGTCAATGTGACCAAGCAGAAACCATCGATCGGTGGAACGTTTCTTCAAGCATGCTCGAATCGTTGTTGTGAGGTTTTCCCTCAACTCCACCTCTCAATAATTAGGCGAATGATTCGCTGTAATGTGCACGTGCCGACTTACACCATGCCCACATATTTATGGATTACTTGAGTGTTTCAACCCGAATACCATGCTGAAAACATATACATTTGGTATAAAACGTCTATTTGTCTAATCCAATTTGTCATTCACGAGACGCGACGGAGACAAGACATAACACTTATCGTTCTTACGAATCGTCAAAAAGTTTTAAAAATTACCTTTTCGTCGACCGGTTTCGGGCGCGATATAGCCCATCATCAAATGTCGAAGAACCGGTCGACGAAAAGGTTATTTTTAAAAAATTTTGACAATTTGTAAGAATGATAATTGTTATGTCTTGTCTCCGTCGCGTCTCGTGAATGTACCCAGACAACCAGAAGTCGCATAACAATTTACGAACAAAGTCGTTTACTCCTACAAATTGCATCACATCCGCACTAAATCGTTTCATCGATGAGTTTTCTCGCATGAATTGCAATTTTATGAGTTCACTAGTTGTCCCGGCAAACTTCGTCTTGCCATCAAGTAGGCTGTTCAAACATGTCATGGAACCTCCTATACAAAATTACTCATTAGTACTCTCCCGTTTAACAAAATTTTCCGAAAACTTCCCAAAACTTTTTGCATCCTTTTCATAGACTTTTATTTTATTATATATTTTTTTTGCTGAAATTGTGTTTATTCCATAAGAATGTAACTATTGATCACAATTTCGGGACTTAACCACAATTTAGCGAAAACTTGAGCGTTAACGGGTTAAACAAACATGAATAGTGGAAAAGTACAAGGTATATCGCAAACCAGTTCACAAAAGCAACTTCCAAAGAACATAAAAGCGGAGTAGCAACTTATTTTGAGATCATGAAATAAAATATACTTGAATACAAAGATCATTCTCAACAAACGGTTGAAGCAGGTTTTCTAGAAGGGGCCGTCCAAAAATCACTTAGTCTTATAAGGGGGGAGGGTCTGGCCAATGCCCACAATCCATTCAAATTTAAAAATCGATTTTTAAATAAGAGTTTAATTTCAGAAACAACAAACTACATCGTTTAGTGCTACACGTTAGCGTAACTTATTTAAAAACTAGTATCAGAAATTATGTATTGATCCATTCCTAATTCCTTTCTCGACACATTCATAAAAGGTGAGTTATCCCTTTAAGGTGAAGATAAATCGAAGCCAAAGTACATATTTTCAAGAGCACGGATCTGGAGAACCAAACATCCATTTGAGCTGAAAACCTAATCGATTGGTCACCACCAGCTGGTGACCAATCGATTCAGTTTTCAGCTTAAACGGTTGTTTGGTTATTCAGATCGGTGCTCTTGAAAATTTGAACTTTGGCTTCGATTCATCTTCACCTTAATCTGCAGTGATCGATTGCTCTTCGTAGATTTTGTTTTTGACTTTGTGCACTTAATCTATTTTCTGAACATTTAACAATGCTTCATGAAGAAGGACGGTGACTTCTTTCAACTTTGACGAAAATAGCACTCGATAACAATCGCCCGGCCAGGCAATTTGAAAAAGATCACTGCAGATACGCTCTTATAAAACCGAACGCCAGAAATTACTACACTTAAAAATTCTTGATTTTGCCCACTGATCCGTACTATGTCACAATTCGATCCATGATGTGAAAAGTGATCAACAATAGTGATTTCAGCAACTGTTATAATTTTCAATTGTTGTGCATTCCTGGGTAAATATTATGCATAAGGTACCCCGGGGCAAGTGAGAATCCGGGGTAAGTGGAGCGTTTCGTCATCGCTCACTTGGGAAAAGTTTTTCATAGGGGTATTCTTCTAGAAAGTTGAAAATACAATGACAAGGAATGTATTAAGTACAAAACATTTTGTTATTTTGATTACCATGTGGTTCATGTAACAGTTGTCAATTCAGCACCATTTTCAACTTGCATGATAAATTGCGACACGTGTCACGTCTAGCAAAAAATAAATGTGTTATAAATCAAATTTCCATCAAGTATTATTACAAGCTGCTAACGATAAACCGGTATTTTGATTTCATTTCATATAACATTTTCGATGGTCTAGCTTACCCCAAAATATCTTTGTCCCCGGGGTAAGTGGGACCTATCAAAACAAAAACCAGAATCAAAACTTTCATACATTTTCCTAGAGAGTAGCACTAAAACGTTCAAACAAATGATTTTTATCAAAAAAGACCAATCTCAAATTACGTAATTGCATAAGAGGGAGAAGAAATGTGTAATTATTCTATATTTTTTTTTATTTCTTATTTTTGAAATACGACTTCAAAATTGAACAAACACAGCTATGAAATTTTAAATGCATCGTGAAAACAATTACTTTTATGTTTTATTTGAACTGTATTTGTTATTTCTACCAAATTTAGTAATGACGGAAAATAATTCCACCCCATTAAGTGGTTTTCTGCCATGCATATAGAAAATAACAAAACATATTTATAATTTCGTCAATTATTGATTGTTTATGAGCTACTTTTAAATCAACAACTAATAAATGATATATTTTAAACATGTTTAATTTCTCTACGTTTTTTTTTTAGAAATTTTCAGTTAATATTCAATGCCAGGTAACATACTATTAAATAAACGTTTTCTTCCTAAAACGTTGCGTATTTTATGGTTGATCCCTTATGTATTGCTGTGTGCATTTGAAATGCAAATATCAAATGCGGGAACACCAAATGCGGTTAGATTTTTCACAAGAAATGCGATGTCAAAGATAGATTTTTCTTGCTAGGGCGGCGGTGATTTACGTAATCGTTGCTAGGTGTCCTTTGATTATTTTGTGTTACCGCATTTGGAGGAGATTTACTTAACATTTGCATCTCAAATGCAAACAGCAATACATCGAATATGTACTTAAAATTAAAAATCTATGATTTATCATCCCTATTATTGAATGGTTGACTTACTGATATAGATTAACGCATGAAACTGGATGTGTCCCACTTGCCCCGTTTAGTGAGGTAACTGCGTATAATAACTCATTCTAAAACTTTCTTCCAAGGTTTTCACAATTTCGAAATAATCCGATCAGTTTCATGCACTCACCAGCAAATATGTTGCTAAAATGTGATTGTGTTGTAGGATTTGAAAAATATTGACATTTGAAAATTTTATTGAACAATTTGTTTGTTTTGTTTTTTAGTTCCCACTTGCCCCTTGTACCTTATTTAATGAAACGAAGTATATAATTTGTAGCAAAATTTGATGTTTTTTATACTATTTTAAACTTAATATTTGACACTATTTGATCCATAACTGTGGGGTAACGTGTACTGCTAGCTAAAAAGTGAATTAGCTGCAAGCCATAGACCGAAAACCCGATCGACTGTGGTTTATGGATAGGTAGGTAAATGCCTCAGCTGATCGTATCACGCTCATCACTTTTCTGGGTCTAGTTCAACGATCGAGCTGAACCTACACCAACAACGTGTCGTCATCTCTGCTGCTATGACCCAGTCAACTAATGGCCTGCGTTTAATTGAATGTGCCCCGGTATCGATCACTCGAATTGAGCTTTTCGGTTCTGAATTCTAGAATCTCCCTTCATCACCGGAAGGGAAATCATCACGTTCTAGGTTGTGGCATTCTTCGACAACTGCATGGTGGACAGCACGTGACAAAAAACCGGTCCCAACTAAATCCAAAATAAAAACAATCGAAATGCTTAAAGGCTCTCCTCAAGGCTTCGAATGGTAACTGCAAGCACTCCAGGAAACTATTTTGTACAGTTTATGTGACATGCGATAACAAATGAAATAATTTGAACCATTAACATAATATTGAAAGCAAATTGCTGTATTATATTGACAGTTCTCGTAGCTTTCAATAGATTTCACACCCATTAAAGGTATAGAACTCTGTAATTATCCATATTTTTCCACTATGCATTCAATGATCACCCACCGAGAATACTGTAATATTCTACCATGGCAGACAAGATCAACTGTTTGTCAGAACAACTTCAGCAGCATCAAGACTTGCACTTCCTGCTTGGGGGTAAGGGTATGCGATATTACGAAACATTTGGTTTGCGGAAATCCTCAGAATGTAATGGGGTTCATTTTTTTTCGTTTATATTTTACGGAAACAAACGAAATATTACGAAATGTTTTAATAAAAGTTAAGAAAATGTCAATACATTCTTTCAATTCTTGAACAGAATTTAAAAAAAAATGTAATTGCGAGATTGAGTTACCTGCAATAATTTTATGACAAGAGGTAAATGTTCTATCAGTGAGTTTTTGTTCCGTGTTTTAAACAATTGAAAAAATCCATCGATTTCAAACCATTTTAGATATTTTATGATGATAATTAAAATGAATAATTTTCCTTAATGTATCAAATGAATTGAGAAAAAACTTAAATTAAAATTTGGAAGGTGTTTTAAAACACCTAAACAGATAATTATCTATATAAATAAAAATGGAATGGTGTTTGTATGTCACAAAATAGCTTACGAACGGGTCAGCGGATTTGGATGATTCTTTCTCCATTTTGTTCGTCAAGGGTTCCGACGTGTTTGTGTGTATAAAAGTTCCATGATATTCACCGGGAATGTCGAAAAAACGAGAGTGAACGGAACTGTCATTTTGTATGGAACGATTCGTAGCGGTTTTCAACAGCCTACTTGATGGCAAGACGAAGTTTGCCGGGACTACTAGTTTAAAATAATATTCTTCTACCAAAGACACCTTCTATCAAGGGACTGGATTGTGTGTTAAGTTCAAGAATGAAGTTCTCACAACAAAAATTTTAATAATCTTTTCTTGTATTTCCAGCGGTTTTGAGTGATTTCCAATTTTTTTTGGATAGAGCCTTTCTCATGGGGCAGGACACTAGATCCAGTATTAAAATATTAATATTTATCAATGATATTAATATTGATATTGAGAAGATTATCAAGTATGCATGGAGTTTTGCTGTTTGCCTGTTGCCGGAGTTGCCAAGGCAAATTGATTATTTATATGAAAAAACAAGTTGTGATTATCGTCAGATCGTCTGAGTAAAATATATGAGAAATCCGTCCGATGCAACAGAGTGATTCCAAGCAACAGCACCAAAATTTGGTAAATTTTTTAATTCATTTTTTTCTATTGAGCTGAAACTTTGCACAGTTTTCCAGTTCCATCTAAATCGTGATTTTCCGATATCAAATCTTCAAGTTGAGTCACGACTAACTTTTCAAAAGGGTGTATGTAAAAATGGTTCAAAAATATTCAAAAAGCTGCACAGCAAAAACGGTTCGTTCGATTGTTAGACAACTAAAGAAACAAAGTTAGACAACTAAATAAAGATTCTAAAAAAAATACACACAGTAAATTTTTTTTTTTTTTTGCATTAAATAACATTATTTTTGACACAAAAACTCAAACATCTCAAAACCCTATCGGAATACCAACGTAATTTTTTTAGGGAAAACGGTCCATTATATTAGCTATCTACCATAAAAATTTGGTGATGGTAAACCAATAAACAAAAAAGTTATGACATTTCAAACATGTCACAATTTTCACATTTATTAGAAAAAAAAAATTTTTTTCGGTGTAAATTATTACGGGAACCGCAGTTTGTTGCTGATTTTATTGTTAAGGGCCTTGCGTGAATTAAACAAGTCGTTTTCATGTATTCATTAGTATTATGTATATTATATGTATAAATATTATGTATATGTATAATTATTATATGTATATGTATATATGTATAAATTAAAATGAATTAACAGATTACACGAAAATATTTTTTTTTTTACCAGGATATTTTTTTTAGAGTATGATCGATGAGTTTCTTAATGTTATATATAAACTTTAAAAGTTTTGGATTTGGGTATGCGTTATGAGATCATGAAAACATTTTATTAATACTTATTTATTTATTTATTGTTATTCAATTTTTTTACAATATAGAACACATTTGCATCTTTATCAGTACAGTTCGAGTATAGTTTTGCTTTAATTTTATTTTCTGACAATGGAATGAAACAGTGAAATTGTTGGGTTCCTTGGATCGTTTTCGCGTTATTATATTGCTCGCTGAGCTCTGATGCCGTTAATTCGTACTCTTCAGTAGTAGTAAAACAAAATGATAATTTTCTTAAATCTTCTTCTTTTCTGCGATTCGCCCAATCAAATAGTTCTTTTGCAATTTTAATTGGATGCTCACGTTCTTTGGCTAAACTTGCTCTTGTGGCCATGCGCTTTATGGTTCCTCCAATAGCATCACAAGGACCTTTGCCATTTGACGTAGCAAAGAAATGCCATTCTGCATCAATTCCGTACTTTGATTTAAATTGACATAGGCTCGAAAAATTCTTACGGTTTTTGTACTGCGATGCTGCTCCATCAGACATGAAATATATCTTTCTGATTTCTTTATCCTTATCAACGCGTAAAAAGTTAATCATTTTGGCAATGAACAAATTTACAGATACTGAGTCGTGTCTTAAATCTTCGGAAATTACAATAAAACTAAAATGTTCAATTTGCGTACTTCCATTGAAATAAATAACGAATGGATGAATTGTAGCTTGTTGTACGTTCCAGTGATGGGACTGCACTTCATCTTGCAATACAAAGCTATAGTTTTCAGAAAAATCACAAATCACTAAAAATTCACCATCTTGTAATGTATTTTTCGTATTTTTTAAAAAGCGGGATTGCTCTGTTTTAATAAAGTCGTGAGGAATTAAACTTTCTAATTTCAAGCAAAAAAATGACACAAACTCATCTACAGGTTTTACAATAGTTTCTAGGTCACACCTATCCGTGGTCACCCATTGCTCAAATGATAACTGATCAATATAATTTTCTTCAAACTCAGCGAATAAAGTATTTTCCAATGATGAAGAATCTGGACAATCCGAACAAGATCGTAGATAGCAATTTGATGTTGTATTTTCACACAAAAGACTACCAGTTAACATTTTAATATCCTTTGATAAATTGATTCTTTTCAAACTATGTAAGATTAGGTTAATATTTTTGTGTGTTGTGCACACACAAACATTATGTGTTCCTGAATTGGATAGAAGCTTGCATTGCCTTGGACGAAAGCTTGCAAATGAGGAAAAACCTACCTCAATATTTTCGTTAATTTCCTTGAAGCGTGTATACGCTTCTTTCAAAGTAGTCATCATTAATCGTTTTTGGATTGCTTGACGCTTTCCATCTTTTTTTACAGATACCGTCAAACGGGGCTTCTTTTGACATTAGTTCCACATTCTTCAACTTTGAGGATTTGTAACTCTTAGAATTTTGGATAGATATTGATAATTCTTGCATATATTTAAGTTGTATATGTACGTAACAAATATGCAAAATATGAGGCAAATCCATCAAGAAATAACAAAAATGCTTGAATAGCGAAAAAAGTGTGTCCTTCAAGACAAAAAAGGGGCTACTTTGGACATTTGATAATGAAATGTTTTTTTTTCTTATAAATTTCAAACTGATTCTGTAGATTATGGTCCATTGTAATGTTTTTGAACGTTTTTCATTGATACACATAATTTAAAAAATTGCAAAGCTCGAAACAATTACTCATATATAACAAATTTCTGCGAAACATGCTATTCACTATTTTTAGTTTGTGGTATGAAACTTAAACTTTCAATCTCCTCTTAAATGGAACTATCAGTTACGAATGCTTGATTTTCAAGTTGACATAAACGAACGATGTAACTACTAGGTACTGCTATGATAAATGAGCTTTGTACAAAAACTGTCTTTTCTATTCTTACTGTTATATGACCGATTTATAGAAGTATCACATTAATACTTGTAACTAAAAAGTAATTTTCATCAACAACGCAATCTATGAAGTAAAGTTTTGCAAGGTCATACAGAAGTAAAAGTTTGCTTTTGTAATATGGTTTTAGCTTCTTAGCAGTTTAGAGCTGGCTTAAGAGTAGTTTATTTTAGGAATTATAGGATGCAATTGTTTTGTACTGCAAATTCATGTAAAATATGACGGATAATTTTTTTTAGAGATGATTTTGTGAACTTGTCATTGATACGTACTGATACATGTGTGTTTCATGTCTATTCACTATCCCAAATATTTATTTCAATTTTTTTATGTTCTAAAATATACAAACCAAAACATTATAATAAAATAAAAGTCTTAAAAATAAGACATTTGATCAATTATTTTAATAAAACAACAATTTTAAGCAAAACAAACCACAAAATTTTTATGAAACTTGGCCATTTGATAGTTTTGTGATGCTCCCAATAACTTTCCACGACATGGGAAAAATTCCAACAATGTTTGCATAGCCAATGTTTTATACCTTGAGAATATTTATTCTGACTTTCTTGAAATATTTTCTTGTTTATCTTGTTATTGTTGATATTGTTCCAAAAACAAATACTGCCTAGTAGTAGAGCATACATTGGTTAATAAAAGTGCTGAAGACACAAAATTGCTCAGATTAATATTTACGCTGCAAATAAATACCAAAGGTGAGTGTCCAAAGTAGCCCCCGGAATCAAAAGTAGCCCCGTCTGACGGTACATAATCTTTTTGGCCAGGCATAGCTCTACTTACTTCATCGTCTTCAAAATATTGAATTATTTTTTCTTTTGTCTCATCTGTTAATGAAGTACTCGACCTAGCATTTTTGGTTGCAAGACAGTTATTTTTGAATTGTTTTGCCTCTTTTGCTGTATTTCTATTGGTTTTGAACTCATCAATGGCGTCTTGAATAGACCACGAGCTTGGCAGCATCGACAAAATCAATAATTTTTCTTTCCTTGTCGTGGCTAGATTCGAGAACCTTTCCTTCATATTCATAATTACCTCATTGTAGTCTGTATTTTCCACATCCTCAGGTCCTAATTTGAAGAGGTTTCTTCGTACAGCTTCGTTGATTTCACGGTATTTTTTCTCGGGATAATTGACGGAACCCATCTTCGTCCATTTAATCGGAGTCACTTTTATTCCAGCTATCCCTTCGTTGAAGCGTTCGATGTTGACCTTCTGGATGCACTCATCTTCTGATTGATTTGTTGAAACAGAGGTCGCTGATGGTACTGTGGCAAGACTATCTGCACTTGGTACTTCTGGTAACTCCTCAGTTGTTGTCGGTGCATCTAGTAATTCCTCAGTTGTTGTTGTTTTCGAACTTCCTGCAACCTGATCCACCGATGATGTACAGATTGCCCGTTTGTCAACGTTTAAACGGCAGGACGTACAAATGCGTAAATTTGTATTCAATGTAGACATTGGAGCATAACCAGCCGCTTTCAGTTTATCTATGGTGCTTTCGGTGAGATTTCGTAGCTCTTTCGAACACTTTTTTCTGCAAACGGCCTGCAACAGTTGAGAAAGCGACTACTCATGTTGCTCGTTAGATTTTAATAAACAAAATCACTTTTAAGTTTTTACTGACTAGTTTGGTGTCGTTTGCTTGACTGAAGAAAAATTTCACAATTAAATCTTTTATAACCATAGTGGTAGTATATTTTTAGCTTTTTCGTGAGTATGTTCATGGTATGTACCTATCATGTTTTTGATGTTGTTGAAGTTACTTGCTTTCTCCCAAATATGATTAACAAAGTCTATTCTCTACCAAGGCGGGTCTATACCCAGGTGTAATCAGATTTTAACTTTCTGGAGAAAACCAGCGCCGAGAAAACCGACCTGCTTTACGTATACTAGATCACCTGGGTATAGACCCGCCTTGTTCTCTACGAGGTAAACTTTTTGCAGGTAAACTAGTCGTATACCTGTATAGAAAACTTTTTTTGTAGCTTTTGTCTTCAATATTAGATTTCTTATAGGATTCTTTTATCAAAAGGTTTCAACACTATTGAGAGAATTTTTCTTCAGTTACGTACAATAAAAAATATGACACTATCAAGACTTTAGATCACAACACTGGATCGCGTCTAACTTTCTAATAGATGCTATAATAGTTATGAATAATTAAATAAAATATCATGAAAACAACTTGTTAACCTCATGTGGTACCCTTAATAAAAAATTCAGCAACAAACTGCGGTCCTAAAAAAAATTAACAATGAAAAAAAAAATTTTTTTTTTCACTAAGTGTCAAATTTGTGAAATATTTGAAATGTCATAACTTTTTTGTTTATTGGCTTACCATCACCAAATTTTTATGGTAGATAGCTAATATAATGGACCGTTTTCCCTCAAAAAATTACGCTGGTATTCCGATAGGGTTTTGAGATTTTGTGACAAAAATGATGTTTTTTAATGCAAAAAAAAAATTTTTACTGTGTGTATTTTTTTTGGAATCTTTATTTAGTTGTCTAACTTTGTTTCTTTAGTTGTCTAACAATCGAACGAACCGTTTTTGCTGTGCAGCTTTTTGAATATTTTTGAACCATTTTCACATACACCCTTTTGAAAAGTTAGTCGTGACTCAACTTGAAGATTTGATATCGGAAAATGACGATTTAGATGGAACTGAAAAACTGTGCAAAGTTTCAGATATTTTTGAAATGGTCGATCAGAATCGACTTGCATGCCTCCGTGAAATCCCTCAACATAGACCACACTGTTTTATGGCAACATCCATCTGGTAGTCTGGCTAGAAGGAGACTGGCACCTGTACGAAGCATCACATTCAGTGAAGCTCCATTGTCATAAATGCCCCACATCTTTCTTGGATTTCCGGGCCATTCCGCAACTCGATTCCGATGCAATTTGTCTCCTATGGTATGTCAGATCGGCAAGACATACAATCCACAATCCCTTACTTTTTTTGTTGATTTAAATATTACTGTGGTCACAATGCTGCCCACCGATTCAAGCACTCTCTACCTGTCATATTTGATTTGCTCCAATCCGATTGGCTCCGATAGTTCTATCCGCCAAACTGTGAATAGTGATGTCAAAAAATATTCTAATGCGGTGTCAAAAATTATTCTAATGCGTTCGCATCTGCGCGTAGTGTACTCTACTTTTATCTCTCTTTTTAACTATTTCGTCCGCACTATTGTCAGCACGGATAGTTTCAGTTTCATCATTATCCAGGCCAGGCAGTAATGATTGTAATCAAAACGGCCAGCAAGTTTTAGATGACCTCCTGGTCATTTTCGCCAAGTGATGATATCACCTTACTCTGGCTACAAGTACAATGAACACACCATGGTATATACTACTTTTTGGTGTATACGTCAAGTTTTCCACTTAGTATTGTCCTCAGCAGTTTACTTGAAAATGATCATATTTTATATTCACAGCCACAAAAACATGTCAACTTCGCAGGAAACATGATTGTCACATGTCACAAGTGCTCCAAGATTAACAAAGGCTTCAAGAACTTCAAACAAATCCCCAATGGACCAATGCACGAGTTCACTTTTTGACGTTTGAGCGGTGCCGTGTTATTTATGTCACCATGGAAACTAGTGAATTCGGCACCGCTAAAACGTCAAATTAGTGAACCCGTGCATAAGTCCATGGACCAATGCACGAGTTCACTATCTGACGTTTGAGCGGTGCCGTGTTATTTACGTGACCATGGCAACGAGTGAATTCGGCACCGCTCAAACGTCAAATTAGTGAACTCGTGGATTGGTCCATAAGTACTATCCATTTTTCAACATCACTAGGACTACCACTCTCTATGCTTGCTATCATGAACTTTGTTTGTTGACTTCATCGGCCCTTCCATTCGTTAATAAATAACTTCGCCATAATAAAAACCTCCGAAATGCTTCCATCTTACAACATCGCGATCCTTAATCGTACAGAACGGGAGCGAAGACAATTAGCGGTCATGCGAATGCAAATATCGGTGGAGGTCAGCGGCCTTGAGGAAGACCTTCGCGTATGTTCATTCTGATATTGATGTGAGCGTATCAGAGCAACCAAATCATCCAATTTGAATTGATTTGAAACAAACGGTTGATACGTGTTGTAATTGACTATAACAGTAATCACATGCTTTATCTTCTAACTATTATTGTGCTACATTTACTCTCATATGCTTCATCAAAAAAAAATACAACACTAACAATAAGTTGATTTTTGTTTCCTTATTTGTAATCGGTTCGGCATAAAAAACTACATTAAGTACAACTTGAACCAGTATAATATACAAAAACCATACTAAAGCCACTCTAGTAAGTTAAGTCAGTTCAAAATGTTGTACCGAGTTGCACTAAACAATTAAGTACAGGGACTCAATTTCATTATCGTACGGGGCATTGTTTTCATATCAAGTTGGTATAAAATTATTAAATGATGCATGGACTTCGATATACTTTATCAATAACGAAGGTCATAGGTGTCATCTATTGTTTGGAAATGACACACTGTATTCATTTGCTTAAGTCGTTGGAATAATGAAAAAGTATTAAGTTTATGTCTATAATTGACCCAATTCCATATTCTTACACCTAACAAAAAAGAAATATACAACATTAAAAACTAATTTTTAATGGTCTAGATGATTGCTAATTTCTACATGGTGTTGTTTAGATGTAGTAGCGTACATTTGAAAAATATATAGAGTAAAGTGGGGCAAAAGTTCGAGTGGGGTAAGAGTTTCTTTTTAAGATTTCTAGCTCAATTCAAAACAAATCTTATAAATGTCATGGTGGTTCGAATGCTATTCAAGTAAGAGACTTTCACTCCAAATATCATAAAAATCGATTGAGATTTGGAAAAGTTATGGCTATTTGTTGCTTTTCGACGTGAATATTGTAATTTTTGGTCAAACTTTCGTTGCATGGAACCAATTGAAGATAAAATCTTTTTCAATATTTTATGTAAGGGCGTTTCTAGGCCTATCATAAGGTTGCTTTGAGGTGTATTTGTTTTTGTATAAATGCTTGAAAACAATTTTTGGCCCATAGTGGGGCAAAAGTTCGAATCAGCGGGGTAAAAGTTCGACCCATGTATAAAATTATGGAAAAATTTGCAAATTGCCTAAAATCCACATATTATCTTCAAATTTAGTTAAATTTGTCTCATCGTGTGAAAATTGTCACCAAAATTTACATTTCCACTTAGTTTTGCGAAAAACCGCTATTTTTGAGTATATTACAATCAACTCGGTTTTGGGCAATTTTTTGATGAAAATTTGGTGTGTATTTTTCGTTAAACTTAAGTTTACGACTGGTTTAAGGCATGCCTGCCATAAAAGGATCGATATTTTTTGTTTTAGCCAGCGAACTTTCGCCCCACACTAGATTCGAACTCTTGCCCCACCGGTGGGGCAAAAGTTCGAATAAGACAATCAATTTTGAAACTTTTATAACTAAAAATGGGTAAATATTTTGACACAAGTTTTTTCAGCAAAATTATAGCCAATATGTTGAAGGTTCACTGTATGGTATTTGTTTTGTTTTAACTGCTATTGTTTTCCTGGAAACTTTGATTATACCACTAAGGTCGAACTTTTGCCCCACCTTACTCTAAGCGGACATATTTCAAACTTAAGAAAAAAATACGACTTTTCCTATGTTTTTTTCGAGTAGTCGAACAATAGCTTACATTTTTTTCAACATCATTTACTTAAAAATGATTACTGCGAATATCGCACAAGATTCAAAAGAATATAATAAGTTTAAAACAACATATACTTTTGGATCTTAGGTAATATAACATTTATAACAAATCCAAAACCAAAAATTTTAGTCGATTTCTCTCGGTTTGGCTCCTAGTGGGCCTCGTGGCCGTGTGGTTAGTGTCACCAAGCATTTAAGCGCATCGTGTCATGAGGTGTGGGTTCGATTCCCGCTGCAGCCATTGAATCTTTTCGTTAGGAATGTTTCTCTGCTGTGCCACTGGAGCATGCTTGTCCGTTGTCTAGTGTTAAGTTAGAGTCTGTGCAGCTAAATGGCTGAAGACGGTGTCCGTGTCTTTTTTTAAATGGATAAACATACCATTCGTATCAAAATATTATTTTTAATTTACATTTTACTACCAACCATGTATATAGAGATTTATAAAATAAATATTATGGCCGTAACCGCAACACAAACGTTTTTTTAAAATGATGAAAACAATAGGATACATTCTAGAAAAAAGTATATCAATTCTCCCTGCTCATTCAAGTTATTTTGTATTTTTCTTATAAAATCAATAAATTGCAAAATAGGGTGCTATTTTGAATTTTTATTTGAATGTTAATTCAAAGATAATTGAATATTGTGATAACATCAATTATGTGGAGATATGTACAGCGTAGTTTAGGATACTTTATTATAAAACGAAGTTTTTTTTTAAGGCACTCCGTGCTCGTGGCCACTACTGTGCCGGAATCAGGTGATCTGTAGCTTCTTTACCGATACAGATCTATTTTTAACTTATTTATATTTACATCATCTTTCACTCTCTCCTACTCTTTTTACTCTCACACCGAGCAGGTAGGAGAGAGCTCTGTTGTTAGTGAGGCTAGCTGCCTGCGAAGAGGGTCAGTTTGTCTCAGTCACCATCTGATACTGACGGAGGATGGATGTGCTCCCCAAAGCACGGTCCTCCGTGAGGCGTCTTCTGGTGGCTGGACGGGTTTTTTGTGGAGGGGCTGGGAATCGAACCCATGACCTTCCGCTTATGAAGCGAAAGCGTAACCTCAAGGCTACAGACCCCCCTATAAAACGAAGTTCGAAGTTAAATTTTTTTCCGCGGACAAGTTCAAAAGGAACTTTTACCTGTTGTTAAGAATGAAAATTTGGCTCACATTGATTAAAAATATAATTTTAGAGGAGTTTTGACACCTATTACCTTCAAAACGTGGATGAAGTATTTCAAGCTCAATGCATCATTTAATAGTTTTTTTACTAACTTGATGTGAGAACAGTATCCTGTATGAATATGAAATAGGGCCACTGTATTTCGTTTTGTTTAGTCATTGTCAATACTATGGATTGCGTGTATCGGAAAAAATGCATATCGCACACCCTTAGCTTGTAGTAGACCCCAATAAAACCCAAAAGTCGACAGTTGCTGCACTTCTCACATCGGCACAACGTAAAGTGCATTGCACCTTATTTTCTTACGCGCGCTGCTCGATACGATCATGCGTCGACCTTGGCAATGTACAGGTAAACTACCAAGGCACCTACCACCAGTCGTCTGGTGTAGTCGATCATGAATGGAAACGCTTGTGACAAACGCTGATTTGCTTGTTTCCAGTACCTACCGATATAAACTTCAGCGAGGCATTTCTGTTTGTTTTGATAGATCGGTCACCGAACGATTTGGTAAATAAACATTGAAAGCCAATTTATTGGGGATTGCTCCACGCGTTAGAACTCGAACTGGTTCCATGAAAGTGAGTTTTTCCATAAGTTGAAGTGTTGCTTTCTTCCACCTTAGAGTGATCTCACTGGCGCCAATTCTGCGCCAATTCACCACCAATTGGCTCGGGTTTCAAACAGTTAGGTGTTATGAATTCCAATCCTACTGTTGATTTCCAGTCCATTAAAAACCACGTGGCTGTCTGTTTGCACGTTATCGGTAATTTGCGGTCGGTTTGATTCGAGGCAAATATTTGTAAAGCTCCGGCAGTTAGGCAGAAGCTTTAACTGAAGGATATCATTGTGGATAAGCCTGGCAGATAATGATCTATTTTTTTTTATTCTAGAATAATCATTTTCAATTGCCAGTTCATATTAGAAACTCTACCAGAAAACGAACATTAGACTAGCCTTCAATAGAGTAAGAGAGTCTGAATGGATTCGTTCATTCTTTGTTATCTTTAAAATACCAGCCAGTCCTTGTTGGAAAGGTTGGTTTATCTCTCAACCAACACGTGCGATAGATTAATTTCTGAGTGGACACAAAACACAAATATAACGCTTCAAACTATTTCCTGTATACTTGAACAGCACAATTTTACTTATTGTCTACTCAAATTTCACAAGGAATCTTCCTTGAATCCAAAGCACGTTGAATTATGCGATATTTTTAATGCATGTATTACTTGTCCCCCAGCCAGGCTTGCCGGTTTTGATAATTAAGGCCTTTTTTAACCTAGTGGTAACGCACGCGGTTACAAAGCTAAGCAGCCCATGCTTAAGTTGACTAAGTTTGACTCTTGATCAGTCCAGAACCTAACTTAAGGACTGTTCATTTTATAAAGTGGACACTTTGGACATGCAATATCTTTTTAATTTATCAATGAAATCGAAATCGGTTTTCTGTACATCGTTCGACTAATATTGTACAATGCTGTGGTAATAAAAAAGTTACCAAAATAATATGATTTCACACTAATAAGGCACAACGTTTAGAACGGTCGATTTTTGGAGGTTATCAAAATCAAGGATTATTAAAAATCGTCAGGAAAATTCGACAATTTATATTTTTTATTTTCAAAAAATGGTTGTACTTAGAAAGCATCATCAATTAGAAGCTTGCTAAAAAATATCAAGTTATTTTTGGAGAAGCAATTTTGCAGATATCATAAAATCATTTTTTATCAATTTTTTTTAAAGAAAAATATCTTAAATTTAAATGGAACTGATATGAGTAGAATTTTAAGGTTTAAAGTACGTCCAGACGGAAGTAATAATATAGTATTTATAATAAAAATAACTTACGCCTTCATAGAGTTGCTGATTTAGTCCCCACGTCATATTTTAAGCACAATAGAAAAACAAATAATTTATTTTCAGAAGACCACTCAAAGCACAATGACAATCATCAAGATTGGGAACACTGCTTGAATTAAATCAAATTTATTTTGCATGTATTATTTTCAGAATATGTTATTCTGAGACTACCTATCAAAATATTTTCAAATATTACAGTTTGCTCTAGATCGATAAACATGCGTATATAATTTTAAAAGTATGGGATTTTTCAATAAAACGACCATAAAGAGTAAATTTGGTACCCAAGAATGTGGTTAAAACTCAAGATTTTGCTTTTTTTATACATATATAGTTTCTTTAGTAATCTAAACCAGTTTTGAACACGCTTATTACTTTACTTTTTTGCTGGTAGTAAAAAGATGGTGTATCAGCAAATTTGACCATAAGGAATAGATCACTAAAGTGACTCAGCGTCAGGAACTGATGGAATATTATTGATGTTTTTAAAAGCTCTACCTTAAGTTGAACAGTAAAGGATACCAACATACAATTTGTTCATTAAATTTAGGATTTTTTTCATGCGAAAAATAATGCTTAAACTTGACGAACAGTTTTTCTTAGGAGTTTTTGCAAAAACTATTTAGTTCTTCAACCGAAAGCGTTTTGTAAGTTTCTGTATTTTCATAACATTGTAGAATAATAGTTGAACGATACACAGAAAACCGTTTACGATTTCAACAATAAATAAAAAATATATAGCATAAACAAAGTGTCCACTTTATAAAATGAACAGTCCTTACGTCGAAAAAAAAACATTCCAAAAAGATCCTCAACCAGGTCGAGATTTGAACTCACCACCCTCAGAATCGTCACGTTGAACAGCTGCACATTTGTTCCTTTAAGGTTTTAAGCAACGTCCAAACCTAAAAATTATCCGTCATTAATATTTTCTGTATCTGTTGTTCTGTATTACCAAATACAAAATGCTGAATGATAGCAGACAATGTGAACGCATTTATTTTTTTTGACGATGAGCTTACGCTCGAGTTCATTTAGTTAGCAAAAACAATGAACGTAGCTAGAAACTGGAACTATGAAGATAAAGTTCAAAACGAGACAAATAGAAAACCGACTTCGGGAGTGTTGTTCCATATGTATACTAATTAGTTAATATCTTCGATACACATCGAGGTGCTCATGAGTATTTTATACACAAAAATTTCTGACACATCAAGATAACAACGTGAATTGGTAGTTTTTTATCTGTTTCTCAAGTTTTGATGTTCTACTGTGACCTTATACAATATATTTATTTAAAGAGTAGCGCATCGAAGATTTCTTGGCGTTCGAAAATTTCTGTGATAAAACTCTGGGCTCTGGATATATTGGATAATTGATATGACTATTTGAACACCAAGCATATACCTTACTAAATTTCTGGTAAACTTGGTGAACCAGGCAAATTGCAAAAATAAAATGAGAATTAAACAACTTCTCATCTTTCCTATAATTGCAAACGTGTGACCTTTGATCAATTTTGTGACGATTTGCAAAGTTTCAAAACTAGATTCAATACCCCGAAGATGCAAGCAAAGTTTGAAATCGTGCAAAGCACAATCATACACAACAAATCACATCATGTCTGCCTCTGATAAGGCAAATATTTTTTTTTTTCATCTCATGTCACAAGGGTGACGCCAGATTATGATCCGGGACCGGGACCGGTTCAAGACTGAGACCGAAGCTGCAGATTGATTTCTTCTGCGCAATATCGATAATAGTTTAGGAAGGAGAACGACCGCAAGACGATGATACTTACAGAGCGTATAACTCGACATTGAGGTGAAGATGAATCGAAGCCAAACCTCCAAATCCATAGTTAAATTTCAATAGCACAAATCTGAAGAACCACATAACCATTCATGCTGAAAATTTGATCGATGGGTGACACCAGCAAGTTACCAATCGATCAAGCCTCTAGATTTGTGCTCTTGAAGATTTGAAGTTTGGGTTCGATTTATCTTCACCTTAAGTGTGGCATTTTTCTACCACATACTTTTATACAGTCAACTCTCCACATCTCGAAATTAACGTTCAACGCTCCGTCATCGTAATCATCGTCATCATTGAAATTTCAAAAGCAGTTTTTCTGTTCGAAACCAAAAATTATTCGATGAAAATGTGTTCACTGTGTTTTTGTTGCAGAATAAAATACAGTGAACACATTTTCCTGTTAATTTTCTTGCTTTTTGACAAAAAACTGCTTTTGAAAATTCCGAAATCGATTAGGGATCCTGCCCCCTTAAAAGGATCATCGAGATAGGGGAAGATCGAGACAAAGAACGCACTTTTAATGAATACTAGATTAAAACCATACCAGTAAAATAATAAACAAGCAGACGTCACTACGTGTTTTCGAACTGTTTTGAATAAATGAAATCGGGTTTAGTAACCTTTGATAATTGGCATATCGACATACAGAGAGGAAATAGGGAACGAAAATCAATAAGAAATACATCGAGATAGAGGATGGCGAGATATAGAGGATATCGAGATATGGAGAGTGAAAATGTATGCAGAATCGAAGATTTAAATCATCGACATAGGGAGAGATATCGATGTATAGAACATCGAGATGTGGAGAGTCGACTGCATATGCGATCAATAATTGGGTAACATCAACTACACGACTCCAAGAGCCATAAAATAATACGTTTCCCCATTCTACGTAACTTGCCCAGTTACAGGGTGTCCGCAAATTATCCGAACAGCAAAATATTGGAAAGATGATCTCGCATTGAAAACAATGAAAAATCAATGTCCATGTACCTTTTACAATACATCTATATGTTAACACAAAATACAACTTTAAAAAATTTTGAAATGTTTGCTTGTTACTGGGATAAGCAAATTAATTTTTTTCGGAGACGTTTTTCCTGAGGGCCGCTAGTCATACTGGAGATGTTTTATCCCTAAAACCTAGAAGAGATGAATCCATATGTCCAATTATTATTTGAAGTAACTTACAGGTTAATGGCTTCAAGTTAAACTGGAAATAGCAAATTGTACGGTTCAAATCCAGTGAGCTCTATGGACATTTCTCTTCCGTCATAAAGCTCGGAAAACAGCTCCCTTTAAGACACCTCAATACATTTGGATTGGTCTTGCAATTATTTGAAATCAGAAATGAGTCAAACTTACTTCTTAAGAATATAATAAGCCAATGTTTAAAACCATGCAAGAATATTGAATTTATTATGCTTGATTGTATAGAGCCATGTCTACAAAGTTTGTACGGATAATTTGCGGACACCCTGTACATACAGTATGCAATTTTACAATTATTTGCAACATTTTCAATTTTCCATTCAAAATTATCAATTTTGATAGGCTAGATCCCCACGAAATTTTGGCGGAAAAATCTAGAAAGTATTCAAAATCAATGAAACAGTCAGTCAAGTTATCGTGCAAAAGTTTGGGTTCACCCCTCAGTATGATGCAAATCGTGCAAAAGTTTGGGTTCACCTGAGCTGCACGCACATCATTTTTGTCAATATCTCTGCCATTTTCCAACCGATTTTAATAGTTTGAAGCTTTTTTGAGCGCAAAAAACGGCGCGTACATGATTGGTTTGAGATTTCACAGATTTAAGTAAGTTCAGGTGAACCCAAACTTTTGCACGATGACTTGACTGACTGTATCATTGATTTTGAATACTTTTCAGATTCTTCCGCAAAAATTTCATGAGTACTCTTCAAAGAATATAAGATTACGATTCTAATGACACCTTGTTTTAAAATTTTGGTCGATCCAATGCTGAGGAAATTAGCTCTGTTTTTTCAGTGTGTTTTTTGAAAAATGTCACAACTTTAAGAATAAATTTAGTATACAAAGTTCAAAGAATGTTTTTGGAAAAATACATACGAAGTGAGAATAACTCTTTGCCTTTCGAATGCGGCTTAGAGAGTTTCAATTTGACGTGTATTCACAGAGATATGGACTGAACACTTTTGCATGTTTTTTAAGGGGTGAACCCAAACTTATGCACGGGAGTGTACATCACCTAAATAGGGAAGGTATACCGGTATTCACCATGTATCAGTTATTCGCCACCCCGGATTATATACTTTTAACGACGGTTTCCAATTGTTTAGTGTTCGCAAAATTGCTTTAGGATAATTCGGGAACATTCTTAAAAATCTCAAAATTTGCTTTGAAAATAATAGAAAAAAATCATTTTCGTTGAAATTTTTACTCCTTAGCATCCTGTTTCGCCAAGGCGTTCCTCACCACCCCCCATAAGAAATCAACGTTGGTGGTAATTCAGGAACCGTAATTAAAAACTTGGCGAATACTGGTGCAAGTGGTCCAGCATTCGTCACCCCAATTTTCAATGCAAAACCCAAGTTTCTGATTAGCTTTTATATTTTTCCTGCTGAGCATGGATTGAAAGCTTTTGTTGACAGTAATCAAAAGTCTTTTGATTAATGTATAAACAATATTTTTCCTTAGGGTGCCCAAAAACTGGAACACCTCCCCTACATGGTTATAAAATCTCGATTATTATCGAACCCTCATGTACCTCCGATATTTTACGAAAACGTTTAGCATTTCGACTAAGAATTTGTAATTGAAATGTTGAAAAATGTTCAGACGGCGAAAATTTCTTCACATCTTTTAGTATTTTTCCCCGACAGAATATTTTTTAAACTTTTAGAATATGATTTTTTGTCGGGATAGTGAACCAACCGAACAATGGAAAAAAAAATTACGTTCTCAATTAGATGCGGTCATTAAGAGATTTTTTTTTAAATTTCGTAAATTGTAGGAGTTTTCCAAGATGAAATTGTAATCAAATCCTTCAGTGAAGATGTACGAAGGTTTCCCATAGTGTAAATAAGTGCCCGGTGAAGTTAATAACACAGAGGGGCGTGAAGAAACATGTATCAGATTTCACTCGGTACGTCTTCGTCAATGCGATTTCGATAGAAAAGTCAAAGCGGATAATTGAACTGAAGTTATTTATCGAAATACAGTACTTGTACAGTGGACGAACCATTACAGCTTCCAAAAAAATATTCATAGAAAATGAATCTATATTTTAGTTTAAGTTTGTATATCCGCCATATTGAAACATTTAAAGGTTGATACGACGAATATTAGCGCTTGCAACGAAGTAGATCAAATCCCAGCAATCATTTTGAAATAATTACAAAATATACTTTCTGTTAGCATAGAGATGAATTAAAAAAAGATACATTGACATTGATTTTGTTTTTGTTTTAATGAGTGAGATAGTCCTTCGCATTCGGGTGTTCGAAAAATTTGCCAGCTCCTTTTTCAAAACGTTTTTCAGCTCTCCTTCAAAAACGAACTTTAACTGGATTTAATTAGATTTGGAGAAAATTTGATAATGAAACCACATACAAACAGAATAACAGCTAAAACAATTATCAATTAAAAACAAAGTCACGTGACCATTTACGCCCAATGCTAAAAATACTTCATTTCTCGCATAACTTATGATCTCGCCCTAAAAGCCATTGGTAACCATGTGTGTAGTTCGTTGTTTCTGATAATTTTAATGGATTTGCACGTTATTTAACAACTCTATGGTAAAGAAAGGATCGTTCCCTACCTGCCAGTGGTATTTGTTTGTATGCTTATTCATTCAATTGCTCAGAAACAACGAGCTACACACATGGTTACCAATGGCTTTTAGGGCGTTATCTCAGATTATGCGAGATTTGGTCAACTGCGAACTAGGTGGTGGCAGTGAGCAAACGTCAAACTCGAACAAAAGCTATGTAAGTGCCACGAGTGGCCCGTCGGCCAACTACCAAATATTATAATTGGGCGCAATTCTGTTGTGCGATGAAAATAAAATGTCACGGGGTGTGGGTTCGATTCCCGCTCCGGTCGGTGGGAATTTTTGGTCAAACGAAAAATTCATCACTGGGCTACTGGGTGTTCCGTGTTGTCCGTTGCCTAAGGACTGTTCATTTTATAAAGTGGGCACTTTGTTTATGCTATATCTTTTTTATTTATTGATAAAATCGTAATCGGTTTTCTGTGTATCGTTGACCTATTATTCTAAAATGCTATGAAAATATAAAATCTTTGAAAATGCTTTTGGTTGAAGAGCTAAATAGTTTTTCCAAAAACTCTTAAAAAAAGCTGTCCGTCAAAGTTTAACATTATTTTTCGCAAAACAAAAATCCTCATTTTTATGAACAAATTGTATGTTTGTATCCTTTCACCATCCTTTCACTCCCAGCAAAAGAGAAAAGTAAAAAGCGTGTTCAAAACTAGTTTGGATTACTAAAGAAACTATATTAGTATAAACGAAAGCTAAATCGTGAGATTGAACTACAGTCTTAAGTATAAATTTTACTGTTTATGGTAGTTTTACTAAAAAGTCTCATACTTTGAAAAACATGTACGCATATTTATCGACCTACAGCAAATTGTAAACAGTTTACTCCGAATTTTTCAATTGGTAATCTCAGAATAACATATTATGAAAATAATATATGGAAAATAAAATCGATTTTATTACAGCAGTGTTGCCAATTTTGATGATTGTCAATGTACTTTGATAGGTCTTCTAAGAATAAAACAATTGTGTTTCTGTTGTGCTTTTAATGTGACGTGGGGACTTACTAAGTAACTCTATGAAGGCGTAAGTTATTTTTCATATTAATACTATATTAGGACTTCCGTCAGGACGTACTTTTACACAAAAAATTCTACTCATATCAATTCCCATCAAATTTAAAAAAAATTTCTTTAAAAATATACGGGAAAATTGATTTTATTATATCTGTAAAATTGTTGCTCCAAAAATAACTTGATTTTTTCCATCAGGCTTCTGATTGATGATGCTTTCGAAAAACAAGCCATTTTTGAAAATAGAAAATATAAATTATCGAATTTTCCAGCCAATTTTGATAACCTCAAAAAATCGACCGATCTAATCGTTGTTCCATATTCGTGTGAAATTTAATTATTTTGGAGAATTTTTATTATCACAACATTGTACAATACTAGTCGAACGATGTGCAAAAAAAACGATTGAAATTTCATTGATTAATAAGAAAGATACAGCATGCACAAGGTGTCCACTTTATAAAACGAACAGTCCTTAATGTTAGTGATCGTTCAGTCTGTGGCTTCCTCGATGGTCCCTTGGAACGCATTTGTATTGGTTTGGTGCCCTGTAACTCGATACCTTTCTAATCCGATGCTCCCTTCAATATCGAGTTATGGAGAGTTGATTGTATTTTCTTGGGATTGTTGAATAGAGCATCATTGAGATTCGTACCAATTAATGCCAAAATAAGTCTGATGTCGTTAGTGGCATTCAAAAGACGCTTTTACGTTTCTTTAAGAAATCCTTGGTTTCAGACTCATTATGCCAAACGACTATTATGCCAATCGACCGTTATGTCAAATGACATAACTTTATACTTTATACCCAACGGCTTCATGCCAAATGACCTACCACCGCTTAACACAATGTTTCAGAGCATCGAATATCCCACGAAATAACGTCTGTTAAAGCCAACATATACCAAACAAATCTTTGCACACTGTAGCCGTCGCTGAAAAAACGTGATCGAAATTGTTTTGACCTTGAAAACATGATTTTAGTACTATAGTGTCTTCGGGAAAGTTTTTCCATAAAATAATCGCTATTTTTTGAAAGTGTCAGTTTGGTGATTAGTCCACCTATAAGTGAGAACGAAATTTTATTTTTCGTATTTATGAATTTAAAAATAAACTTTATTCGGGAAAGTTGTAGGTAATATTAGAAGAAACAACTTTGCTGAAGACACCGTATGCATATTTTTTTGATTTTCATGTACATTTGTGGATTTTTTGTGGAACGCCCCTAAAAATCACTTTTTTCATCATAATTTGGTTGGATGATTTTGTACAATTTTCAATTGTTCTAGTGTTATTTGTTACTTGCAAAAACACATAACTTTCTCCAAAAAAGCATATTTTTATCTCTCATACTTTTCGAGTTATTGAAGGTTTTATATAAAATTTTGCACCTTTTTGACACTAAAAATCATTTGGACGCGCACATTTCCGCAGTCTGAAACATGTTCATCCAATGGTTTGAAACTAATACTATGAAATGCAGAGAATGCCGCTTTTAGCCTGCTTTAGCCTGACGGTCAAAAGAAAGTCTGAAAAAATGTTTACTTACATGCAGATATAATTTACACTTATTCACTACACCCTATATTGGCTTAACTTGAATATCTGGCATCACTGTATCGAATTTTATGCAATAAAGTCAACAATATAATCAATCAACAAATGGTCGGAATAATCTATTCAGACAAGTTTATCACAGACAAACAGGCAACATATCCAACACACTTTTCGTCGTTCACCTTTCCAACGTTAGCTGTTTATTTTGTGCAGAAAAACACTTATTGCTATTTTTTCTGCAGGAAGTCTCAGTCCTTTCTTGAGAATTTTTCGGAGCTCGCAGCAAAAACTAAAATGTATAATATAACTATGAAACATTTATTTTTTCCTTTAAAATTCATATGCAATCCATAAATCAGTAAATATTGATGTTTAAGATTATCATCATTATTTTTAGCTCCGCTATCACTGGTTTGTTCGTTATCTTTTTTAACCAAAAGATTTTCCCATCCTGATAAGGAAACGGGAATGCTCTAATAGATGTAATCACAGGATTTGATGTCGCCAACAAACAGTGTAATAATTCTTAGTCAGTATCAATTCTGGAGTACCTCCCTGCAATTCTTAATATCCTTGTTACATCCTCTTGAGCCTCTACGGTCAACTGTCTGTCATGTCCACCTATCTCAAGCAATATTAATTATTTTACCTTTCGAGTCTGGTACCTTTTATTGGTTCGTACCTACGGTATTTCTGAGCTATAAATACCAGCTGCTGTAGGATCATTGGGGAGAGACTTCCCGGACTGTGGACTAGATTAACATATTATTTTATTCTTTATTTACAGGATATAAAACTGTCCAATAGAGACCAAGAAAGAAATTACCTCACTAGTATTAAAGGGACGAATGACCTTCGGGTTAAAGTCCCTATCAAACAACAACAATTACCTCACATCCTCGTATAAGGATTCAGTGTGCAAAGCGTTGAGCAAATTTCTCCATAGCATCGATGTTACTGAATCGGTTCACATTTGAACTGTCGAATCTATTTATCGATTTAATCGAATCCTTTGCATCTATATATTTGAATTGAAATTTATGAAGTTTGGGATGGGATCAAATGAATTAGCAGTCGACACCAACATCTTTCAATAAAATCAGTTTTCATATTCGATACAACAAATTCACTAATTAAAAATTTGGTTTCTCTCCCATCAATTCATTAAGAAACATTTATCGATTTCTACAAAATAAATCGAATCAAAAACTCGAATTAAGAAAATCAATTCATTCGATTCTAGATGCTCCAAACATCGATTCAAAATATCGATTAATCGTAATGACTTAAATATTCGAAATATCAATTTAAACTCAGCCAAAGCTAGTACGGATGCTGATATTGGGTGCCACTCATATAAAGCAAAAAGCAATTAAACAGTTTGAAATGCATACTTACCGATTTTCTCGCATTAAAACAGATTTACACAATTATGAAGAAACAATTCACAATCGCCTTCGTGTACTGCCGTTCTACGCATATTTGGCTCGCAGCTCATAAGGTTTACATAGAAAATGGGACAAGTAGGTGTAGATGAGCAGTGTAAGTGTAAGCAGGTTGTAATTTATTAATGGTCCCTTTTATACATGAGTTCGATCACCACAAGTGAACAAATTCAACAAAATGTTATCATAGAAAAATTTATGAACAAATTTTGTTACATGATCTTTAATATGATCATCTTAAGATTTCAGTAATTCCGCTGTTTTATTTTGTATGATGCTGATAAATAACCTTCGCCAATCGTATCATCAATCAAGCGGTTCTGGTGATCGCAAATCACATGACACGATAACTATTACTAATATTCTAAAATATTTCAACAAATGTATATTTTTTCATTCTCCACAAATTATCAACTATTTATTGTAAAATGCATAAATGTTATAATTGTGAATAAAACTAAAATATAGGGATTTCTTATGAACAAACGAAAACTATAACATTTTTTATTGGTTTAGTGGGAAAAAATTTCATTATCGGTATTTTACTAGTACTACCGATGAATCTATGACAAAAGGTCGAAAGACAAAAGGTCGAAAGGACAAAAGGTCAAAGAACAAAAAAGAAGGGACAAAAGGTCGAAAATCTTTTTTCAAAGAAGGAAAAATTTCTCATCAAGCAAATCATTTTCGACCTTTTGTCCTTTCGACTTTTTGTCTTTCGACCTTTTGTCCTTTCGACGTTTTGTCTTTCGACCTTTTGTCCATGAACCCTACCGATTCTGATCGATGTAGTACCGTTGAATCGATATTCAGCAAAAGTAGTCGGAGCCGGAATCCCTAATTGACCACCTACTTCATAAATGAAACTAACGTTAGAAAAGTGAACGATGAAAAGAGTGTATGATATTTAGTCTGTTTGTCTGTGGTAAACCTGTCTGAACAGATTATTCCGATCTGTTGTTGATTGATGTCATTGTTGATTTGATTGCATAAAATTCGATATAGTGATGCCAGATATTCAAGTAAAGCCAATAAGGTACAGTGGGGGAAGTGTATCAGTGGGGTAAGTGGATCATTTGTCAATATAAAGCCTAAATACTTTGATATGTTGAATGTTTTCGCACCATTGCTTCGTTTTAGGTTATATTCTTACGCCCACACTGATACTATTGCAAAACTGCTACTACACGTACACTAACACAAGCAAACTTGTTAGCTGCAAAAAGTAATTAATTTGAAAATTGTTTTCCATCAATCAAAAATCCATTGTATCTCTGTCTAAAATCAAATTCTATTATTTTTTTCGACACATGGTGAGCATTTCAGTTCTAATTGAATGAATCACAATGAAAAATATGTCATTTTTATGAATAAATACAAATATATTGGACATGGTACACTTACCCCTACTTTTTAGTGGGGTGGGGTAAGTGGATCAAGAATAATTATCATTTATTGGCAGACTGCTTAGGAGAATTTTAATAAGCTTCAATACCCGCAAATGTTGTTTTCCTTTATTTTGTTCCATTCCCAGCTTGAATTTGTTAAATTGACCAAAGAAAATTTGAATTAATCCACCTAAAAGTTTTTTTTAACCTTTCTGGTATAAAAAAATATATAAAAAGAATAATAATTTCAAAATTAACACGAAACTTTTCGTGGTTTATCTAAGCTGAGTTGCAAAAGAGCAAAATATACTAATTTTCCAATCGAAAGCATAGTCTCGTACATGATTTGACCATATAAATTGTTCTAGACAGATGATACACATATATTCATAAATAAAACAGAAGGATTTCAGTTTGTTATTCAAATGTAAATGTTACTAATATTTTTAAACAAAGAGTGCTTTTCGAAAATATCATTAGGAATAATCCTACAATACTTCTGTATAACTTATGCGTATAAATGGATGAATTTTCTCCAATTTTTTCAAGTTACAATGTTTTTTTTGTTCTAATTAGTATGAACTAATATATACATACTTATTATTATATTTTGATTAAATAAAGATACTTTTTAATTTTAAAGTAATAAAATGTAACATTACTAGCAATAATAACAAGTGCGAGGGTAATATCATTCTTATTAAACATAATCATACTACATATGTTTCGAGAACAGATTTTTTTTAATGGTGATCCACTTACCCCACCATGGTGCGGCAAGTGGATCATTTGGCGCAAATTTTCAAGTCTCTCATTCTCAATACATAACAATCAGAAAAACCGAAATAAATGACGATTTAAAGTATAATAGTCCCTCATTTGTTATCCACAGAAAAAAGTTTGAATTACATTATTCACGTTAGCTATACATAACAATGAAGTTAACTATTGATTTTTCTGTATCCACTTACCCCACGGTACCTTATAGGGTGTAGTGAATAAGTGTAAATTATATCTGCATGTAAGTAAACATTTTTTCAGACTTTCTTTTGACCGTCAGGCTAAAGCAGGCTAAAAACGGCATTCTCTGCATTTCATAGTATTAGTTTCAAACCATTGGATGAACATGTTTCAGACTGCGGAAATGTGCGCGTCCAAATGATTATTAGTGTCAAAAAGGTGCAAAATTTTATATAAAACCTTCAATAACTCGAAAAGTATGAGCGATAAAAATATGATCTTTTGGAGAAAGTTATGCGTTTTTGCAAGTAACAAATAACACTAGAACAATTGAAAATTGTACAAAATCATCCAACCAAGTTATGATGAAAAAAGTGATTTTTAGGGGTGTTCCACAAAAAACTCCACAAATGTACATGAAAATCAAAAAATATGCATACGGTGTCTTCAGCAAAGTTGTTTCTTCTAATATTACCTAAAACTTTCCCGAATAAAGTTTATTTTTAAATTCATAAATACGAAAAATAAAATTTCGTTCTCACTTATAGGTGGATTAATCACCAAACTGACACTTTCAAAAAATAGCGATTATTTTATGGAAAAACTTTCCCGAAGACACTATAGTACTAAAATCATGTTTTCAAGGTCAAAACAATTTCGATCACGTTTTTTCAGCGACGGCTACAGTGTGCTTTGGGGAAAATAGTTTACGTTTATTGAGACCAGTGAATAAAATAACTTAAATAACACTTTCTAGATAGAAGAGCTTTATAGAAAATCATGCTTTAAGACGAATGATTACTATTTCAAAGTCTCACGTTCAAGTCCATATTATATATTGTTGATTTTAGGAATTATCAACTTTAAATAGAAAAAGATCAATCAACCAAATAAAAGGCAATTCGGTTTTCATACACATATTACATAGACGAATTCAAACATCAAATTGGCCAGTCACCAGGGCTGGAAAGCGTCAATGTAAATACAGGGTGTCGTACGACTTTTACATAGTTGCTTACATCACTGTCATCGGACGGCGAGACAATGACAGAGATTTTCTCTAAATTCTCTTTCATATTTCCGTCACTACGGCCTGTGACGGAATCGCAAACTTGACTAATTTTAGTTAATTATCTGGTATATTTGATGTTTATAGCGTTGGAATCAAGGAAGGTATCAGGTATCAGAAGGCCGGCTCCAAAGGCACGTTCCCCACCAGTTGGGAGATTTGTGCCATCGCCATATTTGAGCCTATTTCATCATCTACCCGATGGGAGAGGAAAGGGAAGGGAAAGATGGGAGGAAATAGGAGTGGGGTCCCTTGAAGAGGGAAGATCGCATAAGCGAAATGAGAGCATGTAGCTCCATACCACAATGGGTTCGAACAGCGCCCTAAAAAGGGCACTGCAAAACGCATGAGCGTAAAGAGAGCCTATAGCTCATTACCACAGCGGGTTAAGAATAACAGGATGTCCTGAAGATTCAGGCTTCTGTATTCAGTTTCACTTAATAAGTGTTTACCAAGTAATTGGAATCGCATTTGCGCAAAAACTGGACAGTTACATATCAGGTGATACGAAGTTCCATAATCGGAGTCACAACTATCACACACAAATGAGTCAGCACGCTGAATATTTGCCATGTGATAGTTGAGTCGGCAGTGGCCTGTCAACGCTCTGACCAAGAGACTGCAATTCTGCTTTGACAGATTTGTTAAATACTTCGCCACCTTTGGAGATGGCTCAGTAATATACAATTTTGTTTGACGACACGACTCCAAACTATTCCAATGTTGCTTGTGCTGAGTTGCCGCCCAAGAGTTTATCTGAAGCTTCACCCAGCACTTCGAAATTGGAATAGCCGGCTCAGGGCCAATGAAGTCATGCGATGCTCCATCGCGAGCTAGCTCATCAGCCAATTCATTTCCAGCGATGGAAGAATGGCCAGGTACCCATACAAGGTTTACAGAGTTGACTGAATTCAGTTCCTCAATTTGAGTTCGACATGCGATAACAAGCTTCGACCTTGAGTTGGCCGAAGCGAGAGCTTTTATAGCAGCCTGACTATCTGAACAGAAGTATATGACTTTACCCATTACGCGCTGTTGAAGTGCTGATTGCACTCCACACATAAGAGCAAATATTTCCGCCTGAAAAACGGTGCAGTTTCTACCAAGTGAGTAAAACTGATTCAGCCTTAGCTCACGAGAATATACTCCTGCACCAGCTCTACCTTCAAGAAGGGAGCCATCAGTGTAACATACTATATTGTTTGATATACTTCTTTCCAAATAGCCAGACGTCCACTCTTCCCGTGAAGGGAATTGTGTGATAAATGTCCTGTAAGGAAAGTTACAAGCAATTGTGAGATCACTTGGAGCAAGGACAATTTTGTCCCAATTCACCAAAAGTGGAAACAACGAAGTGTGTGTAGATCTACGATTCACTGGATTTTTCTCCAGTAGATCCAGTACCCATAAACGGTAAGAGCAAGAAAGTGCTTCTTGTTTAAGATATATGTGTAGTGGCGCAACGTCGAAAAGGGCCTCGAGCGCTGCTGTGGGAGTTGTAGAGAACGCACCAGACATCGCCATCAAGCACATCCTTTGGAGATGGCCCAATTTTGATTGGATTGTTCTCACTTCGCCCTTTTGCCACCACACAAGACATCCATATGCCAATATTGGTCGAACAACTGTTGTGTAAATCCATTTGATATATTTGGGTTTGAGGCCCCAAGTTTTACCAAAGGTTCGCCGGCATTGACCGAAGGCCATGCAAGCTTTTTTGACTCTGAAATCAATGTGAGGTGTCCATGAAAGTTTGGAATCTAGAATGACTCCGACATACTTTACTTGATCAGTCACATTAATCTCAGTGCCAAAAAGACGTAAAGGTCGAATTCCATCGCGGTTTCGTCTTTCCGTAAAAAGAACAATAGATGTTTTATTCGGGTTAACCGAAAGGCCATATTGGCGACACCAACTCTCGACTACCTGAAGAGCACTTTGCATCAGGTCGAATAGGGTGCTTATGCACATACCAACTATCAGAGCTAGATAGTCGTCGGCAAATCCATAAGTTGGAAAACCGCAATTATTGAGTTGCCTCAATAGCGTATCTGCTACGAGATTCCACAAAAGTGGTGACAAGACTCCCCCTTGGGGGCATCCGCAAACACTCAATTTTCGAATCGCTGCTTGACGCAATGTTGAGAAGAGATGTCGGTTTTTGAGCATTTGATGAATCCAATTGGTAATCATTGTAGGTAGCCCATGGTTTCGTGCGGCTTCCAATATGGCATCGAAAGACACGTTATCAAAGGCACCCTCAATATCCAAGAAAACACCCAAGCACGATTGCTTCTGAGCGAATGCTTTCTCGATATCGTATACAACTTTGTGTAAAAGAGTCACAGTGGACTTTCCAGATTGGTAAGCATGTTGATTCACATGAAGAGGCATGTTTGCCAAATAAACATCACGGATGTGATGATCGATAATCCGTTCCAGACATTTCAGAAGAAAAGAGGTCAGACTGATTGGTCTAAAACTCTTCGCTTCCTCATACGACGCACGTCCTCCTTTTGGGATAAACTTTACAGTAATATCACGCCAGGATTTGGGAATGTACCCGGTAGCAAAACTGCTTACAAGTAGCTTTTTCAAAACATGTTTGATAAACTCAAATCCCTTTTGGAGCAGAACAGGATAAATCCCATCCGCTCCTGGAGATTTGAAAGGAGCAAAACTATTAAGTGCCCATTGAATCGATTCAGTAGTTACGATACTGCGAGCCGAGGCCAGAGACTCGTAACTACATGAAAAGACATTTGGTTCATCCGTAGATGCTATGTCCACACATCCGGGGAAGTGTGTATTGAATAAACATTCTAAAACTTCTTCATCGGAAGAAGTAAAGTCACCATTAGGTAAGCGAATTTCGTTCACTTGGAAATCCTTAGATTTTGCAAGAATTTTGTTCAACCGACTGACTTCACTCAAACTGGAAACATTTGTACAAAGGTTTTTCCAGCCGGATCGTTCAGCAGAACGAAGAGCCTTCTTGTAAGCCTTGCGAGCCGACTTGAACGACTCCGATCCAGCTGAACGGCGTCTGTTCCAACTCTTTCTACATTGTTTCCTGAGTCTAGTCAGATCGGAATTCCACCATGGGGTCCCTCTTGTAGTCTTTACAGACCGCAGAGGACATGCTTCTTCAAAAGCTTCCATAATGTAGGATGTTGTAGTATCAACGGCATCATCCAGATCACTTGGATTTTCAATGGACGGAGAATATCCATGAAATTTGGTCGCAACCAATTCAATGTAGAGTTCCCAGTTTGTTGACCGGGGATTCCTAAAACGCAAAGTCTGCGCAGTTACATTTGAATGTTCAAAGAAGATGTAGCGATGATCAGATAATGATTCCTCATCTGATACATGCCAATTCGTCAACTCGTGACTGATTCTATTCGAGCAGAGCGTTATGTCTAACACTTCTTCTCTATTAGAAACCATGAAGGTTGGGCGATTGCCTATGTTAAGTAATCCAAGGTCTGTACTACTTAAGTATTCCATCAGACTGGAGCCTCTCAAATTGATATCCGAGCTGCCCCAGATGATGTGATGAGCATTGGCATCACTGCCCACAATCAGCGGAAGGCCTTTTGTTACGCAGTGTACGACAACTCGTTTGAAGTCATCCGTTGGGGATGGTTCATCATGTGGTAAATATACCGAACAATAGACGTATTTCCTGTTGAGGTCACCAACAGAAACATCGATTGTGACAGCACATACATCTCTGGTAGTTAACTCAGAAATGAGTGTAGCAACGATTGCTTTATTAACGAGCACGCATGCGCGGGGCATGGAGCGCGAGTTTGCCATTTCAAGCTTGCTAAAAGTAGCAAAAACTGGGTCCACAAGGTTACCTAGATAGAAGTTCCCTCTACGAAAGTAGGGTTCTTGAACTAGCGCCACTTGGGCTGCACCATTTTGCATGAGTCTGCAAAGATTGATCGTTGCTGTTCTTTTATGCTGAAGATTGATCTGAGCTAACCTAACCGTAGCCACTACCCAAACTAGGCAGGATTAAGCTTTTTGCAATCTCAGCACGAAAAAGACCAGCAACGAAAAAACCAGATCGGTATCTATTTAAAGTCGCCAAAGGCGAAAGAGCACAGAATACACTGTGTAAAACGCATAATGCGAATCCATATAGGTGATAATTTAAATTAAATGTCAACATATTCATAATCCCACCCTTATTAAGCCTCAAGATAGAGACTGAAGAAGGGCAGCCGATTATCTCGGAGAAACACAAGGTCACCTGCACCATTGCTCCGGGTAGCACAGGAAGGACTCAATACTGTGGAGGGCGCCCTGGTACCCCACAGGCTCCGTTAGCGGTTAGGTTTTATTTAGACCCCCCTAACCATTCATTCTTAGGCACGGTACGCATCACACCATAAATTAGGGGTCACCTGTGAGGTGGACTTTTACCACCGGAACAGGCACTCCGTAGTGTTAATTCTTAGCCAGTTGAAACAACCGCTACCGACACTACGCGGCTATCTAGGCTGCTCGGGAAAAGGAGGTTAATATTGATGATTAACTCCTGACGGCCTGTGACGGAATCGCAAACTTGACTAATTTTAGTTAATTATCTGGTATATTTGATGTTTATAGCGTTGGAATCAAGGAAGGATATCCACTTAACGTTTCAAACACATTTACTTCCCGAAATTCTTCAAATTGAGGTACAAATTTTAATAGTAAAACAACATTAAAATTGCTCTCGTGAGAGCTCTGTCATTGCGACTTGACGAAGTGAGCACATGAAATATAGTTCCGACTTGCGACAGTGAGAAGACTCGTTTCGTCAGTGTCGCAAGCCGGTCATGATACCTAACAGCCCTGGTCACAGAACTCGACCGCCTTCGATTTTCTGTAAATTTTGTACATGTTTTCAAAATGGTAGAATACGTGTTATCCATAGACAAATCGATCACTTTCGCCCAAGAATAACTTCTAAAAATAACCTATGAGCTTTTTTATGCCATTTATTCGAAGAATCCTAGCTCCGAAACAGTTGATTTTAGCGGAAAACGTTCTATGGAGAATTTACAGGGATCCGTTTGAACTTTAAAAAATAATACATTGTAAAAATATTTTATTCGCTATCATGATTAATTCAGAAATAAAACTTACATTTTAAATGACTAAAAACCCCAATTTTTATCAGATTTTAATTTTTTTAATAGAATCTTGATAGGAAACAGATATTGAAGATCATGATCTTTGACTTTTAAAGAAGAGTGGACACTTTAAGAGTTATTACAAGGTTAATGCAAAAATGCATTAACTAAATAATAAAATATGCAATTTTAATTAGTCATTCGTGAATCGTGTTTCGTCAAAAACAATAAGTTTTCGAGAGTAAAGGTAATATTTCCATCTACAGACTTCTTATTCTTGATGAAGATTCGCGATTATCGTTTGGAAATGAAATGTTTTATTGGTCAAATAATAAATGTTTGCATCAAACTTGCAATAACTTAAAAATGTCTAATTATAGAGAAACAGTTATAATGATAATATTGATTGAGAATAATTTCAATATTCATATTGTATCATCAAAACGTATTTATTTTAACGAATAAAAAAAAAAACAAAAATTTAAAAATCAATCAGTTGTTTTTAAAAAAACAGCCTCACGGAAACACGGAATTTTGTCCCAAACATCTAAATCTATCAACATTTTTAAAAATTGAAAAATAATGTAAAATAAGGTTTTTGTGTAATTTAAAATTTAGGTTTCATTTTTTAACTTTTCAAAGTAATGAATAATTTATTTCTTCAGTACATATTTTCCATTAAATTAAACAAATTTTTAACCATATTTCAACTTTTACAAATTTATAATCTTCCGTTCTACTCAAACGTGACAGATTATTTCAAATTGAATCGCGATAGCTGTCCTACAATGAACTTGGACATATATGACAATATCAACTTTGACGATGGTCGTAATTCATCAAATGTCTTGTGTTGGTTTATTCAACAAAATAGTGGTGTTCTCATTCGCATGGTCATTTCTTCCTACGATTTTCTCCATCTTCATTTTGTACTGTCGCGTCATCAAGTTTTGCGTAGAAGATGATTCAAAACTAGACTTTAGCCTTCCTTGATGGTATTGAAGTTAATGTTATGCATCGTTGCCAGCTAAAAATGGAATCAAACATTTTTGAGGAAAACTAGTTTCAAGCATGAGTTGATAGAGATGATTCTATTTTTTGCTGATCCTAACACGTTAACTAGGTACGCTAGCGTTTTTGCTTTCTCACCAAGGTTGCAGCGTGAGATATGGACGTTTTTATCGTTTCGACGTTTTTCGGTGATTTTATGCTCTTGGGGTATTGCAATATTGAAAATTGATTTTGCAACACTCGAATATGCGATTCCACACTTCAGGCGGGTAGAGAGAGTCATCGAATGGTCCTCATTGAGTACCTTTAAAACTTACTGAAAACACATTGTCCAACGTTCAAATAATTAAAAAAACGCGGATATTCTTTGCACAATAAAACTCTAGGAAATTTTTGAAAATCTAAAGGTGGTAATGATTAGAACTTGAATGCAAATGAACTAAAGCTATTCTGAATGATGCTATAAATGAACCTTAAGTGAGTATTATAAGGTAAAGGGACATCTCTGTTGTGAGACGAAAAAATCCCCTTCAACAATTAACAACTCATGTGGGAACGAACATACCACAACACATTCCTCATCATAATAAACGTAAACATGACGGCGATCTAGACCCGGCAGTAGTGGATTTTTTCGCTGTTTGCAGTGCATCGACATCTGGTGTAAATGAAAACGACCAAAAAACAGTCTAATTTTATCACCTACTTTTGCCCATCCGCATGACCTTCATGTTTCATTACGAAAACGATTCTACGACAGCCTATGAATGAGCCACCGATGACGATGACAGTAATGTGATAATGATTAGCATGGTCGGGTGTTTTGCTTTCCAGCACATATCCGACCGACTAACCAGCACCCAACGATTGTGCGGCATTTCTCCGAAAACCGTTTCCTCGACTGAACTACTTCCCAGAAATTTATTTACTCGAATGTACCTAAGAAAATCGTAATGTATCAAGTTATTCATTCATATAATAATTATGCTGCCAAAAAGTGTTCAACGTGCTAACTGGTGTACATTTTCATTAAATTGGTTAAATTAATTACAATATCCGTGAGTACAGAGTAGTTGATATTAAATAAGATGTTCCAAGTGCTCTAAACTCGAAACTCAGAGTGTCGTATTTCTCATGTATACCTGAATGAGCTAGTGTGCCATGCGATATTCCATATCGCAGCTCACAGGTTATTTGAGACACGAGATGCAGATACGTACAAAATATATCCTAGTGAGCGAGTCTCATGAGACATCTCGTGAGGCTCGTCACATGCGCTTACTAGGAGTACTTTCATGCAGTTATGTTTGCCTAGTACAATGACCCCACGGAAGCATACGAATTCGGTCTATGCCTATGCTTCTTCGGTGGCCAGCCCAAGTTTTTCAATTCAGATTCTAGAATCTTAACCGCGTTAAATCACGTCAGTCCTTTGAAACTGCCTACGGGCAGTTTGATCCATAGTTTAATCCCTTTTCCTTGCTTCTGAAACCTTCTCCTGCGAGGCTCAAATGCACTGTCACATTGAGATTTTCTCATGAGACGGCGCATGAGCCAGTGCAGATGTGATCGTTTGACCTAGTACATTGCTACATGAGATCTAAAAAAATGTGTCTCACCATAGCACGTGCTCAAGCGCGCGGTTATTTTTGTGCGCTCATGGCAAGCTGATCTCAAGCTCTCGATGTGAAGCGCGTATACATGATGTCTGCTCGAAACAGCTTAAGAACCGTTTAACGTGAAACAGTTTGGATTCAACTTCTAAGATTGCACTAAAACTTCAAAGGCGCAAATCTCGCGAAAAAAGCATCCAACAACAGCGCATTTTTTATTTTGGCTTTTTACACTAGCAGAAAGCTTAAAATAAGAAGATCAGGAACATTTGCCAACTATTCCTCCAGTTTAGTGCCTTTGAAAACGTGAATAGGGGCACAAGTCGGTTATTGTGGCGGCCATCTTTAGATTCCGAGGTGTTTCACTTTAAGCTTGATATGAAAAAGTGGTCTGCAGATAAATATCTTTTCGCTAAGAACCCGTTTTAACGAACATCTATCAACTAAATGGATTATCTAGACGGAAAAGTCAAATAAAGTGAGCATGTCAGTAAAAAGTACAAAAGTAAAATTCATTCAAGGAAACACTTTTCGGGCAATTGTCGAACGACAATCGCACCCAACAACTCAATCGTTCTCGTTCGCACCCATGTCTTGAATGCTCGGGTGCGACATAGTTTTGAAGGCTTGCTTTCTACTAAATATTTCCCTGCTTAGCTACAGCCGGTAGAAGAGTGCGAGCAAAAGTGTTCCGGATTAGGCAAGCGACGACCGACTTTGGTTTACAAATTCCAAGAACTTTTGCCACAGGTTCTGACCAAAGTTCGCTATCACCAAAAAGTGCTAATTAACCTTTCAATCTGCTAATGACCGTGCAAATTTCTGTCGATCAAACCTTGAACCATCGGTGGTGATCATTGCGAGCTATAAAGCGAACTATCGATCACCGAAATGATCTATCGTAAAACGTTTCACAATTTTCCGTCACGTATCCAGTGTCGGGCTCCCAAATTCGATCGCAACCCAATATGACCAATTTCCGGAACAACGCCCAAGGATGCCTAGTGCAGATGTCCCACAGACAGATCGGCTTACAATGGCTAAGGTGCGATTACTATTTTTACAACAACACCTCCCGCTAGGAGGTCAAACTTTTATCGCCTCTTTCCACCGTCTGCGTTTGATCGATCGCGTGTTTGTGGAGCTTAGGGGCAGAGGTCCTTCTAGCTTGTTGCACGTAGCGTTCGAAGCTGAAAAAGTAAGTTTAACAACTTTAACAATTTCTCGCACATGGAATAGATGTTAGTCGTACTTCAGAATATGATTTGAAAATATGTAGACCGTGGTAAGCAAGGATCGCAACTCCCAACACAAGCTCTTCGAAATATGGTACCGAAATCCGGGGTAACATTCATCAGTTTTTTTTAATATATCTTAAATGTTTCATTTCAAAATGCAAATGCTGCAAGTTTTATACTCCACTGCACTGTGACGTCACGCATCAATTTTGACAGGTACTGGCCCTGTTGTTTACAGTTTGGACTTAGTACTTTTTTCGAATCATTCTTAATTTCGTGAAAGTTTGCTGCGAGGAGAGGTCAAATCCACTGCAGATACCCACGGATCGTATTATTCTATCTTCCTACCGTGGAAAATCGTCACCATCAGCATGCTGGGCGTAAATAGCAATCAGTCTTGAGGGGGGCCACGGCCCCTTCTCATTAAAGGTAATTGATCATATAGGACTTACATAACTTTACAATGGTTGTTTCAATAATAGTTATGAACCGATTATTGTGGCGTACTTTCATACCTTTCCAATTCGGTTCAAATTAGAATTTAGCAGAATCGTGAAATAGAAACCAGTTTTAAATTTTGGATAAAGGCTCAAAATGAATGTGAATTTCTAACTTCTTGAAGCTAAAACGGATAAATTCACGTTTGAAATTTAGGATTTTCTGTTGTTCAGCTTTTGGGCAGCGAGTGATTAATTGCTCCAAACTTCAACAGGACAAATAAAATTTTGAAATTTCCTGATTTTCTAACATAAAATTGAATAAAGGCTCCCCCAGATCTAAGCGACTTTTAACGGCGACAGCAACAGAAAATCGCCGCGGTTTCGCAGATATTTCGCTGCATGCACTGTTTGATGAGCGCGTCTAAGCCACAGCGATCAATGCATTGGTAAAGCCATTGCAATGACTGTTTCATCGAACTTGGTAAAATATACAATGTAAATCAAGTGAAATTTAAAGAATATTTCTAGTTAGTCTTTCAAGATTTTCTCGAACTTGTTTTAGAACACAGATAATAAACAAGCGCTTGCTTGCTTGCACAGATAAGGAGCAGCGTTGTCATCACAACTTGAGGTATTTAAAAATAATTCCATATTGTTACGAAGCTATACATCATCGATTTATAGGGTTTCCAGAAAGTATGGGCACGACTTTACCATACTGCCATTTCGAGACTAATGCAGATAAAAATCTGATTTTCACACATCTTACTTTTTTAGTTATCAAGAGTAGATATAGAATTTTAAACGATTTTTTTTCACTTCCTGTTTGTTGATGGTGCTACATTTCTGGAAACACTTCTTATCAGCTTAATGAAAATCGCCAAGAACATCGCAAACTTGATTGCGCATGTTGCTATGGTAAGTATGGTAACTATAGAATTCTCCATAAACAATTATTTTCATACTGTATAATAGCTCCGCAGCTAACGCATCAGGATTTGATTTTCATTCGTAAAGTAACCTTCGAAGATGGACGACCAAATTAAGAAGCTCATCGCGGATTGGAGCAGCTCGGTTGGACTGCCAGGACGAGGACGGTAAGTGTTGTAAAAGCATTGCAAAGAAACCATTCGAAATAATAAAAACAACGGAACGGAACAAAATTGAAGACATGAAGACAGAGTAAGATGCAAACAATAAGATTGATGACGATTTGTAGAAAAATATAGAGGATATTCCAGAAGAAGAAGTTACCGGTGGTTTAATTGAGAACGCTGCGAAATCCACCACTGAAGCCCACCATGAAGTGGTGCATTCCATACAGGGAAGACCAATGATGATGTTTGGCGGCTACGTTTATCACCTGAACAAGAAGGTAAGCTGTCCAAATATTGTATAAGTAAATCTATATACACTTATTATTTGTCATGTTTTTAGATGGAAGATGTCCACTATTGGAGCTGTGTAAAGAAAAGGTGCACGGATAAGCAGAGTCGGTGTGGCGCAACACTGATTTCGCGGTTTTCGGCAGGACAGCATCAATTAGAGGCGCCAAGTGATCATACCCACCCTCCTAATGTATTGGAAAATCATTGTCTGCGCTACAAGCAATCCCTGAAAAGGCGATCAAAGGAAATTTATGAAGCTCCTGTCGTCACGATCAGTGCTTGTGCTTCGAGTGCACCGCTTGAGGTAAGTTAACCTATTTTTTTAAGTCAGTAAACGTGTCATTATTCTAATTAAATCACATAGGTCCAGACGATGCTTTCAAAACCTGCTCAGAAGAAAATATGCCAGAGAAGCCGAGAAAAAAAAGAAATATTTCCCCCAGCTCCGAAGACACCAGATGATTACTTCAAAATCGACGACAAGTATGTTAAAACCTTGGACGGCACACCGTTTTTAGTAGGTCAGAAGACAATAGAAAGTGGTGTGATATTGATGTTTTGCACGGCAGGTGCAGTATTCCATCAAATTAAATAATTGAGAAAACATATTAATGAAAAATAAAATTTTAGACAACGTCAATCGTTTGGCTTCGTCTAAACTTTGGATGCTTGATGGTACTTTTGCCACAGCGCCGCAAAACTTTCGGCAAATGTATTCCATCCTGGCACACATCGGCAACGGAGAGTCTGCAAGATTTCTTCCCCTGGTTTTTTTCCTAATTAAATCAAAATCTGAAGAAACATATACCGAAGCGCTCCAGATGCTAAGCGATTTCGCAGCACAGCATGGTATCGAGCTGGATCCGGATGTAATAGTTACGGATTTCGATAGAGCAGCCATAAACGCGGCGCAAGCAATATTTCCGGACAGCCGAATGCATGGGTGTTTCTTCCATTTGACCCAGAATTTCTACAAGAGAATTCAATGTAATGGCCTGGTGTCATCATACGCACGAAATAAGGATGTTTTTATGGCATTCAAAATGACAGAAGCTCTTGCGTTCGTACCTCCAGAGTATGTGCCCGAAGCATTTCAAGTTTTGCGGAAGTATGCGCCAGCCGAAATGCATAGTTTTTTCCAGTAAGTACAAAACTAAATTCTTATATGCAATATACTTTTATAAACTTTCATTACATAGATATGTGGAAAATAACTACGTTCTTGGTTGTGTGAGGCGAACGAAACAGGACGGTAGCGTTGTTAGAAGCAAACCGTGTTTTGATCCAAAAATTTGGAATATGCGTCAAAATGTATTGGATGATCTACCGCGTACTGCCAACCGGTTAGAAGGATGGCACAACCGGTGGCGTATACTGTCCAAACCTAACCCTAGCTTCTATGAAACAATTGTAAATTTGCAGAAAGAGCAAAATATTACCGACCAAATGTCATTCGACGAAATGTCATTCGACCAAATGTCATAGATTCGCACAATTTGGCTCTCAGTGAAAGTTTCAAAAATTTAGTTATTTATCGACCTAAAAAATGTCCTTGAAAATCGCACAAAATACCAATGAAAACAGCAAAAGACGTTTTTATATGTTTTAACGATTTTTTTGAGAGAAGCATTTTTATCCATTTTATATGATCTTGGGTGAAAATTCATTCTAAAACGCATTGTTCGTCCAAATCGAGGGTGGCACGTTTTGCCCCCTATGGGCAAATTACCCCCAGTTCCCCTACAGTTTATTTTATTTCTCTTCCATGATGTTACATGACATGTTTTTTGCATACTATAATATAGCTCGTACATAACGCAAGATGTTATATATTACACAATTTAAGCTTCAATATAACAAAATCGGCCCAGATAGCCGTAGCGGTAAACGCGCAGCTATTCAGCATGACCATGCTGAGGGTCGTGGGCTCGAATCCAACCGGTCGAGGATCTTTTCGGGTTGGAAATTTTCTCGACACGACATACGCATGCAAAAAATGGTCATTGGCTTAGTAAGCTCTCAGTTAATAACTGTGGAAGTGCTCATAAGAACACTAAGCTGAGAAGTTTTTGTGTCGATATGTTCTCTAACTCGATTATTCTATAATTCGATGGTTTCTCGAATATCGTGTTATGGACTGTAATCTCTGTTACATATATTAATTCAAGTTTTCCTACAGCTTAGCTTAGCTTAGCTTAGACTGACTGCACATATCAATGGTTGCTATTCCGTGATTGACCGAAGTCAGTGAAAATGCACAAAGAATCAACTAGAAGTTCGGCTGGGATTGGCCATAATCTTCTTTAGTGTGCATAATTCAGTGCCTCTATTTATACATGGTCAATAACGGCGCCGGTCACGTCCTTACAGTCAGGTGGGATTGGGGGAAGGACTGTTAGTGTGTAATCTTTGCTATTTGGAGACCGTGTTTGCCTCTGCATCTCCACAAAGGTTACTGGGAGGGATGTTTGTTAATGGGAAGGATCGTTGGGTCACAGGATTCACTTTGATAAGCGATTAGACCATGATAAATAATTATTTGTGAGATATAAACATGCTTATATGTAAATATAATATTTTCATTTGATATGAACAATATCTATGTAGAGAAAAAATATGCCGACACTTGAGGTGACGAACCTTTCAAAGTTTGTTGAATAAAGTGAACCTTTTGGAAGTCTACACTTGAAGTGTCGAACCATTCAAAGTTTGTTTTGATTACAAAAATAAAAGTAAAAAGAAGAAGGTGTTTTTAATAAACAAAAAATTAGGCAGAAATAATTTGTGAATCAGAGTTTATGTCGACACTCACAGTGACGAACCATTCATATATTTTGAAAAATCATATTTACGTCTCACCGTTTTAACGATTAAAGGTGCAGTCATACATATTTTATAGATTAGAAACAATAGCATGAAACGAGCTCACCAATTGATCCGTCATCCTTGAGCAGCAACAATCCTCTTTCAGCTTCACTCGTTTGCTCAGCTATATAAAAGCACTCAGAGAAAATAGGCGCGCAACCCGTGAGGGAAAACAACTGACGACTGCTGGGGCTTTCTTGACGCACTCCCAGGAGCAAGCGTCAACGTCGGAAGATCAAAAAGAACTAATCGAAAGCGGCACTTTTTCACTTTACTCGATCGACGCGCGACATGTTTGATCCTGTCCTCATCGCCGGCCACCGTAGGAGCAAGCGTCAAGGTCGAAGGATGAAACACAACTAACGGATCACGCCACTTTTTCACTCTCACTCGACCGACGCGCGACATGTTTGATCCTGCCCTCATCGCCGGCCCTCGCAAGAGCAAGCGTCAAGGTCGGAAGATCAAACACAACTCCACTTTTTTTTTACGTGCACTCCTTTTCATTAACATTTTAAATAATCTATATTAATTCAAGTTTTCCTACACAATTAAAACAAAATATTGTTATAAGCATTTTTTATGAGTCGGTGCGAGTGGCTCACACTGCGAGTACATACGAAAAAAATGAGTAATGATTAAATACACGTCAATCATTTGAGTAAGTTTCTTAACTCTTTCAAAACGTTATTTTTATTTTTCCTCTTCTTCTTTACATCAAATTTTTGAAATATTTGGTTGTTTTGTTTTCCTTTTCTATTTGTTTTTTTTTTTTTTTTTACTTTCGACCAAACGTCATTCGACTAAATGTCATTCGACCAGATGTCTTTCGACCAGATGTCTTTCGACCAAATGTCATTGATTCCTTTACAGGCGTGGACGACTTTGTTGCACCCTTTTGCTCATATCTTTTAACTTAATAGACCAACTCCCAACATTTTATCGCTTTTGTGCAGGGGATTGGTTGCACATCTCCTATTCCACGAGAGATTCTTTGTAAAATTTCAATATATTTCGAATGTATTTATGTGAAGGTATATGAATATAGTATTTATTTATTACGTCTAACGAACTTATGTGGAACATTTCGGAAGCACAATAATCACTTGATATTTGATATGGAAGCTTGTGATTCCTGATGATAATCCTGGAAGGATTTCGATGAGACTCTTGGAAGAATGCTGATGAGAATTCTTGAAGAATTTGGATGAAAACCCTGGAAAGAATGCTGGTGATAATTCTTAAGGGATTCTGATTCTGACAATTTTGGAAGGATTCTGAGGAGAAACTAGAATTTACTCTAAGGAAAATCCTGAATGCTCTCTGAGGATTTACCGAAGAGAAATTTGTTGAGAATTCCGAGAGTACGCTGTTGAGAGTTTTGCATGTTAATCCGGAAATGAGTCTGTGAAATATTCCTAGGACAGAATTGTTGAAAATCCTGGTGAGATTCTGTTGAGAAATTTAAAATGATTCCGATGAGAATACTGGGACGATTCTATTGGGAATTCCAGGAGAATTCAGATGAGAAATCTGAAGAAAAATTCAAATGAGAATTTAAAGAAGTTTTGATGAGAATTGTGTAGTGAAGAGAACACCGAAAAAATTCTGACAAGAATACCGAGAGGATTTTTATGTGTACCGTGCTGAATCAAAATCCAGACGGTATCAATATCCGGACACTTATTTAATTATAATTAATTAGAATCTAAACTTATTGTTAAAATGTTTCAATTCATAACTTCTACTAATAATCTACTAATAATTATTATTTATTTATAATCTAGTAACAATTACCGAATAAATCAATAACAACGAAAACAAGAAAAGTTGCTTCTTCGTGGCACTGGCGAATTTGTTAATAACATTATCGAATGTTCATACAGTGTTTAGTGATCTATAATGCATTAAAACTATACTATTCGTGTAGTATTCCTGAAACATATTTACGAAGTTCAATGACACTATATTAAAAAAATGGAATAAAAGTAAGTTTTAAACAATGAAAAGAACAATGCAGTGCATCGATTGATGTAGATAAATAGAACGAATCACTGATTATTGCAGATCAGGTAATCAAATCAAAATCATACATTTTAAAGCTAAAATTATTATATGGCATGTGCATTGCACAAGTTCTTGAATGTGTTTTAATTTCCATTAGTTTCAAAACATTAAAAAGTTTTATTTTCTTCTGATTTATATTTATATTGTCAATAAATTACCATAATTTTCATCGGTAAATTCATCATTTTCACAAAGTTTCACCATAAAACTGTTGGTTACCTAAAACACTTCAAACAATTCAGAAAGAAATTTAATTAAAACTGGCTAAACATTCGTGACTGCTGAAGTATCAGGTTTTTAGTTTAAGAATCTGCTTCTGATAAGCAAGCCTCAGGGTGAATGAAGCCTGTTTTTTACTTTTATACTTATTTCAAAAACTTTTACCGGAAGACCTTTTAAACTTTTTTCTGCTCGGAACATAAGCAACTGCGACCAATATTTGATCTATTATCCTTTGTATAGTGCATGTCGTGTTACTTTATCACTATTGAGACTATTCTTACAGTTATAATTTCTAACTTGATTGCAGGAAAGGATTCTAATTCAAAGGCTCCGCTATTTATACCCTTCGAAGAGTGTGGTGGGAACACTCCCCAAAGGCGCGCCCTTCATCGATCATAATCGGATCCCATAATAAAGTCAATAAATGACTCCGATAGTGTCCATGCATCAGAATCCTACTCCTCACTCCTTGGAACTTCTTCTTCTTCTTCTTGGCATTAACGTCCTCACTAGGACAGAGCCCGCTTCTCAGCGTAGTGTTCTTATGAGCACTTCCACAGTTATTAACTGAGAGCTTTCCTTGCCAAAGTTGCCATTTTCGCATTCGTATATCGTGTGGCAGGTACGACTATATGCTATGCCCAGAGAAGTCAAGGAAAGTTCCATTACGAAAAGATCATGGGCAGGAATCGAACCCAGGTACCTTCAGCATGGCGTAGCCGCGGACTCTAACCACTCGACTAAGGAAGGCCCCATAACAGCAAATCCTGTGCCATGAATGAACAAACTTTCCGATAATTATGCAATTCCTTATAGAGATTCAGTGGACTCCACTGTCTGCAGTGGACAAGGTTCAATGCAACCTCAATTTCTCCCCCTTCCCCTCATTGGTTTGCATTTTGATGTGGCAGGCGCCATTGTTGGCTAAATATAGTTGAGCACTAGCACTTATACACTGAGGGCCCCAAGCAATCGTCTGGTTGGTTCATTGTGTTAGTATAGCTGATCTGGTGATACTAGCGTATCAACAACGGGAGGTCAGTTAAGCTCAAAGACCAACGGCATCACTTCCCTTTGGAAAAAAGACGTCAGTATAACCCTTAAATCATGAGTGTCAATTACGGGGATGGGATTCGATCCCAGCCCTCAGCGTGAGAGGCGAGTGTTCTCTTCACTACACCAGATTCACACCCTATATTTCTTTGCTAGTTGAAATTCTGCTAGTTTCTAAACCAAGAATTCTGCCAAAATTACCACAAAAGTTTTAGCAGAAAAAAAAATAACTAATTATCCAAGAATTTTCTTAAAGGGTACTTCTGGTTATTTTTGTAGATGTAGATTCCACTACATTCTACGAAAATACCTTTACGAAATGTCCAAGAATACTTACACAACTTCAAGATAAAGACAAGTCTGAGTCTACAAACCCGTGTAAAATTGGATAACAACTACACTTTAAAAGTAATAAGAACCAAGTTAAGCATGATAATTATGATTATATTTCGTATACAAGCATATTTTGGGGCGCCAGATTGACAATTCAATTGTGATTGAATCAAGTCAGATGTTTGTGATCATTAATTTATAATATTATCTGATTTATAACATACAGAGTCGAACATGAACACGTGGTCCTATAGTGGGAAGAGGGTGCGTTAAATCTACATTGTGGTGCATTTCAGTCATCTCCTTATCAATCACCGAATCATATCCCACACGCAATGCATGCATTACTATTTTCTCACTCTCTCTCTATCTTCCGAATTGCGGAAGGTTAGTCCATCCAGTGTGCACCGTCACGCATGGAGTGATCGAACCCCTAGCTCTCTTGCCTACAAAGTCTGCATCGGAAAGCCGCGCGCGCAATAGTCGCGAAGCGCCACGCGAAAGGAACTTGATAATCATGTTCTTCTTCCGCCGATCGATATAAGCTATGGGTGTGCAGCGAGCCTGACTTAGTACCACTTCGGTAGCCTAGCCGTTCTGTTCTGAACAGTTCAGTTCTCCTCGTTGGGAGTATCCCAGTCGAAAGTCTCTGGAAAATCACATCCACTACCTGGATAGTTTCTGCCAGAAGATAGTGCGCGCCCTGCGTTTACGCCTCGCGGAAAGTGAATAAACTTGCAAACAGAGGTTCAATATTTATCGAATCGGGATTCAAGTGTCTCAGTGCAAATAGTTAAACATACTTAATCGTTTCTGGTTAGGCGTGATTATCGGACGGTTGGTGACAGTTTCGCACAAAAATGTCTTTCATATTGGAGAAATTGTTCAACAGCTACAATCAGTTCATTCTGGAAAATCGAGGTATGGCGAATCGATACAATCGGATAAAAGCCTAGTTCAAGAACAGTCCAGCTCAAGAGCGTTGCCCTTTTCTGAACTCAAGTTCAAAGTCATTGGCTGCATTCAACTAGAGTGTAATCCAATCAAGGAGTGAAGACCAGAAAAGTGAATGTAGTTCTGTTGGTTACCTTCGGGGCCATTACAACGCTCCCAGACTCCCCTAGCTTTGTGCAGAGTGTGTGATGTTTTGTGCTTGTTTGCCTGATTGCAGATGATCGGAGTAGTCACCTACCGCTGATGGATGGTACCTGGCAGGTGCCGACGATCATTGCGGTATACCTGATGGCAGTACTCAAGTTCGGACCCCGCTTCATGGAGAACCGCAAGCCGTACGATCTCAAGAACTGGATCCGGCTGTACAACGTGGTGCAGATCGCCGCCAACAGTGCTTTCTTCCTGTATGAGGTGAGTGGGGGGTAATCAGTGTTTATGTTAAGTAGATCATGATTTGAAGATCTATGTTTTAAATTCAAGCTTGGAATGTAATACTTGCTCAATTAGATTTATTTGAAAATTGAACGTTTCAGCATATTTCAATTTGTTGATGTAGCTCTTTACGTTATGTTTGAAAAATTGTGATTTCAAGTCAGATTAGTATCAAAAATGAGATTCGAAAATTCTGGACATTTTTTGTTGACAGTGCACAAAAATATAACAATTTCTTTTCTACAATACATTCATGAAATTCAGATCCAACATTTCCTAGAAACGAAACCAACATGTTTTTCAAAATCAGACTGTTCATTTCCTGCCTGTCTATTGCATACAACTTTCTCAATTATTAATGGACTTCCGCAGTTTAAAGGATTAAATGGAAACAGATACTATGCTCACACAGTTACGAATTACACACAGTTATGGATTACTTTGTCGATCAACACCGAATAACTCGCTTAAAACATACACGTCGACGTTGAACATATTTTTGCAAACTCATACTTTTTGTCTTCTATAATTTGTGGAACTTATCGAAAATCCGATCTGAAGAAGCAGAGAGATAGAAAGACTAGAGCAAACAGAAAAGTAGAAATTCTCACTTTTTATTCTGTGTGCGGTGATTATTATTTGATTTTTCAATCCAATTTTATATTAAAAGCCTGTTGTTTGTGAATTATTTGTTACAATTGTTTGTTGACCGTCTGTTACGCGTATTACTTAATCCATCGGACTGGGTTAGAATCCGGAAAAGTGAAATTTTTGTCGCGACTTTCATCCTCTGCATCCATCATCTTTTACCTACCAAAATCATCAGTGGTTTCGAGCTAAAAGGGGAAAAAAGCATTAGATTATCGAGTTTGCCATTAGCAGAGTACAAAATGAGTTTCTTGTTAAAAGTATAATTCTTCATTTTAAAACAAATGCCTTAAGTCCAAACAATTATCTTGAAATGGGTTAAACCTGAACGAAAATTACAAATTATACATGTTTTTGGGTCACAACAAAACATTAGGTCAATGTAAAGAGTTCCAGATTTTTCGATATATACCAACTTTCTTCCATTGCAGAATTTACAAACTTTCCCGATCACGCTTTTTCAAACGCAGTTTCAAACGAGTTTGATTAAATCATTAATTCACTTGTTCCATCACTATAAAACCACATTTTTCTTCCTTCCCAAAATACATCAACAAACTGATTCATCTTTTCCTTTCGAAAACCTGTGTCTACTTTGATTTTATTTTCAGTATTGCCTAAACTGATCGTTGGCTCACAAATATATTTTGTTTCCACTACAGTTGACTCCTCCTAACTCGATGATATATGCGATCCATTCAATCTAGCCCTCCATAAGTTCGTATAGGGTGGCCCACAAAGTATAGGGGGCACGACTTTGATAACGAAAAATCAACAAATAAATATTCTTATATTTTTGTATTTTTTCTTGGGGCATTTCAAACGCTTCCTGTGAAAATTTTGTTTTATAAAATAACCTTTAACAATGAAATCTTTGAATATTTTCCCTTGTAATTTGTAATTTATTCATTCATTCAACAAAATCCTGTTAGTTAAAAACTTTTGATCAGGTCAAGGAAAAGAAAAAAATAAATTAAAATAAAAAAAAATCGTTTCTTATCCAGGCATCACAGACCCTACTTTTGTGTTTCGTTGGAACTTAACTAGTAATGAATGTTTTTATCAAAATTCTTCGATGTGGTGGGTTCAAGTACATTGTATCTAAGATTTTCCACAAGAATTTTTGTTTGAATTTTTGATTTATTTACTTTGCTATAAAACATGTAACAAAATAGCAAAATTCTGAAAAATAACTAGTTTCTTTATCCACATAAGATAGCTTCACGAAATCATAGCTCTAGGTACTTTCAATATAAATAAAAATAATTCATTTCAGATTTACATATCTCTATTTTTTAGAAAGGATACACAAATTTTAGATTTTTGTATGTGTTAACGTAAATATATGGACTTGGTTTTGACTCTTCCAGAAATCAACCACAGCTGAAATCGGATTTTCAAATACTTGAAGCTATCTGTTTCAGTTTCCTATGCCAGTTTACCTTTCCAACTCGATATTTTCATGAATTTCTTAAAATTAAGTATTGAGCTAAGCATGCTGTTCCGCTCAAGAAAAGTAAAAATTTATTTGCAAGAAATGGCCAAGAAATGTTATAATAAATTTTCCTGCTGCATTTGAAATGACATTTATTTTCAACTGCGTTCTGCGAACGAAGAAAAGTGCTTTATTTTTATGTTGAAGTGCATAATTCCCATTACAACCCACTTGAGGGTGATACAATTTAAAATTTTGAAGACTGTGACGTAGGATGTGTTAAAATGTTACTATTTTTCTCGTTAAAATTAATATTTTGAATGTATTTCGACGAAATAATATCTCATCACTCAAACTCGATGGTCCCTTCAATATCGAGTTAGGAAGAGTCGACTTATACTCTGCTTCTATGGCTTTTCATAATCCTATATGGAAATATAGGAATATTGCTGAATTAGTAGTATATTTTTTACTCTGCCTATCTGTATCAAGTAGGCATTGAGAAAATGGGTTGAGAAGTTTGCAAACTCGATTTCCATAAGAATATTTTAAAAAGTTGCAGAAGATTTAAACATGTTTCAATCCAAAATATCTGACCAATAGGGGAATTCCGGCGAACAATTTGTTTGAAGAGAAACAAGAACTTTTTTTTTCGTATAAAATACGCGCCGGAACTCGCCTTCTTATATTTTTTTCCTGCCAAACATGGATTGACAGATTTCTTTTGTCAAATTGACAGTATGTATTCAAAAGTATTTTAATTATAAAAAACAAAGTTATTCTAGGGTTGCGAATACTCGTACATCTACCCTAAAGTTGGAGAAAGTGGGCATGATTATTAATGATATTTAACTATTCCAGTTTTCTTCATTTTGACAGTTTACCTTTAACAGTCCTTATAAAGTGGACACTTTCTTTATGCTAAATCTTTTTTATTTATTGGTAGAATCGTAATCGGTTTTCAATGCGAGTGTTTGATCCTTCAACCTTGTTGCTTGCTCCTGCGGGGGCGGGCGATGAGGGCAGGATCGAACATGCCGCGCGTCGTTCGCGTAGGGAAATGAAAAAGCGCCGCGGATCGTTAGTAGTGTTTGATCTATTGATCGTGTCGCTTGCTCTTGCGGGGGCGAGTGATGAACACTTGTTTGGCGTATATGCGAATTGCGAGTATCGAATAATATCGCGAATCCGGTTAGACGTGATTATATCATGGATCGCATCACCACACATTGGTGACTCCCAAATCTCTACCTTATCCCAGATTGTACCCCGTTTGGCATAAAGTCGTTTGGCATAAGGTCGTTTGGCATAAAGCCGTTTGGCATAAAGTCGTTTGGCATAATGGTCGTTTGGCATAATGGCCGTTTGGCATAATGGTCATTTGGCATAATGGCCGTTTGGCATAATGATTGACTTGAAATAAATATCGGCATTTTTTAAGCTTTTACCAAGATCAACACCACCGAGCCCACAGCAAAAAATTTTGGTAGGTTCTAAACAAGCGTGGTGTTCGTTCAGAGATTATCCGAGCTAAGAATTTCAAAAATTGTTGTGAAATTATAGAGCATTACTAAATAAAACTCGTGACGGGTCTCTACATCTCAGAACATAGAGTACCCTTGAGCTTGTTGCGATATACATATTTGAAAACAGTAAATTGGCAAGGAAAGTTCGCAGTTATTCATCAAGGGAACGCTCATAGAATATTTCGCTGCATATCAAGCTCTGTCCCAGTTTGGACGTAACACTCGCTGAAAATTACTTGATAAAAGAATGATTTTTTTTGCAAAATATCAAAAGCTCTAATCAAAAGATCTATTAATGCGACTTTATGCAAAAATAGCCTTTATACGAGAGCAGATTATTTTTCGTTTAAAATGTTTCAGACTCTAACGCAAAAAAAATCTTTTCACAGCACAGCTCAAATGAACAACACATCTTTAAAAGAAAATATTTGGGACAAAACTTTTCAACGGTTCAATATAAATTCTAATTTTAAAAGTGTACATCAAAAACACCGTCTATTATCGAGAAAAGGGAACAATTGTGATTGAAATAATATATTTTCCAGCATATCTCTTAAGGAGATCACGCGTTTGCCCCAAAATAAGTATATATTGAATATTGGTAGGTTCTGAAATAATTATAATTCTAACAACACATCTGGCAACAATTGATAACAAAAATGGTTCACAATTAGCTTAACTAAATAATAAAATTTATAACAGTATAAACATAAAGAACAGCCTATTTTTAAAAGAAGGCAAAATTTACAATTAAACCAATACAAGAATTGACGCCAAAAATTATTGCGGCAATGACTGGTTCCCCCGAAAAGTGGTGACGAGAAAGAACGATAAACAGTCAAAAGAAGGAAGTATTCTGTCATTCTTGGCTATACACATGTTGGCAAAAATGCTGAAGACGGTAAAACTCGAAAGAACCACCAATTAAATAAAGAAGGGTGCATATTAGATGGTCAGTTCGTTCACCCCCCTGAAATGTATATAGTTACGACAATTATGGGTGCTAAAAATTTTCCGGGGGAGTGGGCTAGTCGAGGAAACGGGATATTCGGGAAATGGCATTCGGGGAAACAACATTCGGGGAAAAGTAGCACAACCCATCAAAGTAACTGCAGTAATCGATTTCTCTTTTCGCTGATAATTTGAGCAGATCAATGTTCCGCCTTTTGTCAGTTGTATACAAAAATACTTAAAAAATATAGCTCCAAAGGACAGCCTATGCATAAAAGAAGGAGAAATTTATTGAAATTTAAAATCAACAGTTTTCATACCTATAATAATGGTTACATCATTATTAGGAAAAAAATAGAACAATTAATAGAAGGATAAATTTGTGCTAAATATATACAAATCTTCAGTGCAAAAATTTGTTCAAATAGCGAAACTCAAAAGAAGAACTAATATATGAAAGAAGGGTAATTTCTGGATAAATAATAAAATACTATTGGCAATAACTTTCCTAATATGCTTAAATTTATTCAAGAGTGAATGATTGTTGAATAGAGTGCCACTTTGTATCAATTGACTCCAAAACAAGCCTTGTGTCATCAGAAAGATTCAATAGAAACGTAAAAATGAAAATTGAGAAATTCTTGGTTTCAGACTCATTATGCCAAATGACCATTATGCCAAACGACTTTATGCCAAACGGCTTTATGCCAAACGACTTTATGCCAAATGACCATTATGCCAAACGACTTTATGCCAAACGGCTTTATGCCAAACGACTTTATGCCAAACGACTTTATGCCAAATGACCTACCACCCTTATCCCACTAAACCAATATCCTTTCCATGACAACCGTGGAGATGCAGAGGTGATCTCGGTCTCTAGTAACAACGGTAGCCACACTAACATTCCTTCCCATCCCCGATCACCGTAAGGACGTGGCCGGTGCCGTTATTGACTTTTAAATTTCTCGATTTGTGCACATTGAGAGTGGTAAGCTAATCCCGAGCCCCATTCACTAAATCTCTGTTCAACTTCGATTGCTCTGGTCAATCACGGAGTAGCAACTACGAATTGTACGGTCATCTATGCTCATGCTCATGCTCATGCTCATGCTCTATAATTTGTGGAACTTATCATGTTGAATGTTAATCAGTGAAATTATGGTGTTTTTGTTGACAAATGTTGAGTTAAAGTAGAGGGTGGATTGTCATCAGCATCGATGAGCTACCACAGATAATATTTTTCGAATATTATGATATAGAAATTGCTCATTCGCTTAGATTCAATAAAAATTTATCTATGAACAACATTTTTCGCGATTTTTGAATCGAAATAGTGAATATTATCAATTCAACTAGTAAACTTATTGTTAGCCACAATTATGAATCACCATGAAAACAAATTTCTGTTAATTTCGGCATTGGATTGGACATTTTCAGGCAAAAGCACTAAGTATAGAATACTTCGAACATCAAGAGCTTTGAAAATCACTTTTAAACAAACACAATGGTTGAAACAATGCAAGTCTCAATCAATACAGTGCAATATCACAAAATAACATTTAAAACTCAAAGCAGCAACTTAGATTTTTTGTTCTAGAACATTCATCTAGAACAGGTGATCTCAAAATAGTTACCATTAATGCTATTTTGTTTTATTTGTGTGGCATAAATATGTACTTCATAGCTTTTTTCAGAGTGGACCGTGGTTTTATGGGCGTCTATTTATAGCAGCCTGGAAGTAATTCGTAAAACTGAAATTGTTACTTGGGATGCTTGAAACAAGGACTATTCTCATGACCGAATGGTCGAAACGGTGTTTTCTGTAAGTGTACACTATTAGAAAAGCGCTTCGAGGGATTGTTCATTTATTAGGAATTAGGAATGATTCCTTTCCTAACTGTTCATAAAATGACGATTTGTCCTGGTTTAAAGTTCCGACTCTGTTATTCTTTGCTAACGCATGATTAATTTTCGCCAAATCACTGCAATACAAGTGATTTGGGTTGAAATGTATTTTTTCTTTAATTTCTTCCTATGTCATTCCATAATTTGAATTGAAAGCCTTCATTTGGCGTATTTGCAGTACATGTCGGGCTTTCCATATATTATAAAAAACATGTTTTCACTTTGGCTGGCCAAAACCGGTGCTTCTACTATATATGTTTTCTATGTCGTTTTATTGAAACTAATAGGTTGTATTCGACACTAATTAGTTGATAACTATGCGGTAATGGATACCTGGATGTAAAATAAGTTTGATATTCAAATCATTTTTTCTGTTTTTTTTTTTCATAATTAACCCTATTAGTTTAATAATCATATTAGGCTCTTTTAGTGGAGGTAGCGCCAATAGTGAGAGGTAGTGTGCTTTGACACTTAAAAAAACGACTATTTGATATGTTTTATTATGTACGATGCAAAAATGATTCAAGCAACTGAATATTATGCTTTAAATTCAATCTTAACCCTCTAATATCCAAATTTTTATTTTCGATCTAAATATCATTTTCAGTTATCTAAAATCGTTTTAAACACGTTTTGGGCAACGATTTATTTTTATTCGCAAACCTATGAATTTTGGTTTATGATTTTTATAATTTTTATTTTTGAACATCCCTATCTTTTTTATTTTTTCTTGAAGCTTCTTCTAGTTACTGATTTTTAGCAATAATAACAATTCAAGTTTTAACGGTACTTTAAAAATTATAAAATATATATATATATTTTTTTAATTTTCCGTGTAATTATCGGAAAAACAGGTTTGAAATTATTTTAATGCCACCAAGCTCTTTTTCTGTGATAGGTTGATCGTAGAAAAATATAAAAGGTACGATTTTTTGTATAACACGTTAAATGAACCCCAGGCATTTGTAGGTTATATAAGAATACAATTTTTCAAACAATTTTCAAATATACAAAAAGTTTCAAAAGTCATAAAAAACTTTTCTTATATGCGTGTTATGAGTTAAAGTTTAGGCCAAAAATAAAACCATTTTGATTTCCGAGCTACGAAAATTTACACAAAATTCCAAAGTGTACCCCGTCTAAAGGCGGGGTTGGGTATTAGAGGGTTAAAGCTTTTAAAGAACTAGGATAGAAGGTCCAATTTTAGCTATAGTACCAATTATGGCAATAGTGGGAACGAAACCAGAGTTTTTTTTGTTCCTCTAGAATTTAACGGCTAATATACACAGGAATGATAAATCGATTTGTTTTTGATGATAACTAAACTAAAGCTTCGAAAAATGAAAAAAAAAATCACCTCTCACATATGTCACCTTGTTAGCGTTTTGCTTAAGGACACCCGTTACGAAATTGATGTTTTCATCCGGTAAAATTACTTCAACCGATAAATGTGAGTTCCTTAGTGAGAACAAATTAACAAATTTATCTGATGAGCAATGAAATTTATCGTTTCAAGTTTAAGTTGGAAATCGTGTCGTTTTTATTATGGCGATAATTGGTACAAAGAGTGTATGAGAGTCCAATTATGGCAATACTCTGGATCAGGGACGAAAATACCTAATCTACCCTCGCCTATATTGACACTTGCTGGGTAGAATCTTCGTTGATTTTTATTTGTTTTTATCCTCACTGTGACAACACAACAAAGATCGGCAAAGCGCTTACTGCAAGATTGTCAGTTTCCTTTTAACCTGCTGATACTCAACCATTCTGTGATAATCAGAAACAAAAAATGATTTTCATTCGAACCAGCTTGACTTTTTTACATGAATTTGATTAATTTTCAACGCGAACTGTTGTCAGATTCTCCAGTCTTATGCACTTGAAAATTCAAAATTTGGCTTCGTTTTAATTAGTGAAATAACAGAAGTAAAGCTGTTCTACGGGTGACTTCCACAACGGCACGGATCGGTAATGCGTTATCTTAAAGTTTTGTGCTCAATCACTAGGATTTTTCAATCACACGTTCGAAAACGTTCGCAAGCGGCAGTCGCTAATTTCATGGTAGAGAGGGTTGTTTGAGTGTTATTCGATTTTTGAGTTTTCGCTCTTTTTACCCCAAAATAGGGCACTCGAATGAAAATGTGAGTTAATTTATCATCATATTTAGAATTCGCTACAGTTCGACTCCTTTAAGGAAAATTCATTTGCTACCATGAACACAATGCGATTAATTGATTTAATGTACATATAACACTATTGTGTTGCTGTAAAATTTCATTAGCAATCACTTCATTACTAATTAACGTTACATTATTATTAGCTCTGGATGGCATTTGAGTCCATTTCGTGCAAATGTTCGGTAGTCCATAATTGGAACACCTTTATGTCAAATTCTAGGAACACTATTGCTCTAATTGACACAAAGACAACGCTTTTTAGAACCAGATTTAGAAGCTTTAAGTTCATTTAGTACTGAAACTGCTAAATCCAACTGTTTTGCAAGGCTTCAAACTAATAATAAACATCAACAAGTCATGCTTACGATATAGAAACGCGGTAGAAATCTGATTTTTACTCATACTGTTGACCTATTGTATTCATAATTGGTACACATACCCTATTCTCATTAAATAAAATGTTCCTTCGCACCTACACTAGTGCATCAGTACATTTAAACGATAGAAGGATTTGAAATCTACCGCCTAATATGGTTGAATCCCATATTTTATGATTTTATCAGCATATCTTAGCTGTTTGCCCAAGGTGCTCCACTAATGAGACATTTACCCTCCTCTGGTTCCTGTATAATAGTATTCTTCATTTACGGAATAAACGCATTGAGTCAATGCTAACGCCTCGCATATCAAAAATATTTATCATCATTTCATTATTTGAAATTTCTGATCGATAGTGTATCGAAATAAGATGGACACTTCAAAATGCCTAAAAATGTCAGATCGACATCGACAACGATTCGACAAAAATAAGATTCAATTTACCAACGACTATGAAATAGTTCAAAAGTTTCTGTCAAATCATAAACTTCAGGTTTTCAGAGCTTCAAATCTGATTACTGACTTCCTGTAAGAGCTGGTGTTTCACAAAGCAGGATGTGTCAAATAATGTAGAATATGTTCATATCTGACTTGCCCGAACTTCAGGGGATAGGCAAAATGATTCAGATAGGCAAAATTTTGCCGAAATTCAAATGCTTATAACTTTATAAAAAACTAATAAAATTGCATACGGAAGCAGTGGACAGCAAATTTGGTCTAGTTTCAGAAACTTGCTTGGCCATGCATATTGGCCACCGGACACCGGAAATGTTCCGAATATTCCGAGGTCATGTCCAAATGGCATTTTTTTTTCTGTCGCTTGTATTTTTGTGCGGTGTGAAGTTATATACCTAGATGTTAAAATTTTTCCAATAAACATGAACTAATAGGAAGTTGAATGCCGGCGGACACATTAAGATTCGTTGAAAATCTTCAGAAATATGACCATTTCCGTAAAACTAATTCCGGAAAATATGAAAGCCTTGACTTTAATGTGATTGGAGATATTTGAATTCATATCGGTGCTCCTATTCATGATCCTAAAAGTAGCTCAACAAATGTCAACAAATACATTTTTTATGTGAAATTTCCTTACAGTTTACTTTCAGATCAGAACTACATAAACATGCTCATTTTGTTGCGGCTTATTTTTCGAAAGTTCTCTAAACCAAAAATTCGTACGCTATTCTGAATTCATATCATATAGAAAACCTCAAAGTTTGAGCCAAAAATCTAGAGATTGAGGCGGGGGCGCAAGCGTAATTTGCCTAACAGTTTCTCACTTTACCAAACTAAATCATCTATGTTTGATCATACCTTTGTTAATACTAAACCTATTCTAAATCTATTTACATGTTTTGAATACAATTAAGATGTTTTCAAACTGTGTATACAACACATTTAATTAAAAATTGTTTTGACTTAGTTGTTCAATAAAATTTAAGTTAGTTAATCAATAAAATTTAAACATAACATGACAGTTGTAGTAAAAAAAAAAAATTCGACTTTATATGCTATTTATACTTCAGAAAAAATAACCAAATTATCTTTACAGGTATGTAAGGGGCCTTCCTCAGCCGCGTGGTTAGAGTCCGCTGCTTTAAAGCAAAGCCATGCTGAAGGTGACTGGGTTCGATTCCCGGTCGTTCCACGATCTTTTCGTAATGGATATTTCCTCGACTTACCCGGGCATAGAGTATTTTTTATTTGAAACCGGTTAAAGATTCATCAAATAAAATTAAATTTTGTTACAAAATATATAAAAAAAACCTCTCTAAATCTTAATTTTGTGACTCAAATTTTGAGGTTTCTCTTTTTATATGATTAAGATTCAGAAGAGCACTTTTATGTTTAGATTAGAGAACTTTTAAAAAAATAAGCCGTTCCCTAATGCATACCCAATTATATTTGATAAAGTTAAAAGTGTCCATCCCGGGATTTGAGAAATTTCTGGATTTCCCGTTTCCTGAGATACCAATTATGCCGTCCCGAGAGTTCCGAGATTCCCAAGATGACTATAACTTTGATGAAAACCAGTAAATTAAAATGCAAATCAATTCTCAGAATCTTAGAACTTTACTCGATAAAATCGAGACACATAATAAAGAAAAGAGAATAAATGGGTAATTGTTTTCATAAAAAGGCCAAATTATGAAAAAAAAGTACCAATTGTTTTATTAATCTAGTTACAACGATCTTTTATGGCGTTTCTTTACAACATCAGCCGCTTTCATAATCCAAGACTGAGAAAGCTAATGTGAAAGTACACCTGAATTCCTAATTTTAAATAATCAACTTTTACTATGATCCACTGCAGTACATTGAATGGTTTCATATAATTCTCTTTTACTAAGAAAGTGATTATGACTAATTTTCAAATTCTCTGGATCAAATTGTCTTCATATTATGATTAAAATGATTAAAATTGTTTCATTCATAACTGAGAATGTTCAAACATCCTCAACATAGCCGTAATTTGTCGAAGTAAGCTTCGATTTTTGTTCAGTAAGAAATGCCTCATCAAAATAAATTCGCTGTAATTGATTTATTTATTTCAACTGTTTATATTAAAACAAAAACCATGTAAAAACATTGTTAAATTGAAATTTCACTTCCATTTTAATGAATATACTAGTTTTGTTGAAAATCCTGAAAATCCCGGGAGCCCGGGATTTCCCGGGGTAAGCATCAATGTTTGTCCCGAATACCGGGACGAGCAAAATTGACGGGAAATGGACACTCTAATAAAATTATTATAAAACGAATTAAAAATGAACCATAGGCGCCAAATACGTCAGCCTCATGGATGTCTGACATCTTTATTTGCGAATGGTATAGGCTTCTTAAGCAAGGGACGAAATTTGCGAATCATCCGTACCGCTCATAAAAACATAACGGTGCTATATGGGTTTTCAAACCAACACCTTTTTTCTTCGCAACATGTACCATCGTGATGAATCAATACCCGGCCGCTTAGGTAGAGGCACATCTTCGAGCACAATTTTTAGCAAGTATTTTCGAATAAAATTGAAGTGCGATATTGTCACAACTAATTATATGTTGGATCTTGCTATAAACGATAAATCGTTTGTTAAAAGTTATGGAAATATCAAGAAAAACATTGAAACATTTAAGCGTGTCTTGTCCTCAAATCCGGACAGCTGACGCAGACCTTGGTTTTAAATCCGGACGAAATGAAAATCCGGACATCTGTATTGTAACATGAATTATTGGCATTAAAGTGTATTAAAATTCACTATTACGCCAATTTATGATCATTTGATCAAAGATTTAGTGCATGCGCTTGGTTTTGGTTCTAATTACCTCTACTGGCTCAGGACTCATGCAATTGGGCTCTTGGTGTTTATTCAGTATACAAAATAAGTCACACTGATTTTATTAGCACTTGTAATCTCTCGATACATTTCAATGATAGTATTTGCTGCTTTTATAATTAATTTGCTCTTCAATTATTGGTTTACAAAAATAAAACACAACACTTTCAAATGATGTCCGAATTTGAAGGCACTGGTTTCTTATCCCGGACAGTCTCTTCTTCACAATTTATAGATTATTTTCACGTTCTACCACAAGTGTAGTGCTTCACAATATCTAAACGTATGTTTCGTACACTGTTCTTACTAAAACACTTCGAAAAAATGTAATTTAACCATAGAACTGTTAACTTTATATTGTGGTGTGTTTGTCGAGATTCTTTCAAAATTATATTAAATTAAGAATCAAATCAAAATTATATTACCGTTTTGATTCAAATTCCGGACAGCTTCTAATTCCGGACACTCTACTTTGTATGGGAAAGGTTTCAATTGAAATGTTTCAAAATTTCCTGTTTGAAAGTTCCCAAAGTTCAGGCGCATTTTAATATGAATTTCAAATAGCAATCCATGAAAATTTATAATGCGCAACTTGTTTTGACGTTGCTTTTACGAATGCGAGAGTTTATTTATAATTTAACTATTGAAGTTCTTCTTTCCGTGAGTTGTCCGGAATTTGAAACAAGGTGTCCGTAAAATGAAGCAAAAGTGAGGTTGTGTCCGGAATAAGAATCATGGAAAGATCATTAATTTTTATTTATTTTAGGTAATTCAAGCTTTGGAATCCGAATCTTCGCCCATCGTTCGGAAGTTGAGTGTTTCAAAAGTCTGATAACGCACAGGTATCATACAATATGTTTCAATTTATATGCTTTTCAATCGGTTATACTTCACAGGGGCCTTAAGTGTCCGTAATATGAATCAAAACGGTAAATCACGTGGAACTGGAGCATCGATTTTATTTTTATTTTTATGATTTAAAAGGCAATGCTAACTAGATTACGAATGAATCTAAAACTATTAGAAGCATTAAAAGAAGAAATTATGTATGAAATTTTATTAATTATTTTATAATTTTTACATTTGATTACTGATAATAATCAGAGTGTCCGGATATTGATACCGTTTGGATTTCGATTCACCATGTTCAATATATACTTTACTATCCTTCTATTCGCTAATGAAAACCATCAACCATTTTATCAAAAATCTTAAAACTCTTCTTAGTACAGCAAACTGTCACAGCTTTCTGTAAAGATACTATCAAAATTACAGTGCTTTATGTACAAGGATGATCTTGAAAAGACGAAGATACTCTTCTTCCGGTCGCGATAGGATCATTTTTTGTAACAATAAATTAGATAAATAGATATCCGATAACTGCAGAATTTGGCTCTTGCTATGAGCGTGCTGCAAACAATTTTGCTAAAGTCTTGAGTTAATGAAATAAGTTTATCGTTTCCACTTTATTGGTATTTTTCGGTGACGGGTAATGATTTCCGATAAAGAAATTTTACGTTTCAACCTACTTTTTTATTTCGGTCATCTTCAGAAAAAAAAATACGCCGGCCGTTCGTCCGTCTCGGCGGTATACTTAATTCTATAATAATACCGCCGAGACGGACGAACGGCCGGCGGATTTTTTTCTAGAGATGACCGAAATAAAAAAGTAGATTGAAACGTAAAATTTCTATATCGGAAATCATTACCCATCACCGAAAAATACCAATAAAGTGGAAACGATTAAGGGAACGGTGATCAAAAACCACAGCAAGATGAAATAAGATTATAATTGAAATATTTCCGAAATATGTCCTGTAGTGTATCAGTATTGGAACGTCTTTCAAAAAATATAATCACCATTGATGTCAGTTAGACAAGTTCGATTGGGTAGAAGCACCGGGTTTGGCCAACCTAAGAGAAAATGTAAAAATATATACACTCCCGTACATAAGTTTGGGTTCACCCCCTAAAAAACATACAAAAGTGTTCAGTCCATATCTCTGGGATTACACGTCTAATTGAAACTCTATAAGCCGCATTTGAAAGGAAAAGAGTGATTCTTACTTCGTATGTATTTTTCCAAAAACATTTTTTGAATTTTGTATACTAAATTTTTACTTAAAATTGTGACATTTTTCAAAAAACACACTGAAAAAACATAGTTAATTTCTTCAGCATTGGATCGACCAAAATTTTTAAACAAGGTGTCATTAGAATCGTAATCTTATATTCTTTAACGGGCGCTCACGATATTTTTGCGGAAAAATCTGAAAACTACTCAAAATCAATGAAACGGTCATTCAAGTCATCGTGCAAAAGTTTGGATTCACCCCTCAGTATGATGCAAATCGTGCAAAAGTTTGGGTTCACCTGAGCCGCACGCAAATCATTTTTGTCTATACCTCTGCCATTTTTCAACCGATTTTAATAATTCATAGCTTTTTCAAACGCAAATAATGGCGCGTACATGATTGATTTGAGATTTCACAGATTTTTCGTGTTTCAAGTAAGTTCAGGTGAATTCAAACTTTTGCACGATGACTTGAATGACTGTTCCATTGATTTTGAATAGTTTTCAGATTTTTCCACAAAAATTTCGTGTGCGTCCTTCAAAGAAAATAAGATTACGATTCTAATGACACCTTGTTTTAGAATTTTGGTCAACCCAATGCTGAGGAAATTAGCTATGTTTTTTCAGCGTATTTTTTGAAAAATGTCACAACATTAATATAAAAAATTCAAAAAATGTCTTTCGAAAACTACATACGAAGTAAGAATAACTCTTTGCCTTTCGAATGCGGCTTACAGAGTTTCAATTGGACGTGTAATCCCAGAGATATTGACTGAACACTTTTGTATGTTTTCAGGGGGTGAACCCAAACTTATGCACGGGAATGTACATGGGTAGCCATGTATGTATTACAAATACGTCGAATGAAAGATTTTAATCTATATTATGTATGAAATATATTGCATTGTTCAATTTAGGCTACCACCCTAGTAGCACACATATTATAATTGAGGCAGATCATTTCCAGGTAATAATGCATTGATAGTTTTCAAATAGAATTGATAATTATGAATTGATTTAGCAGTTAAAATAAAACGGTTCGTGTTTGCAGGAGTTCCAAGTTCAATAATATTGATGTATAATCTGATTAAGGTTGAACATAACTTATGAAATTGAATGAATGCATCAAAGAGATTATTGTTTGTTGCTAGCAAAATATGGTTTAATTTACGAAACTCAAATTCCTTAATACCCCATTTTGCATTTCCGTCAAAAATCACACATTTTCATGATTATCTCAGAAATATGTTATAGGATCCTCATAATTGTATTTGGCTTATGATATACACGACGAGACAATGGTAGGGCTGTCCTTTGGTCAATTATTGACATACTAGAAGTTGCTTGAAATTCGAGTCGTTTTTTTTCATCCCATTTTACGGTAATGCCAGGAAAAAGAGGAAGTAGTAAATTATGAGACTGAGAAGCGTCTTTTATGCATTTGAAATGTGGCAACGAAAAAAAATATTTGAACTTTAAACGGGTAAGGTCATACAGGAAGTCAATACAATGTTCATACATTGTTTAGTAAGGGTATAAAAATGGTCAAACATACAATTCAAGCATGATCCAGGCCATCAAAAACACGACTCGCAGTCATCATTGGGACAATCAAACGTCATGGAATTCTTAAAAGATGCAAAACTACTGATTTCTCTTGAGCCCGCAGCAGCGCAATGTATACAAATACATATTTTTTGTCAACTTGTTCTTCCACAATTTGCCTAACGGCATCAAGCTATGCTTTCGTCAGATAAATCTGAGTATACTAGAGATGCACCAGAATTAAAGATGCACATCTTTGATTTCGCAACACCCTTGAGATTTTTAGTGAAGCCAGGGCTAAGATTATTAGCGTTTGTGGATAAAACGAATGTTCAACATACAGGAAGACAAGTTTTTTTTTTTCTAGCATCAGTCGATAAGTACGAGATAAGCTTCATACACATACAGAAGTATAATGGAAAATTTCAAAGAATAGATAGAACTAACAACGATCAATTGGTCACATTGCTTATGTGCGGTTCTAATCATATTGAAAAATCAAGCCATTTAACTGCAACAGACTTGGGGCTTTCCTTAGCCGAGTGGTTAGAGTCCGCGACTACAAAGCAAAGCCATGCTGAAGGTGTCTGGGTTCGATTCCCGGTCGGTCAAGGATCTTTTCGTAATGTAAATTTCCTTGACTTCCCTGGGCATAAAGTATCATCATACCTGCCACACAATATACGTATGCGAGAATGGCAACGTTGGCAAAGAAAGCTCTCAGATAATAATTGTGCAAGTGCGCATAAGAACACTAAGCTGAGCTTTGTCCCAGTGAGGACGTGATGCCATGAAAAAGACTTGTCAATATAAAATATGGAGATAGACAATAAAAGCTAACTAGTTTTCCTCTTTATCATTGTCCCATGACAAGACACCCTTTACAAAACAAACACTGCTTTCCAATGTTCACCAAAACACCGACAAAACAAGACTTTTTCTAATACAGGTTCTTAGTTCCGGTTGAGACAAGCCCCCAAAATATATTTTCTTTTGTTCTGACCTGCTCAGCGATGATTTATCTTTTGCCGATCAACGAATTCCATGTTGTTCCCTAAATTGCCCACCCGATACCTAACTTGATTCCCACATTATCAGCGCTTCTTCTTTGGCGTTCCTATTCACAACAAATCATTCCCGAAAACGTTTCGATGCTTCTATCAGGAAAATTAACGAGGATTCATCAATTTGATGAGTCTTATTAATGTCTGGCAATTGTATTCCCAATTTGGTATCGGTATTCAGCATTTACCTTTATATAAGAGGGCGTAAATCTGTAGAAAAAAAGCAATGTCACGTTCATTTAGCCACTCCGACGCATTGAATATCCAAATTAATCCGCTTTGAGAAGAGTTCCCAGGAATCACATGCTCATAAATATTTTGAGATTCTCCTGAGATATGACAATGGGTCGTCCACGTGCGTCCTATGACATTTCGGAATATAGACAACAAACTGACAATGACTTAGCGCATATGGTTCCAATAGAAAAGGATAGGCTTCGACCCGATCGCAAAACATTTAGCGCGGTTTGACCGTTCGGTTCAAATTTATTCATGCATTCATGAACAAATCCAACCGGTCAGTCAGCCTTAGCACGATATCGTAGCCTCTAGCGTTGACTTAATTTATTTTTGTGTTTTGAATATCAGACATTAGGTAGCTTCTTTTTTCGCAATATGGAACTTTCGTCGCGATCGATGACCCTGTCATACACGATGGAAGTAACTGGGCTCTGCAATGGTGCCATTGTTGATTGCATCATCGGGTGAATTCTTTTTCCTACGCTTACCGAAATCGAAAGGAAGATTTTCCCTTATCGTTGAAGATGATTATCACAAAATTCTTCTAATGACCCTAACTCCAAATCTGAAAAAAAAGAAAAGAAGCTGTTATGTTTCTCAATCCATTCAGAAGTTACAGTATTTAATGTCATAATTCATTGTAATCAATCCTTCTGAATGTGAGCTACCATTTCACAGTGAATCTCAATATATCGATCAATACTTGCAAGACAGTGAACACCAAACTCCCCTGGAGAACATTATGAGCAACACGCGAACGGATTATGAATAGTAATGTTTTGTAGCCCAATGTAGACTACTGCTTTCTGCCTAGGAATGCTATTGTTGTAACCTAGAAGGGAGGCACTGATACTACACACGAAATATGCAACATATTTTTTCCAAACTACAAGTTAGCTTTAGCTCGTCAACTACAATCAAGGCAGACTTTGCGAAATCACTACAGTCAAATCTACATAACTCGACATTGAAAGAACCACCGAGTTAAGGAGGTATCGAGTTACAGAACACAAAACCAATAAAAATGCTACCAAGGGATCATCGGGGTAGCCATGCAAATCAACTTTTACTATAGAACATCGAGTAAAGAAGATTTGACTGTAGTTTTTTTGTGAAAATTCGATCTTTCCGGACAAACTTTGAAAAAGGCCGTATTTCTCTATACATTTACTTAATTTTAATTTTTGTCTAAAAAGAGTGAAAAATGCATATTTCACTGCTGTTCTTTAAACTAAATCAAAAGTTCTATTGTGACATTGTTTAGGGATGTATAGAAACTTAATCTTATCTGTTTTTTATCATTTTTAATAAAACGCGAAAATATGATTTAGTCAATTACGCGCTTTTATCATGTAAGTCGATTATATTACAGGGTGGCTCGCACTGACAGTTCATGACAGCAAAATCTTGGCTTGCCTTGACGTACACAAATTTCGTATCGGTTTCTCCCTTTTTTGGTCACAGGTTGCGATCGTTCATGCGACCCACATTTAGTTTGCCACGATGTGTCAGTTTGAGTACATACCGGGTCTAAGTGTCAACAAAATTTTGATAATCAAAATAAATAACTCCCTGTAACATGACGCCAACAATGAAAAATAATAGTTAAAAGAAATAATATAATAAGGCCGGAATACAGCTGAATTTTCTTCTTTGTCACACCTCATCAGAATGTGTAGAGGAAGGAGGAGACCATAGAAAAAACTGAAATTTAGTTTCATTTTTTCATTTTTGTTCAAAGTTTAGTTCAATATTTCGTGTTTGACAAAAATACCGTAGAATTTATTTACCAATGCTTCATTGAGATCGGTTTGTATGTCTTAATTTGAGCTTTGATGAGGAACAATTTGAATCCATATTTATATTATAACACTCAAATTTTTCTCACCGGTATTGCACTTCCGAAGTTTGGAAGGATTTCACATTTAACACATTTTAACAAAGAATATACTATGAATACAAGATATACTTGTCTAAACATTTTAATGCATTTTAAGCACATGAATTTTAGTGATAATAAATTATTTTTATTTTTTCAAAGGATTTCACAACTCTTTTCAGTGAAATTGTTAAACTCACTAGGGATAATTCACACTATTAATCATTGTTTCTTGTTTTTTCGGAAACGAACTATAAAACTAGTCAAAATACATTAAAAACTAAACTGAAAATAAGGCGCCGTCCACAAGTTACGTAATGCTTGAACGAAAAAGGGTTAGGCTAAAGCAGTGATCCTCAGCCTAACTGATTACACGGGCCATCTCAACGCATTCAAAATAAGTCACGGGTCGCAAGATTTATAAGGATTAATTTTAACAGCTTTCAATGGGATTGTAAAAAATGGCCATTTCTGAAAACGGATAATACATTTCTGGGAACTTTATGATCAAAGCAGAGGGATTTGGAAGCAAAGATATAAGTGACAGATAACAAACAAAGTTCAAAATTTACACAAACCAAAAAAATGACGAAATAGATTGATAGTATCCTCAGCGAAGTTGTACATTTAGATAAGATTAACAATTATGCTGAAGATACTTTTGTAGGTCTCCTATATTTTGAGATAAATCGTTTAAAATTTGTTCGCGAAATTCACTTCAATCGGATCGATATTATATTTGATCTCTTTATATTCAATTGATGAATACTTAAAAATATATGTGGACACTTAAATAATGTCCGACATGCTGCATAAATTTAAATCATCGGGCTATAAATAACTGAGATTTACCCCCAAAAGTTGACCATTTTTTATGGAAGATCCAAAAAGTTGCAAATGAATTGTCCAATACTGTACATATCTTTGCGTTTGGGCTCCTCAACCATTCAAAAAGCAATCCAAATTCAAATATTTCGATTAACACAACTTTCAAAGATTTACAGATATATGAGATATTTTTTAAGTCATAATAAAAAAACAGCATTCTGCGAACACTTCTGCAGGACCAAGATGCTGGTTCAATTTTGTAAACCAAAATATGATTAGCAGAGAGATTTTTAGAGATTTGAAGATTTTTAGTAGGCCCTTAGCCTTTTTTTTAAGATTCTAAAAAAATCAGGTTTTTCAGAAACTTTGAACCTTTGAATGAGTTTTGAAAAATGACGATGATTCTATACTACATTTTAATGACTGACTTTTCAAGAACATAGTTGCAAGAGCAAAAGATTAAACACCAGCATGAATAAAAATTATAACATGCGGACCGCATCACATTAATATTCAAAATTCATTCGCGGGCCGCACAAAACCTTCTCAAGGGCCGCATGCGGCCCGCGGGTCGCACTTTGATGACCACTGGACTAAAGCGTTACGGTTCATACAAATATTTATTTTTTTCATTCAAAAGGCGTTGCGAAGGGAGGAGGAGATCGAAATTTTTGAATTCTAGCGTTACGTACTCAATGGACAGACACTTTCTTTATTTTTAAACAAATTTTAGAAACATAGTCTGGACCAGTGCACACTGGTCCGGAAAGCCGTTTTACATGGAAAAATAAGCTTAAGAATGGAACATTACACGAAAACGGTCGTCTACAAAGTGCTTTGTATTAGTTAGGCATTAGTTTGTTTGGTGTTAGAAAAAATCAGGGTGATCCCCATTTTCTTAGAAATGGTATAACTAACTTTCTCATTTGTAGAAGTTATACCGTACATGCTTCAGCAAAGTTGTAGACAGAACATTCAATTTCCAGAAACTTTGCCAAAAAAAGTTTTTTTGTAGGTCCCAAATTGACTGATTTAGAGCTTATTTGTTTCAACATCCAACGAATCTGATTTTCTGGCTCCAACGTTTTCAATTCTAACATCTCAGTCTGTGCAACACTTTTAGAGCATTGAAAAATGCGTAATTTGATGAGCTCGCTATCTCTTTCCGTTTGGGAGTTATTGTTGTAAAACACGCCTACTTTGATTGTGGATTTCTGTAATTGGGGCAAACATAAAAAAATATCTTTTGATGGAATTTCAAAAAGAAAATTTTATATTAGTTTTGTAAGTAACATAAAAATCCTTGACAATCAAAGGATTTTTATCAGAAAAACTTCAAGAACTTTTGAGCTGAAACAGATATCATAATTCTTTTTGCCTGAAAATTTGCGTTTTTTCAAGTTAGAAGAGTCGTTCATAGACTGCTTTGACAAGAAGTTAATACAGTAATATATCGGTATAACGTAACTCGATTTTTATTATCGTTACGTTATATCGAAGCACAAAAAATGTTTTCTAAATACTGTTTAAAATGTATTGTTTGATGAGAAAATTGATCTAAATTGGTGAAAAAATGGATCTAAATTGGTGTAATGGCAGGCATTTTCAGTCGTTTTTACATTGTTTTGTGTTTATTTGTTTATATATTTCTTTTTATTATATATTTTTTTCTTTTCACGTCTCTATTGCAGTAATTTTTAAAAATGTATTTCGGCATTTTTTTTTTAGCTGATGGAGAAATTTAAAATCTTTGAAACAGAATTCCTTGGAAACAGTTCTTGGACACATTCTGGAGAAATTCCTGAATTAATATTTGAACCATTCTTTGGTGAAATTCAATGAGAATTTTATGATGAAATTCCCCAAGAAATCCTTTGGAAAAAATCCCTGGAATCATATCTGAAGAAAATCTCAAAAATGGTTTTACATAAATATCAGAAGGGTCAACTAGTGAAATTTCTGGGAGATCCCTGTGGGAAGTATTTACATAATATGATTATCAGTTTTATACATGAACATCAGGAAAGCTGAGGATAAATTAGAGAAATTAATGGAATAATTTTAGTTAAAATCCATAGAGAAATTTCAGGAGAAATATGAAATTCTTGTCAAAATCATTTGAAGAATAACAGTAGGAATTGGAGTAATAGCATTTCCGTTAGCATTTTTATTAAAAAAAAATTGAATATACGTCAAATGGATCGGCGATGGCAGCGTGGCCCGGTGACTCACAAGTCTCATATGAGATTGATTTAGTTTTTTTAATGCAAAGTCTGAATCAATAATTATTAAGGCTTTCATAGGAATTCAAAATCTCCTACCTCAATCCTCCAAATTCGGAACAACTGACCACGATAGGTGGCAATCTTTGTTTCCTAACTTGATTCAAAGAGCTTGGAATAGAGGCTGCTTCGATTTGGTCGGCGTTAAGTCAGAGGGGACCAAGTGCAAAACTTAGGAAAATTGGATTATTCTCTCATTAGATGCGAAATTACCTTACCTTCGTTTAACTTTGACCATATTTAATGCATGCTGTATACTGCGAGGGATATGGAACAAATTTACTTTGGATGATCAATATAAATCGATAAAAGTGTGCAGTCAGAGTGGACCAAGTGCTTATTTCCATGATAGCGAAAATGATCAGCGCGCTGAGGAATGCGAGGAAATGAAAAACATTTCAAGAGATTTGTCAACTAACTGAACGGTGGTCTTTAGTTCAGTCAGACTGTCAGAGTTGTTCTATACGAGGTTTGGATTATGATCTTTCATGATTATCACTTATAACTTGATGTGTATTATTTAAAAGTAACACAAAGACGTGTAGAAATATTGAACCAAAATTTTTACTTTTAGTTTAAAATTACAGAGCGTTAGACTTTAAACCCATTTTTTTTCAAAATATGAAAAATGTCACTTGGTCCATCCTGACTTAAGGCCGACCATTTCTTCTCAACTACGTACTGAGATCAGAAAAATGGGATTTTCTAGATCATTTCTGCGCAAAAAATTTCCACGCATTGAGATAGGCGATTTTTTTTTCTTGTCAGTAGCACATCAGCCATTAGAATTGATTGGTGTTTGAATCTTGAAGAAAGTTTATTGTAGTTCATAAAACATGTTTTTAATAAAAATTAGATAAATGAATGGAAGCCAAAAACAAATTTTCGTTATATCGAGGAAAAAAATGCGTTATTTCGAGGTAACGTTATAAGGAAGTATGACTGTATTAGAAAAACTAAAGTTAAAAAATACAGAAAAACTTTTTTTGTATAGATAAGTAAAATTTGACATTTCACAACTATGCATAAGAGTATGTATCATTATTTTTGCAAATAATTAAATTGATTATATAATTTATGTAAAATTGGGGACTACCCTACACAGCTAAAAATATGTTGTAAATTTAAGTTTATTTTCATGCACATATTTGGAGCATCAAAATAAGCGTAAACTTCACCGACCAATCTATTATTTTTCAATTGAATTCACTTTAAATATACACCATCATGAAACATTCAAGTATTCTGAGTTGAAAACTAAATGTTTATGCATATCGGTTTACATAATGCTGTAACAATATATGGATTTGGTTTATTTCTACAGTACTCTCTAGTTTACACTACATTGACATTTAAATATTTATATCTGTGTAGTTTTTCTATATCTTTATTAACGAGATTTTTAGCCCTGGGCTAGATTATCTCGGGACCAGCGGCATTACTTCCCTTCCGAAGAAAGTCGTCACTATAACCTTTGCGTCATATGCCACGTCAGATCCTCAGGCGTATGTTCTAACCACTACACCGGGTCCGCCCCCCCACCCTAATTTAAGATAACACTGAATAAAAGACTTCATTTCAAAAAACAATTTTGTAGAAAATTGTTCTTGTCTAAAATTTTGTTTTCATGGAAAATAACACTGCGTAACAAAAATAACATTTTTGCGTGTCTCAAGGATCAAAATATGTGTCTCGAGTAGATTTGAGGTTGCTGAATCTGATGCCATTTTCAGAAATGTTCCAGCACGTCACAATTTTTAGCTACAGGTCGCCAAAGTTGTATAAAACATTGATTTTATTGATGTTTATATGAAATATAAAGTATAATATATCGTAAATTTTTGTGATCAAATCCACTGAGCATGCTATTTTGCACTTAAACTTTCATTTTGGAATAAATTTGCTTGAAATTGCGCGATTAAATTTAAATTAAACCGATTTTTTCAACATGTTGGCTGTCTCCATATAAAAACCTTTGTTCTTCTTATATTGAAAAATACAATACTTTACAAAACCATCAAAAAATATTTTTTCCGCATCGAACGTATTATAAAGTTTGCCGATAAGTATTGTTATAAAGATAAAGTTTGAATTCTATGGCAAATTAAGCGAATAAATTGCCATACAAGCTGGCAAACTTGCATGCAAGTTGGCTAAAATAGTCATTTTTTGCATTTTCAACAGACAATATCTCAAAAACTAGACCTGCTATAATATTTCTGGAAACGGCAATGGATTCAACAACCCTTAATTGAGTGAATAGCGGTATTTTGGTGCTTGAGACAAAAATGTGTTCCGCAAAGTAATAGAAAATACATGCAATAATAATCTTCTATATAGTTTTCTTGTCATATCTCATTTATTCCAGATTTTTCAGTCTATCAGTCTATGAAAGACTTTCCGAAATTGAGAAAACGCAAATTTCCATGCAAAAGGATTGTTGATATCTATTTCCATTTAGAAGTTCTTGAAGTTTTTCTGATGAAAACCCTTTGTTTTTCAATGCATTTAATTTCAGTTACAAAAATAAAACATCTAATTTTTTTGCTATAAAATATAATTTAATTTTTCATCTCTTGAATGCCGTCAAAAGATATTTTTTTATGTTTGCCCAATCAGAGATATCCACAATCAAAGTAGGCGTGTTTTTACAATAAAAACAACAATAACTCCCAAACGGAGAGAGATAGCAAGTTCCTCCTCACAAAAATACGAATTTTAAAATTTTCTAAAAGCGCTTCATAGACTACTTTGATGAGATATATGAATTGAAAACGCTGGAATCAGAAAATCGTTTGTCGTCGGAACACTCTATGTCACTATAGGAAAAAAAAGCTCTAAATCGGTTAATTTAAGAGCTACAAAATTTTGTTTTTGCCAGAATTGCTAATAATAAGAACAACGTAACAAGTTAAATGTCTACACTTCCAAAAATTTAATAAGGAGTCGTCCATAGATTACGTATGGAATTAGGAGGGGGGTCTTAGACTTAGTAGCTCTAGTTTTTACGTAATAAATGGACAGCCCCTAAACATGTGCATATATGTAAGATCACCGTAGTATTTTCATTTTTTTTCCTTTACAAATCAAGACACTTGAACACCAAATATTGTAAACGTGTTATTAAATTAAGAAGATGTGTGTGTGTGTTTTGTGTGTTAATCTTATATCGCACAGTAGCCAAAATCTATACAAATGCTGGTCAAATTTACAATTCTCACTCAAAACATTAAAAATGTTAATTAATAATGCATTCCAGACACTTCAGGAGAGAAAAGTTGAATTGGTCCAAAACTCTTTGCAGCTTCAAACAACACAAGTATTTTTTTCGGGATAAGCTTTACAGTGATATCACGCCAAGATCTGGGAATATATATATTATATATATATATATATATATATATATATATATATATATATATATATATATATATATATATATATATATATATATATATATATATATATAGTATATATAGTATACTCCGCAGCGTTGTTCAGGCAGACCGTTAAGCAGACTGAAGAGCCTTATTGTATGTTTTAGTCGAATAAACGACTCTGATCCATCGGAATGCCACCATGGGGTTCCTCTTGTAGTGTTCACAGACCGCAAAGAACAAGCTTCGTCAACAGCATCCATAATGAAGGTTGTTGAACAGCATCATCTAAATATTATGGAATATCCATGAAATTTGGTTTAAATCAATTCAATATACATCTCACAGTTTATCAAATGGGGATTCCTAAAACGCAAAGTATGCGAAGTTACAATCAAGTGTTTAAAGAAGATGTAGCAATGATCAGCTAAAGTTCTTCATCTGACATGCCAATTTGTTTGTTTTGGATTAATTCTGTTAGAACAGACTCTCTCGTAGTTAACTCAGAAATTAGTGTAGAAACGATTGCATAATTAACGAGCACGCATGCACGAGGCATAGCTAAGTAACTAAAACAGGCTCCTCGTGATTATCTAGATAGAATATCCCTTTATAAAAGCTTAAACGTAACGCCAGAAGAAGAGGGGTAGAACCAAATAAATCATCAAATTAATGTTGATTGAGGATTTCTGCATTTCTGGTTTTAGACCCATAAATCATCAGAAAAAGTCGCTGGTCATTCACATACTTTTCATAATTATTATCCTGTCCTTGTATGGAATGCTGATGCCAATTGATTCGTCATTACTAAACAATCAACTCATCAGTCAAATTTCCCTCTGCCCATTCAGTTTGGTAAAAACCCAGTTTAAAGCTGATACCGGCGGAACCTGTCCAAGCATTTCATCACACATCAGTCCTTACTGGGAAATAACAATTTTGTTATTCCGATAATTTTCGCAACTGGCATCGCGCGTCCCGTACAAAAAATAATAACAAATCCGATACCATAAACATATCATTCGGTACGATTGTGGGTCACTAAAGCGATGACAGAGTGCGAAAGTCGACAAAACCAGCGGCGACTGCGTGTTTGGTATCCGTTTTATGGGAATCGAATGGGTACGCGTGTTTGCGATTTATTCTAGTGACCGTGCATTTTTGATTTGGGTGGCGGTTAAGCTGAGCTTGCGCCTACGGGACTTGGGGTATGTATTGCCAGGAAAAAAAATGTAAACAAATATTTTTTCTTTGAGAAATGACTTGACAATGTTTCTTATGCATGGGTAGTAGGGTGGCGCGATTTTGCTGAAATCCTCACTCGCCGTCAGGACCAGGTTCTTTCAGCTTGTATATGGAGTATTCAATAAACACTGTCACCGTTTATTTCGTGAATCAATTGAAAATTTGAATCTGCCATACATGTTCCAGAATTCGATAAACGATTATTCCATCGAGGAGGAATTTCTTTAGCAATTCTTCATAAAAAACATCCAAATATTTTTTCAAATGTTCTCTCGTTTTTTTTTTTCGATATCTTGGTGAAAAATTGAAAAATTCTCCTGATATTTCTCAGAAATTCTTCTAGCATACTTTCTTTGATTCTTTCAAAACTAACCCAAACAATTACTCCAAAATTCAAGAAATACTATCAAATTACCAAAGTTCCTACAAGGATTCTCTGCGGATATCTTTAGAAACTGCAAACAGTTATTTTCTCAGGAGCTCTCCTTAGCACCATAGTTTAGAAGATTCTTCCAGAATTTTATCTAGAGATCCAAACAGAAGTTTCTTCAGGAATTTCTTCTAAAAATACTTCAGAAATTCTTTCAGGAAGCCTTCCACGGATCTTCCCAATGTTTTTTTTTTTCTAAAGATATGCTTTGAAATCTTAAGAAATTTGCTTTTGATCTACAGATTATAATGTTTGGTAATGTTTATAGAGATATTCATAGATAATTTATAGATAATCATAATCATAAATAATTTCCGAAAAAAAAATCCTGAAGGGTTTGACCCATTTCACATTAAGACGTTTCGCATAATGGCGTTTCGCATGATGCAGTTTGATACAAGCACAGGTAGTATTTTAAACAAGGCATATAATTCTCTTTATTCCAAACGTCCATTACGAGAAACGTCTACCCATATAATTATGCGAAACGTCTTTATCTCACCTCCATTCCTGAAGCATTAAATAAATTAATTTAAAAATATCTGAACCAGCGTAGCTTGCTATCGTTACAAACGCTTGGAATTTGCCAATTTGTACAAGCTGATAAAGATACAATTAGAGTGTCCATTTCCCAGCCATTTTGCTTGTCCCGGGATCTCGGGATTTCTCGAATTTACAGTAAAACCAGTATTTTGATTGAAATGGAAGTACAAATTCAACAACGCAATGTTTTTTCAAAGAAGTAAAGAGATAATGTAACTTCCCAAGATAATATTTTAGTTAAACAAATCACATTTCATATATCGTCCCCTTAATGCTACAACTAAATAACTCGAAAATTAAAATTTTGAGATCTGCAACTTTGAAAATATGATCGTTTTACAAGGTGATGGTTAATTGCAGAGAATATGATTGAAGAATAAACTTTAACGTATGTATTTTGAATCATGCCTTTGTGGGCTATGGATATATTGAAGATCTAATTGAGAATAATGCTTTGATATATTGAACTCAAACATTTCAAATTTCGTGTTATCTAGTTGTAGAATCAATCTTATTCTCATGAAGTAACTTACAAAAATCAAAACTTAGCTTAACTATTTACGGGTTCGCTAGGGTTTTTTATTTCAAATTCTCTATAACACTTATGAATGAAAGTATGGTGAAAAAATTAAGTCACAATATTAAAGCCATTTGCTTCAGACACTTGAGAAGTCATCAAAACCTTAGAACAAAAGAAACGATTAGAAATCGCAGTCTAGGCTTATAAAAACGGCTAATGTTGAAAAAAGAAAAGCATACAAAGATTGAGTTTCCTACTTGGTAAATGGGTCTTTTTATGAAAATGATTACTCTTTATTCTCTATTTCATGATGCTTTTCTAATTTATCAAATGAGGTTTGATAGTGAGGAAAAATGTCATTGTTTTTCATTGAAATTTATTGGTTTTCATCAAATTCTATGTACATTTTGGAAATCCCGGGATTCTCGGGATGTCAAAACTAATATCCCGGGAAACGGGAAATCCCGAAATTTGTCAAATCCCGGGATTTTTTGTCCCGGGATGTCCCGGGATGGACACTCTAATTTTAACACATGGTTTCCGCCTAGTTGCGTGATTACAAGCTAGGTATTGGGCACTTTATTTTGGTAGTGACCTGAAGATGAGGAACATCTAGTTTGGAAGTGCCATAGAAAGAATACTATCTGTGTTGTGCAACACACCAAAATGTTGTGGTATTCCTGTCAAAAACTGCTCAATTATCGAAATGTATGTAGTTCACTGATTTACAGATTAATTGAAAGATTTTTGTTGGCAGCCCGAGAGAGATTGTTGCAGTAGGGGAAAAGCACTAACTTTCGACCTGCAAGAATTATGTGCCATTTTTCGAATTTACATACAAAGTACGCCGAATGAGTCGAAAACTGGTGCTCTTCTTCTAGTTCTTTCAAGGTGAAGATACATCGAAGCCAAACCTCAAATTTTCAAGAGCACAAATCTAGAGAACCAGACAGCGGTTTGAGCTGAAAACTTAATCGATTGGTCATACGCTGGTGGTGACCAATCGATTAAGTTTTCAGCTTGAACGGATGTTTAGTTGTGCTTTTGAAAATTTGAGTTTTGGCTTCGGTACATCTTCACGTTAAGATCTTTTTATGTGCTACCAGGCGTAATTCCTTGAACAATTCGAAGAGGGATAATTGCAAAATTCAACAGGAAAAATCCTACTTAAATTTCAATTATCTGAAGAACTCTGCAATCTTCTTTAAAGAAGTCCAATCAGCATTCTTGTAAAAATTTCTAAGATAATTAAAACATAATCTAGGATAATAAAAATTACTGGAAAAACTTTGAAGCAATTTCTGGAAATCCCTTTCTAAGGCAATGCTTGAAGATGTTCTCAGTGAAATTCCGAGTTAGGTGTAAATTCTCTCGGATTCCAGATGGGAAATTAAATTTCTGGAAGAATAATTAATGCAGGAGTTCTCAGAAGTTTCTATGAACAAATTATGATTAATCGCAGGTTGCATTCCATCAAGGATTTAAAGAGAAATTTTTAAGATAATTGATTGAATATATGGAGTCATTTAAGGCAAAATTCCTAAAGAGTTATATTTTTTTTTTACGGAACAAAAGAAAATATTCTTGAAGTGATTCTTAAAAAATAATTCCTAAAGCGTAATAATAGATGTCATTTCAAATCAAGTTCAAGAAACAAAACGTGAAAGAATTCCTGAAAAATATTTTAAAGATTATCCAAACATGGCCTTTTAGACTAACACTAAGAGGAATTTAAACAAACTTTCCAGTTCATTAATTGAAAGAATAACTGATACAATTCATGACGCAAACCTTGTACATCGATACAATTTTTTAACAAAGTTCCATAGAAGGAATTCACCAAAAAATCTCTTGGTCGTGTCTTGAGAGAAACTCTTTGTAAAATTTTTATAGCGGTTTCATAGAAATTTTCGTACGAAATCATTACCGTAATTTCGGGTGAAATTGATCGATTTTCACTATTTTTAATGGCTGTTTATATAATGTTGCCAACTGAATGCAGAAAACCAAGTACGGCGATTAGCCTCATTGACTCATGTACCAAAACGTTCATAAAGGTTTGATTTTAAAGCTGAAAAACGTCTCTGAAATAAGAAATCAAGGGATCCCATTTCGGGATGAAATCACTTGCCAAATCCCCTATTGTTAGTTTTGAAAACAACTTTACTTATATAGTTTAGGCTCCCTAAAATCGAATATGTTTGCTAAATTCTTAACAATTCAAGATTTATGGAAATAATAAGCAGTTAAATTTCAGGAATACCATTGAAAACGCCTAAATGTAGCCAGAAATTTTCTGATATCTAGCAAATTAGTACGAATTTCGATAATAAAATCTGTATTTGGGATACATTTTAAGGAAACTAACAAACGTTTAGGTTGACACCATGTCCAAATCTTTGTCAAAAGCAAGAAGTTTGTAGACGTCTGCCATAGCACACCGAACACGATTATGGAATTTCACATTATTTTCATAATAATAAACATTATTTAACACAAAAAACTTCACAACATACAATTCGACAATAGTTTAGACAAACGATGTTCATTTACTATAGGTGGCCTTGATATTTGTGTAAGTAAGAAATAAAACCGTATGACACTGTGATCAATTTCACCCGAATTTACGGTATTAACTTCATAAAAAAAAATGAGAAGCAGATTAGTATCTTGAGGACTGATGGAGAGATTCGAACTACTCCCATAGTGGGGGTTCTTCTTCTTTCTGGTGTTACGTCCCAACTGGGACAAAGCCTGCTTCTCAGCTTAGTGTTCTTATAAGCACTTCCACAGTTATTAACTAAGAGCTTTCTATGCCAATTGACCATTTTTGCATGTGTATATCGTGTGGCAGGTACGAAGATACTCTATGCCCTGGGGAGTCGAGAAAATTTCCAACCCGAAAAGTTCCTCGACCGGTGGGATTCGAACCCACGACCCTCAGCTTGGTCTTGCTGAATAGCTGCGCGTTTACCGCTACGGCTATCTGGGCCCATAGTGGGGGTTACATTACTGGTTAAAATACAGATGTTTCCTGAATGAATTCCTGGTGAATATGTGGTGAATTATTCCTGTCGGATTCCTTGGCGAACTCTTAGAAGAGTTCCTGTATGAATTCATTTCAATGTAACATAAAATATGCTTGGCATAACTTTTTAGTGTTCCATAACAGATTTTTTGATGTATTCAGGGGGTGGCACATATCGCAATATCTCTGCGGTCACTAGAATTGATTCTAGTGATTTTTGGTAGGTAATAAGCTCTTAGTACGCCTCAGTCGCAAACGAGAAATCAGATACATCAGATTAAAAACAGGTGAGAAATTGCGGTGGGAAGAAAGTGGGTGATAGTGTCTTATTGGAGACCTGACTGTATCATTATTTTCTTTACAAGACTTTCAGCCCACGACTTACGGTGCGGTAGAGAAATAATCTTTGAGTTAATTTCAAAGTGTCAAAACAAATCTAGAAAAAGGGCTCTCAAAAGGCTTTGAAAATTTAGCCCTAAGTCAAGGACACTAACACTATATACAATTTTGGCATGACGACGCTGTTAGTCTAGTATTCCTTCAAAATCTAATTTGAGGATTTTGTCGTGTGGTCAGATCTTCTAGTTATTATAGGGTAGGTGTACCAGTTATGGACATAGTGGTTCCCTATTTCGTCATACGTGATTACTTGAATGCACATTTTAAAATATTTTGTGTGTTGTAGTAGTGAGATTTAAGATATTTCTAGATGGCTAAACATTCAAAAAGATTAAAAATGTGAAAGTTATCAAAATTTCACATATGTCCAAATGGGGAGCCACTATAGCCATAATTGGTATACTTTCCCAATTCCGATTCTGAATGATTTCTTTTTTTATACGGTTTGAGTCAATATTATACTTATCATATCAGATAAAATCAGACAAGAGTATACGTCAATGCAAACAGTCTTAAATTTAGAGATGGCTGTAATTAATGTATAATTTACAAACAACGTTCTTGTTTAACTGGGTTCGCTATAAAAAGTTCTATGCCATTTCACCTATAGCAATGAATTATAAACACATAATCGCAGAGTTCCGTGAAATCGTCTCTAAATCGTAATTTTCTTTGGTAACATAAAACACTGACATACTTCGTCACTCTTCACCAGATCTACCTACTCGCCAAACGACCCAACTTCTCCTACGTATGTCAACCGGTGGACTTCTCCCGAACGACCAGTGGCTACGAAGAACTATACATCTCCTATGCGTACTTCCTGCTCAAGGTGTTGGACCTGGCGGACACCATGTTCTTCGTGTTGCGCAAGAAGCAATCGCACGTGTCCTTCCTGCACGTCTATCATCACGCCATCATGGTCACCATGACCTACCTCGGAGTGCTTTTCGTGCCTGGTAAGTTATAGCGATCCAGAAATGGTAAAAGTTAGGCTGATTCGATAACTGTCTTCGCAGGTGGCCACATCTATCTGCTGGGACTGTGGAACACGCTGGTGCACGCTATCATGTACGCTTACTACTACTTGGCCTCGTACGGATCTCCGCTGGCCGCTCGATTCAAGAAGTACATGACTCGTATGCAGCTGGTGCAGTTCATCCATCTGGGAATTCACTTCGGGCGCCCGGCCTTGACCATGTTGGACTGTGGGTTCCCTCAGCTGTGGCACTGGATCGGGTTCGGACAGGCCATCTTCATTCTGGGTATGTTCATGGACTTCTACATCAAATCGTACGTGAAGAAACCGAAGATGCAGTGAGAGGTGCATTCTCTGCACCAATTAGGAGCTAATGATGGGATATACAAATTCGGAAACCGTGCTTGGGTTGTTCGTGTGATATCGAAAAATTTCGGCAATGCACTGGTGGTTTCCGATGGTGATTCAACGAAGTTGATAATCGATCGGTTCTGTGAACCGGTCTCCGCTTATATTACGTAGTACTGGGGTAAGTCATATTGTGATGTGAGTACTCGCTAGACTTAAGACAACGAAATGTGTGTGAAACAGTAATAAATCTTAACGAATAGTGAAAATATTTGGGGGAGTTTTCTGGAGATGGAATTGAGAATGATCCGTCCGCGAAGAGCAGTGTTTGTCAGACTTTTTGACTTTTGACTTTACTTTCTAATTTTCGATTTGGACCTGTTTAAAACTTTATGGCAATTGTATAAAAAAGTTAAATCAAACAGAAGTTTAAAATTCTCGTTAATCTTAGTCTCCGCCAAAATGACGTGTCATTCAGAGCCCCTCCTTATCCATAATTCGCATCTCCGACCAAAGGTAACACCCAGATGTTATTCATCCCTCGCTAATCAACGCCCTTCCCGTGGTGATTGTGGAGATGCAGAGGTATTCTCGTTCTCTAGAAGCAACAATCATAACACACTAACACTCCTTCCATATTCCTAATTACTGTAAAAACTTGGCCGGCTCGCTCATTGATCAATAATAAGAGATCTGCTAAAATGTGCACTTCGAGAATAAGCGGAAAGTCGCATCCGTCATTCATTTTGATCGAAGTGCATTTCTTACCAGTTCCGATTCAATCACAAAGAAGCAACCATTGTCATGTACAGTCAGTCTATGCTGTATTAAAATTTATCTCTAACTAGCAAATTCGCTCCCACTAAAGGTTTTCGAATCCCAATTCAAATTTTACAAATCTTTGACCCCTGAGAAGTAAAAATCATCCCCAAATCGTAGAGGAATGTTATGTTAACTATATGTTCATTTTTCATACATGGAATTGTCATCAAACAATAAATGAAACCCAACTGTTCCGATCTTCGTACGAAATATGTTTTACCTAATATAATAGTAATCGTATCTGCTTTGGCGTACACTTTGTTGGTTAATAAACTTTGTTATAAATAGACAGCGATGAGATTTACTGCGCTTGGACTAAAAAAAACTGAAGAAATAGTGCAGGAAGTTGTCAGGTAAATGGGAAATGTACAAATAACTATTTACATCAATTTATTTAATAAATTAACAGCTTATAACACATCTTAAAACAAAGCACAAAATATTTCATATGTGCAAGTGAAATAGTGGTTTCATTAACTTGTGATATTACTTGTCCGACGTAAATAACTCATTACCTTGCGAATTAACAGTTCAACAGTTGGAAGACTCGAAATAAAGCTTAACACAACTAAGTCGATTTAGGCTACAAGCATACAAGCGCGTCAATTTTTGGTTCGATTTCCTAAGCCTAAAAAATCGTTGTTTGGTGTGGTGAAATCTTCGACAGCAGTATTAACACGAAAATGTAGCTAATAAGACACTGTTACAAGGTGTGATGCGATCACTCTTCGATTTCATCGAATACCGGCTCCACTGACCGCCTTTTCTTCGCGTTACAATCTAAACGTGCTGGAGAATACTGCTGCGGCCAGTGCGAAGAGTAGCGCCTGCAGGGTTGATATGTTTGCTCGGACAGCCGCTCCTGAAGGTTTGAGGAAAATTTGATGAATGATCGGTGTTAACGTGAAAATAATTCTGTACTCACCATGGTACATCTTTTCGCGTCGCTTAGTATAATTGGTCCCAGGTATCGACAGCTGACAGCTGATTGCAGCATCCTTGGAGTCATCGCTGAGAATGTGCTGTAACGTTACATCGTACGTGCCTTGCAGTTGCTCCTCGGATAGGACTACTTCTTTGGTCTGAGATTCATCGATGCTATTGAAAAAAGGTAAGATTCATGAATTTATTGGTCACCATTTTATTTTCAATTTTATTGATCACATTTATAAGCATATAAGATTCACAGTAGTAGTTCCCTAGTGAACTTTACTATAAACAGTGTTCAGAACCAAGGGCGTAGTTAGATTTTCCATAAGGGGCTGTCCATTAATTACGTAAGACTATTTTTGGGCTTTTTCAACCCCCCCTCCCCCTATGATAAGATTTTTTGTATGAAAACCAAAACTAATTTGTATGGCGCGTAAGTTATCTCAAATACCCCTCCCATAAGCCCTCATGTAATTAATGGACGGCCCCTAAGGAGGAAGCAAGGAGTATTGAACGGCCTCAAAGGAATTGTTCACAATTTTCAAATGACTATTTTTAAAAGCATTCGCAACAACCAACCAAAAGAAAAGTTGTATGATTATATCAAATTCTTGTAGAAAGTTCAAATAGGTTAAATTGTTTGTCTTGGCTAAGATCATGTATGTTTGTATCTCTATGTAGATGTCGAGATCAATCTGAGTTCCTTGAAGTATACATATCAGAAAATCGTCATTACAGAGATCGTTGCGCGTCCCCAGAGCAATTCATGTCCAGCTGTATCGTTCACAGCAAACACGAAAATTCTACGAGTAGCTCAAATGCATTCCAAATAGTCTTCCTTCAATGAGCCGAAATGTGTAGGGATGAAGATGGAAGCAACTTAATGGACCTGAACTCTAGCTGGTGCAGTAGCGTAGCTAGGGGGGTGCGGTGGGTGCGGTCCGCACCGGGCCCCGAGCTCTTAGGGGCCCCCAAATCAGGGTAAGGATTTTCCATAGCTTTACAAGTTCAACATAGATCGCATAAAACTGACAATTTGTAAGACCCCAATATGAATATGAACTTGACAAGAATAAGTTACTGGAGTAGACATAAGTCAGCGATGTATAGGGGCCCCTAGATTATCCCTAATTTATGATTATTCAATGTCAAATCTGAAGTGGGCCATGGTTAAGGCTCCCAAATTCTATGGTCTTTCACAAAACATAGTTTTGTACGTTTTTCTCATTTAAACGGTTTTGTTCATTCAACTTTAAGCACCCAACAAACATTTATGCCGAATAAGAGTTGTACAAATCGCTCTACAGTAAATTTCAACTGAATAAACTTAAACAGCTACTGATGTTACTTGGGCATGATATGGTCCTAAGCCTTCTTATAGCTTAATGCGGCCCTGAGGTACATACTTAAGTAGACTCAGGTTCATATTGAAAAAAAAAAACACAGAATTGGAATAACGACTTTTGATTCATAAATGTTTTAGCTTAGCTTAGCTTAGCTTAGACTGACTACACATATCAATGGTTGCTATTCCGTGATTGACCGAAGTCAGTGAAAATGCACAAAGAATCAACTAGAAGTTCGGCTGGGATTGGCCATAATATTCTTCAGTGTGCATTATTCAGTTCTATTTATACATGGTCAATAATGGCGCCGGCCACGTCCTTGCAGTCAGGTGGGATTGGGGGAAGGAATGTTAGTGTGTAACCTTTGCTATTTGGAGACCGTGTTTGCCTCTGCATCTCCACAAAGGTTACTGGGAGGGATGTTTGTTAATGGGGAGGATCGTTGGGTCACAGGATTCACTTTGATAAGCGATTAGACCATGATAAATAATTATTTGTGAGATATAAACATGCTCATATGTAGATATAATATTTTCATTTGATATGAACAATATCTATGTAGCGAAAAATTATGCCGACACTTGAGGTGACGAACCTTTCAAAGTTTGTTGAATAAAGTGAACCTTTGGCAAGTCTACACTTGTAGTGTCGAACCATTCAAAGCTTTTTTTTTAATTACAAAAATAAAGGTAAAAAGAAAAAGGAGTTTTGTAAAAATAAATTAGATATAAATAATTTATGAATCAGAGTTTATGTCGACACTCACAGTGACGAACCTTTCAAAGTTTTTTGAAAAATCATATTTACGTCTCACCGTTGTAACGATTAAAGGTGCAGTCATACATATTTTATAGATTAGAAATAGTAGCATGAAACGAGCTCACCAATATATCCATCATCATTGAGCAGCAACAATCCACTTTCAGCTTCACTCGTTTGCTCGGGTATATTAAAGCACTCAGAGAAAATAGGCGCGCGACCCGAGAGGGAAAACAACTGACGACTGCTCGGGCTTTCTTGACGCACTGCCCAGGAGCAAGCGTCAACGTCGAATGATCAAAAAGGATTAATCGAACGCGGCGCTTTTTCACTTTACTCGACCGATGCGCGACATGTTTGATCCTGCCCTCATCGCCAGCCCCCGTTGGAGCAAGCGTCAAGGTCGAAGGATCAAACACAACTCGACTTGTGATTCATAAATGTTTTCCTCAAAAATTATTCTCAACAATTTGCTCGAGTTTGTACGACATAAAAAATTGTCGGATGTGGGGGCTTCGATCCATTTTTACGATCTAAATCAAGCAGGTCTCACTCATGTTAGTAACCTTCGAGCAGTTGAAGCATAGGTATGATTTTGTACAAATCATTCCCGAATATAACTGAGATATTTTCAAAACTGTGAATTTTGACAAAATACTAAGTCAAAGATTTTGGTTATTTGTTTAACATTTATCTTAATATTGATCCTTAATCCTGCGTTTCTGCTATTGTAACAATGATTCCTACAGGTACTTCTCCTAATAAATTACACTGCAGAGCACGTTTTTGTCTCTAGCACCAAAATACCGCTATTTACTAAATGAAGGGTTGCTGCATCCATTATCGTTTGCTAAAATATCATAGCACGTCTAGTTTTTGACAGATCAGATATATTGAAAATGCAAAATTCGACTATTTCAACCAACTTGCATGCAAGTTTACCAGCTTGTATGTCAATTTATTTGCTTAATTTGCTATAGAATTCAAATTTCATGTGTATAACAATTATTATCGACAAAGTTCATAATACTTTCGATGCTCAAAAGTTGTTTTTTGATGGTTTCGGAAAGCGTTGTATTTTGCCATATAAGAGAAACGAAGAATTTCGTTTGGAGACTGCAAGCATATTGAAAAAATCGATTTGATCTAAGTTTTATCGTGCAATTTCATCAAAATTATATCTGATATGAATGTTAAAATCGTATCCTGCATGCTTGATGGACTAGATCACAGAAAAATATGAAAAACCATACTTTAAATTTCATGTAAACATTAATAAAACAGTTTTTTATACAATTTGGCGACCTGTAGCTAAATACTGTGACGTGCTGGAACATTTCTGAGAACGGCATCAAATTCAGCAACCCCAAATCTACTAGAGACACATAATTGGATCCTTGAGACACGCACCATGCTGAAGGTGTCTGGGTTCGATTCCCGGTCAGTCCAAGATCTTTTCGTAAAGGAAATTTCCATGATTTCCCTGGGCATAGAGTATTATCCTGAGAGAGAGGAGACAGCTCACTGACAACTGGCTTGTTTTCTCGGCTTCTTTGATTTCTTCTTCTCATGTTTGGGTTGTGCACAATGGTTCAGAGAGTACAAGCTAGGTCAAAACTATTTTCACATCCCATTTGTTATCAAAAAGATCACAAAATTCATAAATATTAATAGCAATTTGAGTCCAATTAACAATAATTAAATAATCATCGATTTTGTATACGAGAGCACAGGAAAACAACCTGAATTTTCAATCTCATCCACCTTTAATTTGGCCAAATTTTGACGGTTTTCACGCTCTGCTCTTCGAATGTGCGGTTTTCCAGTGACAGTTGATGACAGGTTCCCTTGACTTTTGGGAGCTCGCAATCTAAGCCAGCTGTCTCCTCTCTCTCAGGTATTATCGTACCTGTCACACGATATACGAATGCGGAAATGGCAACATTGGCTAAGAAAGCTCGCAGTTAATAACTGTGGAAGCGCCAACACGGTGCTAGGCAACCATGTTTTCGTGGTCAGCATCAAACTCAAGAGCAACAACGTACATTGGCCTAATCATATAAGGCAATTTTTCCTCCAATACTAAAATATGTTCCAAGCTAATCTCATCAACCCTAATTGACTTGTTGTACTACAGTCCAATAGTTTGCAACCGTTTATTTGTCCGAATAACTGTTTTTAAGGCCGCACGGGACGTCATCATAATCACCCTATCCATTTCAAAAAGCAAATCTCAAGAACCACTTCATATATCGATGCGAAAAATGTATCACTATGATTCTACATATGTAGTGCACAACCCAATAAATTTTCAGCTTCATCGGTTCACTAAAACTCGAGATTTGCTTCCACAAAGTTTTGATGATAATTGTTAGAGTGAGACGAAAGATACGAAAAATAACACGGTCTCCCGTGCCCCCTTAAGCTGAGATGCAGGTTTTGTCCCAGTGGGGACGATATGCCAAGAAGAAAAAGAACGCTGCAGAATATTCTGAGATATGTCATCGATATTTTTCCTAGTTATTCTTGAAAGTCATGCTTTTGGTTGGAAATCACTCCAATATAGTTAGTAGGCGTTCCTATACAAACATCTCTACCATTAAATGAGGTGTTTTTTTTTCAAGAATTTGCAGATTTCGGAAAAATCGGCAAAACTTCACCCAGATGTTTCAACAAATCGTATAGGAATTATTCTAGAATTTTTTATTCAATCAAGATTTTTTCTGAGGACACCTTTAATAATGGTACTGAGGAAACCTTTAAGCAGTTTTCCCCAAAAGTACGCCGAGAAATTTCTCAAGTGTTCCTTTGCTAATAGTTTGAGGATTTCTTAAACAACCTATTTTAGATAATTTAAGTATTCGGCATGAGATTTCTCTGAATATTTCTTTCTGGTATTCATCTTAGAAGTTCTCGAAAATTCCTTAGATAAATGGCAATCTTTTTGGAACCATCATTGAGTTTTTTCAGGCAGTCCTTTTTGGGCTCGTCCAGGACTTACTCCAAGAACTACTGCAATGAGTTTTTCAAGCGGCACATTTCTCTAGACACTTCTCAGCGATTCCACTAGATTTTTTTAAGTTTCTAAGAAGCATTACAAGGAGTTTCTCTAGAAAATCTTCCAAGAATTTTAGGAATATCAACAGAATAATTTAACTTCTCGGCAAGTTTTTTTTTTAAATTTGTCTTGAAACTTAAGAAAAAATTGACTAAAACGCTGATAATATCTCTCAAGATTTTTTTAGTGATTCGCGCAACTAGAATTTCTGGACTTTGTCCAGCAATTCACCACATATTTTTGTAGATTTATTTTACGAGTCTTCAAAGAGTAACTGAATGTTTTCGACAAAATATTGAAGTTACATGAAAAATCGTTAAAAATAGGCATACTTCTATTTATAAGTTCTGCCACTTCATTATTAGTTTGACAAAAATCTAGTTGATCCTATTATGTAGCTAATTTTTACGTAGCGGTGCAAACTGCTGTTTTGGGGGCCTCCAAATTCGCCTCCGCACCGGGCCTCGAAAACTCTAGCTACGCCACTGAGCTGGTGGTGACCTATCGATTAGGTTTTCAGCTCAAACGGGTGTTTGATTCTCCAGATCCGTGCTCTTGAAAATTTGAACTTTGGCTTCGATTCATCCTCACCTTAAAGGTGTCATGCGGAGAGGCGGACTTAACTGTCGAGGTGCGATTTTTACGAGACACGGACAATTTGTTTGCTTCGCGGACGACATGGATATTATTGGGTTCGATTCATCTTCATCTTAAGCGCAATATTGAACAACAGGCACGAAAGTTCACGCAGTTTTGCACACCGTCCATCGTTGCTCTAAGCAATCTTGTGAACTTCCCGGAAAAGATGTTCTCGTCCATGATCTTCCCTGATTCTACACGGTCAATACTGTTATATGCTGCCTTGAAATCGATGAACAGATGGTGCGTAGGGGCCCGGTACTCACGGAATTTCTGGAGGATTTGCCACACGGAAAAGATATGGTTCGTTGTCGAGCGGCCGTCGATGAAACCTACTTGATAACTTCCCACGATCTCGTTTGCTATAGGTGATAGACGAAGGAAGATAATCTGATTCCCAGACTATCAGCCGATGCAGACAAGCGGTCAACCTTTCCGGGCCCATCTTGATGAGTTCGGCTTCATTACTATCGTTGCCAGCAGCCTTGTTGTTCTTGAGCTGCTGAACGGCATCCTTGACTTCCCCTGTCGTGGGAGCTGGTGGTTTTCCACTGTTCGGTGTGCTTCGACTTCGCTTCGCTGTCCTGATCTTCTGTGCCTGTGTTCTCTGCGCCATTCAGTTGTTCGTCGTAGTGCTGCTTCTACCTTTCGATCACCTCGCGTACGTCCACCAAGATGCTCCCATTCTTATCCTTGCACATTTCGGCTCGCGGCACGAAGCCGTTGCGGGATGCGTTGAGGTTTTGATAGAACTTCTGCGTTTCTTGAGCCGGGTACAGCAACTCCATCTCTTGGTAAAACGACTCTTCCAGATGACGCTTTTTGTCCCGGAATAGGCGGGTTTGCTATTTCCGCTTCAGTCTGTATTGCTCCATGTTCTCCATGCTGCAGCTTTGCTGCCCGCGCTGCATTCTTCTCCTCCAAAACCTCCTGGTAGTCTTCGTCGAACCAATCGATTCTTGAACTTTGTTCCACATATCCGACAATGCTTTAAGCAGCGTCGTTAATGGCTGCTTTGACTGTCCTCTAGCAGTCCTCAGAGGCGCTCCATCGAGCTCGCCCTCATCCGGCAACGCTGCTTTAAGATGCTGCGCGTACGCATTGGCGACGTCTGGTTGTTTCAGCCACGCTATATTGTACTGGGGCGGGCGTCGGTACCATACATCGTTGATGACGGTAGTGGTCAGAATCAATGTTAGCACCACGATAGGTTCTGAAGTCAGTTGAGTTGATCTCCAGGTGTACCGATACGGGAGACTGTGCTGGAAATAGGTGCTACGATTGGCCATATTCTTAGAGGCGGCGAAATCTATCATTCGTAGCCCGTTCTCGTTCGTCAGCGCTGAACTTTCCAATCGTCGGTCTGAACTTCTCATCCAGACCAACCTGAGCGTTCAAAACTCATATGCTGATCTTGACGTCGTGGCTTTGGCATCGGTCGTACTCGCGTTCGAGCGTTCCTTGGGGAACACCTACGTTAGTTCTTCCAGAAATTTGCACACAGAATGGTATCAAAAATCTTTCGGATTATACTTTTTGTTAATTTTTACCTTGTTCCTAAGTAAGTTCCATTTCTATTACTGCAATTGGTCCCTTGGTACTTCAAAAGGTACCCAAGTTTGACAGATCGTACTAGCCTTATGTGCCATAAAATTTTCAACAAATGCAAACAAAATGGAGGTCTTTATTTAGTCTCCAGGAAATCTTTCAAATATTCCTACAGAAGTTCCACTATAAAAACACACAAAGGATTCTTCCTGGGTTTTTGAAGATTTTTTTTTGTCAAGTATTTCTTTGGAAGTTCCACCAGGGATCCTACATTGAACTTCTAAGGGGGCTAAGGGGGATTCTCCTGTAATAAATCTAGAAAGTTCAATTAGAATTCCTTCGGGATTTTAGCTAAAAATAACTTTAGCAGTTCCTGGCAGGTTTTTTTTAATGATTCTTCCAGCTTTTTCTATAAAACTCCCGAAAGGACATTTTCGAATGATTCTTTCGATATTTCTTCACCACGATTGTTCGAATCAGCGAGAATACTGAACCGACGATCTCTACAATTGACAGCAACAAAAGGGAGTACAATGTACCTCTGCTAATTTGCACGATATCTGCATACTATCAGGGTTCATTTTTAATATGAACGTCAAGTAACAAGAATTCCCACGAAATTTTTTAACGGTACCTCGAAAGTTCTTAATTGAGCACTCTTTGATTTTTTTTAAAGAAATTACATAAGGAGCTTTTACGGCTATACCTTCAATAAATAGTAAGAGGATTCCTTCAGAGATTCCTCCAATGGTTTCTCCATAATCTTCTATTGAGTTTCCTTATGACATTTACCTCCACAGATTTAAAAATTGATAGCAGAGATGAACCAGCCTCTGGGCTTCATCAATCTCTTCAATAAAGATGAATATATAATAAACAAAATAATTCCTTCAAAATTTTCTCTGTTTATTTTTCCTGGGATTCATTTAGAAATTATGTCAGCAGTTCCTAGGGATTAGTCGAGTAAACCTACCACTAGCTAATGCAGGGTTTACTCGAGGAAATTATTTAATAGAGGAAAAGCACTAATTTTCGACCTACAATAATTCTGTGCTAATTTTCGGATTCTCATACTAAAGCTAAGTATGCTGTTCCGCTCAAGAAAAGTAAAAATTTCTGCCCAAGAAATGGTCAAGAAATTTCGTACAGTGAGCTCCATTTGAATTGACATTTCTTTTCAACTGCGTACTGCGATCAAAGAAAAATGCTTTTCTTGAGCATTTCTTGCAAGAAATTTCCCACGCATCGAGATAGGCGATTACTTTTCTGTTGAAGTGCATACTTCGCTTAAGTAGGCCAAAATCGTATGAATGGGTCGAAAACTAGTGCTGGGTCGAAAATTGGTGCTATTCCCCTATGTTTAACGATTCCTCAAGAAATTACTCCAATTATAAATTTAAGGTTTCCTGCCCAAATTGAGCTTGAGCGTGAGTCGACTGATTGTCCGTGGTAGCTGCTCCAGTATTGCCAGATCAGCTGTACTTACACAAGGAACCAACCAGATGATTCGGAACTAACATACCGTTTTGATTCATATTACGGACAGCTTCAAATTCCGGACACTCTCGTTTGTATGGGAAACATTTCACACGAAATGTTTCAATTTTCGCCGTCCAAAAGTTCTCGTTTTCGAGGCTCGATTTATCAGGTTTTTTCCATAAATATCATTGCAAATTTATAATGCCCAACTACCTTAGACGTCTCTTAGGTGGTTGAACGATTTCAATTGATGATTTGACTGTTGCATTAATGATTATCATGAGCTGTCCGTAATTCGAATCAAAGCGTCCGGAAAATGAGGCAAAAATGAGGGAGCGTCCGGAATAAGAATCATGAAAAGGCCACACGTTTTGATTTATTTAAAAATATTCAAGTTGCGGACGCGTATTCTTTACCCACCATTCGAAAGTTAAGGGCTTCCGACGCTCGATAACGCTAAAAAATCATACAGAATGAATTATTTTGTATGGTCCAAGCTGGGTTATACTTCACTGAGGCCTTAAGTGTCCGTAATATAAATCAAAACGGTACACTCTCAATGTATAAGCGCTCATAATATTCTATGATTAGGCAACAATGGCGTCTGCGGTTTAGGGACAAAATGTCGATACCGTAATCCGGGGTATCATTGATCAGCGGGGTAACATTGATCGGAATGGCTCATCTCGTAAAAAGTTCGTATCATCATTTATTGATGGAACATATCCAAACCATGAATGGCGCTTCTCTTTCTCATATTAATTAGCTAATGAAAGTGAGGGTTTTTGCGAAAATTGCGTTTACCTTATGTGTAAATTTGTCAACTTTTCGAAACAATGTTTTCAATGGGTAAGGATGACACTACCAAAGATTCATGTCTCACATAAGCTCTGCAAACGATATGAGTAAGGAAAATGCGATTCTTACTAAAAATGGCATCGCCAAAAACGATTCCGTTGTCAAAATTTTCATAAATATTCTCAATCAGGAAACATTAACGAATTACTGTTAAGAATATAGAATTTCTTTAGGTAATTGCCTACCTTTAGGCGTTTTCCGTGGTTCCAAGTGTTTTTAATTTTAAAATAACTCAAAAAGTAAATGACTTGTAAGCGTTTAGCCTTCATATTCGGCTTCGGGGGCTATGATTTAAGTAAGTAACGACATTTTCAATATTACCGAACGTTGTTTACATAGGTGACCAATGTTACCCCATATCAGCTAAATCAACAAATTGCTTTAAACATTTTTTTAAACATTCTTAAATCTTTCAAAAAAACAAATTACAGTACATAGGCACGAGCTATGGGTGGCAGTACTTGTTTTAAAAATATAAAATTTGCAACATTTGCATTTTCAAACTAAATATTAAAGAAATATTAAAAAAAAATGATCAATGTTACCCCGGATTACGGTACTCAAAATGTTGATTGACAAAACGTCGAATTCCAAAACGTCGGAAGGGAAAAAACGTCGTAAACAGTCTTTTTCAAGCAAAGGTTGTCAAGAAAAAGAATGGTTGCGATGCGAATGGCAATGGACCGATGCAGGTGTCCACCAATTTGACGTTTGAGGGTGCCGAATTCACTGGTTTCCATGATTACATAAATAACACGGCACCGCGAAAACGTCAAATAGTGAACCCGTGCAAAGGTCCATGGAAACAGCCAAATTTACAATTTTCATCAAAGTAAGTACAGAATTTTTTTTCAGAAAAATGTCAATCTTCCTTCCATTTCTGACCAGAAAAGAACCTCTTCGAAACTTCAAAGAGAAGATTGAAAATGAATCCTGAGGTTATTGAAAAAATATAAAAGTACCGTAACCCGGGGTAACATTGATCAGTTTTTAGGATATTTCTTAAATATTTAATTCAAAAATGCAAATGTTCTGAGTTTTATATTTTTAAAACAAGTACTGCCACCCATAGCTCGTGACTACATACTGTATTTTGTTTTTTGAAAGATTTAAGCATGTTTACAAAAATGTTTTATGTGATTTTTTCATTTAGCTGATATGGGGTAACATTGATCATCCATGTAAACAACGTTCGGTAATATTGAAAATGTCGTTACTTACTTAAGTCATGGCCCCTGAAGCCGAATATGATGTCCAAACGCTTACATCTCATTTACTTTTTGAGTTAATTTAAAATTAAAAACACCTCAAACTGCGAAATACGCCTAAAGGTAGGCAATTTCCTAAGGGAATTTTACATTCTTAAAAGTAATTCGTTGATGTTGCCTAATTGAACACACTTATAAATGTTTTGACACCGGAATTGTTTTGGGCGATGCCATGTTTAGTGAGAACCGCATTTTCCTTGCTCATATCGCTTGCAGAACCTATGTGAGACATGAATCTTCGGTAGTGTCATCCTTAACCATTGAAATCATTGTTTCGCAAACTTGACAAATTTACGCATAAAGTTAACGCAATTTTTGCAAAAATCTCAATTTTTAATAGCTCATTAATATAAGAAAGAGAAGCAAAATTCATGCTTTGGAAATGTTTCATCAATAAATGATGATACCAACTTTTTACGAGATGAGTCATTCCGATCAATGTTACCCCGCTGATCAATGATACCCCGGATTACGGTATGAAAAAGACGTTTAGCTTCATTTCGCCGCACTTCTGGACTTACATAATGGCATGTGTGTTTTCTATTCTTCGTGGGCGAACAAAATCTTTTTTTTTTTTCACCAGATGCATAAAAATGTGGGAACTCCAACAATTTTGTATTTATAGAGCTTTTTTCATTTTAAAAAAGATGGTTTTATCTGAAGAAACTTAAATCAACAATGTTTCAATTTGAAATGAGAATTCAATCGATGCAACAATCGTTTAAGGCTAAGTAGCCTGTCATTCGTTTTGGCAGTCTTGATTGCTTTGCAGCTTGCAATTTCGAAGTGATAAAACTCAGTCTTCATAGTTTATATTGACTTGAAAAAAGTATCACAGTATGCGCTAACATGCATTAAAAATATGCTGATACTTTTTCAGCTGTGTTGGTGCTAAACCAACTGATTATCTTTGATTCGACAACAACGCGTACAAATTGCAACGACGGCCTACTTCACCTTAAAGGTGAATTGGATTTCTATTTGTTGATAAATAGTGTATTATTTATTCTTTTAAAACATACTCATTCTTTCAACAAATTAGTGACATAACTGGATTTTTGACAACTAGTAAATTCTACAATCTTAAAAAAAAATCATACTTCTATCGAATAGCATCAATTGAATCATTTTTTTTTATTTTGCTATTCGGAAACAGAAACCCTTCATAAGCTGGATATACAATACTCAATTAATATGTACAATTGAATAGACTTCTATTCTCTTGACAGCATTCTTTTTTTGGTTTGAAGATAATTTCATAATGTATAAACACCAAATAGTATGAAGAATACAATCCCAATTGATAGTTTTATTTCTAAACATGCCCCTCGCATCCCTCTTACAATGTTTTACTAAAAGTGGCATTTTGATGGGAGACTCCAATTATTATTTTAAAATACAAAAAGTATTTAAAAAGAACTTAAGCAATTTCGACAAGGTTTTGTTCTTCCAGGAGCAGCCAAAAATTTGCAATATCACGATGGTAACATTGAAAACGAAGCAGAAGTACTGATCAGAATAAAGTACGCAATGACCATTTTCAACATAGATGCTCAGATTGATCTCAAATTTTCACCGCAGATTAAAAGCAACTACAAATTTGCTAAACAAGAAATTTAGAGCTTTTCATAAACAAGCTTTCAAGTTATCGCAAATTCGCATTTTTTAAGGCCGCAATGAAGTATAACGCATCAGGAAGCATATAAAATAAAATAAATCAATCTGTTTAAATCCTCAGTGCTATAGAGCCTTCAAAACACTTAACTTTTGAATGGTGGATGAAGATTTTGTTTCTGATACATGAATAATTTTAAATAAATGGAAATGTGTGGACTTTTCATGGTTCTTATTCCAGACGCTTCCTTACTTTTGCCCCATATTCCGGACACTTTGATAAAATCATAAAACGACAAGTCAAATCATTATTTGAAATTGACGAACCACTAAAGAGGCATCTAAGGCAATTGAGTACAGTGAAACCTCCATGAGTCGATATTGAAGAAACCATCGGCTCATGGAAATATCGAGTCATGTAACAGCAATCCATTGGAAACCTGCTTCTAGGGACCATCATAGTAACCATGAAATTTTGTTTTTAGTATGGTTCCATGAGTCGATATCGAGTCATGGAACATCGACTCATGGAGGTATCACTGTATTATAAATTTTCATAAATATCTATAGATAATTTTGATTAAAATGGGCCTGGAAAGTGTGAACTTTTGAACGACAAAAATTGAAATGTGTAATGTTTCCCATACAAAGTAGAGTGTCCGGAATAAGAAGCTGCCCGTAATATGAATCAACACGGTATACCCTTCTCCAAAAATGTTTTATTTAATAAGGCACACAATTTTGTCGAATTATTTTTTAGTAAAACGTATTGTTTTAAAAATATTTCCAAAATAAATTAATGTAAGATTATTGATTATTCAGAATTTTGTGTTTCAAATGTTGTAATTTTGTAAGTAATGTTATTTCTGAAAATTTCAAGCCAAACGGACTACTAGAAACCGAGAACCAGACCTCCAAGCTAGACTATTTTGTATGAAAAACGGCCAATGAGTACTTAATTCTGTCCCATACTGTATTTTCATTGTTCTAACTGCTTAAAACATTGTTTAGTATTTGGCTGCTATTTTACATTTTTATCGATTTTATTCGTGTTCCTTATCAATCAAATGAGTCGACGTAATGTATAGTAATGTCTACGAAAACATTGCTTGTATTTTTTTTCTTTTCAATTTTGTGTCCCATCGGTGATTTGGTGTTTCGACGTTTTGTTGATACGACGTTTTGTTCTTTCGACGTTTTGACATTCGACGTTTTGACATTCGACATTTTGGTATTCGGCATATTGTGTTTCGACATTTTGTCTTTCGACATTCTGTCCTATCCATGTTTTGTCCCTTCGACGTTTTGTCCTTTTGACGTTTTGGCATTCGACATTTTGTTTTTCGACGATTTGTCTCCCAACCAACTAAGTGATAGATAGATACTGTTAGGATTAATCATCAGAATAGACCCCTCGATCGTTCGTCTAACGGATGGATCGCAGGCAGCTTCACACTAGGCTAAAAAAAAACCCAATACACATACAACATGAAATAGAGCTCATCGTCATTGTTTACAATCATGTCGGATACAATTAATATCAGCTAAAGTAGTAAAAGACAGAATCTGTTTCCAATTGTTAAAATCTATTTTCTACACCATTAGTTTCCTTAAGCTAACTTACCTAGAAGCATATTTGTTCGCTGAAAAATACTTAATGAGGAGATTAAATCTTCGAGCTAACTTTCGAGCAAAAATCGAGTTTGCTTCGGAGAATCCGAATACTTCAGCAACAAATTCTCGAAGATTTATCCTTGAGGAGTCATGTCCAGGAGGTCAAACGTTCGCCAAACGAGATCCCAGGCCAAAGCTTTGCAAGACCAGCAAGCTAACCTCCATGATGACATTGAACGAGCGGTACTTTCATCTATAGATAATCGCAATATGGCTCCATCCACTGAGCGCGCAGAAGCTTGCGACTGCGGTGGATGTGAACGGCCAAACAATGCCGAGCCAATGGTATTATGTCGCGATTGCCAGTGCTATTATCACTATTCGTGTGCCAGTGTAACGTCTGAGACGGTACGTACGAAACCATTCGTTTGCTCTTCTTGTGTCCGGCTAACTCGTCTCCCCCCGGCACGCTCCACGTCTGGTCGTTTGAGTACGTCCAGTTCACGACAAGCACAAATAGCACGAGAGCTACAGCGACTAGAGGAGGAAAGACAACTGGAGGAAGAATTCCATCGGGAACAGATAGAGCAGGAGAGATTGCTGCAAGAAAGATCTAGACGGGAAAAGCTAGAACGGCAGCGAAAATACGAGCTTCTGAGCCAGGGGGACTTAGAAGAAGATGATGCTAGTAACAACGCCAGCGACAATAACCGAGTCGAGAACTGGATCCGCGAGCAGCAAGTGGCTACCAGCGCTGTTCCTTCCGATGCCGTGATACACGGAGTAAAGACCCCAGAACAGGCTCCAACCGGGGACCGCCACACGCCTTCGCGGGAAATATTCCCAAATGTGCAATCGACACCGCTAACCCCAAAGGAAACGACCGGTGTTGAATCGAACCGTATGCCATGTTTAGCGGAACAGCTTGCTTTGGCAGTCGATATCGACACCACTGGCAGCATTACTATTGGGGATACAGCCGACGATGAAGATGAACGTGGCGCTATAGGTACAGAAGTGAGATCATCCCAACGCTTCACCTCTATATCACCAGTAGATGTACGGATATATAGCCAGTTCTTGAAGGAACCCAACATCACCAAGCCGATCACTGGGACAGTGCCAAAAATATTGAAGAACACAACGTTATTCGAGAAGTGGCGCTCTGAAACCGAAAACCTCAGAAAGTGCAAGGAATTGGAATCGGAGCGTAAGAAGGAGAACGAAATACGACGAAAACGGGAACTGCAGCTGGCGAACCAATTAAAGCAGCTAGAGATCCAGAACCGTGACGATTTGCAAGTTCAACGAGCACGAGAAGCAGATTTGAAAGCACAACTTCAACAACTGGAGCGTAACCAAGCACTAATCGAAGAGCAGAAGCATCAAGAGTTGACTGCGCTTCAGGACGAACTACAGCGGCTCCGAGCAGTGGAACAGCAGTTTCTGAAGTATTCTCAACAGCAGCATACTGGTGGATATATCGGTGTGCTTAAATCCGACCCGATCGAACTGCTTCAGGGAAATCACCAACAACCTACGAGCGACGAGCAACCAGAGCGAACGGTCTACGAGCAACTAGCGCAGATGATCCACGAGCAGCCAACGTCGCAACATGCAGCAAATGTAAGTAACTACCCCGCCCCCCATTGTACCATCATGCCACCTATGAGTTTCATAAATGTAATTCCCAATAATTTACAAAACGCATCAATAAATACTAGCCCCTCGTATCCGCGCTACAGTTTTAATGAAAATTATTCCCCATCGCCGATCCCTGTGGGTGGTCGAAGTCATTACAATGTACCACCAATAGTTCCCCCCCATGTTGTGTCTGGTGTACAAAGCCAACGTCCGATTCCAAATCCGTTTGTGATGAACACAGCAGTGCCAAACATTGGATTCCAGTCAGCTGAACTTGGTCCATCACCCCAGCAGTTGGCTACTAGGCAAGTAGTGTCAAAAGATTTGCCTGTTTTTTCGGGGGATCCAGTGGATTGGCCACTATTCTGCAGCAGCTATCAACACTCGACTCAAGCGTGTGGTTATTCCAATTCGGAGAATTTGCTTCGTTTACAACGAAGTCTCAAGGGTCGAGCTAGGGAAGCAGTCAGCAGCTTTTTGCTTCATCCCTCTACGGTTCCACAGGTGTTGTCTACGTTGCAAATTTTGTTTGGGAGGCCAGAACACATCATCCACAATATGATTTCCAAAATCCGCGAAATTCCAGCACCAAGGGCGGACAAACTGGAAACACTTGTGGGTTTCGGTCTTGCAGTGCAGAACCTTTGTGGACATCTCAAGGCGATTGGGTTGGAGCAGCACCTTTCAAACCCTATGCTACTGCAAGAACTCGTCGACAAGTTGCCGGCCAACGTCAAGCTTAGTTGGGCACTTCACCAACAGCTATTACCAGCGGTAAACCTCACTGAGCTCGGAGAATACATGGGCAACATCGTATCCGCCACCAGCAGCGTGACCTGTTTCAACGCACTTCCGCCCAAATCATCGAAGGAACCTCGGTCCAAGGAGAAGGTATATGTGAACGCACACACAACGTCGAACGAAGGTAGAAGCGAAGGCTATAGAAATACGTCTGGCGAATGGAGAGGTTCGAACAATCGAGCCAAGTCACCCGATAAGCAAATCGCTGTCAGCAAAATGTGTCCAGCATGTGGAGCTAGAAGTCATCAAACAGCCGCATGTCCGTCTTTCAAGAGACTATCCATCGACGATCGGTGGAAGCTAGTGAAGGAAAATAAACTATGCCGTCGCTGTCTAACACCGCACACACGGTGGCCTTGCAAGGGAGAAGTCTGCGGGATAGACGGTTGCCAAAAGAAACACCATCGGCTGCTACACTCCAACAATTCGTCGTCAGAAGTATCAACTCAAAATCCAACTAATGCAACAGTAGCAGTTCACCGTCAAATCAGCTCGTCAACGTTGTTTAGAGTCCTTCCGGTAACCCTCTATGGTAAAAACGGTCAGGTGAACTCACCGGCATTCCTCGATGACGGTTCGTCAGTCACTTTGGTTGAACGGTCATTGATTGATGGACTTGGAGTAAACGGTTCTGCAGAATCCCTATGCATCCACTGGACAGGAGGTGTGAAGAAACAAATTACCGACACAAATCTCGTGCAGCTACAAATATCAGCATTGGGCAGTAATCAGCGGTTCAAACTAAACGAGGTCTACACAGTAGAACACCTCGGATTACCAGAGCAGTCGCTGAATTTCAACGAGATGTCTGCACGTTTTCAGCACTTGGAAGGTTTACCTGTACAGAGTTATGATGCTGCAGTACCAGGACTGCTAATAGGACTAACCAATATTTACTTGTTGGCTACCTTGAAACTTCGAGAAGGTCGACAAAATGAGCCGATTGCGACAAAAACCCGTATCGGTTGGTCAATCTACGGATGTCAGCGAGGAAATGTAGAAGTTATGCCACACCGACAACTGCATATCTGTGCGAAACCAGCCGACGAAGATCTGCATGATTACGTACAGAGCTTCTTTTCCATAGAAAGCCTTGGAATTGCGATGGTTCCCCAGGTCGAAGGTGCCGACGATCGACGAGCACGCAAGATTCTGCAAGAAACAACTATACGGACAAATAGTGGGATATTCCAAACTGGTCTCTTATGGAAACACGACGGGATAGAGTTTCCGGATAGCCGTCCGTTGGCAGAAAAGCGGTTGAGGTGTCTAGAGAAACGGCTGTCGAAAGACCCGCAACTTTACGATAACGTTCGACGACAAATGCTGAACTTCTTAGAGAAGGGCTATGCACACAAAGCTACCGCAGAAGAGTTGCGCAGTTTCGATCCACGTCGAACCTGGTATCTTCCTCTCGGTGTAGTTCTCAACCCCAGAAAACCGGGTAAAGTGAGAATTATCTGGGACGCTGCCGCAAAAGTTGAAGGCGTTTCACTCAATTCGATGCTGTTAAAAGGACCAGATCAGTTGACTTCACTTTTATCCGTGCTGTTCAAGTATCGCGAGCGGGAGGTGGCTATTTCAGGAGACATCAGAGAAATGTTCCACCAGCTTTTGATACAAGAGGAAGACCGTAGTGCACTACTTTTTCTATGGAGAAACTGCCCAAACAGCCCGATCGACATAATGGTGATGAACGTTGCAACATTTGGTGCATCGTGCTCCCCAGCGCAATCGCTATTTGCCATGAACTTGAACGCTACTGAGAACGAAGCTGATTATCCGAGAGCGGCCGCTGCAATCAAACATCGGCACTATGTAGACGACTATTTGGACAGTGTCGACACAGAGGAAGAAGCAGCGGAATTAGCACTGGAAGTAGCAGAGGTCCATTCCAAAGCCGGGTTTGAAATAAGGAATTGGCTGTCAAATAGAACAACGGTACTTGATAAAATCGGTGAAGTAAAACCCGGTTCCGTTAAATGTTTCGGTGCAGACAAAGAAACAGGCACGGAGAGGCTTCTCGGGATGGTTTGGAGGCCAGACGAAGACTTCTTTTCATTTTCATTGAGCTTCCGTGAAGATCTGCAACAGCTAATCGAAGGAGAAATAGTTCCGAGCAAGAGGGAAATGTTGAAGATTACAATGAGTATCTATGATCCTCTGGGTATCGTGGCAGCCTTCGTTATTCATGGGAAGGTTCTTGTTCAGGAAGTCTGGAGGGCCAAAATCGATTGGGACGAAAAGATTCCCTGGGAAATTTTCTGCCGTTGGCAACAGTGGCTTGCCGTACTCCGTAAGATGAATACGGTGAAAGTCTCTCGTTGTTACTTCCCGGGATACAGCATCCAATGTTACAACTCCTTAGATTTGCACATCTTCGTTGATGCAAGCGAGGAAGCCTACGCAGCAGTCGCTTATTTTCGCGTAGTCGACAATGGTCGTGTTAGATGTTCTTTGGTTTCTTCGAAGACGAAGGTAGCTCCAATCCAGCCCCTTTCGATACCGCGCCTCGAACTTTTGGCAGCGGTACTTGGCGCTCGTCTGCGGCAGACAATCGAAGAAAAACATTCTTTGGAAATACGCCGAACATTTTTCTGGAGCGACTCATCCACTGTTATCGCCTGGATAAGTTCGGATTCTCGGCGGTATCGGCAATTTGTAGCATTCCAAGTCAATGAAATCCTTAACCTATCATCGATTAACGAATGGCGATGGGTGCCCACAAAACTCAATGTGGCTGACGAAGCCACAAAGTGGGGGAAAGGCCCTTTCTTTGACTCAAAAAGCCATGAACCTGGTTTTCTGTACGACAACGAAGAAGAATGGCCGAAAGACTGTCGATACGAAGTCAACAATACAGTGGAAGAACTTCGACCAGCCTTTGTCTGTAATCACCACGTTACCGAACCGGCAGTTGACTTAGAACGATTCTCTCGGTGGGAGCGATTGCTTCGGAGCGTAGCGTACGTTTTGCGGTTCATCGACAACAGAATGTGGCAGCACAGGAAAACTTCCTCAAAGATAGGCGCGCTGTCCAGAGATGAACTACAAAAAGCAGAAAGGTGCTTGTGGCGAATAGCACAATTCGACGGTTTTCCGGACGAGGTGACGGTGTTCAAATACAATCTGCGGTCAAATTCCTCGCATCGTCGGAGACTAGAACGAAACAGCCCCCTTATCAAGTTAACTCCAGCGATCGACGAGTACAACGTATTGCGCATAGACGTACCAATTTCGTTGGTGCGAGCGGAGAATTGGCCTCAGAAATACGGATGATCAATAGAGAAATCAGTAGCACGTTCACTGACATCCAGACACAGTGGCAGTTCAACCCTCCATCGGCACCACACATGGGGGGATGCTGGGAAAGGATGGTGCGTTCCTTCAAAACTGCTTTAGGAGCCCTTCCGACCGTTCGTCTGTTAGATGAAGAAGCGTTCGCTACGGTACTCGTCGAGGCGGAATCTATGATCAATTCCAGACCATTGACCTTCATCCCACTAGAGACCGCTGCACACGAGTCTTTGACGCCAAACCATTTCCTTCTCCTCAGTTCTACTGGTGTACGACAACCTATCAAAACCCCTGTAGACGATAAGGCTGCAATACGTAATAGCTGGAATATGATTCAAAACACACTTGATGAATTTTGGCGGCGATGGGTTGAAGAATACCTTCCGACCTTAACCCGGAGAACAAAATGGTTCGAAGACGTCCAGCCGATACGAGAGGGTGCGCTAGTAGTGGTAGTTGATGGGAATGTTAGGAATCGGTGGCAAAGGGGGCGAGTAGTACGAACATATCCGGGTAAAGATGGCACTGTACGTAGGGCCGATGTGCAGACATCCTGCGGCATCCTACGACGACCAGTCGTCAAACTAGCTTTGATCGATGTGGATAAGGAAAGTGACACCGAAGCAACAGTTCTGGTGACACGAAGGGCGGAATGTTAGGATTAATCATCAGAATAGACCCCTCGATCGTTCGTCTAACGGATGGATCGCAGGCAGCTTCACACTAGGCTAAAAAAAACCCCAATACACATACAACATGAAATAGAGCTCATCGTCATTGTTTACCATCATGTCGGATACAATTAATATCAGCTAAAGTAGTAAAAGACAGAATCTGTTTCCAATTGTTAAAATCTATTTTCTACACCATTAGTTTCCTTAAGCTAACTTACCTAGAAGCATATTTGTTCGCTGAAAAATACTTAATGAGGAGATTAAATCTTCGAGCTAACTTTCGAGCAAAAATCGAGTTTGCTTCGGAGAATCCGAATACTTCAGCAACAGATACAGTATCGGACGAATCTATGACATTTGGTCGAATGACATTTAGTCGAATGACGTTTGGTCGAAAGTACATTTGGTCGAACGGATATTTCGTCGAATGTACATTTGGTCGAAAAGGTTTAGTTGAAACAGAAAGCAAATGAAATTTGGTCGAACCGACATTTTGTGGAAAGAATAGTGCTTGAGTCTAAATAGTATGTAGCATTTTGTCGCTAATGCAAGAGTGATTGAATAATTGAAAAATTATCAGCCATTTTACAAACAATCTATATGATTAGTAAAACTTTGATAACCAATTTGAAGGATCCAATCCAAGGTATCAATCTACCTCTTGCGGTTTTTTATGTTTCATGCTGCTTTTTCGCTCAGGCATGTTCTGAGATTCGAGATAAGCTGATCTTAAATGGGAACAAGCCAACTTTTTTCATCTTAAGGTGACTAAGTAGTCAACTCGTCTTCTCTTACCCGATACATAGAATTAGCACAGTTTTCATTTTTAATAATCCAAACTTCTACTGCAAACAACTGTTATTCACCCGAAATCATCAACACTGTCAGCAAGGCCATATATTTGCTTGAGGATTATTATTAAGCTGGAAGTCACAATAAGCCAACTGGCCATAAGTAGAGTTCTGATTTCCGCATTCAAAATTATTACCCACAACCGTGATCTGCAATTCAAAGAGAGATCCCGAGCACTCTCTCCGACTGCTTCCATCAGATGAGCTAATCTTCATTACGAAGAACGATGATAATTCGAAAGAATAATAAATAAAGAAAACATTATGTTCACATCGTTGAGTAATAACATAACTTGTTGAGCAGTATTTCAAAGAATGATGATATTTGAAAAGAATAATAAATTCACTAGAGCAAAATATTTCAGTCAATGTACAAAAAAACTACTAAAATACATAACTTCAAATTTCAAATAAAAAGGTGTATTGAATTTTAAAATAAGACTACATAAAATGTCCCATTATTTATTCAACAACAGTTAATGATTCAGATTATTCAAAGCAATACGTTATCCCATCAACTTTGCAAAACTTAGGAAACAATAATCACTTTTACCAAATAATTCCGTTCAACTAATCATCATTCGATCGAAGCCATTCGACCAAATGCCCATTCGACAAAATGTCATTTCGACCAAATGTACTTTCGACCAAATGTCATTCGACCAAACGTCATTCGACCAAATTTCATTCGACGAAATGTCCTAAAGCCGTATCGGACATATAAACTGCACCAAAGCCGTTTTCCCATACAAAATGGTCAACTTCAGACAGCTCTATCTCCGCCGTTTCTCAACCGATTCTTTTCATTTTTTCCTATGACGAACTACAAATTTCCTCAATTCTCGAAAACTACAGTATCTTACCGATTTTGGCAAATCTATGACATTTGGTCGAATGACATTTGGTCGAATGACGTTTGGTCGAATGACATTTAGTCGAAAGTACATTTGGTCGAATGTACATTTCGTCGAATGAACATTTGGTCGAACAGAATTTAATTCCTTTAAGAAGAATATGACATTTGGTCGAACGGACATTTAGTCGAATATTTTGTCGAATAGGAATTTGTCAGATTACTTTACAGAGTGATATTTTGATTTGAAACACAGCGTGTTTTAAATTGAAAGCGTGTATGGTAGGTGCTATTACTGGGATTTGTATATGCTAGAACAACATGATAAAGTGCAAGGAATCTACATTGGTATACTGGTATTTCTTGAAGAAATTTCAAGCCTTCAGTAAGTGACGAGCAATATTTCGGGATTCAGTTGATCACCCATTCTCACCCACAAAAACGATTGACCCCTTGCGTTGTAGACGTTACATGACGTCATTTATTTTATTCCAGCTGATTCTACGAATTGGATGAATCGCAATAAACAGATCTGAAATGGAAGCAAGTCAAGTTTTGTCACCTAAGACTTAAATATAATATAAACATAATTCGTCTTTGATTTATTTCGATTGAAATAATTATCAACTTATTATCCATCGGAATCATCGATTATGCCATCAAAGCTACATATTTTCTCAAAGAATTTCATTTGGCTTGAAGTCACAATCACTACAATAATTCATCATGAGTAGGAAAACGTTTCCTACATACAAAGCTTTTGATGCACTTCGTCAAAATCTTTATTTAAAGCCATTCTAATTTGCCTCTTTATTCTACGTGTAAAAGTGAATTATTTGCAGACCAGGTGACCAATTTATTCTTTGCCTATCAGGTTTGTTCTGACGAATGGTCGTAGGCAGCAAAACTTTATACCTAATAAAGAATCCGAGCACTCACACTGGAAGTTGTTATAGGATAAAGATCAACAGTATTATATGAAGAACGATGGCATTTTGAAAGAATAATAAACTCAACAATGTTTAAAATTCCAATAACTGAGCGACAAAAATATTTTGGGAGATTTCTTCAAAAGAATGATGATATTCTGAAAGAATAATAAATTCGACAGTCCTTGATTATCTTTACCTTCGACCCGCTTTCAAATAAAAAATATTGATGAATTAGAAAATTTACAAGAATAATGTATCCTATATAGACACTAGAACATATATTAATCACGTTGTAGAGCGTAGGTACTAATAATCATGTAAATAAATTCGTTTTTGTAAAAAATAATGTTTGCCCAAAATAACCGTAAAATAAATCATTGCGCAACAAATCTAGTTCGGTTAAATATCAGTTGAACCAAACGATGTTTCGATCAATCATTTCTAAATAATCTTTCGACAAAAAAGTTTTAAAGCCATTCGACCAAATGTTCATTCGACCAAATGTCCTTTCGACCAAATGTACTTTCGACCAAATGTCATTCGACCAAACGTCATTCGACCAAATGTCTTTCGACCAAATGTCCTAAAGCCGATTTTGGCAACAAGGCGTGATTTTTATGTTGCCAAATTGGGGATGTTGCCAAAATCGGGAAATTTGAATTGCTTATGTTTTTATCATTTTAATTTTTAAGGTATCAGAAAAGGCATGGAAACTATTACGAATGATGTGAACAATGTATAGGAGCCTTCTTCAGTTTAGCTGTTGACCTAAAATCATAGACATCATCCACTAATTATATGCATCATCTGAAAAGCACATTTGTAGTACACAGTACAAGCGTGGTATTACTTTCAGTGACCATATGCGACTGTTCTAAAGTGCAAATGTGCAACTTTAAAGCAAGACCATATCGAAAGTAGTGAATACAGGATCCTTTTGAGTGAACAAAGAGTGCAATTTTGGTTACCACACGTTTTATGTAGTGAACAAGGTTCTAAGTTGAAAAAAGTAGAAGTGCATATAAATAAAAATGTTAAAATCAATGTTATCAAAGTTGAAATGTAATGTCAGGAATGAAAAGAATTTGAAAAAAAAACCGAGAGATATCCATCAAATATTTACAGTAGCAAGGCCCGTAGAAAACTACACGCCTTTTTTGGATCATGTCAACGTCACCTTTTCAATGCTTTTTATCGAATCCGCAATGCGCCCAGAAAAGATTAACGGCGAGATCTCATCTAGCGTTATGTTCGTTTGCTGATACCGTTTTGATTCATATTACGGACAGCTTCAAATTCCGGACACAGTACTTTGTATGGGAAACATTTTACACGAAATGTTTCAATTTTCGCCGTTCAAAAGTTCCCACTTTCGAGACTCGTTTTAATCAGCATTTTCGATAGATAGCACTGAAAATTTATAATGCTCAGCTGCCTTAGACGCCTCTTTAGTGGTTTGCCGATCTCAATCAATTCAATGTCTTTTCTATCTATGATTTGCATAAGCTATCCGGAATTCGAATCAAAATGTCCGGAAAATGAGACAAAAGTAAGGAAGCGTCCGGAATAAAAATCATGAAAAGTTCACACATTTCTAATTATTTAAAATTATTCATGTTGCGGAATCAAAATCTTCATCCACCATTCAAAAGTTCATTGTTTTGAAGGCTCGATAACACGGAAGAATAATACAGAATGATTAATTTTCTATGCTTTCTGATGAGTTATACTACTGAGGCCTTAAATGTCCGTAATATGAATCAAAACAATACATGTTGGACTCGATTATCCGGAGTGTCGATTTTTTTAATGATGCGGTGGTATAGCCAGAAATTATTTCTAGAAACAGTAGGGGTCTTTACAAGAAAAAAAAATGACCAGCATACACAAAAAAACACTTTTCCAAATCCCCGCTTTTCTTAAATATTTTCAAAACTGCAAAACCATTCATGTTGTATATTGCAATACCAAATTATCTCAGATTTATGCATAAGAATTGAAAAACAAGAACATCAAAAAACAAATTCCGGATAATCGAGTCTCAAATTCCGGAAAATCGAATCCCGGAAAATCGAGTCTCAAATTCCGGATAATCGAATCCCGGATAATCGAGTCCCCGAAAATTTATTGTTTATTTTATCTTTATTAAGGAGACTTTCAGCCATTGGCTGGTTCGTCTCCGGAGTCCCCGAATAATCGAGTCTCCGGATAATCGAATCCGACCTGTATTCAAGAAATTGTTTGCCGATAGTAGCAAAATGAATGATCAGAGGATTGGACCCCTTGAAAAAAAATCATATTAGAGAAATAATTTATGCTAACATTTTTGAAGCAACATGAGTAGTAATTTTCAAATTAAATATTAGGAACATTGTTGAATGTTGCTGCTGAAATTTCAAATTTAGTTCATTCTATGGAGTTTCTTTTTTAACCAAATTACCATTAGATTTTTTTGAACGAAATCTCTTTGGCACATATGAATTTTCTCAAAGATTGCACCAATTGATGCTTCTGATAAAAATACAATACAATTTTCTTTTTTTTCTATTAGATATCTGTAATATCCGTAACAGAAAAATTGATGATGGAAAAAATGTAGCTTGAATTTTGCGGAATCAATGGAAAAAATTGTAATAATCATTACTTCTGTCTTCTTCTTGCTGAATAATGTGTGAAATTGAACGTTTATTTTTGACAACTGTATTTTTTATGATATTTTTTAAATGTAGAGGCGCCTGCAAATGTCTACAGTAAGCATCCAAATATTCTCCTATACTACCTTCAAGCTGTCACTAGAATGTGGTCAGAAAAACTCTTGACTGTTGAAGAAGCGTAGAAGATAATTTCCAAATGTTTAATCGTGTGACGGGCAGAAGGAAATAACATTTTTTTTAGGATTGCGAAGATTAAATTTTTTTTAAGATTTACATCCAAAGAATTTTGAACATGGGCTCTTCTTTTTTTTTCGCTCTTTTTCAATGACTACGTCAAAGGCCATGCTTATCATTTAGAGTATGAACAATGGTTCTCAATGTTTTCCTTAACAATTGTTATTGAAATGCTGACACAAATACCTAAAACAGATCACTCACCAATTATGCAATAAATTTGTTTACGTATTAACTAATCAATAATCACGAGATAACTTGAAAACAATTTCAGGCTCATCGGACCGCCACATCCGATTGATATGTTAACCCGTATAGGCTTGAGAGAAAGAAAAATTACTAAAACTCTCACCGTTCAGCGAATACTTAACGGATTTCAATCATTTTTTATCAGTATACTCGTACACATATCTAGTTTCTAAAAGTGGACAAAGAATCGCGGGAATGTTCCTGTGGCCGGAGTTATTGTGGTGGATCACTGGGTCAGGCAAATTTCAAGTCACAGATAATTTCCAGAATTGGCTATAATGTGGCCACTATATTAAAGAGTTTTAAGAAAAACGCATTAGCTTAAACCTTCTGATAATCGATTAAATTGAATAATTATGTCAACTGCACTTGATTGGTCCTACAAATGACCATTTTCGGGTCCCCAGGATGCCTCAAATTTATGATAAAGTGCACAATATGTATCTTAACATCTGTGTCAAGCTTATGGAAATGCATTTTAGTGAACTATTATGCTCGATCTATACTTTTAAAGATTTGAAACGGTTTAATACCTAACAAATATATAGCCGATTCTTCAGGACATCAAGCCCGAGTGACCGCATCTGGTACACTCTAAATGGTGCTAAACTATTCATTTATAATGTTAAATATCGGATCTTAATGATTTATGAAAATTAAAGTGAATGCCATTGGAAATAAATAAAGATAACTTGGCATGTCCCGAAAAATCGCCTTTTTCTCTCCGACTTGACCCAGTGACCCACTGCAATATCTCCGGGTACAGGAGTATTCCCGAGTTCCTCCGGCCATTTCTAGAAACTAGATATGTGGGCCAGTATACTGACAAAAAAATATTTCAATCCTTAAAGTATTCGCTGAGAGGTAAAGGTTTTAGTATTTTTTCTTTCACTCAGGCCTACACGGGTTAAAAAATACAAGCGCAATAACAACAAAACATTTGCGATCAAACAGTATAGCTTGTCATCTTAACATTTCGTTGCTTTTATTATACTAACATTTGAAGCTTTTATTATACTTTCTTTTACTGTCGATTACTATACTATTCCACCAATTTATGATGCTTATTGAACTATGTAGCAATAATTTGAACAGCTTGCCTATTTTATAAGACTTCTCCTATGCGTACAATAATATTAAATTATGCGAGTCCTACTCATAAGTACGTTCCACATTACGTTTATTAGCTCGCAATTGTCACCACCATTTTCATTTTGACTTACTTCCACTTTGTTTACCCCAAAATGTTAGGTTTCAGTACTTAATAATACATTGAAAATAATTTTTAATGTGTTGCCAAATTCGGGAAGAAATTGTTGCCAAAAACGGGTGTTGCCAAAATCGGGGGTAGACAAAAGCGGGTGTTGCCAAAATCGGGAAGGCACTGTATTGTAAAATTTTTGTGAACACTATTGATTCAAAAGTTAATTCTTCTTCTTTCTGGCGTTACGTCCCTACTGGGACAGAGCCTGCTTCTCAGCTTAGTGTTCTTATGAGCACTTCCACAGTTATTAACTGAGAGCTTACTATGCCAATGACCATTTTTGCATGTGTGTATCGTTTGGCAGGTACGAAGATACTCTATGCCCTGGGAAGTCGAGAAAATTTCCAACCCGAAAAGATCCTCGACCGGTGGGATTCGAACCCACGACCCTCAGCTTGGTCTTGCTGAATAGCTGCGCGTTTACCGCTACGGCTATCTGGGCCCCAAAAAAGTTAAAGGAATTATGACTTTTCATCTAGTTTAAATTTTAAATGTGGCGCAGGTACATGAATCACAAGCTATAACAATGAGCTGGGCACTTAGAGCAAATGTCGGAAGAAATAATTGTAACAATAATGTTCTATTCAACAAGGAACCTGAACGATCAGCGACTCCGTGGAAGGCCACGAATACGCGAGATGTACACAGTCTGGAAACTTCGTAGCAACTTCTCCAGTTGCCTCAACAACCTACATTAACCCGTAAGATTGCCTGTTGCTGCTGTAGCTCACGAGCTACGAACTAGTTAGATATCAAATAGGTATACTCACAACAACGCCAGCTCCGGCTTTGGATAAATATCGCTCACTCCACAGGACACCACCACGCTCCCGTTGTTCCCCCGCGTATACGTCAGGTTGAAATCCACCTCCGGCACGATGACCTGCAGATGTCCCGTCTTGGTTTCATTCTCCTCGAACGTCTGCACCGAGCAACTGTAGTTGCCGGTAAAGTTTGCCGCCGGATTGATCAACTTTAAGGCACGGTACTTCTGAAACCGATCGTCCGACACCTGGTAGTCCAGATCGATGTGACCCTTGAAGGACGCCTGGAATTCGCAGGAGAAAGTTAATTTGATGGATTCATCGGCAACGTGAGGAGAAGTGACTTACGAATGCCACCGGTTTGGACGTAACGGGAATCCACTGGTAGATCTGCAAACTATTGTGCTTCCACTTGAGGACGAATCCCTTGGATTTGGCTTCATCCATTTCGAATTCACAGTCCAAGACAAGGTCTTCCGAAGGCTCGTCGCCTCTTTGAATGATGTACGATTGTGGCACGTCTAGGTTCGTAATTTGCAGACATTGTGATGCTGAAAACAACAAGAAGAAAATCACAATCAATTTTAATGCAGATATTAGTAGGAAAAACCGTCATTTCTATCAATCGAGAATTGAACGCCATCCAAGCACAAGTATATTTCCAATCCGTTGCCAAGGGCAAAATTCGTTGACTTTGCCAATTTCTCGATGGCCTAAACTGCACGCTCTTACATGAGAACATTTATGCGATTCTGTTTCACCAGAATAATTTAAAACAGCTCTTGTTCCTACATAGTAATTCGTTTGAATAGAGCATAACGATGATGGACTACATGAATTTTCACGCATTGGTTAAACCGCAGTAAATAACAAGAAACATATGGTTTGCAAAAAAATGAAATGGGATTGAGTTTCCGTTGTGCACCTATCAATCCATTCTATTAATATTTTCACAAGGAAAACCTTGTTTTGGTATAAAGCGAAATTTACATACACCATGTTGCAGTGTGACACATGAATATGCATTTTATGTAGACAGCATAGTGATCAATAACAATTCATTACAGACGACATGACTATCTGATAAAAATTTCCATTTGATAATATAATGCACATGTCCAATCGATACAATACAGATTTTTTTGCAAATTGATGATGATTGATTTGACAATCCATTCGAAACCATCTAAAAGTTAGAGAGATACGCGATATCCGCTTCATGCCCTACTTCAACGGAAAAAAGTCGAATCGTGACGTATATCATGTACTCAAAACTCGCCTTCGGGCAATGTATGGATACACAAGTTTACAGAAACCCGGTACTGAAGCATTTGGAAGTGGCAGACAACGAAACAATTTATCATTTTTGCTGCTGCCCGATGGACACTGATGTTGACTAATTGCTACAATTGAAGCTCGTGGCGTTCTTCCCGAGCCATCCCGGGTGTGTTTTGTTCAAGCGCGAAGATGTAGGGTAGTTGCGCCCAGATAGCTTGACTATGATCCAAAATTGTATGTTGGAGTCGATAATTTGTTTTAATCATCGATGCATCTGATAGCTCAACACCGGAAACTCTGCTCTGTCGCATCAAACTAGTCAAATCGAAAACGAGGCAAACCGGTCCCACGAAGAGCAACGACATTGACACCTATTGTATCTATAATCAAAACGGCATCTTTTGCATTCGCAGATTTCCAAGGCCTTAGTGCTCTTCGAATGATCATCTTCTATTTATAGACGACGTGAAGATGCTAGCGCCGGGACTTGAGGCTCCAAATCGGCTAATCAGTGTAGAGTAAGTTGATCATTGACGCATTTCGCGCCAATTCGAACAGATATTGGTAGCACTCTCTCGGATTTCGATGGAATTTTCTGGATGTGTAAACCTAGACTAAGTAAGTAACTTTGCATACTTAGTTTTTCCAAAATTTACCTGGACTATTATTTGAAAGGGCCAAACTTTTTATCCATGTTTTGTTTTTAAACATAATGCAATTATAAAACGACAACTCCTACGAAAACGTGTTGTATGGATGACTTGCAGATAATTATTTAAATTTTTGAATTAAAATACTGTATGAAAATATTATTGTAGGTCACAAATGAACTGAAAAAAAAGATTTTGAAAACTTGAAGGCGATTTAAAAAATATGACCATTTTTTATTTTGCATGAAATTTTGTCTCAATATAGGTAATAACTTTATTGTGAATTTGTTTTTATCGGCATATCGGTCCATTTTGCTCGAAGTAAGAGGGAGCATGGAGAAGAAAGCAATGAATACTAGATGGATAGGTACCGTAAGGGAACGGCGAGAGAAATTGGATTAGATGTTGAAGAGGGCATACCATATTAAACAGTATTACTTGAAACGTAAAACAAATTCACAATAAAATTATCACGGTCGATATCTTTGTATGTATAGGTAATAACTACTAACTGTCCATGCATCTCGAGATGGGCACTTTTAAGGAAAAAAAGTTTTTCCAAAAATAGCTTTTGTACTAAAACTATTTTTTAGCGTGTCATTTTCAATCAAACCTGAACAAGTGAAAGTCATAATCATTTCTGATTTCAATGATGCTCATGAAGCAATTAAATTTTGTGTAATCAGTTTACTATAAAATTATTTAAATTAACATTAGAAAAAAAAATTACTCTGTATTATCGAGAGTTCCATATGAAAAGGGCCTATTGCACGTTTGTCGCCAAATTATATTCGTATTTGGCAGCACTCATATTTTCTCTCTCACATGTTTTTTTTTTATCAAAAGATCGATATCAAATATCGATATCGAACAGGTATCCAGTAATTGAAACATGAAAAATCATATTTTCTCTCTCACATGTTATCACATTATTCCTCGATACTAAAGAAAACAATAAAGGTACAATATTTTCGATAACATATATTCTAAGAAAGTGTTGCCAACGTCAGTTGCCAACTTGGAATATAATGTGGCGAGAAACGCGTGATTGGCCCTTTTTAGATGGGTTTCTCGATAATTTCAAGAAAACTGATTAGACAAAATTTACTTGCTGTTCTCGGATCCTATTCTTGGCACTTTTGATTCACAGTGGGGTTTTTCGAAAGCTACTGAGCTCATATTAGGTTACAATATGCGTCGTATTGAAGTGCTTCTTATTTCAAAGTTTCAGACAATTCGGCTGAGAAAAACCCCCCATGCAAAAGTGAATCATGGAAGTGACCAAGTAGCGCGTCACCCTATTACATGGAATTTTCGATAAATTGAAGTAAACTGATTAGTAACCAATTGACTCGCTTATCGCACTTCATTGAATTCTGAGATAATTGTGATTTTCACATGTTCAGTTTTGTTTGGAAAGGACACTCTAAAAATTGGTATGTATTTAAGACAAGAAAAAGGTTTTTTTTCCTTAGAACTGCCCATCTCAAGATGTGTGGAAGGTTAATAGTAAACATAATTACCTATCTTGAGACAAAATGTAATTAAATTGAAAATGGCCATATTTTGTACAGTAAAACCTCGATATAACGTAACTCGATTTTTTGTTTCGTTACGTTATATCGAGGTTACGTTATATCGAAGCAAATTTTTTCCTAAGATTTATTACTGGATTGTTCTTTAAAAGGGAAGAACTCATGCAAAACTTCTGAAATAATCAATGATTATCTAGGCTCCAAAAACATCGAAGTATTGTAGGCGAAATGGTTTGAAAAATTCATATTTGAATCTACTCCTTAAGAAATTACTTGGTAAAGTTCTTGATAAAAAGCACAGTAGAATTCATATATATGTTTTGTTTAAAAAAAAACAATTGAAGAAATTCAAAATCAATTGAATTTAAAATTCCTATAATCTAGAAATCTAGGAAACAGTTCTTGGAAATATTCAGGAGACATTTTTTGGAGGAATATTTCAATTTTTTCTTGGTAGAATTAAATAAGAGTTTTCTGATGAAATTCTTCAAGAAATCGTTAAGACGGGAATCCGTTAAGTCAATACCGATCAAATGTTCTTAGAAACTGTTGGAGAATTCTTTGAAATCGCTTTGAAAAAAATCTGGTGTAATCCCTGGAATCATTTCTGAAGAAAATCTCAGAAGTTTTTTTGCATGAATATCAGGAGAGTTAACTAATGGAATTTCTGGGATTTTTTTTTGAATTATGTTTCAAGTTATATACATGAATATTGAGGATAAGTCCATGGTGAAATTATTGGAGGAATTTCTGGATTCTAGTTGAAATCCGAGAAGAAGTTCCTAGAGAAACATTAAATTCTAGGAGAAATCATTTGAAACACATCTGTTGGAATCCCTAATGCAATAGTTGCATATTTCCTAAAGCATTTTTAGAAAAAAAATATTATTAAATATACTTTTAATAGTTCGATGATGGCAGCGAGGCCTATCGACACACAAGTCCAATCTGAGTTTGATCTAGTCTTTTGAAGGTAAAGTCTAAATAAAAAAATATTTAAGTTTTAATATAAAATTGAAGTGAGTAGTGGGATTGGTTCCAGTGGGAGCGTAAATTCAACAAAAATAAAGAAGCATGATGTATATAAATTTACAGCAATGACAAAATGTTGGTTTCAGCATTGAGCTTATAGTTCACTCGATATTAGTGACTGTATTTAGTGATAGTAAACGCTTGCAATGCTCTAATTTAGTATTGGTTGCTGTTTGAATCTTGAAGACTGTTTATTGTAGTTAATATATCATTTTTGAATAAAAATTGGAAAAATAAATGAGACCCAAAAAAAGTTACGTTATATCGAGGTAATAGTTACGTTATGTCGAGTTACGTTATATCGAGGTTACGTTATATCGAGGTATGACTGTAGTTAGACTTCATGTTTTGAAAACCATTTTTTTTTTTCAGTGTAGACCACATATGTTTTATTTTTCAATACAGTAAGGACCCGATTTTGTCAGCCCCTCGATGAATTTTAGGCTGACAAAATGGGGAACCTGACAAAATCGGGTCATTTAATTTTGTTCCTGTTTTTCAAATTTTGACGTGTTTCATGATTACATGGACTTTTAAGAGGGCAATGGACATGGGCGTAGCCAGTTTTTTCTTGTCAGGGGCTCCCTTCTCCCTTATATTGGTCATATCGATTTTTTTCACTTTTAATAAAAGGCATTGCCATTGCCTCCTCTGGCTACGCCCATGCGTGCATGACATCAAACATCATCATAAACTTTTATGTGAACGTGGTAAAACATAACGATTACAACTTTTTGACAAATTTAAAATAGGCTGACAAAATCGGGGATAGACAAAATCGGGGGCAGACAAAATCGGGGGCTGACAAAATCGGGTCAGTACTGTATTATTATTTAAAAAAATAGACAATTATCTGCAAGTCATTATTTTCAAAAATAAAATCGGGTAAACATGTTTGGTTTTTTTCAAACTGTGTATGGGACTCTGCACTGTTTTGATTTTGTATGAGATTTTGACGTTTACCAGCCTTGTTGTTTACAAATTTTACGTTAGAGTGAAAGAGAGAGGATAATTTTTGTGCAGTGACCCATAGGTCAGATAAATTTTGGAAATGAAAAATCTAAGTACATAATGCAAAGTTACAAGCATACTTAGTCAAGGTTCGCACACCTAGAAAATTTAATTTATTAGTGAGAGGGTGTAAATTGTAAAATCGAAAATCAAAACTCAAAAGTCGAATTGAAAATTGAAAATTGAAAATTGAAAATTGAAAATTGAAAATTGAAAATTGAAAATTGAAAATTGAAAATTGAAAATTGAAAATTGAAAATTGAAAATTGAAAATTGAAAATTGAAAATTGAAAATTGAAAATTGAAAATTGAAAATTGAAAATTGAAAATTGAAAATTGAATTGAAAATTGAAAATTGAAAATTGAAAATTGAAAATTGAAAATTGAAAATTGAAATTGAAAATTGAAAATTGAAAATTGAAAATTGAAAATTGAAAATTGAAATTGAAAATTGAAAATTGAAATGAAATTGAAAATTGAAAATTGAAAATTGAAAATTGAAAATTGAAAATTGAAAATTGAAAATTGAAAATTGAAAATTGAAAATTGAAAATTGAAAATTGAAAATTGAAAATTGAAAATTGAAAATTGAAATTGAAAATTGAAAATTGAAAATTGAAAATTGAAAATTGAAAATTGAAAATTGAAAATTGAAAATTGAAAATTGAAAATTGAAAATTGAAATTGAAAATTGAAAATTGAAAATTGAAAATTGAAAATTGAAAATTGAAAATTGAAAATTGAAAATTGAAAATTGAAAATTGAAAATTGAAATTGAAAATTGAAAATTGAAATGAAAATTGAAAATTGAAAATTGAAAATTGAAAATTGAAAATTGAAAATTGAAAATTGAAAATTGAAAATTGAAAATTGAAAATTGAAAATTGAAAATTGAAAATTGAATGAAATTGAAAATTGAAAATTGAAAATTGAAAATTGAAAATTGAAAATTGAAAATTGAAAATTGAAAATTGAAAATTGAAAATTGAAAATTGAAAATTGAAAATTGAAAATTGAAAATTGAAAATTGAAAATTGAAAATTGAAAATTGAAAATTGAAAATTGAAAATTGAAAATTGAAAATTGAAAATTGAAAATTGAAAATTGAAAATTGAAAATTGAAAATTGAAAATTGAAAATTGAAAATTGAAAATTGAAAATTGAAAATTGAAAATTGAAAATTGAAAATTGAAAATTGAAAATTGAAAATTGAAAATTGAAAATTGAAAATTGAAAATTGAAAATTGAAAATTGAAAATTGAAAATTGAAAATTGAAAATTGAAAATTGAAAATTGAAAATTGAAAATTGAAAATTGAAAATTGAAATTGAAATTGAAAATTGAAAATTGAAAATTGAAAATTGAAAATTGAAAATTGAAAATTGAAAATTGAAAATTGAAAATTGAAAATTGAAAATTGAAAATTGAAAATTGAAAATTGAAAATTGAAAATTGAAAATTGAAAATTGAAAATTGAAAATTGAAAATTGAAAATTGAAATTGAAAATTGAAAATTGAAAATTGAAAATTGAAAATTGAAAATTGAAAATTGAAATTGAAAATTGAAAATTGAAAATTGAAAATTGAAAATTGAAAATTGAAAATTGAAAATTGAAAATTGAAAATTGAAAATTGAAAATTGAAAATTGAAAATTGAAAATTGAAAATTGAAAATTGAAAATTGAAAATTGAAAATTGAAAATTGAAAATTGAAAATTGAAAATTGAAAATTGAAAATTGAAAATTGAAAATTGAAAATTGAAAATTGAAAATTGAAAATTGAAAATTGAAAATTGAAAATTGAAAATTGAAAATTGAAAATTGAAAATTGAAAATTGAAAATTGAAAATTGAAAATTGAAAATTGAAAATTGAAATTGAAAATTGAAAATTGAAAATTGAAAATTGAAAATTGAAAATTGAAAATTGAAAATTGAAAATTGAAAATTGAAAATTGAAAATTGAAAACTGAAAATTGAAACTGTAAATCTGCATCTCCAATCAATTCAGAGTGCTTCGTGAAGCCCAAGCAGGACAGTTCGGTTTTGCGTCGTCCGATAGATTTGGCTCACTGTAACTGTAAATCTGCATCTCCACAGTTTGGGATTGGGATTGGGATTGGGTTTAAGAGTGGGATTAGGATTGGAATTGGGATTGGGATTGAAATTGGGATTGGAAATGGGAAATGCGAAATGAGAAATTGGAAACTGGAAACTGATAACTGAAATCTGGAGTTAGGGGCGGTCCATTAATTACGTAAGACAAATTTCGGGGTTTTTCAACCCCCCCCCTCCCTCCATGGTAAGATTTTTTGTATGAAAATCAAAAATAAATTGTATGGCGCGTAAGAATTCTCAGACCCCCCCCTCCCCCCATAAACCCTTACGTAATTAATGGACAGCCCCTTATAAGATTCCGAATGGAATTTTGATTGCAATTTCGATTAAGATTATTATGGTGGTTTCGATTGGAATTTCGATTGAGACGTTGATAAGGACTGGAATTGAGATTTAGATTAGGATTTCAACTGGGACTTCGGGTGGCATTTCGGTTGAGACATGTTTGGAATTTTGATTGGGGTTTCGATTGGAATTTCGATATGATTTTCGAATAAGATTTCGGTTGAATTTTGATTGGTATTTCTACTGGCATTTCGATTAAGATGTCGATTGGGACTTTGACTGGGATTTCGATTGGAATTCCGTTTGAAATCTCGATTGATTTCGATTTCGATTCAGAATTTGATTGAACTACGATTGGAATTTTGGTTGAGATTTTGATTAGGGCATCGATTGAAATTTCGATTGAGATTTCCATCGGGTTTTCTATTGGGAATTCGATTGGAGTTTCTATTTGAGTTTCGATTGGGTATTCGATTATTATTTGGATTGGGATTTGGATTGGAACATTGATTGTTATTTCGATTGTGGCGTCGATTGAGATTATAATTTCGATTGAGATTTCGGTTAGAATTTTGATAAGAGATTTCGATTGGAATTTCGATTGAGACTTTGCCAAGGATTTTGATTCGGTTTTTAATTCGGGTTTCAATTGGAATTTCGGTTGGGTTTTCGTTTGAGTTTTCGATTAGGATTTCCAATCGGGATTTGGATTGAGATTCGGATTGAAATTTCGATTGAGATGTCGATTGAGATTTCGATGGGGATTTTCATCGGAATTTCGAGTTAGGTTTCGACTGGAATTACGCTTGAGAGTTCAATTGGGAAAATGATTAGAATTTCTATTGAAATTTTGATTCAGACTTCGATTGTTTTTTTATGGCATATTGGCTATCATGTTTGTACTTCTGAAACTACGGTCTTAAGGTGTCTGTGAAAATCAAACTTGTTATTTATAGGATTAAATAAAAATAAATTATAATAATTTAATTTGTAAAACTACAGGTTGGACTCGATTATCCGGAGACTCGCTTATCCGGGGACTCCATTATCCTGAATTAGATTATCCGGAATTTTAGACTCGATTATCCGAAATTTGATTTATGTTTTTGTTTTTCAATTTTTATGCATAAATCTGAGATAATTGGGTATTGCAATATACAATATGAATGGTTTTGCAGTTTTGAGCGTATTTATGAAAAGGGGGTTTGGAAAAGTGATTTTTTGTGTAAGCAGGTCAATTTTTTTTTCTTGTAAAGACCCCTACTGTTCCTAGAAATATTTTCTGGATACGCCACCGCATCATATAAAGAACGCAACAAAAACAGATAATGTTTAAGTTCTTTTATCAAAGATTTCAATTTTTTTCTTAGTGATTCGATTATCCGGAGTGAAAAAAAAAATTGATACATACTCCGGATAATCGAGTTCGACCTGTATCTAGTGTATACATTTCTTATCATCATTCAAAAATTTTATTGTTCAAATTAGAAAGGGTAATATCAAATATTCATTCATTATTGCTAAACGGAGTGGAAATTCGACAAAAAATCTCATTTTCAAACATATTCATTATATGCATATCGAAACATCCGGGCAGCAACAATTCCATCACAATCGATCATCATTGGCACAGTTTATTTGATGATTTCGTGAGTTGGTTTGAAAAAGAAAAACGAGAACACACCATCCCACAGGAAGGAAGCGTGAACTTGCCCAGCACATAATAAACATTCGGGATTTTCGTTTCGCTTCACGCTCTGATCTACTAACGTAAATAAACATTGGCAAACCATTCCACCAGCCGACCACTAAACTGTCGGCCTGCCTTACGTAATGAATTTAATTTTAGGTGCGGCCAGTGACAGCCCGGACCTAGCGAACAGTCATCAGTGGACAACTCTCAAACAAATCCATCAAATTGGTCCCGTCGCATTTATATGCATAAAGACACCGAGGGGGATGGAAAACGCACACGTGTTTCTGTTTTTCCAACACTGGCAGGCAATTTGCCAAAAATGATCACGAAGGTGAAAAACTGTCGGAAATGCTATGAAATTTTTGGCTTTTCCATCGCCCTTCATGAAGGGACAGGGTCGGGACTCGTTTTTTAATAATTAGATATGGTTTTCGCTAAAACGCTCTAAGGACAAAATCATTTTGACCCCTAGCTCTAATCGGTGCTGTTAAATGTCATGAAATCACGTGACTTTGACAATAAATTATTGTGAATGCCTTCCTTCCCAGTGGAAAAAGTAATCGGAAAAGGGTTTTCCCTGGTGACCATTTCTGAATGACTATCGGTTGGCAGTATTAGCAGATGCTATATTGCGTATCGAAAAGTGCTATGAGCATTTTTCAAAAAATTTCAAAATTTAACAGCACTGGTTCCAATAGATGTCCGTTCAACCTTCTTAGCATAAACACAGTGCAATGATGACAACGTTAAACCGTAGGCACTTGGAGTACATTTTCGGTTCTGTTTGACTTTCGCCTTGTTGAAAGTAAACATGTTCGGTGTACTTTGGGGATAATGTTGTTTGTGGGGATTCACTTGAGACTCGGCTCTGCACACCACTCTACGCGCCGAGAGGAGCGAAAATTCCGTCAGACAAGACCGAGTAACTGGTGGAACGGATCAGCCCGCCGGAAACTCCACTAATGGTTGGGTAAATATGCCGCCCTGTGTGGTGCGGTTTCCACAACAGTGGGTCAATCCTGCAAGAGGGATAGTACGCAATATCAACCGACGCAACGTAACGAACGTCATACTTGGCTACAACGGACGGCAGGATCAAACCACAGCTACGATACTCGTCGGCAGTGTGATAAATCAGCCCTGATAGGACGAACAAGAGGGGTTCAAATAGTCGTAGCAGTTAACGTGCAGCTATTCAGCAAGAGCATACTGAGAGTCGTGGGTTCGAATCCCGCCGGTCACAAATCATCTTTTAGTAATGGAAATTTTCTTGACTTCCCAGTGCATAGGTCCAGTCACTCATAGTCACTCATGAGAACAGAAGCTGACAAGCAGGTTTTGTCCCAGTTGGGGCGTAACTCCAGAAAGAAGAAGAAACCAAAGGCTGCAAAAGCTGTGTTGATGTTGTCATGCTATAATAAAGGGTCTGCAATTTTTCACTTGACCGTTAACGACAACACTCGATGGCAATGCGATGTATTAAAGGTGTTCTCGGTCGATGGGTTGGCCATTCCCATAAAATAATTACTTCGTAAGCGTTGATGATATCACAGTTGATGTGCTTGACGGAAATCAGGGAAAGGTAGATTAGTCATCAGAGGTTAATTCCCATATTTAACGAGCCATGAATGGGGGAATCCTTGAAAGTAGCTTCGAGTGTATCGTTACGTGTTGTATTCAAAAGACGTTTGGAATCATCCAAGAACTTTCTGGAATATAGATCTTAAGATCTGTATAATCGTACATAGAGAGGAAAAAGCTGAAAAAGGCCATGATTAGCTCGCGAGTATGGGAAGATATAGAGCAATTCTCGCTGAAACCTGGCCGCCATCGGCATCCATCGTTAGAATTCCAATTTTATGTCATTTATCGATAAAACTTAAGGGTGGTCTTTTCTGTTTTCTCAAATTGGTGGACCCCTCGTACGCCAGCTGGCTAAACAGTTTGCGAAAAAGCCCATTTTTTGATAAATATAGTGTATTTCTTCACGTGATATGTCTCATATTTCGCTTGGAACACATAGCAAACTTAGTGGCATCGTATAGAAAAAGGATATAGCTTTCATTTAAAGTTAAAAAAAATTTGGCGGCCATTTTGAATTTGGCCGCCATCTTGAATTTTGTTAGAAAAATCGTTTTTTCACCATTAGCGCACCGCTTGTTTTGAATTCTGAGTGCACCATTAGAAAGCTTGCGTAAGATAGGCTACAGAAACTAGGTGAGCAGTGGTATTTACCCTATGAAATGAACGATTTTCTAAATCATGTTCTACGATTTTGACGAATATGACTAGTGCAATCAATGAAAACATTATGTTTTGTACAACAAAGAAACAAGTTTTCAATCATTGGTGTTTCATTCGAGTCGAGTGAAGAATAAGAGTTTTATTTTGAGTGAAAAAATCTAGCGGCCATCTTGGATATTGACGCCATCTTGGTTTTAATTAGTAGAATTGATTTTTCATAGGGTAAATACCATTGCTCACCTAGTTTCTGTAGCCTATCTTACGCAATTTTCCTCAGCTTTCTAATGGTGATCTCAGAATTCAAAACGAGCGGTGCGCTAATGGTGAAAAAACGATTTTTCTAACAAAATTCAAGATGGCGGCCAAATTCAAAATGGCCGCCAAAATTTTTTTTAACTTTAAATGAAAGCTATATCCTTTCTCTATACGATGCCACTAAGTTTGCTATGTGTTCCAAGCGAAATATGAGACATATCACGTGAAGAAATACACTATATTTATCAAAAAATGGGCTTTTTCGCAAACTGTTTAGCTAGCTGGCGTACGAGGGGTCCACCAATTTGAGAAAACAGAAAGGACCACCCTTAAGTTTTATCGAAAACTAGCGATCAGTGACATAAAATTGGAATTCTAACGATGGTTGTCGATGGCGGCCAGGTTTCAGCGAGAATTGCTCATACTGAAAACATGTGAGGGACCTGAAGTAGAGTTTTGTGCTGAACATGATTACACCCTATTGCCTAATCCTCCAACAAATGGTGAGATTAAAAATATTCTGTTCGCAGCATGTAATGGAAAATCTCCAGGATCAGATAGAGTGGTAGCCGAATAAATTAAAGCTGTTAATTAAAAATCATCGCACTAAATTTACACTATCATTTATCTGGAGTATAGCAAGGTAAAATAGTAAATTGTAAAATAAAACTTACATTTTTATAGCAAAAATATGAAGCTCTTCCTTTTTCCTATTATTGCGGAATATTGTCTTATTATTGCAGAAGTGCCGTCCTATTATTGCGGTTTACCATAAAAAAAAACATATATTGTGTTGCATTCTGTATACAATTTTCGAGCACTAAAACTATCCTCTCTCCATGTTAATGACACTGCACGGTACTGTCAGTGTATGAACACAAAACAGTATTTTAATAACATTGAAAATGTTTCTGGCAATTACGTTTAGTATGACTATGGAAATTTGAAATTTTTGAATGTGGTATTCAGATACCGCAATGATAGACAAAAAGCTATTTTTATTGTACTATTATTGTGGTTATATGCTTTTTCTGAAGAGTAAGAACATTTTCTTCTAATCTCAACATCAATCATGTAACTCCATCCGTCATGAAATGATTGTTCTGGTTCCAAACTTAAAAATTCACGCTTATGAAATTCGTTCCGTAGAGAGAGGGACCGGTTAAAAATGTAGACTGGTTTTGATGCATCATTTAAAACTGTTCGTCCAACGATCAAAATTGTTTAATTTTTAAAATATTTTTTTTAGTTCATCTTGAATACTATGAACCTTCATCGTCTCCAATAATACCCATAGAAAATAGAGTTTTCCATGAATAATAAGCATTCATTTCTTATACCGCAATAGTAGGGAATACAGAGGCAAATTACTCTATAACATATCCCGAAAACCATTCGGTTTCCCGGGATATATACACAGGCGCTGGGCTTAGAGAAAATGCTCTGATTCCGATTTCAGACAGGGATTTGAAAATATACTTTGCAAACATACAAAAACAAAAGAATACATTTAGGATGATTTTGAAGATATTACAGAGGAATAGGGTAGGTGTACCGGTATTTATCATTGTACCAGTCTTGCCCCCCCCCAAATTATATACCGTTTCACGACACAAATAGGCACAAAACGATTTGTGTTCGTAGGGTAGACAATCGTCGCCTTCAAATGGAAAAAGTCGACGACGAAACTAAAAAAAAATGGTCATCGTCACTAGACTGTTTAAAACGCCATAAGAAATCAATATAGGTGGCGGATGCAGGAACCAAAATTAAAAACATGGCGAATACTAATACAAGTGGTTCAGTATTGGCCAATTTTCAATACGAAAACAAAGTTTCTGACTAGTTCTTATATTTTTCTTGCCAAACATGGATCGGAAGCTTTCGTATAACGTATTAACAGTAATGAAAGGTCTTTCGATTTATTTATTAAAAAATATGTTTTCTTAGGGTGGCGAAAAAAATCACTATCCTTTTAAAATCGTCATCTTTGTCCTAAAATAATTACCAAAAAGCTAGCTTTTTTTCTGAAAAATTGCGCCAGTGCGTGGAACGGTAGACCAAATTTCGATTGCTTAAAAATAAAACTGTTTCCGGGTAGTAAAATAACCGTGAACACTCAATAACATCAATGACGATTAATTGAACAAACAAATTTCGAGTCCTTGATAAAGGTTCAATTAGGACCGAAACGTTTGAGAAAGAAACAATACAGTTGTTTTAAATTGTTAAAATAGACTGAAAAGCCAGAAAATTTTTCCAAAGTGCTAGCTTTCGTCCAAAATCTCTACTTTCGTTCAAAAATTATCAGCTTCCTATTGTTAGATCCTACACTTATCGAAAATCCTAAACTTTTCAAACGAATTTTCCAAGAAGGAGATAAATATTCTAGAGAACAAAATTGAAAGTAGACGCTGAAGTTTTCGAAATACAATGTCGATTGGTAGGGGAACTTACGTATTCTCGGCAATCTAAGCTGATGCCGCGATTCTTTTGTAATTTTCTTGGACATCAACAGACAAATTCCGTGTTTGTCTGTTTACATTAATGCGTTGCTGAATCCTCTATCGATTCACACCGACAGACTTGTCAAAATGCTTTTGGAAAGTTTCCAATGGAAACATTTTTACAACGCTGCGAACATCTCTTGTCAGTGTGACTATTGTCGGCAGCCTCTTTCTCTACGGCAATTTTTCCATAAGAACTGCTGGCGAACCTCTTCGGCAGCTCCAAATCAGTCGCATTTTTAAGCGTGTCCATTTGAATTGATGACATCTCTGGCGATATTGTTTGTTCAGTCTCGGAAAGTTGGAAGCGGGCAGAACAAAGAACCATCTGAATGTATTCTTTGACGTGTTTTGATAGCAAAATACTGTGTATTTGGCGTTTAAAACTTGGTTGCCAATAATAGTCGAATGGTGCCGAAGCCGTAAGTCTCCCTGGAACTCCAGCAGAAAGTAACAGATTTTAGAAAAAAAATCGAGGAATCGGTGAGAATGAAATTAAATTGTGCTCCAAAAATTTCTTAATGGATTCAGGCAAGAATTTCTCCACAGGTTCGTGTTTTTGCTTCTCTTCGTCTAGAATCATTTTCATATTCGTTTCGAGATTCATCGATAAATATTTCCAGGACTTCATCGTAAGATTGTTTCCAAGACCCCTTTCGAGAATTATTTCTGTAATTTCAAAGTTATCCATATTTTTATATTTTTATATTCCAAATGATAGTAATTGTAATGTGGATTCGTCCCTTAAACTCTTGTCCTCCCTCATGTTCATGAATATCTCAGGGATCTGAGAAGGAACTTCCGATTCAATATTAATAGGCAAATACGAATACTAATATTTGGTGTTTAGTTTGTACATACATACACATAGCTTATTCCTCGGACGTCATTGAACATCAATATTCGCCTCTTATTTTCCTACTAAAACAGAGCAATTCCTGTAATGAAATGTTTCACTCCAAACACTTAAAATCATCCATCAAATGAATAGAAATGAATAAAATCCACTTATCTCCTGAAAGGAATTCAACGTGGGAGCACCGTAAGATTGACACGGAATTCAACTTCTTCTAAAACACCCTTCTGCCTCCGATTAACCTTACCCCGGTAATCGCCCAAACATCCACTCGAACGGATGGATTATGAGGGGATGGCACAGCATGTTCTCGCCGTTCACCATGGTCATTTATTGTGCTATATTTAGTTTCATCTCATCTGCCGTCTCTGTTTTTCATCGGAGCGACGTGAGTGGGTCGCCGTGTCGTGCTGGTGCTGGTCAGGGAAAAACTTTCCGCCAAAACAAAAGTTTCAAACACCATCCGTCTCCACGACCATTTGGTTCCTTCACTAATCATGAACAAGCGGTCGTTGCAAATAGGAGTAACTTTGCCAAATTCCTGGTCATAAGTTAAAACAAAAATTTGAGTATTATTTCGTTCTTTTCATTTTTTGGGATACTTTTATGTACACTAGAGCGATATAAGCAAACCAATAAACTTTCTGACCTTTATTTATCAAATTTTTGACATGAAAGATTTTGTGCGGTTACGCTAGTACTTAGATCTGAAGGCCTGATGAACTCAAAGAAGTGCTTGTATATCCTTAAACGGTCGTTGAATTAAAAATTTGACGGAATATATTTCCATGAGTCAATATGCGTATATACGTTGTTCATAAACCTTCGAGAGATCACTAGTTACGCTTGTAGATCCGAAGGCCTGGTACCCATTTATTACGTAGTTGACTTAGATCACCAAAGTAAATTAGTTTATAGCTGCCATAGCTTTGAACATGATTTGTCAAACATGTCTTGTTTGTAATAAATTTGATAGTTATTTAACAAATTTCATACATAATTAAATTCGCGGGCTTGAACCTTACAAAAATTATTTTTTACGTTATAATTCAATTTACGTGAAATTATTTCTAAGTACCCGATCCATTATGTAAAAATAAGTTTGGCTGTATAACAGGGGCACATTTTTAGGAATTTTGGCCATGAAATTGGTCCTGTTACTCCTATGTGCCTCACTAGTCTAGAAGCAGCAACAGATCGGGAGGTATAACACTTTTCGCATTAACACCGGCATCCGCCACTGCTGTCAATGACCGTGACAGTTTGAAAAGTTTAGTCACTCTCTTTTGGTTCCCGTTGCACCGCACCCACCCCAAAAATCAGTATACGTCTTAATGATCCGGGGGAATTCTTAAGGTCATCTTTCCATCTGGTACGGTCACGAGCAAATGCGGAGGTGGTATCGACACCAGTGTGATGGGTGGGTGGCATTTTTCTTTTGATGACGCACGTATAGATTTCTCGATAGAACCAATTTACTCGGTATGACAGAAGAAGTGCGGAAACATTGATTGGGATCAGAACTAACTAAAGGCTGAGTCGCAACAGTATACCGACTATATTGACAATATAAAGAATGCCAGATATATCTGTATAAACGACGAGTCACCCACACAAGATATCCGAAGCGGATTTCTAGTTCGGGATTGATCAAAACAAGACACATGCCCCGGTGTGATGAACTAAAAATAAATTCGAAGTTAGTTGTGCATAAGCCGCCAGATGCAATTATTGCAAAAGCGGAGTGGAATACAGCGGTTTCTTCAACGATTATTGAAGAAACGTGATGAAATTCAGGTCAAAGATTTACACAAGCATTCGAAGTCTAAATGATCTGATGATTTTTAGGTTGAGCGATAACCACACTTTTAATTCAAAATAATTCAAATGATCAAGTAAGAAGGCTTGGATTTCGGCTTCTGATATAACGATTAACCTGATATGTCAACCTTATATGCTTTTAAATGTCTAGGAGCAGATGGGATTTATTCTGTTCTGCTCCAGAAGGGATTTGACTTTATCAAACATGTTTTGAAAAAAGCGACTTGTAAGTTTTGCTTCCGGGTATATACCCAGATCCAGGCGTGAAGTTATTGTGAAGTTTATCTTGAAAGCAGGACGTGAGTTCTGTTTGATCTTTCGACCTTGACACTTGCTTTTGCCGGGGCGAGCGACGAGGGCAGGATCAAACATGTCGCGCGTTGGTCTAGTAAGTGAAAAAGTGGCGTGATCGGTGAGTTCGGTTGGAGTAACTGAAAAAGTGCCGCGATCGGTTAGTTCTGTTTGATCCTTCGACCTTGACGCTTGCTCCTGGGCAGTGCGTCAAGAAAGCCCGAACAGTTTTTTTTTTATTCTTTTTGGGTCGCGCGCTTATTTTTTTTTTCCTGAGTGCTTTTTTATAGCCGAGCAAACGAGTGAAGCCGAAAGTGGATTGTGGCTGCTCAGTCAAGGATAACGGATTAATTGGTGAGCTCGTTTCATGCTACTATTTCTAATCTATAAAATATGTATGACTGCACATTCAATCGTTACAATGGTGGGATGTAAATATGATTTTTCAACAAACTATGGATGGTTCGTCACTGTGAGTGTCGACACAAACTCTGATTCATGATTTATTTATGTTTAACATTTTTTTTTTCAGAACACCTCTTATATACCTTTATTTTTGTAACTAAAAAAAACTTTGAATGGTTCGACACTACAAGTGTAGACTTGCGAAAGGTTCACTATATTCAACAAACTTTGGATGGTTCGCCACTGTAAGTGTCGGCATAAGAATGAGAGTGTTCTATGATGTCCCAACCAATCGAGTTTTTTGTTTCTTTTCAAATGAGTAAAATATAATAACACATGCTTCCGTCCTGACAGCTGTAGGAATGTTACATTTAGGTATTTGTTCAACAAACTTTGAATGGTTCGTCACCTCAAGTGTCGGCATAATTTTCCTCTACATAGAAATTGTTCATATCAAATGAAAATATTATATTTACGTATAAGCATGTATATATCTCACAAATCATTGTTTATCATGGTCTAATCGCTTATCAAAGTGAATCCTATGACCCAACGATCCTCCCCATCAACAAACATCCCTCCCAGTAACCTTTGTGGAGATGCAGAGGCAAACACGGTCTCCAAAAAGCAAAGGTTACACACTAACATTCCTTCCCCCAATCCCACCTGACTGCAAGGACGTGGCCGGCGCCGTTATTGACCCTGTATAAATAGAGGCACTGAATTATGCACACTGAAGAAGATTATGGCCAATCCCAGCCGAACTTCTAGTTGATTCTTTGTGCATTTTCACTGACTTCGGTCAATCACGGAATAGCAACCATTGATATGTGTAGTCAGTCTAAGCTAAGTTTATCTTGAAAGCAGGACGTGCGTTGTATGAAGAAGCGAACAGTTTTAGACCAATCAGTCTGACCTCTTTTCTTCTGAAATGTCTGGAACGCATTATCAATCACCAAATCTGTGGTGTCTATTTGGCAAACATGCCTCTTTATATAAATCAACATGCTTACCTTTTGTGACTCTTTCACACAAAGTTCTATACGATATCGAGAAAGCATTCGCTCAAAAGCAATCCTGTTTTAGTGTCTTCTAGTGGATATTGAAGCTGCCTTTGATAACGTGTTTTTCGATGCCATATTGGAAGCTGCACGAAGCCATGGGCCGCCTACACTGATCACCAATTGGAATTATCAAATGCTCAAAAACCGACATCCATTCTCGATATTGCGTCAAGCTTCTTCTTCTTGGCATTAACGTCATCACTGGGGCAAAGCCTGCTTCTTAGCTTAGTGTTCAATGAGCACTTCCACAGTTATCAACTGAGTGCTTTCTTTGCCAATGTTCCCATTTTCGCATTCGTATATCGTGTGGCAGGTACGATGATACTCTATGCCCAGGAAAGCCAAGGAAATTTCGTCAAGCTACGATTCAGGCATCCGCAACTCATGCCTCCAAGGGGGAGTCTTATCATCACTTTTGTGGAATCTCTGTGGAATGTTCGGAACTGATCAGAGTCAATTGTGCTTTTGGGAAAAAGCTGCTTCCTCTCCAAGATTTATGGTTTCCAAGGTTTTATTGACTACAAACTGGTAGTTCACTGTCGATTTAATGGTTATACTATAAATTTGTCTGTCAAAACCATAATAAATCACACCATGCTCGGTTACTCGCAAGTAATCGTTCCAGAGCTTGTTGCTACGTCCTTTGGCATGTTCTCCCGAGCAAACGGGTGCGGACTTACTCACACCTAGCCAGTTCGCGAGTCTGTCATGTTTGTTATGCGTTGGTGTACACTCGTGAGCTGCTTTGTGATGCAAACTTTTCCACCACTGCTAGGTGGCGCTAGTGAGCATGTAAAATGTCAAGAACATCTCGAAGACAGGTAATTTAATTCAAAATTTTGCCGCTAGGTTGCGCTAGTGAGCAGATAAAAATCATCTATCTCGTTATCAGATAAGATATAAAGTTAGAGTCTTTGACAAAGTTAGTTATAACGTTAAGGACTTCGAAAATGCAAACAGTTTGATTCCTTATTTTCCCGCATGGTGGCGCTAGTGAGCTTGTGAAACTGAACATCTTGAACTTGAAATTAAAGGGATGATCCCGTAATAAAACACATAATCAGTGTTACTGAGGTCCGAGGTTGCCACGAAACCCAACTTCTACTCTGGTTCTTCAATTCTTTGTCGAGATATGGAACATCAAGTTATAAGCGATTGACTGTTATTAAATCTCATGATATAATAAGATAGAATATCCAGAATGTGGAGAAAGCTTTTGAAATTTGACCAGGGAATCATATTATATTCAAGTGATTCAGGTCTGATCTGTTAATAATAAATAAATCACATCAGATTCACTCCGTGTTCAAGTGTCTCAAGACTGATTCACTTCATATTCAAGTGATTTAGGTTTCGTTCGCTCCATATTCAAATGATTCCCGTCATATTCCCTTCATTTTCAAGTGATTTATGATTGATTCACTTAATATATAAATGATTAATTCCCGAGTGATTAAATTCGCTCCATATCCAAGTGATTCATAGCTGATTCACTTCATATTCAACTGTTTCAGGTTTGATTCACTCAATGTTCTAATGATTTCAAGTGATTCATGTCTGTTTCACTTCTTTTTGAAGTGTTTCATGAATTCCTACGTATATTTCCTCGGCAATCCCACTAAAGGTTCCTACAAGAACTTCTCCAGGGATTCTTTCACGATACTAATTCCTCTAAGATCCACTAGAGATTTTTTCTAGAGGTTCCTCCAGGGATTGCTCCAGGAATGCCTCCATGAACTTTTCCAAGGATTTCTCAAAACACTTCTAAATCTCTAAAAAAAAACATTCGCGGAAGAAACCCTGGAGGAATTCTTATTATTTTTCTGAAATCCCTTGAGGATCCCTGTAGGAATTTCTAGAGAAATTCTTAAAAGATTCCTGAAATACACTTGAGAAATCCCTACAGGAATTCATGGAGTTATTTTTTTTAAGAATCTCTAGATAAAAATAGGGTGGATTTTCCGGAAGAACTCCCTGTAGAATTCCTGGAGCGATCTTTGAAGGAAATCTCAGGAATAATAAATCCTAGAGAACTCTCGAGGACTTGAGGAATTTGTGGAAATATTACTGGAGAAATATTTGAAGTAATCCCAGAAGAAATTGTCGTAGTATAAACTAGAGAAAGCCTTGAGAACGTAACTGCAAACATCCCTGAAGAGATTTCCTGGAGGAATCTTCAGACGAGTCTCGATAAGAATTTTTCGAGGAATATCAGGAGAAATCGCTTGAAGAATCTTTGGAGGAATCTCTGGAGGAGTCCTTGAAGTAATCTCTACAATAATTTGTGGAAAAGTTCCCCGAGGAATCCTTAGAGAAATTCCTGGTGAAATCCATGTAAAAATTTTACTAGAGGAATCTATGGAGGATTCACAAGAGGCATTCCGACAGAAACTCCTGGCGAAATTCGTGTAAAAATATCACTGCAAAACTTCCTGGAATATTCCTTGGAGGAATCGCTGGAGAAACTTCTGATAAAACTCCTGAACGAATGGCTGAAGATATTTGCCCTATCGGAACCAGTCGAAAAAACAGAAGTTTTTTTCTGGAGGAGTATATGACAAAACCGCTTTTGGAATTCTAAGACAAATCAGTGTATGGATTACGGTAGAGATTATCTTGGAGGAATTTCTGGTAAAATCCCTGGAGGAATCTTCGAAAGAATTCCTGGGGAAATCTGGAGAAGTCTCTGGAGATATCTCGTATGGAATCAATATATTCTTGCAAATAAAAAAAATGCTTGTGTTAGTGCACGTTTAGTACCAGTGTTGCAATAGTATCAGTGTAAACGTGAGAATATAACTTTAAACGAAGCAATGGTACGTAAATATTCAAAATATTTTAGTATCCATACTTAACCCGTATAGGCCTGAGTGAAAGCAAAAATATTGAAACCCTCACCGCTCAGCGAATTCCTAACGGATTCAAATGATTTTTTGTCAGTATACTAGACCACATATCTAGTTTCTAGCAGTAGTCAGAGGAACTCTGAAATATTCTTGTGGCGGGAGTTATTCCGGTGGGTCACTGGGTCAAGTCGGGTAAAAAAGGGCTATTTTTGGGACATGCCAAGTTACCTTTTTTATTTGCAATGACAATCATTTTAATTTGCATAAGTCATTAAGCATTAAGATCTGATATTCAACATTATAAATGAAGAGTTTTGCACCGTTTAAAATATACCGGATGTGGCCATTCGGACGTACAGGCTATAGGTTTGTTGGATACTAAACCGTTTCAATTCTTGAACAGTTGAAATTGAAATTAAACATAACACACATGTTCAGATACAAATTGGACTTCATCATAAGTTTGAGGCGCCCCGGGACCCGAAAATGGTCATTTGTAGAATTCATCAAATGCAAAACTCATAGTAATCCAACTCAATTGTTTCTCGAAAGGTTTACACTGATACAATTTTCTTAAAATTCCGTCATGTAGTGGCCACATTATAGCCGATTCCGGAAATTATCTGTGACTTGAAATTTGCCTATCACCAAGGACACAAACGCACAGTACCCTTCTCACACGACCTGACCCAGTGATCCACTGGAATAACTCAGGCCACAGGAATATTTCCACACGACCTGACCCAGTGATCCACTGGAATAACTCAGGCCACAGGAATATTTCCACGTTTTTCTGTCCACATCTAGAAACTAGATATGTATGCCAGTACACTGACAAAAAATTATTTGAATCCATTAAGAATTCGCTGAGCGGTGAGGGTTTTAGAATTTTTGCTTTCACTCAGGCCTTGGTTAATATGGACCAAATGACCCACTTACCCCGCAGGTCCAGTTCCCCACTGTACCTTATTAGGACTGGGAAAAATCTAAGAAAAACTTTTTTTACTTTTGATCTTTTTTAGAGTTATGTATTTATCATCACTTGAGAAACATTTCAAGACGATCTCGTCGCACCTTTGAATTTCGTCGTCATAAATTAAATTTTATTTCCTTTTCTCTTCAAGATATTTGAGAAGTAGTTCGCGATCTTTAATAGTTTACGGTAAAACGCGTCAGTCTCCTTTCTGTGCGATTTGGAAGAAGTTCAAGATCTCTTGCCGAAATCTACTAAATTGGAACATACTGACCAAGATTGATAATTCCCTTTGCTTCCTTATTTGAATTGAAGAGTCTGGGCTAGAGGCCTCATCGATTTGCTGCTCGGAAAAAAATATCTCAGACATCGAACTGATTACCAATTTCAAGGCGATTGGCAACACATTTGCATGCATTTCATCCTTGAAAAGAAACACGCATTCCGAAAAAACACTATTTTTACATGTTTGCCACGTTCAGCAACAATTTTAAAGCCCACATTTTCGGAAGCAAGTTGTGAATTCAAAGATTCACCATTTCTTTTATTTGTGCTAGGATTCATAGTCAGTTATTATTCTCACGTGTCCTTATAAAAGTTTTTCCCAAAAACAATTACTTTCACTAACAAAATTTAACTGACAACAACAAGTCCGACGGAGAATCGGAGTCTCAAAACATCCGTCAGCAGAAATAATTTACTTCAAGTTCACGTTTTATTTACTATTTGAAAAAAAAGTCTAAACATAACCTACTGCACCAATGCAAATGCAAAAATCTCTTATTCACCCTCGAGTAAGAATTCCACCTGCCGAAAACTTTCAATTTCATGGTTTAATTTTAAATCTCACCCGCGCTCCGCACCATCTCAGTCTGCACTAAAAGCTTTCATTTCCTGCCCGAAGCATACTAAATAATGAAAACGAAAACGGTGTCCCCTAATCCGATCGCTCACCTTAATACCGTGGGGAAAAATAAAATCCTTTTTACGACCCTTTTTTCTGGTCCCGAGTAAAAACGTTCGCACTGCAGCGTTAATTACCTTCCACGAGCAGCAAGAATAATCCAATCTTGTACACCAGCCGGCTACAGCTTCCGCTTCTCAACCGTTGGATATCCATTTTGTGTCAACTACACCGGCTACTTTTCCGTTTTTCCTCGATTTATTCCGCAGAGCACTTTTCTTGGAACGGGTTTCGAGTTCACCACACAGCTTTAACTAGAATTTCGTAGTTTTATTCAAGAACTTTTCAACCTTACCGCCCGAATGCACGTGATTGCTACTTTGTGTAAATCTGATAGTAATCTTCTTTACTCACTCACTCAACACCAATTGCCATCAACGCACTAATTGATCTGTTTACGGTCCCCCATAAAACTACACCACGTGCCAACCCGAGCAAAGATGTCAGAACACCTCTTTCACACTTTTCCAATCATCACAGTTATTCACATCGTTGTTGGTTTGGTTCTAGCTCTTTGATCGATCACATCCCCCGCGATCTGCCATCTATCACATCTGATTTAACGCGTCGTGTTGTCGATTGGGATTCGGGAACCCCCAAAGGAGAATTCTATAAGGAAAGTGATAAATTAGAGCACTTTTTGCCACCGAGGAATGCTTTTTGATCTGTGATGAGCTGATTCTGGCTGATGCGCGGCTCTAATGGGATTTCTTCGTCATCATCTACATAAGATCGCGCTCTCGCAGTCCGCTTTTGAATTAGACGTGAAAATGCTGATCCATCGGTGTTTTTCCTCCACATACATGTCGGTTCTTTCATTTTTGGGGTGTGCTTATTCAGCGTTAGCGAGGCAGAGTGGTTCATAATAGATTTTTTTTTTTCGAGTGATTCCATGACGGAAATTGATAAGAACTGTTATTACTTGTTTGAATAAATCCTTAGAAAAAATCCAAAACGACTTCGAGCATGCATCTGATGAGAAGCTTGATACTTTTTCAAGAACTTGTCATACAACTGTCCCTAAAATAGCCAATAATCACTTACAGAAACATAATAAACGAATCTTCTAGCAATGGTTTTTATTTCTAAATCTTGTGTCTATTCTATGACTGAACTAGGGGAACTTACGTATTCTCGGCAGTCTAAGCCGGTGCCGAGTTTCTTTTGTAAGTTTCTCGGGCATCAGCACCCAAATGCGCTGCTCAATCCTCTATCGATTCTCACTGATAGTCTTGTTAAAAACTTTTTGGAAACGTTTTTACAACGTTTCGAACATCTCTTGTCAGTGTGTCTATTGTCGGCAGCCTCATTCTCTTCGGCAGTTTTCCCATATTTATACTTTCATTGGCCACATTGGAACTGGTTCAGGATTGTGGTTCCATGATGCCATGTTTGATATTTTAGAAACCATACTTCAATGGCTACGTTCTAGAATATGGTTCCACGGGGTCATATGTGATATAACTTCAAAACTATATTATGTAACACACGCAATGACATGAGTTTATTGGAACGCCTGAACAATTTTTACTTTTAATGGTCACAGTGGAACAGGTTCCGGGTTATGGTTCCATGGTGTCGAAACCGGTTCCAATGTGGCCATTGAAAGTATAAAGTGTTATTTGGCGTTCCAATGAACATATTTCAATGCGTAGATGTGTCGCATGGTATAGTTTCTGCGTAACATCTAACATGACACCATGGAATCATAATCCGGAACATCCGGAACCGGTTCCAATGTGGCCAATGAAAGTATAAAATGTTATTTGGCATGTATCTAAGATAAACAATTGAAATCCAAAAAAAATACCCTCGTGTCCACGCTTTTTGCGTTACCCAGAAATTAGGGAGGGGTCAGCGGGGATGTCCCACCCAAGGATTGTGAGACCAACTAACCGCAATAACTTTAAAATTTGTTTCAAAATAATTGGTCTAGCGTCTTCAATTTGAGGCCATTTGAAAATTGAAGGTACGTCCCAGAATTTTAAGGGTTAGAGAAGAGTAATTTACCGATAAGACCATTTCAGGGCAGATAGCGGTTAAGTGTCTAAAAAGGAACTTTATAGACCTCATTCCTAAAAAATGAAACCAAAATAAGGCTGAACGGGAACCACATTTCGATAAGGATTCCTCAAGAAATCTGAACAGATAACTCTCAAATCGTCTTTCGAAAAGTTCATGTGGTATTGCTTCAACTATTAAATCGAAGATTTCTTCAGGAGTACATTGTACGGTTCCTTCAACAACTTCCAGAAGAATTCCTTAAAAATGTCCATTCGAGGCAGCTTGAAAAGCTCAACCAGAACTTTTTCCAATGATTTTTTTTATTATTATGACCTCAGAAATTTTTCAAAAAGGCTTCTCAACGAATTGTAACAATATTTCACTAGGAGTTTGTCCAAGCAGATGTTAGGGTCAGATTTTATTGATGGGGAAGGGGACAAATGAAATACATGATAAATTCATACAAGAGAGAAGTTTTTCAAATATTTTCGAATCATTTGTGGAATCTTGAGAAAGTCTTAGGTGAGTCCTTAGAGAATCTAATAATGAAATAATTGAAAAATAACTCAATAAAAATTTTCTAGAGGAAATCCCTGGAAAACCTCAACTCTTTGAGGGACTACAAGAATAAGGCTGTAGAATTTTGTGGATTTTATGATTAAACCAAATAAATTACTGCAAAAATAATTCAAAAAATCTTTGAAAGCAATCCTCATTTATGGAGAAATTTGTAAGGAATCCTTGGTTGGATTTTTCATGGGATTCTTGGAAAAAATATTTGAAGATTTTGTGGAATAATCCCTGGAAGATTTTTTGGAGCAAATGTTGGAATATTCAGTGGGTTAATTATTGAAGGATTGGTTTTGAAAACGGCTAAAAGTATTTCTGAAAAATTGCCATGCTAGATGTTCAAAGAGTTCTTGAAATAATTTAACCTACTTCTTTTGAAATAAACCTTTGTAATTTTTCTGTTCATTTCTGTAGAAATATTTTTCGATATCTCAACGTGATACCTATTAAATCAAACAAGAATTTCTTAAACCATTTTCGTTGTAATTCCGTTGTTGGACTGCCGAAGGATTTTCTTGAGCAAATTTTGAAGGAATCCCTCTAAGTATATCTTTAAAAAATAATTTAAAATATTTCAAGGCAAGTTCCTGGGAGAATTGCTAGAGGAATCTCCATAAGAATTCTTGTGAAGAACCCTGAAGAAGTCTCTGTAAGTATAACTCTGAATGGATCTCTAGAAGAATTCCTGTAGATGAAAATCTATGAACCTATGGAGTGGTCGCGTAGTAATCTCTGGAGCTTCAAGGATTTACATAAAAATCATTGCAATGCGAGAAAAGAAAAAGGAGACTTTAGATAGATAAGTTGATTTGAGTAAAAATAGACTTCAGAGACCTTTGTTCACATTTGTTCGCGTTATCGAAGTATGCTTTGATACTTTTCAGAACGTATAAAAAAATATGCACATAATTCATTTCGGCTTGGTTCAGGATATGGCTCATCATTGTGAAGCTTCGTGGCCGTGCGATTAGCGGCGGTGCGGACCGCACCCATCGCACCCCCCTAGTTACGCTACTGACGCCGACCAAAAAATCAGTCAGAGATTTTACAAAAACCCGTCAAAGATGTTTTTTCGTAGATCCGTAAAAGGTTCTCCAGCAGTTCCAGGAAATTCTCCAGATATCCAGACAGAGCGATTTCTCCAATTTCAGAGATTCGTCAAGAAGCTCTTCCAGAGATTCTTCTAGGGATTCCGCCAGTAAATATTTAAAGGGCATCATCCAGAGATTACTCCAGAAAAATCTCTCTAGGGGTTCTTCTAGAGATTCCTCCAGAAACAACTCCAAAAAAAACCTGAACATGGATTTCTCCAGGAATTTTGCCAGATATTCTTTCAGGGATTGCTCTAAAATTTTTTCCAGGAATTTCCCGCCCAAAATTCGTTTAGGGAAACCACTACAGTAATTAAGACATTTCAGCAGTTGTTGAACGGTGAAAATGGAAATGTAGCGGCATTCTAGATTTTACTCTATTACCTTATGTGTCATAAAGTTTTGAGCAACTGCAAGGGACATGAAGATCTTTATTTCGTCGTTGGCTTTACCCATCGATCCACCCGCATCTTCTGAAGGTATGGGAGGAAGAAGAAATGTCTATCAGTTGGTTGGATGGCTTCATGCGACCAATCTACAAAAAAGGGCATATACTGGAGTGCGCCAATTACAGATGGATTACCCTACTGAATTCAGCGTACAAAATACTGTCACGCATCTAGTTTAACAGACTGAGACCGCGCGAGGAGTCCTTCGTTACTAGGCTGGTTTTCGAAAGGACCAGATGTTTACCTAGCGAATCTTAGATAAATTCCGGGAGTATGACTTGCAGACCCACCATCTGTTTATTAATTTCAAGTCGGTGTACGATTCAATGATAAGAAATATGCTGTTGCAGATAATAATGTCTGAACATGGTTTTCCGACGAATCAAATGAGGCTGATGGTACGAAATCAAGTGTTCGGATTGCAGAAGAAGTATCAACCTCATCTGTAACTTTAGACGGATTGAAGCAAGAAGACGCACTTTTGTAGGGTAATTTGGGCAGGCTAGTCGTTGTATGCTCATTTCCAATGAAATGGTGAGGAATATATGTACGGGAAATCATGTATTGCATTATTAATACACTATGCTGCTTATTAATGATGACCATTCCCATAACAATTACAAATTGGCTTCATAAATATTAAAATTGTAAATTGTATCAACAGAACATCTGTGAAACCTACGAATGCAAGAGGATGTACATATCATGAACATACATTAAATGCAATAATAGTGCTCAGAATTGGCATTCATAAAAAGTTTAAAAGTGGCAACATGATAAAATATGTCTAAAATTTAAGCTAAGTTCATTTAAAATCTTAACATGAGTATATAAGGCATAAATCAGGTGATGTCCAAAATACATTATGGTTTTTGTTCAGTTGATATAATTTAGCCATCTGATGAAACACACTGGAATGTTACATGCATGCATACTTGCAGGCGTTTTTCGTGGATCTGATGATATTTGCTTGCATTACATGAAATTATTGATTATCACTAATATACACATCCGATAAGCGAAAAAATGCATAAGTCACATGTAAACTCCAAAAATTTTATGATATGATCGTCTTTTTAAGAAACCATTGCATGGATATTGAGATAACGCCCCTGTCCAAATTATATTCACATGAGGGTGTCCAAAATGTATATTTTGTGTCCGAAATGTATAACAGACAGGTTGCCAAAAAACGCTATTTTGGAAGCTAATACTACAGTTTGTAAGCTTTTGCTCCCCAGAAACTCAAAGTACATTAAGCATGTAAGTAACATTAGGTAATAAAATATTAGTATATAATGCAGTTAATCAATCGCCGTTTCCAGACATATCCTTAGCCTGTCCAAAATACATAATTTACCCTATTTCCTGATCAAGATTGCACTCGAGTGCGCTATCAGGAGAGCTGGCGTGCAGAGAAACAACACAATCATCACACAGTCGCTCGGATAATTTGGAGTCATTTCTAATGAAATCCCAAGTAGAATTGATGGATGACTTCCAGGAGAATTTCATGGAGGAATACCTCCCAGATCTCCCTGCAGGAATTCCTAGAGAATTCCTGTAGAAATTTACCCTCTTATGAGGTGTTCTAAGAAAAACCTTTGGAGGAATCCCAGAAAGAATATTCTAGAAGAATACCTGGAGAAATCGCTGGATGAATTTCTGGAGTAATCTCTGGAGTAATTCCTGAACGATTTTACCACATTATTCGATTACCATCAGTCTGAATACCATCACCTCGTATTCCATAACCTCGCATACTGTTCCTGGAGTCTCTTTAGAAATTTTTGGTTGGATCCCTCTAAATTCCCCTGAAGGAATCCTTAGTAACACTTCTGGAGGAACTCCTAGAGTATTTCAGGACGTATATCTGCAGCTCTATCGGAACTGTTCAGTCCAGAAGAATTGATCAAGCATACCTGGAGGGTAACTCCTCTGGTAAAATCGCTGAAGGGATTACTGTAGAGATTATGCTGAATGACAAGTATGTAGAAGGCTACAAGTGGTAGTAAAAATACGCGTATCTGTCAAAAGATAATACAATTAGGGCGGAAATAAAAAATAAAATACTCAATCTACTTTTAGATTTTATTAGGATTCTGCTGAGAGGGTTTGAATTCGTTAAAGAATCTCTCAGTTAAAGCTAAACAAAAATGAAAATCGGTTTGACGAAAACCTTTCTGACCCAATGACCCTTACTACATAATGTGTCACTTTTTTGTAGCACCACTTCTACAGATTGCTCAAAGCATTTTTTAGTACGAATATGTTCGTTTTTAAGTGCTCATAAGAACACTACGCTGAGTAGCCGGCTATGTCCCAGTGGGGACGTTAAGAATAGTCAGAACATTTCAGAACTATATGTTTTTTTATACAAAGAGCACTATTTTTTAAGGTTGAAGAAGCCTTAAATATCTATCACAACAAATCCATTCCGAACCACTGCGCACCGCCGGCCGAGAAGAAACGAAACTTTTATTTTTAAAACAACAACTCTAGGCCACCACAGCACCGCCAGCCGGCCGCGTCATCTTCGAGCGGCGCGTGTGTATTGGCCCATCAAAAAAATTTGCATTCCGGATCCTGGTTTGATGCAGTTTTTCGTTGGTCAGCACTCAGCAGCAGATGCATATCATCCACTGCATGCACAAACACATACAGCAAACTCTTTGATGCCAAAGTAATAAATAGTTGGGCAGCTGCACTAAGAGAAAATTCGGAAACATTTCAATCGTGAACCGCCAGGGAACGAAATCTTTGATGGCATGTACAGGAGGAAGGAAGCGTGAATGCGACATAAAATAGTGAAAGAAAATTCGTCGTTCAAAGTAGGTTTTATAAAGTATGAGTCATGTTCACAGATTGAGGCAAAATTATTAATATCTACATCGAGGCGTTTTAAAAAGTTTCAAAAATCCTTCGTCCCATATCTTTCTTACCATCCTTACCATACAAATATTGTTTTGTGGAATTTTAGGCCTTCTAGGTGAACAATTGAAGGTGGCCCAAAGACGATGTAGGTTTATATGGAAATTACTATGGAGAAATTTTGAAAAATGTTCCAGACACGTAAGTACTGGAATGTAAGTACAAAATTATCATCCCTTAGTAAAAACTCATTTTTCAAACCATAATTAAGAAATTTTTAACATGTATAGCATAAACCAACATCCATATTTGAAATAATTTGATTCAAAGTTAGTAAAAGAATGATTTTACCTTTATTCCGTTAAAAAATAAGGTCATTAGCAATAATTGGTCAATAATTTGGGGCAAAATTATAAATTCTCGCTCCAGTCCACTTTTTTGGATTCCTTGGGTCTCATAACAACTGTGTGAAATTCTAGCTCGATTGGTGAAATTATGATTTAGCGCCAGCCAGGGATTTATTATAAGAATACTTTTACACAGAAAGATCGCCAGAGGTCACATATTGACCTACATTAAAAAATCCAATCACAGGCCTTGAGAGGATCTCAAAAAAATTCATCACTTCTGGAAAAAAAGGTATACAATGAAAACCGATTGGCAAGGTGACGAAGATTAGAACGAATAACAATAAAAATAAAATGGCGCAAAATTTCCGGATAATTAAGGCTTAATAACTTTGTTCACAAGTTCGGATTACTTTGCGGTCTTCTGGTATGTTCTTCATTTTAAGACTACCTATCGAGCTCTGCACACTTAAAAAAAATTACGGATTACGGTGAAATTTCACCGTAATCTCAACAGCTGAAGCTTCGGTGGAAAATCACCGAAGAATCTGTAAAATCTTTGAACGAGATCATAAAGAAAAATAAGAAAATGGCTCAGACCGGGGATCGAACTCCCGACCTACCGATAAGGAAGTAGGCTTGCTACTACTAAGCCATCTTACACTGCTTGTTAATGATGTGCAAAAACTGCAACAAAAGGAAGCTCATGCCTGCCAGAGCGACTGTCACACGATTTCACAGAAGTTCGGTGAAAATAATGCTGTTACCGAACTGTTCGTTAGTATTTCACAGGGTTACAGTAAAATTGTTTGTTTCACGGATTTTTTCCGGTAAAATAATAGATTTCTCGGATTTTCTCCGGTAAAATAGTTGATTTCACGGATTTTGTCGGTAAAATAGTAGATTTCACAGGAAAATCTGTAATTTTGTTGTTTACAGTTCAATTTCGGTGATTTATTTCACAGGATACTGCGATATATTTTAAGTGTGTGTGATTAGATTTTTGTAGAGGTCAATGAATGAAGTAAGTTTTCCCATATTATAGACATTTAAACTATTTCACCGACCTCAGCAAAACGATTCACCGAGAACCCAACAGCTGAGATTTGGTATTTTTTTACCGAATCTATGTGCTTATTCTTCCGATATGTCGACGAATCAAATTTTTACTGAGATCTAGCGAACGTTACCAAGATTCAGTAAACATTTACTGAAATCTCGATTGAAAAGATGGCATTAAATCTTAGTTTCACCGAAGGAGCTTAAATTTTGCAAGCACACTCATAGTTTTAACTTAATTGTTAAAATTATCTCTTGTTTACATTTTACAGCACTATTAAAGTTACTCAACTAGGGTTGTCATGTCTATTACGGCTTAAACCAGCCGACGGTGTTTTTAAAATACCTGAAGGTCGTAGACACAAAAGTCAATTTGGACAAATTTAGTAAAATTGTTAAAAAAAATAGAATCGTTGAGGTGGGCTTCGATCCCACGATACCCAATACGATTCTGCAGCTAAATCGGCCAACCTGAAACCAAAGTCCGTCACGACCCCATGTTCTCCTTCACAAACCTACACCTCTTTCGGCTATCTGAGATGCCTAATTCGACTCTCCTAAGCGTGCCTACGAACAACAGTGAGAGATTTTATTTTTAGCGTCGCACTGTTGTCTTGTTTGTACCAATAAGATGGTTGAGAAAAATTGAGCGGCGATCTCTCTCTCTCGATATGATGAGATACGACCACGTCGAAAGCCAAACCCATACTTACCATCTTATTGAGCCAACGTTGGCTTATGAATAGTGTAGTTGACTTGTAATCGGGAGATACAAACGCGAGCGTTTTGGGGGTTTGGCATCTAAGTCCGAAAGATACATGGATTTGCGAAAAGAGACGTGTTAATAGTTAGTACCGTCGTTGGGGGTGACAATGGGTCAAAAAGGAATGTGTACGAATTATTTATTGAATAACTATCGCAATTTAACTCCAATAAACTTCAAATTTGGTGTGTATGTACTTTGATGATACATTAACAACTGTTCAAAGCATTAAAAAAAAATATTTATTCCCCATAGAGGGGGTGACATTGGGTCACTGTAATTGAAATAGCTTGTTTTTGATAATATGATTGCAAAACCATTCACAGCTGAAGAATATTGATGGAATACGATGCAAACAAGATGAAAAGATATCTAAGATGTTTCACAAGTATGGTAAACCCACTTAAAAGAACGATTATACCAAAACATTGAAGAGCTATGAGAAAAAATATGTAAACACAACATTCATCGTCAAGTTTACATAAATTTTCTATTTTTTCCCTCAAATTGTCTTCAAAGTCTCATCCCCATTGCCATGAAGCCTATTCAGTTTCCTCAAAGGTGTACTGAAACAGTGATTATTTTAATTCTTCGCAAATAGTTAAATTTCGGAGCGACATTCCACGATCAATACATTTCACGCAGATGTTGACGTCATTATCACGATATTTCAGTGTTCCTACTCATATGTACTTCCAGGAGATGTTTCTGTAATATGAAAACACTGATAAATAATGAAACTAGAAAAAAAAACAATCCATTTGATAAAATTTTACGATGTTGCTGCGCATGAAACACAGTTGCTGGATTGAGAAGTTGTCAAAATGCGTTGCATTGTTATTCAATGTACGGAATCCTCAAGTAGTCTAGTTTGATGTTTCAGAGATGCTGTATTTAAAAAGAATAAACACATCTTAATGAAAAAGAGAACTACCGGCACCGTAAAATGTCAAAAAAGTGGACTTGCAATTTCATTTACTGTCGTTCTTGCTTGACCCAATCTCACCCCCATTTTTGATGTTTTAGACACCGTACCGAAAAAAATAAAATTTTTGTTGAAAAATCAAATAGATTCCGGAAAATACGTGTGAAGTGTAATGAAAAGACTTTAAACCTTCTACTAATATAACGGTAGAGGTTAAAGTTCATGCGTGATACTTTGCACAGGAGAAATTTAATGTTGTAAATTTTATCTAATTTCAACATACAAGTTTATTGATATAGTAACCAAAAACTACTATTTCTAAAAATGTATATTGTGATGAATTATGTGTAATAATATGCTCCCTAACATATGAATTATTATTTTAGTAATATCACCGTTATTAGCTGAAATATTTCATAAATCATATTTTTCCGTTTTGACCCAATCTCACCCCCCAGACCCATTGTCACCCCCATCGACGGTACACCCGATTCTGTTTTTGCACGCATTTTTTTACACGGCCGTGCAAAATAAGTTTCCATGTATTTTTTTTTTTTTTCACCAAAACCTTATTTTTGCATGAAACGTCGAGAAATGGTGTTACTTTTTTTGCACGGTTTTCGAATTTTTTAACTGATAACTTTTTTTTGCACGGTACGCATCCCCCGTGCAAAAACAGAATCGGGTGTACTCGGATTCAGTTTGGCTTTCAATTCCGCAAAACCATAAGGTGGACGAGAACAGCTTTCCCGGGAAGCTCACAAGAGCAACGATGGACGGTGTGCAAAACTGCGTGAAGATCTCGGGCGAACACTCCAGTTCGTTCGAGTCTCGGCGGGGACTACGACAGGGCGATGGACTTTCGTGCCAGTCGAGGCACGATTTTCACGAGATCCGGACAATTTGTTTGATTCACGGACGACATGGATATTATTAGGAGAAAATTTGAAACGGTGGCAGATTTGTTCACCCGCCTAAAACGCGAAGCAACAAGAGTCGGGCTAATGGTGAATGCGTCGAAAACAAAGTACATGCTGGTTGGCGGAACTGAGCGCGACAGGACCCGCCTAGGAAGCAGTGTTACGATAGACGAGGTGGTGGACGAGTTCGTCTACCTCGGATCCTTGTTGACGGCTGACAACAATGTTAGTCGGGAAATACGAAGGCGCATCATCAGCGGATGTCGAGCCTACTATGGGCTCCAGAAGAAACTGCGGTCAAGAAAGATTCACCCCCGCACCAAATGTACGATGTACAAAACGCTCATAAGACCGGTAGTCCTCTATGGGCATGAGGCGTGGACTATGCTCGAGGAGGACTTGCAAGCTCTTGGGGTTTTCGAACGCCGAGTGCTAAGGACGATCTTCGGCGGCGTACAGGAGAATGGCGTGTGGCGGCGAAGGATGAACCACGAGCTCGCTCAACTCTACGGCGAACCCAGTATCGTGAAGGTAGTTAAAGCTGGAAGGATACGCTGGGCAGGGCATGTTGCAAGAATGCCGGACAACAACCCTGTAAAGATGGTGTTCGCTACGAATCCGGTCGGAAAAAGAAGGCGTGGAGCGCAGCGAGCTAGGTGGATTGACCAGGTGCACCAGGACCTGGAGAGCGTGGGTCACAGTCGAGGATGGAGAGAAGCGGCCATGAACCGAGTGAATTGGCGAATTATTGTTGGCGAGGCTTTATCAACATAATTGATGTAAAGCCAAATAAGTAAGTATAAGGTGTTCTGTAGTTTAGTTTTTTTTTTCCCTCGTCTGTAGAGCCTTTTTTTGTAATCGAGAGATACAAACCCGAGCGTGTTGGGGGTAGACCTGTGCGTCGCCGCCGATCCATTTCACGTCACGCTGACGCCGATTGATACATCGGCGGCGCGCTATACGCCGATCAATGTCATGCCACCGATTTTGCATTTTCACGCCGATAAATAATGAATATTAAAATAAATACTCCAGATAATATCCAGAAAAAATATGTAAACACAACATTCATCGTCAAGTTTACATAAATTTTCTATTTTTTCCCTCAAATTGTCTTCAAAGTCTCATCCCCATTGCCATGAAGCCTATTCAGTTTCCTCAAAGGTGTACTGAAACAGTGATTATTTTAATTCTTCGCAAATAGTTAAATTTCGGAGCGACATTCCACGATCAATACATTTCACGCAGATGTTGACGTCATTATCACGATATTTCAGTGTTCCTACTCATATGTACTTCCAGGAGATGTTTCTGTAATATGAAAACACTGATAAATAATGAAACTAGAAAAAAAAACAATCCATTTGATAAAATTTTACGATGTTGCTGCGCATGAAACACAGTTGCTGGATTGAGAAGTTGTCAAAATGCGTTGCATTGTTATTCAATGTACGGAATCCTCAAGTAGTCTAGTTTGATGTTTCAGAGATGCTGTATTTAAAAAGAATAAACACATCTTAATGAAAAAGAGAACTACCGGCACCGTAAAATGTCAAAAAAGTGGACTTGCAATTTCATTTACTGTCGTTCTTGCTTGACCCAATCTCACCCCCATTTTTGATGTTTTAGACACCGTACCGAAAAAAATAAAATTTTTGTTGAAAAATCAAATAGATTCCGGAAAATACGTGTGAAGTGTAATGAAAAGACTTTAAACCTTCTACTAATATAACGGTAGAGGTTAAAGTTCATGCGTGATACTTTGCACAGGAGAAATTTAATGTTGTAAATTTTATCTAATTTCAACATACAAGTTTATTGATATAGTAACCAAAAACTACTATTTCTAAAAATGTATATTGTGATGAATTATGTGTAATAATATGCTCCCTAACATATGAATTATTATTTTAGTAATATCACCGTTATTAGCTGAAATATTTCATAAATCATATTTTTCCGTTTTGACCCAATCTCACCCCCCAGACCCATTGTCACCCCCATCGACGGTACACCCGATTCTGTTTTTGCACGCATTTTTTTACACGGCCGTGCAAAATAAGTTTCCATGTATTTTTTTTTTTTTTCACCAAAACCTTATTTTTGCATGAAACGTCGAGAAATGGTGTTACTTTTTTTGCACGGTTTTCGAATTTTTTAACTGATAACTTTTTTTTGCACGGTACGCATCCCCCGTGCAAAAACAGAATCGGGTGTACTCGGATTCAGTTTGGCTTTCAATTCCGCAAAACCATAAGGTGGACGAGAACAGCTTTCCCGGGAAGCTCACAAGAGCAACGATGGACGGTGTGCAAAACTGCGTGAAGATCTCGGGCGAACACTCCAGTTCGTTCGAGTCTCGGCGGGGACTACGACAGGGCGATGGACTTTCGTGCCAGTCGAGGCACGATTTTCACGAGATCCGGACAATTTGTTTGATTCACGGACGACATGGATATTATTAGGAGAAAATTTGAAACGGTGGCAGATTTGTTCACCCGCCTAAAACGCGAAGCAACAAGAGTCGGGCTAATGGTGAATGCGTCGAAAACAAAGTACATGCTGGTTGGCGGAACTGAGCGCGACAGGACCCGCCTAGGAAGCAGTGTTACGATAGACGAGGTGGTGGACGAGTTCGTCTACCTCGGATCCTTGTTGACGGCTGACAACAATGTTAGTCGGGAAATACGAAGGCGCATCATCAGCGGATGTCGAGCCTACTATGGGCTCCAGAAGAAACTGCGGTCAAGAAAGATTCACCCCCGCACCAAATGTACGATGTACAAAACGCTCATAAGACCGGTAGTCCTCTATGGGCATGAGGCGTGGACTATGCTCGAGGAGGACTTGCAAGCTCTTGGGGTTTTCGAACGCCGAGTGCTAAGGACGATCTTCGGCGGCGTACAGGAGAATGGCGTGTGGCGGCGAAGGATGAACCACGAGCTCGCTCAACTCTACGGCGAACCCAGTATCGTGAAGGTAGTTAAAGCTGGAAGGATACGCTGGGCAGGGCATGTTGCAAGAATGCCGGACAACAACCCTGTAAAGATGGTGTTCGCTACGAATCCGGTCGGAAAAAGAAGGCGTGGAGCGCAGCGAGCTAGGTGGATTGACCAGGTGCACCAGGACCTGGAGAGCGTGGGTCACAGTCGAGGATGGAGAGAAGCGGCCATGAACCGAGTGAATTGGCGAATTATTGTTGGCGAGGCTTTATCAACATAATTGATGTAAAGCCAAATAAGTAAGTATAAGGTGTTCTGTAGTTTAGTTTTTTTTTTCCCTCGTCTGTAGAGCCTTTTTTTGTAATCGAGAGATACAAACCCGAGCGTGTTGGGGGTAGACCTGTGCGTCGCCGCCGATCCATTTCACGTCACGCTGACGCCGATTGATACATCGGCGGCGCGCTATACGCCGATCAATGTCATGCCACCGATTTTGCATTTTCACGCCGATAAATAATGAATATTAAAATAAATACTCCAGATAATATTTAAGTATTGCCTCAGGGTAAAAACTATCAAGTTGTTTGTCCAAGAAGTGTTCCCGAAATCATCCAGTAAATCCTCCAGGAATTCTTCTACGGATCCCATCGAAAATCATTTCAAATATTCTTTTAAGGCTAAGTAGCCCGTCATTAGTTTTGGCAACAATGATGACCTTTCAGCTTGCATTTCAAAGTGCTAAAACTCAGCCTTGATAGATTATATTGACTTGAAAAAGTATCACTGTACGCGCCAACATGCATAAAGTATGCTGATACTTTTTCAGGTGTGTCAGTGAAGACCCAACTGATTTTCTTTGATTCGAAATCGTGAGATGAATTAGCAAAATTCATCCACGACGCGTACAAATTTCAATGACGGCCTACTTCGCTTTAAGAATACCTTCTGGCGTGTGAAATCATTGAGAAAAAATTCATGGGATTCCTCCAGGATTTTATTTTCAAAGATTTAGTCCTTCAAGCATTCCTCGTGGAATTTCATTCAAGCCATTCTGGTGATTCTACCAAGATTTCCCTCAGCGTTTCCTTCAATGTTTCCCCAAGAATTCCTCAAAGTTTACATTCAGGATTACATCAAGAAATTCTTTTCAATGATTTCTCCTATATGTTACTGTATTGATTCCTTCAGAGATTCTTCATGAATTTCTACAAAAATATTTTCAAGAATTCCTCAGAGCGTTTCTCTATTAACTCAAGGAGTTTCATCAGGTTTTTGGAGGATTCCACAATGCATTCTTTGAGGTATTCATCGTGTGATCGCTTAAGAATTTTTCCGGGCTTCATGATGTCTTTTATCGATTTCTTTAAATGAATTATGCATTGCTTCATGATTATACAATAATTGTTGCCAGAATTTATCCATGCACTTTCGAATGCAAATTTTTCAGGAATTGTTTTAAAACATGAAAGAAAATTTTCCAGGGATTTTTTTTTTTTAATTTCTCTGAGTTTTCTTGTATGCAATTATCCTAGAACTCCTACAGAAATTATTCCATACAGATTCATCCATAATATGCCCAAAGTAAACTTCAATTAATCCATCAAGGGATGCCTTTAGAAACCTCTAAGTGATTTTGTCAAGAGTATTCCATGGATTGTTTTTTTTTTATTCGTTAAGAGAATTTTCTGAAGGGATATGTTCAGGATACTTGATTTTAGGATTTTAGATATATGGACGGAATTTATCCAGATACGCGAATAGGAATTATCAGAAAATTACCATTAGATTCTTTAAGAAGTTTCTTTATTAATCCTAACAACTATTTGTTCGCATCCCTGAACAATATATTGTTCAAGTATACATCTTCAAGAATTCTACCTAGGATTCTTCCTCGATTTTTATCATGAATTCGCCCTTCAAAGATTATTTCAGATTTTTTTAATGGAGTTTTCTTGGATTTTCTTTGAAAAGTGTTTTTGAGACACCTACCTCTTGGATTTCTCATGGTATTTTCTTTAGAGGTCTTTCAAGAAAATTTCTTGAAGAGTTTTTCTAAGAACTGCTCAAAAAATTCTTGTAGAAGTTCTATCTAACGCTTTTTCAAAATGGTTCTTTTTCACCTTCCTAATGTAATGTACCACCTTAAAATGATTAAAATGAACTAGACGAAATAATAACTTACTACACATTGATTCTGTCAAAGGGTCTTATGAGATTTCCTCTAGAAGCACCTAAACAAAATATTCCTACATGTTATTTCTCAATGAATCCTACTTTAGATTATTTCAAGAGTATTTAAAAATAATGTTCAGTGATCCAATTAGGATTTTGTTTGATATTTGTACAAGAATTCCTACAAAGCTTCATAAAATGTTTTTCCATAATTTTTTTCCGAAAATTCTTCCAGTATTTCCTTAAAAATTGTTTTTCACTAAGTCCTCTACGAATGCCTGAGAAGAGTTTTCTATATGATAGTTGTCTGATTTCTCCAGGTTTTTCCATGACTTTTAAAGAATCTTTCTAGAAACTAAGGCTATCCAGAGATTGTTAAAGGAATTTTCCAAACAAAAATTCACAAGTAATTTCTGAAAGGATCCATGCAAGAATACCTCAAATATATTTGGCATGTATTCAACCAGTGAAAACTTCAGGAATGTCAGTGTTCCTTTGGTTTTTATCAAGAGTATTTCCATGAGTTAGTGATTTGCTACCCTCTATGTAAAAGGGTGTCATGCCATTAATATTCATGAAAACTTTTCAAGAAAAATATTTAACTATCAATTTTCCAAATATTTTTTCAGGGTTTGATACAAAAATTCCTTCGGATGAAAACATTCAAGAAACCCTGAAAAATTGAGAATTCTTACACGGATTTTTCTTCGAATACGTATGTTACGTTAGTATAACAGGAACAACTAGGGTAGGTGTACCAATTATGGATGCAATATGTCAACAGTAGTGATAAAAATCAAGTTTTTACCACGTTTCTAAAACGTAAGCATGACTTGTTGGTGTCTAGTTTAAAACCTTGCGAATCTGTTGATTTAAACAGTTTTAGTACTAAATTGACTTTGAGCTGCTAAAAATTGATTTTAAAAAGCGTTGTCTTTGTACCAATTATGGCAATAGCGTTCCTAGCATTCGACATAAAAGTGTACCAATTATGGACTATCGAATATTTGCACGAAATGAATTCAAACGCCATCCAGAGCGAATGATAATACAACGCTAATATGTAATGAAGTGATTGCTCATAAAACTTTCCAAAAATTTAGTGTTAAATAGATTTTATATCAATTTATTGCAATGGGTTCATGGGAGAAAATTAATTTTCGAAAAGGAGTCGAAATGTAGTGTAAATGCAAATTATGATACAAAACAGCATTAATGATCTCACATTACCTTTCCAGTGCCTAATTTTAACAAAAAAAGAGGGAAAATTCAAAAATCGAGTGTCGCTGAAAACCCTTCTATACCATGAAATTAGCATCTTCCGCTTGCGAACGTTTTCGAACGTGTGATTGAAAAATCTTAGTAATTGGGTACAAAACACGCAGATAATGCTTTACCAAACCGTCCCGTCGTGGAAGTAACCTGTGAAATAGCTTTCCTTTTTTTATTTCACTGATCAAAAAATGTAAACAAACCGCCTCCAGAGTATTGCCATAATTGGGCTCTCATACACTCTTTGTACCATTTATCGACATAGTGGAAATAACACGATTTCCCACTTAAAACAGAAGATTTGTTTGCACACCAGCTACATTTATTCATTTGTTCTCACTAGGCATCATACAATCATCGGTTGAAGCAGTTTTTCCGGATGAAAACATACATTTCGTAACGGGTGTCCCTTAGCAAACTGCTAAGAAGGTGACATGAATGTGAGGTAAAATTTTCAAATGTTCATTTTCCGAAGCTTATTGCACACATATTTTTTTCAAGGTTTAGTTACCATCAAAAACAAATAGTTTTATCATTTCTGTGAATATTAGCCGTTACATTCTAGTGAAAGATTAATAAAAATCTCTTTTTGTTCCCACTATTGCCATAATTGGTGCTATAGCCATAATTGGTACTTCTACCCTACATGACAACAATTTCAATTGTTTAAGCACAGTCGTCTCGCCGCTATGGATCAATGTTTAATGAAACACAGAATTATTTATCATATAGTTTTAGAATAAAGATTCTGTTGTTGTTTTTTTTCGGAGAGCTTATTGTTCTCACAGCTACATCAATGAATTTTATCATAATGTTTTTTAAGTCATGTTAAAGCTACTATGAATTTACATCTTCTTCTTCTTGGCATAACGTCCACACTGGAACAGAGTCTATTTCTCAGCTTAGTGTTCAAAGAACACTTCCACAGTTATTAACTGAGAGCGATCTTTGCCAAAGTTGCCATTTTTGCATTCATATAACGTGTGGTAGGTACGATGATACTCTATGCCCAGGGAAGTCAAAGAAATTTTCATTAAGAAAAGATCCTGGACCGACCGGGAAACGAACCTAGACACCGTCAGCATGGCTATGCTTTGTAGCCGTGGACTCCTACCCCTCTGCTAAGGAAGTGTCCTTAATGTTGTATTATTTCAATCCGATAGAACAGGCAAACAGATACAACTTTATTGTCCATCTCACGCCTTAACAGCCCTTCAAAATAAACGTGGCATTGACTGAAATAGCATGTGCAAATAGGTAGCAATCAGCAAATAGATAATTCCAGATATAGAATATATAAATTATAACTTGTAAGTGTACTATTACACTTTTTTCCATTTCCATTTCAATAAATAATTGTAATCAATTGAAAAATTGGAGTGTTTCTTTATTCTGTAAAATAACGATATCTTCAAGTTTTACTCTGAATTCAACAGCTAAATCTGGATTCAACAGTTGAATCACATTTGATGCTAGGCGACACCAGATCAAGCACGGTATGTTGTTTTGTATCACATATTTGCAAATTACCACTATTGCTTTCGAAAAATGATTATGGCAAAACTAAGCAATTATGTGTAATCTTTCGCTGCAAACAGGAAGAACAATTATTAACTCTGACTAATACTCTTGAATCAGTTTCTTCAAACATTATTCCATACAAGCGTTTATTTTGGCAGTCCAGAATCTTTCCGACAACCTTTCTTTAACTTGCTGTACTACTAGCTAATTTCATAAGTGATCACCATTGGGAATTACCCTTGTGATACTGAAGATTTTTACGACGGAACATACAACTGGCATTAAAACAATGAATACTCAAGAATTTCAGTGCAAGTTAAGAAGCTGAGAAGCAGGTCCTGTCTCAATTGGGACGTAACGCCAGAAAGAAGAAAACTCATCCGTATCAAATCAGCTTTGCAGATACTCTTAGACATTCTTCGATAGCAGATGTTGAAAACAAGTGAGAAACAGTACCAGTAGAACCAGTAGATATTGTAAATATTATCATCAGAGTAATTTCAAATTCATAGTGCAACCAATAAGCTTGGAAACATTTATTTGTAACTATAACGGAGATGTGTGATCAAGTATCTTCTTCTTCTTTGTGGCGTTACGTCCCAACTGGGACAAAGCCTGCTTCTCAGATTAGTGTTCTTATGAGCACTCCCACAGTTATTAACTGAGAGCTTTCTTTGCCGATTAACCATTTTTGCATGTGTATATCGTATGGCAGGTAAGAATATACTCTATGCCCTGGGAATCGAGAAAAAATCTATTACGAAAAGATCCTCGACCAGCGGGATTCGAACCCACGACCCTCAGCATGGTCATGCTAAATAGCTGCGCGTTTACCGCTACCGCTAGTATGGATATATTAAAAACATTTTATTTGAATAATAAGTTAATCCACGCATAGAAATTGATGCCCACGACTTCAGTATGTTGTGATTATCAATATGCATTACAGTACACTCTTCGAGCCATATGAGGCTTTATGGAAAGGAAATGTGAAAGTTTCAAAAGTATTGGGTTAGTATAGACTGTAGTATATTTGGTAGATCATAAGGACCTGAATTCCAGGACGATTTGGATGACTTTCAATATTCAATTTCGTGTCAAAATATGTGAACATGTCTTTCAAGGCTTAGTGAGTGCTGTAAACTAACAAACGTAGACATTGATTGCTAAAAATTAACTTTGTTGATTATGGCAAAATTCCAGAATATTTTGGAGGCCTTAGTCTTGCTCTAGGTTATTTTTTTTAATATCCTGAGCCTTCCTTAACTTATTACAAATAACGGGTCTGTTCACATTTTGTATGACAACATTTCGTTTCCATATGATAAAAGGAAGTTTATGTGATTTTTGCCCTACCCGACCCAGAGATGTTATGGAATAACTTCATCCATAATAATTGCTTATGAAACTACAACTAATAGTGAAGCAATCCTCAAAATTTTATTGAAAAATGTGGAGTTATGCTCAAATACGAGCAATTTGATTTTTGTATGTCAGCCCTGTAGCCTATGGGTTGAAGGACAATTACAGCAGAAAAAAATCTTTTATACCGTAAAACAAATCATATATATGAACTGATTCCATAGAGCGTATGAAATTTTGATGAAATATGCATATTCTCAGTGAATATGGTGTCCATATCGCCACGTATATTCAGTATGCCCTCAATCTCCATGAATGAGGTTTGAAAGAGCCCTGCATAAGAGGTAATATACCACAAATAATATCTCACGCGTATTCTAAAAACAACAAACTGATAATTAGATCAGGTATTGTAATTCCTCAATAATACATCATGTATTTTCATCATTTTTCAATAGTAGTTCAATACCTCAGGCAGTCCTCAATAACTTTCGAATACCTCAATAATTGTTTCAAATAATAATTTCAATACCACAATAATACCAAATTGAGATATCGACTTCTAAACAATAATATGGTATTCATAGATACGTGCCAGTTATTTGTTCCTGCTCGGGTTGTGTTAGCACATGAAATTAGATGCCTTTGGATTTCAAGCACTGAAAACCGGATATACATTAAATAATTGCGGCATTTACAATAACACATATTATAATAAAAATTGTTTAACCTGGTCTTAAACGAGTTAACAAGAGACAAATTTTTTAAAATACCTGTATCTTTGTATTGTTTATATCCTAAATAAAATAAATAAATCCGATTGGTCGTTGCGCTAATGCACAGGTTGAATTAACGACCCACGTCGAACTTATGACGTGCAAGAGAAGTTATGGTGGAAAAGCAACAAGTGTGTGTTTTTTTTTGCATTGGATGCGGTACACGGATTACTGAAATAAGAAATCCGTTAGATGATGGGTGTTGCTATGAATTCAGCTCAAAATCATTCCACTTTTAAATTAGATAACTCGAAACTGATTATTCTGAATTAGATGATAGAGACGGAATGACTGAGCGAAACGTTTTCCAAATGCATATTTCCATCTTCGTGAAAACAGTAAAGAATTATGAAACTTCTAAAATAAGATTATCCATTATGAATCAGGTTACATTAATTCATTTCTATTACAAACAACGACTTAAAGTCCAAAAATACAAAATTGCGTCATCGTTGACTAACGTCCTTATTTTTACACTTCATTGCTAGAGCACAACGCTTGCTGCTCACATGCGGCCTGTCAATACAATTCTCCACGAAAATTTATCTCAACGAAAGCAAAAAAAACGTGGCTTGCACTTTATATCTTGTTTGCGATCGCAGCACAGTAAAGTAAGTAATCTCAAAGACACTCTTCCTTGCGCTGAACGTTGCAAGTGCCCACCCCCACAGTCCGTTTCTTCCGAACACAAATAAGCAGAGCCACGCTTTAATTTTCCACGCTCCGCTGAGCGCCACAAGTAGTTGTCCAGCTGAACTCAGCCAGACAGAAAACACAGATCATAAAGCGATATCCTCCAGTGAAGAAAGCGCACACACAAACACACGTGTTCCAGCGGCAAAGCACGCGCCAAAAATTCGGAACTACAGGAACTAAAGGTACGCGCCGACGGGTCTCACTTCCAGCAAGCCAACCAACCAAAGTCAGGTAACTATCGAGCAAAACGAGCGCGCGCGGAAAAAAACGTTGCCGCTTCAATCGGACTCGAACGGAGGAAAACGACTGGCCCAAACGGGTCCCAACTGGGAGATGGAAACACTCGAACTGAACGACGGAGAAACGGTTTCCGTCACCCACCGCTGCCGTTGCCGCCATCCAGCCCTAGTGCCATATGGTTTTCCGAGGCGAGTTTTCGTTCTCTCGCTAACCGAGAAGGGTTCGTCCGCTTCTCACGCGATAGACCGGTTCGATGTTTTTTTTACTATGAGTAAAAATATCACATTCATCGCCCTTTTTTGCAATTTCTCTGGTATCCGTTCAAATAAACAATTGAATTTGAATTCTACAGAAACTCTCACTAGGATTTTTATTTTAATTATCGGACAATTTATGCCAAAGTTCCTCTGATTTGTATTTATTTTTAACCACAAATATTTTTTGTCAATAGACGCCAATGGTTTCCGTTTATTTGATACACTTCAATCTCTTTTTACGACCGTTCCTTTTTATTTATTTATTTATTTATTTATTTATTTATTTATTTATTTATTTATTTATTTATTGGTCAACAGGTAAAACATTACCCCAATGACCCTTGTTTCTTAAACAAAATACAAACACTAAAATATTCAAACCAAGATTACAAAAATTAGCACAAAACTCGACGGTAACTAGACTTATTTGTTTACGACGGTTGTTTACAACCGAAATTCAGAACAACTCACGCATAACTTACGATCTCGCCCTAAAAACCATTAAAAACCGTGTAAGGAGTGTATCGAAAAATAGTCGCAAACATTCAAAACAGTCTCAAAAATATTAGGTTGAATCTACAAACATTTTTTTTTTTTTGATAAGAAATACTTAACAATGTATTTAAAAATTATGATGCAGTGATATTGTTTCAATTAAGTGGCATTTTGTATGATAATTTTTCAAATTACTAACAGATGACGATGAAAATCTTGCAAACCTCTAAAAAATTGATATGTTAAAAATGTGTAAAAATTTTAAGAAAAAAATGTTTTTGTTTATGCTAATATATTATGTGCCACAACTCTCATGACATAGTGTAAAAAATATATAGAAAAATACATTATCAAGCATTTGAGAGCAAATACAAAAATCAATTAAAAGTCAAAAAAGTTTTTTAAGGACATCGTTTTTTTATATTTTTCTTTCTACACGATAATGGTAATATCGAACGATTGGAACGAAAAACATTTTTTTATTGGAAACGTTTCTTTGCATATTTATGATGCAACGTAAGCAAAAAATGGTACTCTATATTATCACCGCTGAATATGACAAGTATCAAAAGTTTATTATAAAAAAGTGATTTTCTAAAACCGACCTTATTCGAATTATTGAGTTTTCTTAGAGCAATAATTTATTTTTTTGAAATCCCTTTTACGTACTGTATGAAGTAATCATATTTTCCGATAGAATAAGCTTTTCATCCTATTTTGTTTGATATAATTTTTGTTCAATGCAAATCATCGAATCTTCAGAAGACACTCAAAAAATGTAATTTTGTGCAAGATTTTATTTTCTATGCTTAATAAACCTTGTTGTATTTATATTAAAACTGCATATTATTCATTTTTTTTAATTGCTTCAATATTTTATGACATGATGAACATTTGCGAGAAAAAAGCTTTAAAAAGACAAACTGTGCTCTGAGATATACCGTTTTGAATGTTTGCGACTACTTTTAGATACACGCGTTATGTAGCACGTTGTTTTTGAGCAAGTAAAGGGACAAAGATAAAAACTATCACCACTGGAAAATAGACGACGGTCTTCTCTTCATCGTAGTATTGATAAATTACGCGTAAATCCATTCCTTTGCTCAGTAACAACACGCTATACTCTTGGTTACCAATGGCTTTAGGGCGAGATTATAAATTAAGCGAGAACTGTTTTAATAGTTGATCAAAACTTAGCAAGTTAACATATTAGACGGTCAAATTTCTCCACTAGGCAGCGCTAGTGGGCTTCAAAACTTTGTTCATCTGATATCTTAGGATCCTGACTACTTAGAAAGATTGCGTCTTCGGCAAAGTTGTTCAGTAGCTAAAGATATATCATTATTTTAGCCAAGAGATTCGAGATTACGCCACCAAGCAGCATTTCTGAGCATAACACTTTTGTTTTGCGAATATGTCAGTATCCTGACTACTTAGAAAGGTGACACCTTCGGCAAACTAGTTCAGAAAGTCAACAGTCATCATTGTTCGAGCCATGAAATTCAAAATTTTGCTAGCGGCGCACACCAGTGAGTAAGAATCTTTTGTTTTGCAGATTTCTCCAATTTCTTTCTTGACCATTTAGAAACATGGGTTTTTTGGTAAAGTTGTTCAGTAGCTCATTTTTTGTCATTATTTTGGGCATGTAATTTGAAATGTTGCCATTAGATGGCACTACCCAACTAACAATTTTAGCGCTATAAGCCAAATTAATTTGCTTTCTGCTGTATAACAGTTTTATTGAAGCATCGAACGCTGCAAAAAACGAAACCTGTCAAAAATAGAACGATTAGCGTTAATACAGCTATAACGTAAACCTTTCGCAGCTACCAATCTTAGCTGACTATATTTCGTCTTTTATCGTTTTTGTTGCTTTTACAAAGTTGTAACTCAACACCTTAACCCTTTGGGGCCTGATTTTTTCCAAGAACTATTATACAGTTTTTTGAACGCCTTTCAATAGTTTTGGTGCTCAAAATTCTAAACATAACAAGAAATGATGACAAATATTTTTTTTGGGAGGTGCTAGGTCTTCCAAACTGCTTTTGAGTTCATAACTTGAAGTCTATGCTTGTAATAACAACCTTGTTCATCAGACAAGGTGATGAACTGTAATCTACCGTATATTCTGAACCTTCTGAACGTTCAGCAAATATTATCAGATCATTTCGAATGTTCTAGATTATCTAACTTGTCGGGATGTTCAGTACATAAGATCTACAACGCGATGAGAGTCAGGATTTAGTGGTAATAAATGAATAACCACGAAACGAAGCACTTCCGAAACATGGTGTATTCGACAAAGTTTCCAGTCATAATTAGCGACATCTATTGGGAAGCATCCATAAATTATGTCACGTAAAAATATACTATTATCAACCCCCCTGCTTTTCACATTTTGTTTGAGAAAAATTTGTGAAAACGTCAGTAGAGTCTTAATGCGTAAACGAGTAGAAACACGTTTTGAATATATGTGTTTGTCGACGAATCTTCTTCTTTTTTCTTGGCATATCGTTCCCACTGGGAGGAAGCTGGCTTCTCAGCTTAGTGTTAGTTTAGCACTTCCACATTTATTACCTGAGATCTTTCTCAGCTAATGACCTTTTTGCATGGATATATCGTGTGGCAGGCATGCGCCCATACTCTGTGCCCAAGGAAGTCAAGACTCTTTCCTTTACGAAAAGATCCGGTAATCGTCATACAAATCTCGAGCTCTACTTCTTTTTTGCAATCGTGCAACACGACTATCCGTGTAGAGGCGTCACTACTGTACTGTCACAGACAAGCAGACGTAACACTCTTGAGAAGCTCATGGTACATGCGTTTAACGATGAATTTGAACTTCATTTGACCGACGCGATCGTTCCACCAGAGGCCAGTGTTGTGAAAAACTCAATTTCTCACAACTCACGCTTGAGATTGTTCATGCGTGAGTTGTCAAGCATGCAACTCAGCAGTCAAAAAATCATGGATGAGTTGGCTCACCTTTTTAACTCATTGTCTCGTATTTCCACAGTTTACACACACACGGCAATAATTTCTTGTTAGTCTGGTAAAATTATAGTAATCCTTTCTAACGTAAACCACAACATTCGGTTTTCACGAGTTTTTGCCGGGTTTTACGACTGAATCATTTTTTACGGTTTGAGTTGATTGAGTTGATTTTGCATCAAAATCTCAAGCGTGAGATTTGCGAAACAGATCTCTAATGAGTTTGCTCTCACAGGAGAGCGTATTGATTGAGATTTTGAGTGTGAGTCTATCAACACTGCCAGAGGCGCTAGTGTTCGACCGCTTTGACTATGATAATGTACATGTTGCTGAATGATGCGAACAAAACTTACAGGCAATTCGTGTAGTAGTGTGCGTGTTAGGTAAACGTCAACTAAAAATCCATCATGGCAGACAGTGCTTCGCGCGGTTCTCGCAACAGATGGCAGTGTGGACTATAAGACTATCCATGAGGACACTTTGCGATTGGGTTGACAGCTCAAAGTGCAAGCACAGTAAACACTAAACTTACCGAAATTTCGTTAAGCGTCATCAGTGCTTACCAATCTCCTTTGTTCCCCAAGCGATGATTGTCAAAAATTCATGGTAAACAAAAAAATTTAGCTGATCACAGCTGTCTAATGGATTGCCTTATTGTCAGTTAAGCACTTGGTACACTCTTTGCCAAGGGTGCAAATTTTTCCGCACGTATAAGCTAACACTTCAATGGAAGCTTGCGCAGTGACGACATTATTTATCTCCACCTCTTTCTCTCATTCGGCGTCGCTCCGTATAGCCGAGAGGCTTTAGAAGTTTCACGACACTCTCACCCAAATCTAGTTGAGAATCTTCCATAGGGCACTTGGTGGCTTTGTTTGGGTGCTAAACGGCTCCATTTTATTTGGCTGGAAAATGCATCGTAGTGCGTTTTTCGTTTCAAACCGTTTCCCAGCCGAATCAAATGAGGCCGTATGGCATGTCACTAATGCACTAATGTTTACACGCGTGGAAAAAGTCAGTCAGAAAGAAAGAAGTAAACAGTTGGGATTTGTACACTGAGAACAGCGTTGCGGTTGAAAATACTATATCAGAGGGTTACATTAAATACACAACGCCACTTGATTTGTGCAGACTAAATTCGCATTTATTTAGAATATTTTGTGCATTCAATTTTACCATGGCACCATTTGTATAGTAAAAATTACTATATCATGGTTAAAAACTTGCAGCATACCAGAATCGAACCGAGGATCTGGTGATTGCCAAGCGCGAACGCTAGCCGCTCGGCTATCGACGCGGTTGGATTGAGAGGGAACGAAACGCAAATAAAAAGCCTTCATGATAGCTCAATCGTGGTTGGAATAGTAAATTTAAAAACACGTTCATGGTTCTCATTACTGCAACGCTTGTTTCAGTGTATGGCTGTGCAGTAAATTTTCTGTAACTGCAAAGCATCCGTAAATACGAGTAGATAAACATGTTTTTGTTTCTTATGTTTTCATGTCTTTTTGAAGACAGTCGAGGAACTGAAGAAAGTATAGGTTCACATGCAAAAAAGGTTGATTCACAGGTTGTGCAGAATCTCATGGCCGGGGTTGAGGCCAAGGTGCGGGCATTTACGTATGGACTGTAAATAAAATACGAGTAAAATGGTAAAATGAAGTTTAATAGTTATTTCTCAATCCCTGAAGTTTTGATGGCAATCGGATGAAAACTCGAATTTTGCGAATCAATTTTGTGTGTGGCAATTTCATCGTGGACAGCCTTTACTCTATGCCCAAGGCTGTCAAGAATATTTTCGTTACGAAAAGATCCGGGACCGACCGGGAATCGAACCCGGAACCCTCAGCATGGTCATGATGAATACCCGCGTCTTTACAGCTTCGGCTATGGGGGCCCTATATAACCTGGTAGATAATATAACTGAACTCTATTTAGCGAAAAAAACACTGCCACAAGGGCAGATTTGAAGTTCTGAGCTCCAGGATAGTTTGGAAAAGCTTTTGAGATTCTCAGAGGTCAATAGATTCCGTTTGAGTTGAAAATATTATTATTTGCAGTGTTGCCAGATCTACGGAAATTTCCGTAGATCTACGGAATTGAGCACTTTCTACGGATCCGTAAGATAATTCTACGGAAAATGTATATTTTCTACAGAAAGCTACGGAAATTCTCATTATTCTACGGTAATTTACGGGTTTTTCCAACGGAAATCTACGGAATTGCAATGCCGGGGATCTCTCCCCCCGCTTATCACTTTTCGTCTACGGAATGATTTCCAAAGAAATCTGGCATCGCTGATTATTTCTAGCGCAAGCAACTACTGCTGTAAATTTCGAGAATTGAGCTGCGGGATAGTCTGAACGTCGTAGAATATCCCAGGACATGAAAAGGCATGTGAAGCAGCGTTTTTCTTGACATAATAGGTATGTATTACCAAGTACGAACATCAATTGTATTTACAAAAGGCATTTTAAGCTACTTTTATACTAATTATTCTATTTGTCAGACTTCTGCATGTTCAGGATGTTCTAGGTTGCCAAGTAGGACATTAAGGCATACACCTAATTTTATTCCCTGACAGGGAAGTGTATTTGCAAGGACTTTTCCGAAGACAGTAAATTTTATTCATTGGTTCTTTTTATACAGCCATTTTCCGACTGCGGTCATAAATGACCGTGCCGGCCCCAAAGGGAAAACTTTGATCATTTTAGCGAGAATAACTACTGGAACAAGGGTAGACCTGAAGTTCTGAACTCCAGGGTAAATTGGAGGGCCTGGAATATCACCAACGTTCTTTGAAATAGCCAATTGGTAGATTATATAACTTCACTCAGTTCAGAAGGAAATATTACTGGAAAAATAGTAGACCTGAAGTGCTGAAGTCCTGGGGAAATTTTGAAGGATCTGCAATACCTCAATCGTTCCTTGAAACAGCATATTGATCCATGAGAAGGTTCAGTCAACATAGTAGATTATATAACTTCACTCAGTTTAGAAAGAAAAATTACTGGAACAAGGGAAGACCTGTAGTTCTGAACTCCAGGGTAATTTGGAGGGCCTGGAATATCCCAAACGTTCCTTGAAAGAGCTTATTGATCCATGAGATGGTTTAGTAAGCATGTTAGATTATATAACTTCACTCAGTTTAGTGAGATAAATTACTGAAACAAATGTAAACCTGAAGTTACGAACACTAGGGTAATTTGGAGGGCCTAGAATACCCCAAACGTTCCTTGAATTAGCCTATTGATCCGTGAAAAGGTTCAGTAAACTTGGTAAGTTATATATCTTTACTCAGTTTAGCAAGAAAAAATACTGGAATAAGTGTAGACCTGAAGTTCTGAACTCCAGGGTAATTTGGAGCACCTATAATATCCCAAAGTTTCTTGAAACAGCCTATTGATGCATGAAAAGGTTTAGTGAACAGGAAAGATTTTATAAATTCACTCAGTTTAGCGAGATAAATTTCTGGAATAAGTGTAGCCCTGAAGTTCTGAACTCCAGGGTAATTTGGAGGGCCCGGAATACTCCAAACGTTCTTTAAAACATTCTATTGATACATGCGAAAGTTCAGTGAACATGGTAGATTATATAACTTCACCAAGTTTAGCAAGAAATACTACTGGAATAAAAGTAGACATGAAATTCAGATTTCCAGGGTAATTTGGAGGGCCTGGAATACATCCATCGTTTCTTGAAGTAGCCTTTTGATCCGCGATTAGGTTCAGTAAACATTGTAGATTTTATAACTTCACTCAGTTTAGCGAGAATAACTACTGGAACAAGTGTAGACCTGAAGTTCTGAACTCCAGGGTAATTAGGAGGGCCTGGAATATCCCAAACGTTCCTTGAAATAGCTCTTGAGATTCTCAGAGGTTGGTAGATTCTATTTGAATTTGTAATGTTATTGTTTTTAACCCAAACAATTACTGTTACGGTTGTAGATTTCAAAGAGTGTGCATCAAGACAGTTTGGACGTCCTAGAACATCCCAGGACATAGCAAAGCAAGTGAAATAGTGTTTTCGTTAAAAAAGTAATTCTGTATTATCTAGCCTGAACATCATTTATGTTCACAAACAGCATTTCACGCTTCGTATGTACTTATAGTTCAATTTCCCAAACTTCAGGATGTTCAGGATGTTCTAGGTTGTCAATTAGGTCATAAAGGCATATATTTCATATTTTTCTCTGATAAAAGAGTATATTTGGGACAACGTTGTCGAAGACAGTATATACATTTGTTCATTGGTTCTTTTTTTACAGCCTTTTTTGTACTGCGGTCATATATGACCGCGCCGGCCCCAAAGGGTTAAACAGTAGCAATCTAATGTTGTGGAATAAAAGTGCCTATTATTCCATCCGGCTGCTTCTATGCAATATGTTATGTTATGCTGCTTAATATTGTATGAATAAGAAGCGCTGTGTCGTATATTATACAGCGTACATACAGCAAAAAGCTATATAATAACAAAATGTTGCGCAACTACACAGCCTGTTGGATGTAAACATTGCGTTTGCCGTTTCTCACACTTTTACAGTCTGATGAAGTGGTATAAGCATGGATAAAACATCATTATACAATATTACGTAAACCGTTTTCGATGTAGAAGACAACGATGTTTTATCTTTGCTTTTGATATATACTGTGGTGGCAACAAGGACAGCGTCGAGACTTGTGGATGCAGAGATCGTGAGTTCGATCCCAAGCGGTGGCGGGTACTTTAGATTTGTTACGTTGGGAACATTATATTCAAATACATAAGAATTGAGTTTCGGAAGCTACGGAAAACAGCTAGAAAATAATATTTAATCGATAATACAGTAAAGCTGTATAAAAATTATTCAAAAGTTACGAAATGGTTGAAAAAGCGCCTTTCGAAGATGTAATACAGCTACTTGTCCTATAAACAGTCGAGACTAAGCAATGATCGGTATGCATAAGTGCTGCCAACACAGCTTAAAAATAGCTGAGTAGATTTGTCAGTAAAAGGATCGCATGAAAGTTTTCGTTCGTATGTACAGCGCATTTCCTGAGCATAAATCCGTATAAAGAAAGCTTCGACAATGTCTACATCTGCACTAATTGTTAGTTGGGTAGTCAGCATGAAAATATTTTTTATGGATCTTTCGGCATCGGAGTGATGGCGTCTTCAGCGAAGCTGTCCCACCAGGTGGACAAAGTCTCAAATCTTTTGGCTCAGATAATGAGAGCCCTTGAGCTACTGGACAACTTTGTTGAAGTCGCGATCAAAGAAATGTGATTTCCTTTACCATTTCTGGGAAGAAGTTTTCCAAATATAAGTTGAAAACTCAAGCACAAAATAACGATGGACAATCGCTAGCTCTGTATTGCATAAGTGGAACTCAGAAATCAAAGCGAGTTAAAAAGTTTACATACCCACTTCCAGCTGCTGGAAAATGGTATATCAAGCGTGTGCTAGAATAAGCGCGTAAGTCGCACGATCGATTTCTCTTCATCGACCCTCTCTTCTGTGACTTAAGGTGACAAGAAGCAGGTTTGTCAGTATTTTTTCATCTCAGAGCGCAAGATTGCATCGCTGCCTAGCGTCATTAATTGAAAAATGCTAATAAACCCGCTTCTTGCCACTTTTATTCACAGAAGAGAGGATTGGTGAAGAGAAATCGATCGTGCGACTTACGCCCTTATTCTAGCACACGCTTGATATAAAGTATAGAAGACATCAAACTGTAATTGCCAATGATAAACAAAAATCATATGTTTCGAGCAGTAGACCAGATGCTGCAAAGAATACATACATTAAGATCGTACATACATTAAAACGTTCAACAACGTTGGAAAGCAATGTCTGAAGATAAAACACTTTTATATTCCATAAATTTCTGTCATACTCTCCAATACTCATGTTTTATAACCACAGAATGTGATCTTTTCGAAAATACAAGGTGATTACTAATTCCTGTCAGTAAAGTAAATGTTCGTAGATAAAAGATGTATGTATGAATTTTAATTTCCGGTGTACATCCTGTTTTGCACATCTATGAAGTTTGTTTTGACAAAATAAAGATTAAATCTTTTTTCATTTACCTTAGTTTTTAGTCGTATGTGTTGTTTTAAAGGCATTGCACCTGGCCCGCACGTTTTCCACAAATATGTATTTTTGACTAAACTTCGCTAAAAAAATTGCCTGATTGAAACAGCATGTTCCACAATCTTTTAGACTTACTAGGGAATAGAATGAGACTGATTATGGAAAATTTTAGCGAAAAAAATATGTATATTTTGGTTAAAATATATGCTTCTGAATAACGTGCGTGTTAACTGTAATGCTTCTGAAACAATGCTTGTGGCTGGAAATTGAGGTAAAAAAAATAATTAGTCATTCATGTATAGCAAAGACAAATGTTATAGATGTCCTAAACTGGATATGCACTGGTAATTAAAATTCATTTAACCATTTTTTCTATGATTACTTATTTTACTGACAGGATATAGTAATCACCCTGTATTATTTCGTATCAAAACAGTTCCGCTGAAAAAGCTTTTATTTTCCAAAATCCTTCCATTCATTCACCTTAAAATTCCTTATTCTAGAAACAACATGGATACCTTATACATTGACTCAATTATCTCGAATACGAGTGAAGTAAATCTAATTCCAAGCTGTACCAAAAACAGTTATTTCCATTCCCTTTGTCGTCACTCTGCATATATATTATCTTTGGTTCATTTCAATGCAATGCCAATTGCCGTTGGTGGTATAACTTTTTTTGACATTTAAATGTCCTTATACCAGTATGTAAATATTGAAGTAGGTACCACTTTTTGAGCTCGAGTTTCACTTATGTAATGTGTCTGTATATTTTTTGATATAGAACCAGTCTCAGAAATAAGTAAATATAAAGTTCCTCAATTATGGGAACACCGGTCTACAATCTATAATTTTGAACGGTAATAATGAAACAAAAATTATTGCCATCCGAGACTTCTCATCTAATTAGTTTTACTTCTAGTAGCAATCTTTGAAGGAGTCAACGTGAAAAAATGATTCTGAATTTGATTATTTGGTGGAGTTTTCGGAGCAATTCCTGCACGAATACTTGAAAAACTTCTTTGAAGTATCTCGGATAATTTTTCGGAAGAATCTAAGTAGAAATTATTTTATGTAATATTTTGAATAATTTATGGAGGAATTCTTGATGGATTCTTAGAACTATCCAAAGAGAAACGCATGAAAAGACTATTCGTGGAGAAGCCCTGGACATATAGTTAACATATAGACATATGTTAATACATAGACATTAGAGTGGTTCAAAAAATCGTTTTTGTTCCACACCGCTCATTCGATTCTAGATCTAATTCTGAGTGTTTTCCCAAAATTTGAGCTCATTCGGATGAAAACTGAGACTGCACAAGCCCTTTAAAGTTATATGGGAATTACTATGAAAAAAGCAAGCAATTAATTCAATCGGTCATAGTGTTTAGCCATGTGTTCTTGGGGATTAGAGCTACGTTGATACTGTGAGATACATTCATCAGCTAGAACCTTGCCGAAAACCGTTTTCAAATCGGACGCCTCAGTAATTAGTTATTAATTTATATCCAGTCACAAATTCTTCAACACTATGCCCACATAATTCAAGGAAAATTACATTACGAAAAGATCCTGGACCGACCGGAAATTGAACCCAGACACCTTCAGCATGGCTTTGCTTTGTAGCCGCGGACTCTAACCATTCGGCTAAGGAAGGTTATAAAAACGATAGTATATGATATTCATAGTATTTTACAAGGTTTTACCAGACACTTGAAACGGCCGATTGACAAAAGTTGAAGAACGATTTACTTTTCTCTTTTCATGGATGACATGGGTTTGAAAGGTTAGAATAATACCGTAAAACGGATATAATGCGGGTAACTTTGAAAGTGTGGGACCCGCAACATACTAAGTCCCTTAGTCTAAGGGATACAATAAAAACTCTGTAAAGGGATGATTCAAATATTACGTTACGCAACATTTGTCAATTTTAGGACCCCCACCCTCCACCCACGTAACAGCTTTTGTATAGAAACCTTTAAATTTTTGTATGGGCTGTAACACTACGGTGGACCCCTCCCTCCCCCTATTGAGTTACGTAATATTTGAACGATCCCAAATCAGTTAAGTAAAACGAATTAGAAGGTAAAGAGTATTAGAATGACACTTTAAGTCAGTTCTGTTTGCGTTCGAATCGAGAGCATTTGTGGCTTTAAATTAGAATATTAAAAATTATTGAGATTTTAGCAATTTTGAAACGTTTACAAACAATCTGTTCTATGATCATTACTAGATGAAGTTATCATGAGTTCGTCACTTAATAGCTGGTTAAAGAAGAACTTGAATTGCATCTCAAATCTCTACGCCTAGATGTATCCAACATACAACAAAAAAGATTGGTATAAGTTCGAATTTAATGTCAAAACATAATCTTCAATAGATATCAATTCAAATGTATAATTTTATACAAATTATTATCCACTAATAATACCCATTACCGAAATATCTGCTGGCTGGAGGAACCGAGCGCGATAGAGCTCGCATTGGCAGACGCGTGATGATCGACGGGGATGAGTTCGAGGTGGTGGACGAATTTGTCTACCTCGGATCATTGCTAACGTCGGATAACAACTGCAGCAGAGAAATCCGAAGACGTATCATTGCCGGAAGTCGTGCTTACTACGGACTTGCGGTCTGGTATGCTTCACTTCCGTACTAAGTGTACCATGTACAAGACGCTGATAAGACCGGTAGTCCTCTACGGGCATGAGACGTGGACAATGCTCGAAGAAGACCTGCAAGCGCTAGGAGTTTTCGCACGAGCTTGCGCAACTCTACGGTGAACCCAGTATCCAGAAAGTCGCCAAAGCTGGAAGGGTACGATGGGCGGGACATGTTGTGAGAATGCCGGACAACAATCCCACAAAAGTGGTGTTCACCTCAAATCCGGCCGGTACAAGACGAAGGGGAGCACAACGAGCTAGGTGGTTTGACCAAGTGGAGCAGGATCTTGGAAGTGTGAGGCGATCGAGAAATTCCCAACTAACAATTCAGAGCCACAAACAAGCGTGCATGTTTAATTATTGTTCAATAATGATAATGGCAGCTGAATAAAAAATTTGCTCTATAAAGAGCTGAGAAGGTGCTTTTTTAACACAAACTTAGATCAATGTTCAACGTTATGCATTAGAATGAACAAAAGTTGAATCGCCACTTTTTAAACGTTTCCAAAGATTCTCATTCGACTAGTCAAGATTGTTCTACAAATGAGCTGAACAAGACATGTTTCCCCCAATTAAAAAGCCAATATTCCACTAAACAAATGTATATGTATAAAAGGATATTCAGAAGACGAACTAACGTTTACTTGCGTCGCACTTCAGCTATTCCCACATGTTTAACATAAGCATGAATAAGAGTTGAATAAGTATCTTATAAAATCCTAATTCAGCTTCAGTATATTATAAGAACAGTTGATCCAATAGCGGCCAAAATGACGATTAACAAACACATTGTTCAGCAATAAATAAGCCTTGTAAAAGCGATCACACTATAGCTAAATTTCATAAAATGGACAAAATTTCCGAAATTCATGTTGAGTTCCGAATGCATTTCAAAGCTCATAAATTATGCTTTCTTAACCTTTCGATCGTCGCGCGAATTTTTGTAACACGAGTAGTCGCGCGTTGTACTTTGTACAACACCCTTGGTTTTGCGAATATCTCAGGAGTCTGACCACTTAGATAAATGACGTCTTCGGCAAAATTGATCAGTAGCTTATGGGCTATCATTATCATAGCCAAGAAATTCGGGATTTTGCCACTAGGCGGCGCCAGTGAGCATTAAGCTTTTGTTCCCCAGATCTCATGATCCTGACCACTTAGAAAGATGGCGTCTTCGGCAAAGTTGTTCGGTAACTCAAGGACTATCATTGTTTGAGCTAGTTGATTCAAAATGTTGCCTTTAGGCGGAGCTAGTGAGCATAAAACATTTTTTTCGCAAATATCTCAGGAGCCTGATCACTTAGAACTATAGTGTCTTCGGCAGAGTTGTTCAGTAGCTTAAATTCTTTCTTTGTCTAATCCTTAAATTTAGAGATTTATTAAAATAATGATAGTCCCTGAGCTTCTGAACAACTTTGCCAAAAGTGCCTGTATAAAAAGTCAAGATCCTGCAGTATGCGCAAAACAAAAATTTCATGCTCACTCGCCGCCTGATGGCAAAATATCGTATTTCTTGGCTCAAATAATGATAGCCCTTGAGCTACCAAACTACTTTGCCGAAGACACCATCTTTCTAAGTGGTCAGGCTCCTGAGATATCTGCAAACAAAAGTTTCATACTCACTAGCGCCGCCTAGTGGCAACATTTTGAATCAACTAGCTCGAAAAATGATAGTCCTTAACTTACTAAACAACTTTGCCGAAGACGACATCCTTCTAAATGGTCAGGATCCTGAAAAATCTGCAAAACAAAAGTAAAACTTTCATGCCCACTAGTGCCACCTAGCGGTCAAATTCCGAATTAAATGAGGTACCATCAGATAGCGCTTCACCTCCAGAACATTTTTACTAAAGACCCCAAGTTTCTATATTATCTGGATTTCGAGATATGACGATTTCAAACTGTGGTTTCCTCGAACCGTATATAGTGCGTTCATTATTATGCGACTTCCATGTACATTTATTGATTTTACCGTATTATAAAGGGTCATACTGTAAATAAAAACTGTCGAGTATTGTTCTTAAGAAGATTATTGAGGAATACATTTTGGTTTGGTGTCGATAGATATCTTTGTTGCAATAGCATATAAATCACAACTGTTGTACAAAGTACAACAGCGCGACAGCCCGAAGGTTAAAACTTTTGAAATAGCTGTTTAGGAAATAAACATGGTCAGTCTCCAGAAATGCAGAATACTGACAAACAAAGCGTGATATTGACTTGATTGACATAAGAGATAAAATATCTGAAGACAATATCAAAATTTTGTTCTTGGAACTTCTAAACCTATAAAAAATTTGATTTGAGCTATCCATATTATATTTTCTATTGCTAAGCTATTTTCGCCAGCTCGGGATGTTTTTCCGTACAAGAAGAAAGGAAATTTCTTTGACAGAATTGATTAAATAAATTTCTATAGCCAGCTACATTTGAAATGACATTTCTTCACAACTGAATAAAAACTGATAATTAATCAGTTTTGAACAAACTAAAACTTATTAGGGGGGTCTGTAGCCTTGAGGTTACGCTTCCGCTTCATAAGCGGAAGGTCATGGGTTCGATTCCCAGCCCCTCCACAAAAAAAAACCCGTCCAGCCACCAGAAGACGCCTTACGGAGCACATCCATCCTCCGTCAGTATCAGATGGTGACTGAGACAAACTGACTCTCTTCGCAGGCAGCTAGCCTCACTAATAGCAGAGCTCTCTCCTACCTGCTCGGTGTGAGAGTAAAAGAGTAGGAGAGAGTGAAACTAGATGTAAATATAGATAAGTTTAAAAATAGATCTGTATCGATAAAGCAGCTACAGATCAACTGAGTCCGGCACAGTAGTGGCCACGAGCACGGAGTGCCTAATAAATATATAAATAAAAAAACTAAAACTTATTATGAAATTAGATTAATCATTTCAGACTGTTTTTACTTTGTGTAAATAAACATTATTTTGACCAACATCGACATAATTTTTTTCACTGTGCGCTAAAAATAGCCGACTGAACTCAGCTTGGATCAGCACTAAACAGCAGCTGAATAATATGCTTGTTCAGTTGTAGATTAGCGTACCATGTGTTGATTAGACGTTGTCGAATAGAAGCTCGAACATGGTCAATGTTCAGCTATGAGAAGTTTATATTTTGCACTGGACGGTTTAATCATCAATTCTAGGATGGCGCAGATGGCAAGGCATACCGCTGACGATTGGAAGGTCTCGAGTTCGAATCCAGTATACAGGCGATTTTTAAATAAGATTGTTATACTATCATAATAATAGTGCACACTACATTTATAAAGTGCCTAGAATTTTTTTTTTGTTTTTATTAGTCTTTAATTATTTTTAGACCAGCCGTATAAAAGCTGAACTAGATGCTTGTAAAACGTTTTTAAAGCTGAAAAATAAAGTTGGTATTCAACGACATGCTTTAAATTTTCGCCAAATTTGTGTGAACAATGCTTTAACAAAGGTTGGCCATGGAAATTATTAAAATGTTATAAAACATTAGAGTAAAGTGGGGCAAAAGTTCGAGTGGGGTAAGAGTTTCTTTTAAAGATTTCTAGCTCAACTCAAAACAAATTCTATAAATGTCATGGTGGTTCGAATGCTATTCAAGTAAGAGACTTTAAGTCTAAATATCATAAAAATCGATTGAGATTTGGAAAAGTTATGGCTACTTGTTGTTTTTCGACGTGAATATTGTAAATTTTGGTCAAATTTTCGTTGCATGGAACCAATTGAAGATAAAATCTTTTTCAAAATTTTATGTAAGGGCGTTTCTAGGCCTATCATAAGGTTGCTTTGAGGTGTATTAGTTTTTGCATAAATGCTTGAAAACAATTTTTGGCCCATAGTGGGGCAAAAGTTCGAATCAGCGGGGCAAAAGTTCGACCCATATATAAAATCACGGAAAAAAAAAATGCAAATTGCCTAAAATCCACAAATTATCTTCAAATTTAGTTAAATTTGTCTGATCGTGTGAAAACTGTCACTAAAATTTTACATTTCCACTAAGTTTTGCGAAAAACTGCTTTTTTTGGGTATATTACAATTAACCCAGTTTTGGGCAATTTTTTGATGAAAATTTAGAGTGTATTTTTCGTCAAACTTAAGTTAACGGCTGGTGTAAAGTATGCCTGTCATAAAATGATCGATATTTTGTGTTTTAGCCAGCGAACTTTTGCCCCACACTAGATTCGAACTCTTGCCCCACCGGTGGGGCAAAAGTTCGAATAAGACAATCAATTTTGAAACTGTTATAACTAAAAATGGGTATATATTTTGACATAAGTTTGTTCAGCAATATTATAGCCAATATGTTGAAGGTTCACTGTATGGTATTTGTTTTGTTTTAACTGCTATTGTTTTCCTGGAAACTTTGATTATACCACTAAGGTCGAACTTTTGCCCCACCTTACTCTATGCTGGATAAAACTGCCATAATGGTGTTTGTTAAATGAGTGAATGTTAGTTGAGTTGGAGGTTAGCAGCCATGGACCGAGTTAGTTGGCGTAACATTGTGGCGCAGGTCATGTCTTGAAGGACGTAGAGCCAGCAAAAGTAAGTAAAGTAAAGTACCCATTATCAAAGTTACCTCAATACCGAAAATCAACTTTCGATTTTTTGAAAAATTAAAGATGCATTCAAAACGAATCGTTATGCAATCTTTCAACTGCAATCGATAACTAAGATATCGATACTTGTATAAAAAAATAAAAATCAGGAAATTAGAATCAAAGATACCCCGTTTTATAGTACATCCATTTTCTACGCTGCTGATTTGGGAACATATCCCAATCATGAGTAAAGAGAGTGTGCCGTATGCCTTCGGTCTCGAGTTGCACTACTATACTATCAACAGCCTCGGTTATGTGGGGATAAACCTACCTACGGCAGAAAATCCGTTCAATAATAAGTAATTCAATTCAATTCAGCCTCGGTTATAGGCATAGGGAAGTAGGGAAGTACATATAAGAGGAACCTGTTTTAAAAAAAAAAAACAAATATTAATCAAAGTTTAAATTAGAAACGAATATTTTGAGGGCTCTGTGTACTATACGGGGACCAGTCTAACGTAGCTCTGCTCTCTAATTTTAACGTAGCCATAGTAGCATCTCGGAGGTGCACCTTCATTTCTAAATCAACATCAGCAGCGAGAGCACACGTGCGTCAAAGCGAGGATACACTACACAGAATATGAAAATACACTGCTTCTTCAATCGCCATCAAAACATCATACTAATTTAATGAAAGTAAAGGAAAATAGTGAATAAAAACACAAACAACGTCGACGTCCGACGGGTGAACAATATAATCGGACTCTCTTCGGATAGCATTTTCTGACCACACTAGTCTATATGAATGTAGGTTGCACACAGTCCACAGGCGAAGGCAAAAGTTGCTCCTCACGTACTCATACGACGTTGTTGTCAGTCGTCAGGCTCACTGGGCCGAGAAGGAGTTTTACGGTCGGCTAAAGGCTGAGGGAACACACACAGTCCCCTGGGGAGGTGATATATACTTTAAATAATCGCGCTGATAAGCCGGTACTGGCAGCAGCTACGAAACTAGCGAAACAAGTATCGAACATCTACTTTTTGGGGGTTCGACTACGGGTAAAGTTTTTCGGCATTTCATCAAATTACGGCGAGGCTAGAATTTCAAATTAATTATAATAAAAATCTGGGTCCCAGATAGCCATAGCTTTAAAAGCGCAGCTATTCAGCAGGACCAAGCTGAGGGGCCTTCCTTAACCGAGTGGATAGAGTCCGCGGCTACAGAGCAAAGCCATGCTGAAGGTGTCTGGGTTCGATTCCCGATCGGTCCAGGATCTTTTCCTAATGGAAATTTCCTTGACGTACCTGCCACACGATGCGAAAATGGCAACTTTGGCAAAGAAAGCTCTCAGTTAATACCTGTGGAAGTGCTCATTGAACACTAAGCTGAGAAGCAGGCTCTGACCCGGTGAGGACGTTAATGCCAAGAAGAAGAAGCTGAGGGTCGTGGGTTCGAATTGTATTCGAATAAAGAGCAAAACATATGTAAAACATAAATAATTTATGAATAAAAGTTTATGCCGACACTCACAGTGACGAACCATTCATAGTTTGTTGAAAAACTCATATTTACGTCCCACCGTTGTATCGATTAAATGTGCAGTCATACATATTTTACAGATTTGAAATAAAAGCATGAAACGAGCTCACCACCCATCCAGCAGCCACCGTAATCCACTTTCAGCTTCACTTAAGGCCCAAGTAAAAATGAAGCAAATGTCGAAACTGAAAAAGCAGTTTTCTCCGTATAAATTGACAAATCGAAAAAAAAATAACCCACAGCTGTTTATTTTGGCGAACAAAAAGACTGTGTGTTTTTATTTTTTCGATTATAGTGTCGAGCACTCGACACTGAAGAAGTCTGCAAGTGGCAGACGAAATAGGCCTATCTGTCAAGATAAGCAACACATATTAGAGTTTAAAGGTATTTGCTCGCCTTGCTAGTGATTTTAGTATTTTATTTTTTTTGCAAAAAGTGAAGTGTTATAGTTCAATTTGTAGTTTTAAACATACTCTAATAATCCCTCCCCTAAATTTAATATAAAAAGTGTGATGATGATATGTTGTTTTTTCGACATTAATTTGCTTGTTTAAGTGCAGTGAACATGTTTGAGCAGAAATTTTTGATTACACTCAAAATTTCTTTCTCTCAAAGTATTACGAAAAAAACATTTTTTTGGGCCCCTTTACCTGTAACTTAAATTTTAAAGCGATGACATATAGTTTTTTCGACATGAAATTGATAGTGAAAGTCAAGTGAAAATGTTTGATTAAAAAAATGAGTTCCCGTTAACACTCAAAATTTATTATACCCAGAAAGCCACACAAAAAAACGTATTTCCTGTGCTTTTTTGTCTGTAAATCAAAATTAAAGGCTATGACATGTAGTTCCTTCGGCATGAATTTTCTTGTAGAGATTAAGTGAATATACAGTCGCCTCTCCACATCTCGATATCGAAGACAAAGAACATTAATTCAATGAACACTAGATTGAAAATCACTCCGTTACCAGGAAAATAATAAACAAACAAACTTCATTTCGAGTTTCCAAATTGTTCTGAATAGCTTAAATCTGGTCTAGTAACCTTTGATAATGTTCATATCAACATATGAAGGGAAAATTGGGAACAAAAAATCAACAGGAACACATCGAGAAAGGGAGATATCGAGATAAGGAGATACGGAGATACGGAGGGGAAATCGTATGCAGAATGAAGAGACCGAAGGAATTATCGACATAGGGAGAGATATCGAGATGTAGAACATCGAGATGTAGAGAGTCGACTGTAGTAGTGAAGAAAAATATCTTTTTGACTACACTCAAAATCGTGTTTACCTAAAAACAACTGATGTCCCCAGTTTGCTGGCCTGTAAATAAAAAATCAAGGCCATGACATGTAGTTTCTTCGGCATGAATGGACTTTTAGAAGTCAAGAGAACATGTTCGAGCAGAAATAAAAATTTTCGAAAACGCTCAAAATTTCATTTACCTAAAATACTAGGAAAACCTCTATTTTTTGGACGCGTTTGCCTGTAACTCAAAATTCAATGCGTTGAAATACAGTTTTAAGTGAATTTGCATTATTACGCAAACCAAACACAACTCGTAATTTGTCAAGTGAAACCTTTTTGATTTCCTTGATAGAAGAGTACTTTTCGTAAATTTTGGATGAAATTAGTAAAACATTAATAGGAATTTGTTTTTTTTTTCGAAAAAATACCACAAATGGATCCGTAAAAGAAATAGGATATATTTTTATACAAAATGTTTTAGCAGTAGAAGATGATGGTCCCGATGGAGGATCACCATTTTTTAAAACAGAATTATGCACATCAACATCCATAATTGGGGTGCAAAATATCAAATTTTGAAAGAAAATCAAAACTTGTAATGAAAACAATAAATAAAAATAATAATAAAAAGATGCTTAGGAATTCCAAACTTAAATTTCCTCGCAAACATGAGATTTTAAGCTTCAAACTTGATGTAACGTCCTCTTGATAAATTTCTCCTCGCGCACCACACTGGCAAAAACTTCCTCCGCACCACACAGGAGAGATGATCCAAAATCGAACAATCCTTTGAATCTTGTTCAGGAGATCACGATCTTGAAATACCGACGAATAACGTCCGCTTGTCTTACCGCACCACACAGGAATTAGTAGTTTACGGAACAAGTTGCAGAATAATGATGTTTACAGCACGAGTCGTTAATTTATTATTTAGGATAATTACGACGAGTGCTGTAAAAATCGAGTTCTGCAACGAGTTACGTACAACATTTTTTGCAATTTCGTAGAAGACCACTTGAGAATATCAGAAATTATATCGGAATGCATTCACCATTATTTGACAATTTCTGAAAAATTGTTATGTTATGATTCATTACACAACTCAAAACAGCTGAGTAATGAGAAAGCATTGCGTAATGAATCATTACAGCACTGGTTTCAGTTGCGTAATGACTATTCCCGCACTGCATACTTCAGTGCAGGAAAGTAGGCCGTTTCATGACAGATTGGCGTGATGAAAAACAGCCTATTACGATGAGAAAATGCAAAAAAAATAATAGTCAGCCTCTCTTGAAATCGTATCACAAACGGTCCGAATTCACTCAACTTGAAAACATTCTCCCCTGAAATTCAGAGAAAAATGTCAGTTGCTTGAAAAAAGAACGTCCTGCCAGATCAACGCCTACTGCAGCAATGATTTTAATTTTGAGTTACAAGCAAACGGGACAAAAAAATGGGGGTTTCGTAATGTTTTAGGTAATAGACATTTTGAGTGTAATCAAAAACTTTCAATTTCTGCTCAAACATGTTCACTTGACTTCTACAACTAGAGTTTTCATTCCCGGGAACATTTCCCGGGAATTGAGATTTCCCGGGAAATGATTTTCTGTTTCCCGGGATTCCCGTATTTCCCGGGATTCCCGTATTTCCCGGGATTTCCATATTTTCCGAGTAGCTTTATAAAAAAAGAATTTACTATTTATTTTCAAACAAAAACCATCGCACAGTTTACTTTTCATATAATTCTAACCAATGAACTCACTACATCACTAGTTATATTTCAATGCTGATTTTTTGTTTTTCGTAATGTAATAGCTGTTCATAAAATGAACATCATTTTTAACGAAAGAGTATATGCTATATAAAAGAAAGGAATTTTAGGGGATTCTTTTCTATGAATTGGGTAGGCTTATAAAGGTTTCATGGATGTAACCAGTCACAATTTTTAATATAAGGACTCGAATTGGATTTTATTTGAAACTTCTTACGATTTATCAAGAATAAACTCCACGTGGACTTTTGTTCAATGCTATAAACTTTGTTATTTAAAGCCTAGCATTTGAAATGAAGCTAACGTTTTTTTAGAGAAACATGAATAAATTACCCACAAAGAAGAGAAATAACCAACAAAACTACTGGTATAAAATACATATAGGGTCAATGTACCATGTACATGTTGAATTTTGCAGCCGCATAACCAAGAACAAATACAAGCATAAAATAGAAAAATAAATCCAATGGCATTACTTTCCGTCATCTGAAAGCGTTTTTTTTTCTCAGTTTTGTGAAAAAAAACATAAAAAAAGACGAAAACTCAAATTTTTATATTTATTGTCACTTGTACTACTATACAAGTTAGCACCAAACCACGGTGCTCCACCACAAAGGAAACGCGACCCGGTCAGCGGCACCGGTCAGTGCACCGAGTCGCGAACGTTGAGTGCTTAGGCCAGCAGAATTAGTACGTAGGTCCAAAGGGTAGTTGCTAGGTAGAACCGATCGTGTGATCGATATTAATTTTCTGTAGAAATAAAGTTAGTCTCTATCAGAACTCCGTCCGAGTAAGTTTGGTCTTTTTTAAAAACTCCGAAACTCCATCTCGGATGTAACTGGCGCCCGAAGCCGGGACCTTTCAGTAATCGTATAAGTCTCAACGGACGAAGCCAACCCTAGCTGCCTCTAAGGAGAATTTGGATTCCGGTCCCAGCACCATCATTGATCAACTCAGTGATCAACAACTGATAGGAACCGACAACCCGGAATAATAGGATTTTCGAGGACTGAGGCGTTGTCCCGCAGCACAAGGAATGTGCTTCCTCTTAGTATTACTGTAAGTAATAACACAACCAGAAAGAAATAGTTTAAGTAATTAACAAAACCATAAACGCGATTTCGTCTACTAATAACACAGTGGCAAGACCGGACCATCCGTAAGCGACCCACTATAATATCACAGTTAGGCGCAAAACTAATCCAAAAACAAAACCAAGTTAAACACCAGGAGCGGTAGTGCGCTTGGAAATAATTTATTAAAAAACATTAAACGCGTATCGCTTACTAACAACACAGTGGCAAGCCCGGACCATCCGTAAGCGACCCGCTAAAATATCACAGACAGGCGCGATACTAACCCAAATCTGAAACCAAGAAATCATAACTTATTAGCGATCAGTGAAAAGTGTTAGATTAAGCAAGCCTCCCTCAAGTGACAGTGTTAATTTTAGGAAGTGAAGTGAAAAATTGACCCTCTAATCGATTTACTCAAAAATCTAAGTTTAACCATGTCCGATCCCGTCCTGCCAGCACGGCTCAATCACGTGATCCCCGATCCTGAAGAAAACATTAATCAAAATCAGGTGTCGAATCCAGCCCAACCTCGGTTCGCTATCGACCGAACGATCGGATTCGAGGATCGCGGTAAAATTCCGCAAATTGTGAGAGATTTACCAGAATTCACTGGTAACCCTCGTGATCTAAGCCAGTGGATACTGGACGTTGAAGATGTGTTAGAACTGTTCGACGACCTAAAAAATAGTTTCCAATATCACCTACTGATTAAAACTATCAGAAGAAAAATTAAGGGAGAGGCGAACGATGCCCTCATTACTAGTAATGCTCCCACGCAGTGGGATAGCATAAAAGAAGTCTTGAAATTGTATTACGCTGATAAACGAGATTTGATGACCCTCGATAATCAGCTCAAATCACTTAATAGACACAAACATGAAAGTTTAGAAAATTATTACAGCAGAGTGCGAGAACTAATAACACTAATTAAATCAGAATTGCTCATCTCAACGAGACCGAACGGAACTTGCTGATTCCTATATTAAATAATTTAAAAGAAGTTTTCCATGATCCAGATAATAGATTAACCTGCACAACAAACGTCGAATGCGAGATTAGAACAACAGATGATGTACCGATATACCAAAAAACGTATCCATATCCTATGGCATATAAGGCAGAAGTTGAAAAGCAAATTGAAAAATTGCTAAATGATGGTATTATAAGACCATCTAGATCCGCCTGGAATTCTCCTGTTTGGATAGTTCCTAAAAAAAATGGACGCTTCAGGGGAAAAAAAATTTAGACTTGTCATAGACTACCGCAAGGTAAATGACAAAACAATTTCCGACAAATACCCATGCCAGAAATTTCGAATACGATAGACCAACTAGGAGGAAATAAATATTTTACAACCCTTGATCTTGCATCAGGGTTTCATCAGATAAAAATGAAAAAATCAGACATTGAAAAAACAGCATTTTCAGTCAATTACGGTAAGTACGAATTTGTTCGTATGCCATTTGGATTGAAAAATGCACCGGCTATTTTTCAGCGATCTATTGATGATGTGTTGAGGCATCATATTGGAAAACGTTGTTTGGTTTATATAGACGACGTAATAATTTTTGGGAGAACACTCGAAGAACATATTGATAATTTGAGAATCGTTTTGCAAACCTTACATGAAGCCAACCTTGAAGTCCAACTAGATAAATCTGAATTTTTACATCATTCGGTAGAGTTTCTTGGCTATATCATAACTGCCGAGGGAATCAAGCCAAATGAGAGTAAAATTGAGGCAATCAAAAATATCCTGAACCCAAAAATTTGAAGCAACTTAGAGGATTTTTAGGAGTAATGGGTTATTATCGGCGATTTATTAAGGATTTTGCCAAAATAGCTAAACCCTTAACAAAGCTTTTTAGAGGGGAGGGAGACTCCAAGAGTGCCAAGAAAATTGAGTTTGACATTGACCAAAAAACATGTTTTGAAAATATGAAACAAATTTTGTCTGGTAATGATATTTTAACATATCCTGATTATTCAAAGCCATTTTGTTTAACTACAGACGCATCTAACTTTGCATTAGGCGCTGTATTAAGTCAAGGAACCTATGGAAATGATAGACCGATTCATTTCGCATCTAGAACTTTGAATAAGACCGAGGAATCGTATAGTGCTACTGAAAAAGAACTTCTTGCCATCGTTTGGGCATTGAAGGTTTTTAGAGGATATCTTTATGGACAGAAAGTTAAAATTTTTACTGATCATCAACCCCTTACTTATAATCTTTCTCCGAAAAATTGCAATCGAAAACTCATGAATTGGCGAAATTTCATTGAAGAACATGACTATGAAATCGTATACAGACCCGGCAAGTCAAACGTGGTAGCCGACGCTTTGAGTCGTATTCAAATCCATTCGCTAACGCCAACTCAGCATTCTGCTGAGGACGATGACTCTCACTATATCATTTCGACCGAAGTACCATTAAACACCTTTCGTCATCAAATAATCATCGAAAGCACAACCACGAGTCCAGAAACAACTATTACAAATCCATTTCCCGGTTATCGAAGAATTTTAATCAGAAGAACGAGATTTGATGATCAAATTTTGACCTCAATTCTAAAGGAGTTTTGTGACCCAAGTAAAACTATTGGTTTGTACACTTCTGAGGAAATTCTTGGACAACTTCAGGAAGTTTTCAAAAAATATTTCAGTCGTTCTGGTCTACTGAAAATCCGATTCACCCAGATTATATTGCGTGATGTTACAGACGAAGAAGAGCGAGAAAAAATCATTCGTGAAACACATGATAGAGCTCATCGCGGTATCCAAGAAAATAAATATCAAATTTTGCGCGAATTTTATTTTCCAAAACTCACGCAACATTTGAAGCGATATATTCGTGTATGTGATACTTGTAACACCTCGAAATACGATCGACGACCATTAATAATTCCAATCCAGGAAACTCCGATTCCAAATTACCCCTTCGAAATTCTACACCTTGATATCTTTCAAATCGAGTCCAACTACTTTTTATCTAGCATCGATAAATTTAGTAAGTATGGACGCATGATTCCTATTAAATCCCGCCACGGTACCCATATAGGTCCAGCGATATGGGACACAGTGACATCCTTTATAATTCCCAACTCTCTCGTAATGGATAACGAACGAGCTTTCCAATCACCCGACATTAGAGGAAAACTGCTCGATCTGAACATTACGGTGTACCTTACACCAAACAGCAAATCTGAAGTAAATGGTAATTTTGAGAGATTTTCATCCACACTCCGCACTCCTAAAGAAATCCTTTTTGGAAAACAACGAGACCCCGATCGACGTGTAGACCCAGACACACTTGAACAAATACGCAACAAGACATATGACGAGATTATTCTCAGACTTAAGGAAGCCCAGTACAAACAACTTAAAGTAGCGAACAAAGACAGAAAACCAGCCCCTGAATTTCGAACCGGACAAGCCGTATATGTTAAAGACAAAATTATCAAGCCCAAACATAAAGCAATATTTAAAAAGAACTATGTACAAAATAGTAATGAAGTAACCTTTAGAAATGAAGATAATTCAAAATTGCATAAATCGAATGTTAAAAATTTACTCAACTAATTGTTTGACCGTTAATTTGTTTCCAGAATACCGGCAGCTCTAGGGAGCCTGCGTATACAGAGTTTAAACCAGGAACACGTAGCGATTGTACATTCATCTCATGCTAAAATCATAGTAGGACAGTCGAAAATTATCAGTAGAATAAACACAACAATGTTGGAGTGGGCAATACATGACATTAAGACGAAACTACTCACACGCAACCACGAAGACCCCGAAATAAACGACTTACTGAGATGGAAAATAGACGAACTTGAAGTAAACCTTCACCAAATTAAACCAAAACATCAACGACAAAAACGATGGGACTCACTAGGTAGAGCTTGGAAGTGGATGTCGGGCTCACCAGACGCTGAAGACTTAAACCTCATTAACTCCGGACCACGGTGTACTAAAATTAAGAAGGTGATATATTCCGAAAACTGACAGCTACTTGACGACGTCATTCCTATCCACCTCGAACACATTTTCGAAAAAAATGATCTAGTGGTCCGGAAGGTATATGGTACGATAGGAGTGACGTCACATGTTTACAATGAAACTTGATATTTACATCAGTAAAGAGACTGCCTTGTTAATTTTTATGCCGTGCTCCGGACTTTACAAATTGACTACAAACAATAATAGACAAATATCTATTAATGATGACCTATACGATGGGCTAAACAATATGACAAACACTATTAATGATTTGATTAGAGAAAAGGATAGGACATTTACATTTATTCAATCTAGCAATAATCTTTTGAAAATTATTCTCAATTTAGACATCTTGAATGAAGAAATAATTAAGATTCAGAATTCTATCACACTTTCGAAGCTAGGAGTAGTTAACAACAGAATGCTTAGACCTAAAGAGATAGAGCTTATTAACCAAATTCTCAATGACCAGGACATACCCGTTGACCTCTTAGACCAAGCACTCGGTTTCGCAAGCGTCGCCGTAGGGACGGATGGCGAAACCATACTTTACATCATCAGCATTCCAAACCTTAGCAACCCATCATATCAACACCTCAAAATTGTACCAATAATAACGGATTCACTACGCATAAAACTGGATGGTTCCGAATATATTCATGGCAGCGGTAAACTTTATCTGAAAACTGATGTTTGTCCTAGACTAGGCAACTGGAGCCTCTGCAGCCTCAGCAGTTTGAAAGACATTACATTAGACAGCTGCTTATCGAACATAATCATCGGCCAAGACAGCAGGTGCACTTACGAAACCATTGAGCACTTCCAGTCAGTACGATTCTACTTTTGAACGAAGTGAACGACACTCTTGTCAATACCCGTGGAATTTCCGACAGACAACTACAGTCGCCTCTCCACATCTCGATATCGAAGGGACCATCGAGATAGGGAGACATCGAGACAAAGAACACATTTTTGATGAATACTAGATTGAAAAACACTCCGTGGCCAAGAAAGTACTACACAAACAGACGTCATTTTGCGCTCCTAATTTGTTTGGAATCCCAAAACTTTGGTCTAGTAACCTTCGATATTGGTCATATCGACATACGGGGAGAAAATTGAGAACAAAAAATCAACAGAAACACATCGAGATATGGAGATATCGAGATAAGGAGGATATCGAGATATAGAGAGTGAAAATGTATGCAGACTGAAGGGACTTATGAAATCATCGACATAGGGAGAGATATCGAGATGTAGAACATCGAAATGTGGAGAGTCGACTGTAGTAGGTTCGTTCCTAATCACATATCAAAATTGCACCGTTTCGATACATAACACGTCATTCACAAACCAAGTCATAGAAACAGTCGAACACCCCATTTTCTCACTATCGACTGGCTTGAATGTAACCAAGCAACACATCATACAACGAACAGATATCCATTTATTGAGGAGATTACACCACAGAAACTTGGAACATCTGGAGAATTTGAAGCTCGTAACAGTCACCCACCGTTGGACAATAATCGGAGGATTCTCATTTACAACCGCTATGATTTTGTTTTTTGCCATTTACCTACACTCTTTTAAGGCCTAGATCCCGATCAGCCGGCCAAATCAACCCAGTTAAGCCAGAGGAGTCCACCCATGAGCATTCCGCCAATCCAGTTTATCAGCCACCCTCGCTAAGGGTATAACCGTCGAACCAGGAGGTTCGACATTCAGAGGGGGAGCAGTTAGCACCAAACCACGGTGCTCCACCACAAAGGAAACGCGACCCGGTCAGCGGCACCGGTCAGGGCACCGAGTCGCGAACGTTGAGTGCTTAGGCCAGCAGAATTAGTACGTAGGTCCAAAGGGTAGTTGCTAGGTAGAACCGATCGTGTGATCGATATTAATTTTCTGTAGAAATAAAGTTAGTCTCTATCAGAACTCCGTCCGAGTAAGTTTGGTCTTTTTTAAAAAATCCGAAACTCCATCTCGGATGTAACTTACACACATGTGACTATAATACAAGCAAAATACAAATCAGAACCGTATTTTACCAAAATTTAATATTTTTCTTTTAGAGTATTTATCAAAAGCTTTCGATTGATATAAAAAGATCTTATTTATTTAATTATTTTGTTTTATGAAAAAATAGTTTCTCTTCGTAGTGCTACTGTAGGAACAATAAGTTTGCTATAGATGCAACGGAGAAAATTATAAGCAAAACTAAACTTCGATATTTTTTTAATAAAATCGAGTTGTAATGGTACTTAGATAAATAGTTCGTGAGCTTCATGTTAAAAAAATATTTTTGACGATTTTTAGCAAAACGGCCGTATAAAGCCACTAGTGCGACTATAGGGGACTGTCTACTAAGGGAACACCGACCCTACACGAAAAACGAGTAATTTGAAAAAAAAAATTCCACCAAATTTGCTTTATTTTCACGTTTTTCAGAATTTCCCGGGATCCCGGGATTTCCCGGGAAATGGTAATTTTATTTCCCGTTTCCCGGGAAAAGAAATCCCGGGAAATTTGTAAACTCTAAAAAACCTACACATCATAGCCTTCAGTTTTGATTACAGACAGAAAGAGCTCAGCAATTACGTTTCCTGTGTAGTTTTCTGAGTAAAAACAGTTTTGAGTGTTATCGGAAATTTATTTTTTTACTTAAACATGTTCACTTGACTTTCACTATCAATTTCATGTCGAAAAAACTGTATTTCATCGCTTTGAGTTTTGAGTTACAGGCAAACGGGTTCAAAAATATAGGATTTATCGTAAAATTTAAAGTAAAAAAAAAGAGTTTAACCAATATCTGCTCAAACATGTTCACTACACACAAACAAGCAAATTAATATAAAAAAAAACTACATGCCATCGTTTTAAATATTGTTTTATCGTTGAATTTTTGAAACAAATGCGTATTTCAAGAAACTAGGAAGTGCATTTTGCTAAATAATGTTGGGTACACGTATCTATTTTAAAAATCCAAAAATGAACATTAATCTTAAATAGTGTCCGAAAATCGCTTCGAACTTCCAACTTTTGTTGAACCCTTGGTAGTTGGCGTAAGTTTTCACCCTCTTGGTAGAAGAAAAGTTAAAGTCATCCAAAAACTGTTTGTTTAGAGTATAAGCCTTCAGATCTACTAGTGTACAATCCAGTTCTTTACTTGATTAATGTCTACCAAGTTTTGTGTGTGATGATCATTTGAGGTTTTTAGAAAAACTTTTGTTTGAAAAGAAGGCTTCATATCCACAGGTGCAGTTAATTGTAGGAGATAAAAAAAAACATTTTAAGTCATATACACCATATAGGATAGGCCTTCCTTAGCCGAGTAGTTAGAGTCCGCGGCTACAAAGCAAAGCTAGACATCTTCAGGACTGGGTTCAATTCCCGGTCGATCCAAGGTCTTTTCGCTATGGAAGTTTTCTTGACTTCCCTGGGCACACGATATACGAATGCGAAAATGGCAACTTTAGCAAAAAAAGCTCTCAGGTAATAAATGTGGAAGTGCTCATTGCACCCTAAGCTGAGAAGCAGACTCTATCTCAGTGAGGACGTAATGTAAAGAAGAAGAAGAAGACGATACAGGATCTTTTTATGGTGTAGCGAATTTACGTAAATGGAGATTTAAGTGTAAAGCAAATTGTCTCCAAAATCAGCGCAATATAAAAAAGCACGTACATTACCTACATTAAAAATGAACTGGTAAATAGTCGAATAAAAATGAACTATTTAAACAAAGGTTATTTAATTCTTTATTGGCAAGACACAAAAGCCGCGATCTTGTGTAGTTCTTTCTGTTCGTTACACTTAGCTGACGCTCATATGTCTAGCAAGTATACTGCTCATCGCTCGTTTTAGATCGACAATAGGTAGGTAACTCGCATCATCCCACTAGCTCCGAGACAGAGAGTCCGTGTTTTTGGCACCGTGCGTCGCTAAACTGAGCCTAGCACACAAACTAAACCGACGACGCGGAGCGAGGAAAATCACTCATCGGAACCGCAGACGAAACGAAAACTTATCATCAGTTCCCTCCCACCGCCAGCACATAATTCTCCACACATTCAATGCATACGGCAAATATGTGTGTGCCATACACGGTGGTTTGAGAATACCCTTTAATGGGTAAAAAAATACCCATTTCCGCTAAAAGTGCCTCTCCCCATTTAATGAGTAAACCCTGTTTACTCATTAACGGGTAAACGCAGTCTATGTCAAAAGATGGGTAAATTTTTACCCATTTTGTAAATCGCGCTCGCGTCATAAAAAGGGTAAAAATTTACCCATTTTGTGAATGATAAATATGTATAATTATAACCTCAATATGAATCTGAACATTATAATGAAATTAACAAACTAAAAATGTCAAAATGTTTTTATTCAAGGAATTCATTGTTTTTTAAACATAGTTAAAATAATGATACGTTTATATTCCAGCAGCAATCTCTCCTTTTTTCTGGTCACTGGTCATAGAAGATGTCTGCGGCAGAAACAACGAGACTACCTGGAAGTTTGGATTTTTTGTAAGCAATCAGGCAATCAGTTTATCTGAATAATAGCATGTGCGTTCAAAACTTACCGCTTCTCTAAATCCTTCAACGTGAATACATGGTGTACACAAAGGTTATACCAATGGATATATTAATAATTATTTAAAAATCCGAAATTGCATGTGCAAGCATGTGCGTTCAAAACTTACCGCTTCTCTAAATCCTTCAACGTGAATACATGGTGTACACAAAGGTTATACCAATGGATATATTAATAATTATTTAAAAATCCGAAATTGCATGCAGCTGCGGCCAACGACTATGAAATGAATCCCAACAATTTTTTCACCCATAAATGGGTTTAAAAACACTCATTTTTTAAGTGCCGTTGCTTGTCTAAAATGGGTATTTATTTACCCGTTTAACATATCTGAATTCACCCATTTTGTGACAGATATCCGTTCTATTTCAAAACGAGTAGTTTTTTACCCATTAAAGGGTATTCGCAAACCACCGTGTATGATATAGTTTTGTGCAGTGTACCTGAACTTGACGGTTGCAACAAACAATGCACTGACTGACTGCCGGCTGCTCTTGGGGTGGAGCCTCTGAACCCTACCATCACAGACAAACAGACATAACTCTTAGAACGAATTTCTATAAGAAATCCATCGCCCTATCCGCACCATCAACATCTGGTGGCCTGCAGCGAACGAATACAAATAAATCTGATGAAGTTGATTGGTTGTGAAGTTAGAAATTCGAAATAATCATTTTAAGCTCGATGATGAAAATTTTGCCAGTGTTACGTCAGTTTGTTTGTGATAGCAGTTTCCTTCGGCGGAAAACGGAGTCACGTCTTTGCATTTTGCTGCATCCACTTATGAGCCACATACACACAGAGCACGAGGGAATATCCAATTTCTTATAGTGCAACTTCTTCCCCAAGTCAAACGATAGGCAACCTAACAGTAGCGAAATCAACCGACCGCAACTTAACGGCCGCATGCAAACAAAGGGTGCCTTACCTTTCTGTCTAAAGCTAACTTCTAGCACTAATAGGCACATTTTAAACGCAGAATCGAAACGAAACGGACTGAACAATAAGATTTATGACCATCGCATTCGTACAAATTTCGGTCTCGGAAGGTCAGCCTATGACGTCATCCGTCGCGGAAACAATTTCCAGCCGACAATTCAAAAATACACATTTTTGCATCAACTTGAATGACTGTCACCGAGAGAGATGGGTGTGGGAAGTCTCGATCACGTATCCTATCCACTTCGAGAGCGCTATGTTTGGAGGAGACAGCCGAAAAGTGCAATTTTTCACTGGCTATATTTAGGCCATGTCATCTGTTTATGAGATGGAGCAGCAGCGTCCCAAGGAACGTGTTTTGGTTTTCTTTACTGGGAAAAATTTGGCTCACGATGGCGTGCGGTTGTGGCAGTGCCATTGATGCGACCGTGGATAGATTATATCAAGGATCGGACTGCCACGGTCTAGGTGGAATGGTGAACTATAAATGAGCGACGATTGCCAAGGTTGGCAATTAGAAGATTTTTTTCTAAAAACGAAACTAAGGGCACGAAAATCTTGTTTGTCAACAAGATCGTAAATCTGACAACAAGTATGATTTTACCCAAATAAATTCAGGGCGGTAGTGTTTCAGACTTATTCAGATGTATCTACAGCAATCCCTCCAAGCCACGCACTACAAATTTAAAATTTCTTCGTGTAAGAAAAAGTCATTCGCTTCCAGTACTGTTGAGAAAATATGGTGTCAAGCTAGTGGGTGGTACCCACACAGATGAAAGAATTTATGTACTTAGACGGTAAAACAATCCCTCAAATCTTATAAAGCATAATTCCCAGCTAGCATGTACTTTTTCTTGGTCGTATTCACCACCAGTTCAACTGGCGCTACCTGGCGTTTCAGCCGGGTGTACAGGTCTGCTACCTTTACAAATGTTCGGCCGACAATGTCCATATCATCCGCGAAGCAAACAAATTGACTGGATCTTGTGAAAATCGTACCCCGGCTGTCAAGCCCGGCTCGCCGCATAACACCTCCTAGCGCAATATTGAACAACAACGCCTGAAACCTTCACACAATTTTGCACACCTTCCATCGTTGCTCTTATCAGTCTCGTGAGCTTCCCGGGAAAGCTGTTCTCGTCCATGATTTTCCATAGCTCAACGCGGTCGATACTATCATATGCTGCCTTGAAATCGATGGAAAGGTGATGCGTTGGGACCGTGTATTCACGATATTTTTGGAGGATTTGCCGTACAGAAAGATCAGGTCCTTTGTCGATCGGCCGTCAACGAAACCGGCTTGATAACTTCCCACGAACTCGTTTACTACAGGTGACAGACGACAAAAGACGATCTGGGACAATACTTTGTAGGCCGCATTTAGAATGATGATTGCTCGAAAGTTCTCACAATCTAACTTATCGCCCTTCTTGTAGATGGGGCACATTACCCCTTCCTTCCACTCCTCCATTAGCTGCTCTGTTTCCCAAATTGTGCCTGTCGGCCGGTGCAGACAAATGGCCAGCCTCTCCGGGCCCATCATTATGAGTTCAGCTATGATACCATCCTTACCAGCAGCTTTGATGTTCTTGAGCTGGTGAATGGCATCCTTAACTTCCCTCAAATTTGGTGCTGGTTTATTCACATCGGCCGCAGTACTGACGAAGGTGTTTCCTCCATTGTCCCGACTTTCATTGCCTGTACTCTCAGCGCCATTCAGGTGTTCGTCGAAGTGCTGTTTCCACCTTTCGATAACCTTACGCTCGTCCGTCAAGATGCTCCCATCTTTATCCCTGCACATCTCGACTCGCGACACAAAGCCGTTTCAAGATTCGTCGAGCTTCTGATAAAACGTACGTGTTTCTTGAGAATCTGCCTACATTCCTCGACGAACCAATCGTTCCATCGACTCCGTCCCACGTACCCGACGTTGCTCTCAGCTGCATTATTGATGGCTGGTTTCACTGTTCTCTAGCAGTCCTCAAGAGGGGTGTCATCCATCACACCCTCTTCCGGTAATGCAGCCTCGAGGTGCTGCGCGTATGCAGCTGTGACAACCGGTTGCTTAAGCCGCTCTAGGTCATACAGGGGCAGCCGTCGGTACCGTACGATGTTAACGACGGAGAGTTTTGGACGCAGTTCAACCATCACCAGATAGTGGTCAGAGTCGATGTTAGCGCCACGATAGGTCCTGGCGTCGATGTTAGCGCCACGATAGGTCCTGGCGTCGATAATATCGGAGAAGTGCCGTTTATCAATCAGAACGTGGTCAATTTGTGATTCTGTCTGCTGCGGTGATCTCCAGGTGTATCGGTACGGAATGCTGTGCTGGAAGTAGGTGCTACGAATGGCCATATTCTTGGAGACGGCGAAAACAATTAGTCGTAAGCCGTTTTCATTCGTCTGCCGGTGTTCGCTGAACTTTCCAATAGTCGGTCTGAATTCCTCCTCCTGGCCAATCTGAGCGTTTAGATCTCCTATGATGATTTTGACGTCGTGGCTTGGGCAGCTATCGTGCTCGCGTTCGAGTTGCACGTAAAAAGCGTATTTATCATCAACAGTGCTTCCGGAGTGAGGGCTGTGCACGTTTATTATGCTGAAGTTGAAGAACCGGCCTTTGAGCCTCAACTTGCACATTCTCTCATTGATCGGCCACCACCCTATCACGCTCCTCTGCATATCACCCATCACTATAAAAGCAGTTCCCAGCTCGTGTGTGTTGCCGCAGCTCTGGTAGATGGTATGATTACCTCTACCTTACCGCACCATTGATCCCTTCCAACACACTTCCTGCAACGAATCCACGGTCCTTCAGCACGTCGGCGAGTATGCGTGTGCTCCGGATGAAGTTGAGAGATTTACAGTTCCACGTACCGAGCTTCCAATCGCTAGTCCCTTTACGTCGCTGTGGTCTTCGTCGATTGTCCCGGTTCGTATTCTCTCGGTAATTATTCGTTGCTTGAGGTTTTTACGGCTGGCTTGCAGGGCCTGACACCAACCCTCTAGATTTCCGGAGGACCATTACCCCTAAATATTCAGAGGACCATAGTGCGCAGTTTAGCTTAGAGTCCTTCTCTGGCACTCGGACGATGATCAGCCGCCCCTGACATGGGGAACAGACGCTGTTGTGAGCCGCTCCTAACATGGAGTACAGACGCTCCAGGTTTGCAGAAGCAAGAGCAAAAGCAAACCCCCCTTCCCTGTCAGTATACGACCAAAGTTCCCACCGGGAGTTGGTTACCCGATCTTCCCTAAGATTACTCGTACCCCGGCCAGTAACGCGAGGAGGTAGGGATAGGAGTTGAGGCTAAGGACCGCACCGGAGTGAAATCTGGTGAATCGTAGATCTACACACACTTCGTTGTTTCCACTTTTGGTGAATTGGGACAAAATTGTCCTTGCTTCAAGTGATCTCACAATTGCTTGTAACTTTCCTTACAGGACATTTACCACACAATTCCCTTCACGGGAAGAGTGGACGTCTGGCTATTTGGAAAGAAGTATATCAATCAATATAGTATGTTACACTGATGGCTCCCTTCTTAAAGGTACAGCTGGTGCTGGTGTATATTCTCGTGAGTTAAGGCGGAACCAGTTTTACTCACTTGGTAGAAACTGCATCGCTTATCAGGCGGAAATATTTGCCCTTATGTGTGGAGTGCAATCAGCACATTAACAGCGTGTAATGGGTAAAGTCATATACTTCTGTTCAGATAGTCAGGCTGCTATAAAAGCTCTGGCTTCGGCCAACGCAAGGTCGAAGCTTGTTATTGCATGTCAAACTCAAATTGAGGAACTGAATTCAGTTAACTCTGTAAACCTTGTATTGGTACCTGCCATTCTTCAATCGCTGGAAATGAATTGGCTGATGAGCTAGCTCGCGAAGGAGCATCGCATGACTTCATTGGCCCTGAGCCAGCTATTCCGATTTTGAAGTGCTGGGTGAAGCTTCAGATAAATTCTTGGGCGACAACTCAGCACAAGCATTATTGGAATAGTTTGAAGTCGTGTCGTCGAACAAAATTGTACATTACTGAGCCATCTCCAAGAGTGGCAAAGTATTTAACAAATCTGTCAAAGCAGAATTGCAGTCTCTTTGTCAGGCATTGACCGACTCAACTATCACATGGCAAATATTCAGCGTGCTGACTCATTTGTGTGTGATAGTTGTGACTCCGATTATGGAACTTCGTATCACCTGATATGTAACTGTCCTGTTTTTGCGCAAATGTGATTCCAATTACTTGGTAAACACTTATTAAGTGAAACTGACTTCAGAAGCCTGAATCTTCAAGACATTCTGTTATTCTTAACCCGCTGTGGTAATGAGCTATAGGCTCTCTTTGCGCTCATGCGTTTTGCAGTGCCCTTTTTAGGGCACTGTTCGAACCCATTGTGGTATGGAGCTACATGCTCTCATTTCGCTTATGCGATCTTCCCTCTTCAAAGGACCCCACTCCTATTTCCTCCCATCTTTCCCTTCCCCTTCCTCTCCCATCGGGTAAATGATGAAATAGGCTCAAATATGGCGATGGCACAAATCTCCCAACTGGTGGGGAACGTGCCTTTGGAGCCGGCTTAGTGATACCTGATAGAGCGAAATAGGGAGTACGAAAAATCCATGGGAACTCTTACAACATGCACTGTCCATCTTATCCTTCCAGCTTTAGCCGCTTTCTGGATGCTGGGCAAATTCGTGTTTCATCTTTCGCCGTTACATATTTTTCCCTTGTATGCCGCCGAAGTTCTTCTTAAGCAACCGGCCTTCGAGAACCCCAAAAGCTTACAGGTCCTCCTCAAGCATAGTCCACGTTTCATGGCCACAGAGGACTACCGGTCTTATGAGCTTTTAGTACAATAGTACATTTGGTGCTCGAACTCGTGGATCACCTCGACCGATTCCCTTGAGAAATAGCTGGACTACTTTTTGGGTAAAATCCAGGATTAATATCATAAAAAATCTAGATTATTATATTAGAAAATTCGGATATACAAGACATTGTATAAACTCAGAAGAGTTTATGAAATTTTTTAGAAATAAAGTGGAATTGGATTGATAACAATTGATAACTGTGGAAATGCTCTTAGAACACAATGCTGCTCCTGAGAGGATATAATGCCAACAAATGTGAATGTCACATGGTTCAGCCAATCAGATACCTTTTTTTAAAAACTGAAATGGAATTCTTTAATTGTAACAATTTAAACGTTAACACTGTGAAAAGTCTTTACTAAAGACATAAGCAGTTCAGGCAAAAATCGTTACAATCTTCTATTGCCATCATTAATGCGTTATATATTTAGGTTAAGCTAGGTTAAGTAAATTGAAAACGTGTTTTTTTTTTCTCTTATAAGCAAAAAAATCAACTCACCTGTAAAAAATCTGAACTGCTACGACTAATAAAATGTAATAAGTTGTTAACAAAATGTTAATAAAATCTTAAATTTGTTTAACCAAATTAGGATGATAGTGTTGTCTAATAACACAGAACACCTATATAAGAAATGGATGTAATGTTTGGAATGATACTAATAAATTAAAAAAAAAAAACACAAGCAGCTGAAAACAAGTTTAGACACTTGAGTTGCTTTCGTGACGTTAAAAACTACAACCGCGAGTGATAATTAACCACTCACTATCGCTAACACGATTACAGCGCACTCGAAGCTAAGAAACAGTCAGTGCCTACCGGCCGGTGCAATGTCTTCCAGTTCATACAAACGATGAATGAATCCCTAAAAGTTCATTTCCAGACTATCAGAGAGCTGCAAACGAAGAGCTTGAGCCAATGAGATTTGCGATGTCCGAGTGTGCATTTCAGTTCTTCTCACCAAGCGTGTAGTTTTGTGGACTTGAAGTGTCTATCAAAATCTTCGGTTACAGTACTTCAGTGTTCGGGTTCGGTGTGCGATACGGTTTTCCATCAGAAGTTGCGGCATTCTCGTCTGAATCTAAACGAGTGAACAGCACACAAAGTGTATTAAATTTCTACGTGCAATGATTTACGTAAATTCTGACGCACTGACCGGTTATCTCACGCTGGTGCTTGTTTGTCTGGCTGGATTCGCTGTCTGGTTCTTGTCAACGTCAGGAACTCGATACTGGCAATTCTTCAGTGTGCCGTACATTGAGGGGAGGCCCCTGGTGGGAAACTTCCTCGATGCGTTTCTGTTCCGGAAGAGCACCTTCGAGCTAATGGATGCACTTTACCAAAATCCCAAGGTCGAAGGAACCAAACTGTTCGGAGTGAGCATAATGATGCAGCCTGCACTGGTGATTCGAGATCCGGAACTGGTTAAGCAGGTTCTTATCAAGGATGCAACCTATTTTTCAAACAGGTAAGGCCGTTGTACTTTGTAAAGAAAACTAGCATTTAAGCAACTTTGTCTTCCCATGTAACGGATAACGTTAACCTTTAAAAGCCCGGACGGACCTTGAATTTTTAAATGACCAAAATTCGAAGACTAGAAGATAAATTATTTTGAAATAAATTTTGAAGTAAATGCGGTTAGTTGGTGTTACAATCCTTGAGTGAGACATCCCCCCTTACCCCTCCCCATTCGCTTAAAACGGAAACGGAAAAAGCGTGGACAGGAGGGGTGAAAAAAAAGGGTTTCAAACAGATATCTCAACATCCAAATGAGCTAGAAGGTTGATGTTTTCGGCAAAGTTATTCAGCAGATCAAGGACTATCTGGCAATGAAAATTCTTCTTCTTTCTGGAGTTACGTCCCCACTGGGACAGAGCCTGCTTCTCAGCTTATTGTTCTTATAAGCACTTCCACAGTTATTAACTAAGAGTTTACTATGCCAATGATCATTTTTGCATATGTATATCGTGTGGCAGGTACGATGATACTCTATGCCCTGGGACGGACCTGGTGTAGTGGTTAGAACACTCGCCTCTCACGCCGAGGACCTGGGATCGAATCCCATCCCCGACATAGTCACTTATGACGTAAAAAGTTATAGTGACGACTTCCTTCGGAAGGGAAGTAAAGCCGTTGGTCCCGAGATGAACTAGCCCAGGGCTAAAAATCTCGTTAATAAAGTCAAACCAACCAACCTCTATGCCCTTGGGAGTCGAGAAAATTTCCAACCCGAAAAGATCCTCGACCGGTGGGATTCGAACCCACGACCCTCAGCTTGGTCTTGCTGAATAGCTGCGCGCTTACCGCGACGGCTATCTGGGCCCTCTTATTCTTATTGAGAATTATTCCGCTAGATGGCACTAGTAACAACTTTTATTCAATCGTCTGTATCTCAAGATCCTTATTAGCTAGGAGGTTGGTGTCTTCGGCAAAGCTAATTAATCTGCTGAATGATTAAAGGCTATCTGATGGTAGATGGCCTGAATGAGAATGTGTCCAATAGGTGGCGTTAATAGCATTTTTTTCAATTGTCTGTATATTGAGAACCTTGAAAGTTAGAAGGTTGATGTCTTCGGAAGAGATGTTCAGCATGTGAAGGACTATCTGGTTGGAGAAGAGTCGGGTTGAGAATACATCCGCTAGGTGGTGCTAGTAAAAATAAATGTACAATCTTCTCTACTTCAAGGTTCTTAACAGCTAGAAGGTTGGTGTCTTCGGCAAAGATTTTCAGCAGATTTTGGGCTACCTGGCGGTGAAGAGTCTGAATGATAGTTTATCCGCTAGGTTGCGCTATTGACAAAAATCGAAGGCACGGGTCCAAACAAGGATCGCACAGGGATCAATAGTAGAAATATAGTTCTAAAATTACGGGTCGATTGGATATTTCGTTGGTTGTTGTACTGTTGGGGCTAGGGATGATGGTGGCCAATCAAAAGTAGTGGGCAACGGTGGTAGCGGTGGAGGTGGTGGAGGAGTTGGATACTGGAGTACAACAACCAACGAAATATCCATCGACCCATCGTATAGCTTTCTCACAGCCAACACAAATGCACCAAAGCAATAGCGAACAACACAATTTCTCTCCCTCTCCATAGACGCAAAAATATTTCCATGTACACCATACTATCATATCCATATCTCTGTCTCAAATACTTCAGTTTCCATATTGGTGTAGAGTAGGTGGTAAAACAGATAGTAATAGATACAAAGAGTGACTATTCGACAACGCAATCGTATAAATGATACGGTAATATATCAGAAGGTAAGCTAAAGCTTTGCGCCACTAATAATAACGTTCAATGTAGGCAACCAGGAAGAGAACCTCATAAAAGCGACAACCGATCGCAAAGCTTTGAACATGATACGAGAAACGGTACACCCACAGACAAACAGACGTAACACTTAGAACAAATTTCGATCAAAATCATAGTCACGAGGACATGTACGCCCAATGCTAAAATCGGTGCGTTTGGCCGACAGGCAAACAGATGGCGGTAGTGTGTAAACGTCAAACACGAACAAAAACGATGCGAGCGCTGCGGGTGGCGGATTGGCCACCTACCATATTTTTGAATCGACCGTTGAAAAGGTGGTCGATGGACAATGATGAAAGTGTGACGTCTGTTTGTCTGTGGTACACCTTTATGTGAGTTTTTTACTAAAATGTTTTCGCTCTAAATTATTATAATAATTGTCCAATAAATTTGTAGATCCCTGAAGAAGACGAAGTCCAATGGCCGAAACGTTGGATTTAAAAAAAACGTAGCGTTTTGATTTACCCGTAAGACTGAAAATCCGTTTATTTTAGAAGATAAACAACAGTCGTGTTCTAAGTAATATATTACTGAAAAGTACTGTCGTTGTAGCACTAAGAAGCACTGATCAATTGCTTAAGGTAGTGGTAAAAACTTCCAAGAGCAGAGAGAATTTGTGTACGCACAGCATAAAGGTACGATGCGCACTTTTTTCAAAGCTGTTTGCAAAAGTAAAGTGCTTCGACTTTTGTTTGCTCTTTCAATCGCTCATCTCCTTACAATACTTCGTGGCTCTCAGAGGCGAAAGGAATCTGACAGATGACCACATGCATACAAAATTTAAAAAGTCAAAGATCTCAAACAACAGTCTGAACAACGTTTGAAAAATGCCTAAATTTAGCATTGAACGTTTATCTAAAATTCTGATTTTGAATATTTACACTAAATATGTTGAATTACTTATAGATATATGTGCACCGATCGAATACACGACGCTATCGGCTACTACAACCTCCTAATGATAAAGAACCCCCACTGGAAACAACTACGTGCCTACCTAACACCCTCGCTCAGTCTGAACAAGATCAAACGAATGTACAGCCTCGTTGACCAGGTGGGTAACTTAGTATTAGTTCCTGAATCAATCAAACAACCTGTACAATTCATAACAAATTTCTAATCACTGTTATGATGGCAAATACCCACGTTAGTATAGTCGTTAACCTTTCTGAAAGGGCTGTCCATAAATCACGTATTCCCAAATTTCAAATGTTCAGTGCAAATTACTAAAGCAAACATCAAAAATCGTAAAGATATTATTCATTGAAACGATCTTTTAAAATTCTTTGGCACTTGATTCATGAACAAACCCCTTCCTATACAAGTTTACGAAGAGATATTGAACAGATTATCCCTTATCAAAATCGATGCTTTGTCTACCATGGAGCCACATGCGCATGCTTTTCTCCTGTTTACACCCGTCAGTATTAATCTAGCAATTCTGGCGCAGTAATGCCTCTCGTCGCGTGGTTGGCGGCAATTGCCATCATCTGCTATCTCACCTGGAAGCGGAACAATTTTTGGAACCGCCATGGAGTGCCGTACGTCTTTGAAATTCCAGCCGTCGGAAATTTCAGCTCAGTCGCCCTGCAGATGCACTCCATGTTCGACTATGTGGCACGTATTTACGATCACGTGCGAACTCGCGACGCGAATTTCTTCGGAGTTAACATATTCTTCCGGAAGGCACTGGTGATTCGAAATCCGGACATGGTCAAAAAGATGCTCGTTGCAGATTCTAGGTATTTCATAAATCGACAAATGTGTACCGATCGTGAGGGTGATCGTTTCGGGTATTATAATTTGATGATGATCAAGGAACCGCTGTGGAAAGATCTTCGTGGGTATTTGTCGCCATCGGTGACCTCATCTAGATTACGAAGAATGTTCTCGCTTATCGAAGAGGTAGAATCTTGAACATGAATACGGAATTAGTTAAATTCTCATCAGCGCTTTGATTTCATGCTAGAATCGTTTTTTTTTTCTAGATCGGTAATAACATGCTAGCCCATTTGGATGGGGTCCAGCAGAACCCGACGAAGCTCCGTGAAACCGAGTTCAAGGAGTTGTGTGCCCGGTTCACCACGGATGTGATTGCCAGCACGTTCTTCGGCATCCAAGCAAACTGTCTGAGCGATGAGGAGTCCGAGTTTCGTTACTATGGACGGAAGATTTTCGAGTATGGACCCAAACGAGCGTTGAACATGGCGGCGTTTTTCTTCATGCCGGAGTTGGTGCCCTATCTGGGGTTCAAACTGTTTCCCAGAGATACGGAGCGATTTTTGAAAACTATTATCGAGCAAGAAATTGCTAGGCGGGAAACGAGCGGTGAAAATCGAGGAGATTTCATTGACTCGATGATTGCACTGAAGAACAACGAAGCTACAATTGGAGTGGAGGAGAAAATACGTGAGTACTCCCTTGTTGTCCGACATTTCTTAGGACCGCAACTACTTTCAACCATCCTACTGTTGTGAATCAATTCTGAGTGTCCTCTCAAAATTTGAGCCTATTTGGATGAAAACTGAGACTGCACAAGCCCTTCAAAGTTTATATTTGGATGATAACTGAGATTGCAAAAGACCTCTAAAGTTTATATGGGAATTACTATGGGAAAAACAAGCAATTCATTCAGTCGGTCATAGTGTTTGTCCATGTGCTCTTGGGAATTAGAGCTACGTTGATGCTGTGAGATACAATAATCAGCTTCAACTTTGCTAAAGACCGTTTTCAAACCGGACGTCTCAGTAATTAGTTATTGATTTATATCCAGTCACAAATTCTTTAACAGTGCTCATTTAACGTCTGAACAGGCAACATTGCTGCACCTGGCGCGAAAGATAGCACGCACAAATCATGGCTACTATGGTTTACTGCATATATTTAGTGATGCCTGCAGAGCAGCCCAATAATTATAGCCAAAGTTTTACAACTCATTCAAAAATGAATGGACAGCAGAGTTTGAATAAAACGCGTGTGTCTCTTTGAACGGTTAAAATACTAATGACAGATTTTATTGAAAATTCCTAATATATAAAAATCATGGGCTGCCTCGATACTTTTCTTCACTCCTCCTCAACCCAGTGGTTTTCGGATTCCCATTGCTTCACGGCATGGAACCAATTTAGCAGCTGGCAACGGTTTGGTTAGGCCATCTGCTGTCTGCTGATACGTACTTACGTATGTAACATTGATGTCACCTCGCTCCAAAGCATCGCGAATGAAGTGGTGACGAATATCAATGTGTTTTGTTCTGGAATGGTGCCCTCCGTTCTTCGCTACAGCTATGGCACTTTGGTTGTCGCAGTGAATCACGAGTTCCATTTCGTCCTCAAACAAACCTCGCAATCGCTTCCACCAGAGCGCCTCCTGGACTGCAGCCGACAGTGCCATGTACTCGGCTTCGCACGTTGAAAGGGCTCGGGCCCAGATAGCTGTAGCGGTAAACGCGCAGCTATTCAGCATGACCATGCTGAGGGTCGTGGGTTCGAATCCCGCTGGTCGAGGATCTTTTCGTAAAGGAATTTTTTTCGATTCCCAGGGCATAAGAGTATCTTCGTACCTGCCACACGAAATACACATGCAAAAATGGTCAACCGGCAAAGAAAGCTCTCAGTTAATAACTGTGGAAGTGCTCATAAGAACACTAATCTGAGAAGCAGGCTTTGTCCCAGTTGGGACGTAACGCCAGAAAGAAGAAGAAGAACGTTGAAAGGGCAACGGTTTGTTGCCTTTTAGAGCTCCACGAAATAGCTCCTCCTTGAGCAGTAAACACGTATCCAGTGATCGATTTCCTATCATCGTGGTCGGCTGCCCAATCTGCATCGGTAAAACTTTGAAAGGACGAATTTCCATCTCTATGATCCACCAAACGGTGTTGTGAGGTAACCCTCAAATAGCGCATCAAGTGTTTCACGGCATTTCAGTGGCTTACGCCATGGCTGGAGTTGAATCGGCTCAAAACGTTTACAGCGTAGCAGATGTCGGGGCGAGTACTTTGGGCCAAGTACATCAGACATCCGACAGCTTCCCGGTACGGGACATTTTTCATGGCTTCGGTCTCTTCCACAGTCGCTGGACACATAGCTTTAGTTAGCTTTTCGCTGACGTTCATCGGTGTGTTGACCGGCTTGCAGTTCGCCATGTTGAATCTGCTCAAAATCGCTTCCACGTAAGACTCTTGATCTAACGCCACTACGGTGTCCGTTTTCGTGATCCGTATCCCCAACGCGTGATGGGCCGTCCCTATGTCCTTCATCTTGAACTCCTGACTTAATTTTGCTTTTATTTCCTTCTTCCAGCGTTTGCAGTTAGTAAAGATGAGAACGTCATCTACGTACACCGCTACGAACAGCACCTTCCCTTCACCTATCCTGTGGTATACGCAAGGATCGTACACGGTGCTCTCCAATCCCATTTTTCGAAGTGCGGCATCCAGCTTCGTATTCCACACCCGGCTGGACTGCTTCAAACCATAGAGGGCCTTATTGAGACGACACACCTTGGCTTGATTCTTACCATCCACGAACAAAGGAGGTTGTTCCATGTATATTTCCTCTGAGAGTTCGCCCTGGAGGAATGCTGTTACAGCATCCATCTGTTCTATCTGCAGATTCCATCGTGCCGCCAACGCAAAGAGATACCGCAAGGAACTATGACGGACGACCGGGGCGTAGGTGTCCTCATAATCCACCCCCTTTCGTTGCGAGTATCCTTTGATGACTAATCTCGCCTTGTATCGGTCGACATTACCGTTTCCGTCTAGTTTAGTTCGATACACCCATATGCATCTGATTGCCTTGCGTCCCGTAGGTAAATCAGCCAACTGCCACGTACCATTGGAGATGAGTGCCTCATATTCCTCCTTCATGGCCTGCTTCCAACGTTCCGCATCGTCACGAGATAGTGCTTCTTGGTGCATAGTCGGATCATCCAGAATTGGCTGTTGAAAATCGGCACCAGTATCTGAACATGGAACAACATCATTCAAATACTTGCCTTGGGGCAGGCGCCCCCTATCGCAGAGCATCAACCCTCCTTGCATATCATCGCTAGTTGGTCTTTGATTTGAAGACCTCAACGCCTGTGACACGGGCGGATTTGAAACTTGGTGCGGTGGGAGCGCCGGATCTGTCACGGTGTCAGCAGCGTCCGCAAAGGACTCATCGCTTGAAATCGATTCGTCAGCTTGCACCTCATCATGGTCATCATTTTCGGAAACATCTGGATGGGTTTCCTGGTTAACATCCAGAATCGTAAAATCCAGTCTGATAAAATTACGCTCTGGACCGCTTGACTTCATGGCCACCACCACCTCACGATCACTGATTCCCTCGTCAATGAATGTTACGTCACGGCTTTTGAAGATCTTGTCCGTCTTCAAATTGTATAGGCGGTATGCCTTCGTTTCGTCGTCGTATCCGGTCAGCACACACTCTTCAGCTTTGGGATCCCACTTGTGACGCTTTTGCTTCGGTACGTGCGCCATCACAGTCGTACCAAAAATTCGAATATGGGAGAGATTCGGTTTCCGCTTTGTCCACGCTTCCTCCGGCGTCGTGTCGATTCCTTTCGTTGGTGATCGATTGATAAGATAAACAGCAGCTGCAACGGCTTCTGCCCAAAACGTTTTTGGCAGCTTCGCTTCGTACAGCATGCACCTCGCACGTTCAACCACCGTCCGATTGACACGTTCGGCGAGGCCGTTCTGCTCGGGAGTGTATTCTGCTGATGTCTGGTGACGGATGCCCAACTTCTTCAGGAAATTTTCGACACTCTTGTTCTTGAATTCCCAGCCGTTGTCCGTCCTGAGTACCTTCAGCTTCTTGCCACTCTGCCTTTCGACCATGCTGTGGAACTCTTTGAACTTTTGCAGTACTTCCTCTTGCGACTTGGTGCGCAAAAAATAGACGAAGATCTTTCGAGTCTTGTCGTCAGTAAACGACAAGTAGTAACGAGCTCCTCCCAACGACGGTTGTTCCATCGGTCCACATTTATCTGAGTGAACCAACTCCAGCTCTTCCCTCGCTCGTGTGCCAACGTGATTGAATGGCAGTCTCGATTGCTTTCCGACAGCGCAAATTTTACAACCTCCGTGGTCCGCGCCATCGTAGTTGACACCCATCGCTAGTCCATTTCTAAGCTTCACCAAGCTGCCGGTGCTCAGATGTCCCATTCGCTGATGCAGGTGGGCTGTAGCTTGGTAGATCCTTCCGCAACAATTTTCATCAGGCCCTTGTTTGCCGCGTAGATACTACCATTCGCTTCACGCAGGTTCTCCAGCAATCTTTCGTTGTTTGTTAGATGCTTGGCAGATCCCGAATCGAAATACCAATTGTCCGTACCAGCTTCCTGAACCGACAGTACGGTACAAAAGGCATTTCCTTTCCTGTCTGGTCCACTCCGTTTCAACGGTCCTTTGGCTTGACAATTCTTCGCAATGTGGCCGAATTTCTCGCACCGTCGGCATTTCCCCTTCGAGCTTGCGCTTGCGTTGCTATGGAAACCGTTTGAATTTTTCTTTGTTGAGATGAACGCAGGTTCCATAGTAGGCGCTGACGAATCCGTCTCCTGGATGTTTTAATGATGTCACCTGTGATTTCGATTCCCGAATTTTCCAGGCCCATCACCATCGGACGATATTCCTGGGGTAGACCTGCCAGTAATAGCAGTAATAGCATACCAATTAGCGTTGGGCGATTTTGAATCGATGTTCCGAAAATCGTTGTTTTCATTCCGATTAATCGATTTTTTTAATCGATTCTTCGGGCTTATGCAATCGGGTGAATGGATTTTCTTCATTCGATTTTTTGATTCGATTCATTTTGTTCAAATTTATGAATGTTTCTTAATGAGCTCGATAAATGAGAAATTAAATTTTAAACTAGCCTTGAAGTAAATCTATTCTATTGAATTTAAAAACTGATTCGAATTCAAGGATGTTCAAATTGAATGCAAATGCGTTAGGTCTTATTTCAAACTTCAAAAAATTTCATTTTAATTCGATTTGAATCGATTCAGAAACATCGATGCAAAGGATTCGATTAAATCGATGAATCGATTCGGCAGTTCAAATGTGAATCGATTCAGTAACATCGATGTTATAGACAAATTTGCCCAACGCTAATACCAATCCACTTGTCGTCCAGCGGTAACCCGATTCCTATCAGCTGGTGCGCCTTCGAAACCATACGGTTGACATACACCTCCATCGAACCGCAGCTTATCAAATTCGTTGTAATAAGCTTGTGCAAAAGTGCCCACTGGCGTGTGAGTCCCGTGTTTTCAAAAGTGTTGGTCAGCTTTTTCCAGACTTCCGCCGCCGTTTTGACTTCTTCGACGTGAATATAGTTTACCGGATCGATCAGCAGAATGAGTTTTCCTCTTGCAATCCTGTCTTTTCGCGCATCCACCACGGGAAGGGTTCCATCATCATTCGGAGTAGGCTGCACCACGTCCCAGAGGTCCTCCACTTTCAGAAAGGTCCTTACCGCAAACTTCCATGTTCGTTCGATTGGTTGGTCGGGAGATGTGTGGCTGCACGCGCTTGAACTCCCGAACCGCTTCTTCCAGAATTAGCTTGAGGATTCTGCATCTTCAATTTGAATTAATCTTGCTATGGGTCTCTGCACAAAAATCATCCTCTCTCTTTCACTCTACCATGAAATTTGTAAACAACAAGGCCAGTAAACGTCAAAATGTTATGCAAAATCAAAACAGTGCAGAGCCCCATAGGCCCATAACCTAATGGACAGCAGAGTTTGAATAAAACGCGTGTGTCTCTTTGAACGACAGATTTTATTGAAAATTCTTAATACATAAAAATCATGGGTTGCCTCGATACTTTTCTTCAAAAATCAATAACTAATTACTGGGGCGTCCGATTTACAAACGGTCTTCGGCAAAGTTGTAGCTGCTTATTGTATCTCACAGTATCAAAGTAGTTCTTATCCCCAAGAGCACATGGGCAAACACTATGACCGATTGAATGAATTGCTTGTTTTTCCCATAGTGATTCCCATACTTTAGAGGTCTTGTGCAATCTCAGTTATCATCCAAATGACCTCAAAATTTGGGAGGACACTTAGAATTTGATCTAGAATCGAATGAGCGGTGTGGAGCAAAAACGATTTTTTGAAATTATCGAGAATTCCATACAAAAAGGAACAGGAACAAAGTGTTTTGTAGGAGTTGCCATTTTTCGATTACATAATTTAAAAAAAAATCGGGTGAAAAAGTTTGACCCTTTTTGAACGACAATTTAGATGAATTTTGGAAAAACTAAGTAAGGTACCGCGGGGCAAGTGGGTAAATGGGGTAAGTGAAAATAATTGGTATATTTTACTAGATATGTGAATTAACATTTTAAACTTATGCGTAAACCTTTGAAGCCATTGAGAACATTACGATAGGTAAGAGATTTCTAAAAATTTTCAGTGATTATTGCACAATAGAGCGAAAAATTGTTAACTTGTCAACTATCACTCCGTAACAAGTCGGTGGCGTGCAATCTTATTTTAATATTTTCAGCGGAAAATTAATTTCTGTACCACTTCTAAGTTGTCCCCTCTGAAAGTTTTAAACTGCATTTAAGAAAGTTTTAGAATTAATTCGACATATACCTAAAAATAACTTGATCAAAACACCGTCAATTTTCTAATCACGTGGGGCAAGTGAAAAGTTTTCCATCAAAGATTGAATTTGTGTTTTCTCTTTAGATAGCTAAAGGTGAACAAGGTTCGCAATTATCATAGAACAACGGAACGTGCTGATAATTCAAGAAACACTATACTCAAAGCATTAAAAGCTATTATCATGGCCAAATCATGGAACTTCTCTAAAAAAAAAGATTGCCAAACATTGCGATATTAATATGTTTACTTTGGACAGCCGATCAAAAGGAAGACGTTGATTGAAAAGTTCCAATATAAGAGAACGCACGGAAATCTCGTGGAATGTCTATGTAAAGCTAGTTCAAAACATAAAAAATGGGGTATATGTGTATCCATATAAAAAAGTTTCTAAATTCTTTATTGAAGGATTCCATTCGATTTCTCCTGAAGAATTATCCGACGTCATATCCAATTTTCATAAAAACGAATAACGAGCGGTGGTAATTCTACAGAGTAGAAGTGCAATTGCTGTCCCATGATGTAAGAACTAGCATTGGAAATGTTGCAGTTATAATGTTGGCGAATCATTTCGACAAACATAATTGAACAAAGAAAATTCGAGTAACAAGAATAAAATTTTTTTTGCTTACATGTTACTTATATTATTGTTCATATGGACGCCCTTACAAATGTTTAAGGTAATAGAAATCGTAAATGTAACTGTTAGTTTTTGAATTTATTGTTCAAAACAATAAACTTTTCACTTGTGTGAAAAGTAAGGAGACGTTTATCAAAAACTTTTTCTGTACTTTTTTCTTCAATTTTACATAAAATTCAACTCCAGCATACTGCTTATATTTGGTGGGAGTCAAGCTAAAACATATACACGACCTCATTTTTTTTAATTTAAAGTCTCTAGAATTTGAAGAATCTCAAATATGCGAAATCCATTACCCACTTGCCCCACGGTACCTTAAGCAAAGTGGCTTAGTTAGTCAAGGTCTGCACATCCAGAAAGTTGCATTGAAATCTGAGAGTGTGCCAGCTCGAAATACGGTTTGGCGCGATGTGGGTTACAAGGAAACACATATTCAAATGTTGGTTCTTAAATGTTGGATTGACTAGAGGCGTCCTCGTCAAGGGCGAAAAGCCACTCAAATAAAGATAAACTAATTAACTGCTGGATTGACTTATTCAATGAAATTTAATGACGGTCAAAGCACATTGAGTGACGATTACTTTGTTCATGGAAATCACTAAAATATTATATTTGGAAAGGTTACACTATTACAATAAAATTGACGTAAATATTAGTGTACCGAATACAAACAAAAATTTTATCGATTTCAAATTTATTCATTTTCGCGAAATTGTAATGCGTACAATCACGTCGCGTACCTACTTGTGTTTTTCTAATAACAGATTCGCGGGGTTTCAAAGGAAACTGCCTTCCGCTCGTTCAGAATGCGTACCCCACAATCATTAGCATTGACAAACAGATTCAGGAGATTTTAAACTTATAATCCAAAAAAACCTGTTGTCTCATGCAATATCGTGAGGGACGAACTATAGAACTAGTTCAAACACGAAAAATGATGAAAATATACATTTTATTTATTTTCCCTTACTCACTTTGTAATTGTAATTGTAATTGCTCAATCCACACCCTGGCAGACAATTATCCGCCCATCTAGACACGGGCTGGGTGAGGACCTACCAAGCCTCCCCCGTTAACATGTCCTATACCGTTTAGCACACCGGGATCTTCCACAAGCAGGCGCCGGAATTAAAGCGGTCCCACAAGCTTCAGATACATTAAATAGATATAGTCCCTCTGGCACTAAACCGAATGGCGCCCTCCGCTTCACCACTAGTACTGCTTCCCCACACGCCAAGCACAATATCGAAAGTAGCGCGTTGTATAGCAAATACAGTACACCACCTCCGACACTATGCCAAATGTACAGGAAAAACAGCACCAGTAAGAAAGCGGAAGGCGCACCACTCGGTTCAGTGCCAGAAGGACTATAAGTATAACGAAGAAGAAATGAAAAGATAGTAGAGTTGGTTAGGTTATTTGATTGCTGAAACGAAAAAAACAGAAACAAAGTGTTAACATTAAAACGGGGTTTTATAATTGATAAATGTATCGATAGTTTCTCATCTGTTACGTTTCCTTATCGTAGCGCTGTCGATTTTTTCCATCTCCAGGGTGTTCGTCTCCGCTCGAGCAATGAGGACCATGATGAAATGAGAATATAAAAATGTGAGCATTAGTGTTGATCTAGTAATAGATTAATTTAAACTGCTTTTCATGTGCTAAGTAACTTGTAAACTCCTACTCAATTATGTTTTGTTGGCCTACACGTTTTATTTAGACACAATTTTTATTTAGAAAACTATTTGGATCCGAGATTTTAGGTGCAGATTGAGCATGTTTGATAAAACAAGCATCCTGTTTTCAGTTGAAGAATGTTCAAGAAGTTGATGATTCTGTTATTTATACTGGCTACATACAAGAATTCACTATTGATGTAATATATGGATATTGAAAGTTCCAACGCGCGATTGTAATACTTCAGTTTTCGTGCTGTTGTATTGGTGTAAGTAGTGGGAAACCAATCAGTTTGGTGATTCTAACGGTAACAAATAGCAAGACGAAAGGAAAGTTGATAATCTATCATCATTATGATTTCAGTCCTAATTTCATGATCCGTTTAACAAATTCCGCGTATGATTCGGCAATTTTAACAATTTATACATGTGTATTCGAAGAAAACAGACTATGAGCATTTATTACCTGTTGCAAGGTTCCTAAGTGATCAGATATTTATCATTTTCTACAGCCTAATTTAATAATACCTACATTGGGTTGTAACAAAAATTTGATCTTGGGATGTTGATTTGCCTCCTAATCATAGTTTCGACAATAGTCACATGCTTACTATCCCTTATGGCAGTGTTGTTGATTCTATTGTCTATCGCTCATCAGTTTCGCGCCACCCGGCAGGGACTTGGTCCTATGTACCCAATACTCTGCTGTGTCTTAACTTCACGCAATACATTCTGTAGATGTGTGATACAGTTTGCGGAATATTATGATTTATCACTTCGTTCAGATGGAAAATTCTGTTATGGTACCATATTCACATATCAGATAACTCCCACCTGGAACGATGTAATACATCGGAGACATGTAGATTCAGATGTATGTATACGATCTATGCCTAGTTCGGCTCTGATCGACAGGCAATCAGTGTATTCAGTTTTTCAACTAGCTTGAAGCGATGAACGTTTCAAGACAAGCTCTCCACTATATCTGCTAGCAATCACCGGTCGTCGATAGACATTTCGGTTCTTTTCTGCTAAAGATAGATCCGATGGTATGCCAAAGACTATGGCTCATGCTTTTCAATACAGCTGGAAAAACAAGAACTACACCCAGCACCAAATAGTACGTAACTATGAGGCGGACCGGAAGGTTTGATGAGCAATCCCCACCAACAAATAAAGTTCAAATAACATAGAAAAGTAATCGTTCTCATGATGCATTTCAAACTTCAGCCGTGTGTTTGTTCAATTTTGAAGTCGTATTTCAAAAATAATAAAAATAATTAAAATATAAAGAATAATAACACTTTTCTTCTCCCTCTTATGCAATTACGTAATTTGAGGTTGATCTTTTTTGGCAAAAATCATTTGTTTGAATGTTTTAGTGCTACTCTCTAGCAAAATGTATGAAACGTGTACGTAAAGTTTTGATTCTGGTTTTTGTTTTGATAGGTCCCACTTACCCCAGGTACAAATATATTTTGGGGTAAGATAGACCATCGAAAATTTCATATGAAATGAAAACAAAATACTGGTTTATCGTTAGCAGCTTGTAATAATACTAAAAATTAAAACTTACTGATGGAAATTCGATTTGAAACACATTTATTTTTTGCGAGTCAATGCAAGACGTGAAACGTGTCACAATTTGTCATGCAAGTTGAAAATGGCACTGAATTGACAACTGTTACATGAACCACATGGTAATAAAAATAACAATATGTTTAGTACTAAATACATACCTTGTCATTGTATCTTCAACTTTCTAGAAGAATACCCCCATGAAAAACTTTTCCTAGTTGAGCTATGACGAAACGCCCCACTTACCCCGGATTCTCACTTGCCCCGGGGTACCTTATAACAAGCTTTAAACGAGCTCACCAGTTGGTAATCTATCCTCGACAGTGCGGCATCGACTCGCATAAGCTGGGATATAAAATCACTCCAATAGCGCGCGAAAAACGAATTCTACAGATTGAGCCTTAACAAAGCACTCACCTTCTTTTTTATGTTGAAGGTTAAGCCACTGCGTCCAATGGATTGAACTTTTGTGGCAAGACTCATTTTGCTATTCGCATCAATAATAGAAGGAACTAAAACTATCCACTATGAACAAAGTGAACAGCTTAAGCACTTTAACGCGTCTTTGCGCAGTCAGGCAAAATAGAGTTAATTAAACCTTACTCGAATTTGCAATCCAAATTTCACGTGATTGTAAATAGCCCCCGTTCAAAAATTTGGATCTGCGCTTGTGAGAGCACTACAACTGCAGAGCAGATGTTCCGAGATTTCGCGTTCCATGTAACAGAAACGATAGATATAATTCTGAAACTGACCAATATCAACTCGAACAGTGTCCAGTTACTAGGCCAGTGTATGTACAGAAAACTCTCTTGTTGAGCTCTAAGAGTCTTTTGGTTATACATCGTGAATTTTACCGACACTGTAGGTATCTCAGATAATCTCTAGCTCTAGATAGTGAGCCGCTGACTCACGGGCTGTGATATGTTACCAATGCTTGGAAATCTACAGAAGTTACAATAATATCACACAATTTATTCCCAATTGAACACTTATCTATCCGTAATGTAAAAAAATAAATCTAACGTATTTAAAATCAATTCCACAAATTAGAAACTATAGAGATTACTTCCATTAAGAATACTGTGCAAGTTGATTTGGTATTTCTGTTTAGACATTCCGCAACCCACCTTAGAATTGCGGCAAACAAACCTTTTCGGCGAACAATTCGGAGATGACCGTAATCCAGAGGGCGAGTACAAACATAATGTACGAAATGCCAACTTGATGCGAGTGTGGCATTATTTATTTTCCCTTACTCACTTTTTGGTAAAATTCGAAGGAGGGGGGGAGGTTCATGATCTAAATTGGCCGCAATAGTCATTGGGGCCCAGATAGCCGTAGCGGTAAACGCGCAGCTCTTCAGCATGACCATGCTGATGGTCGTAGGTTCGAATCCCGCTGGTCGAGGATCTTTTCGTAAAAGGAAATTTTTTCGATTCCCAGGGCATAGAGTATCTTCGTACCTACGTGCCACACGATATACACATGCAAAAATGGTCATTCGGCGGAAAAGCTCTCAGTTAATAACTGTGGAAGTGCTCATAAGAACACCAATCTGTGCAGCAGGCTTTGTCCCAGTTGGGACGTAACGCCAAAAAAGAAGAAGTCATTTTAAGAGATGTAGAACTGATAAAAAGTGAGGTTACGAGTCGCCACTGAATTGGATGTTCCATCCTTTAAAAAATAAATCAATATTGCTACCGTTTGTCCTAACCACGGTTTCAAATATGGTTGTGCCTCTGCATTATATTATAGATAAATTGATTGATGAATATGTTTCAATGCCTTTTTGCAGCACTCAAGGGAGACATCTTGGTTGCGCAAGCAGTCACCTTCTACATGGCGAGTTTCGAAACCACATCTTCAGTATTATCCTTTACTTTGTATGAACTAACAAAAAACGTAAGTCTACAACAATTTATTACTAAAAAATAGATCATCATATATTTATGAATTTCAAAAAAATACTCATAGCCCGAAATCCAGCAACGTCTCCGCGAAGAAATCCACAATTGTATCAAAAAGTACGGCCGAGACCTCCCATACGAATGCCTGGTCAACGAGATGCCCTACCTGGGAATGGTAATTTCAGAAGCGGCTCGTCTCTACCCCGTGTTGCCTTTCATCGAGCGACAGTGCTCTCTTCCGGCAGGGGCTACCGGATACAAGCTGGATCCATTCCACAACTTTGTCGTGCCGAATAAGATGCCCGTTCTGGTACCCATATATGCCATACATCGGGATCCGAAGGTATGATTAGGATAACCATATCTTCAAATATCTATAACAATTGAGTTGAATTTCACAGTACTTCCCGGACCCGTTACGCTTCGATCCAGACCGATTCTCGAAAGACAATGCCGACAGCATTGTCCCTTGTAGTTATATGCCGTTTGGAGTAGGGCCTCGAACTTGCTTGGGTTCGCACTTTGGAACGCTGCAGGTTAAAGTTGCGATCACCAGACTACTTTCCAAGTACAGGATCCTTCGTTCTGAATCTACACCCGAAACGCTTACGTATAGGAAAAATGCATTTACTTTACACTCGAATGAAGGATTGTACGCCGATTTGGAGCTGGACGAGTTGTGCTGACGGGTTCGGATCAATAATTCTCAGTCTTCTCTCTTCATATATAAAATTTATTTGAACGCTAAAATAGAGTAACAACGCGGTGATACGACCGGATCGAATAACTTCACCAAGAAACTATTTTCGTATCCGGATTCTTTGAGAAATAGAAGACGATCCAACAGAATTACCCCCTCCAGGATGGGGGCGTAAGTCATTCGATAGAGATAAAATACTTTCAATTGCTCAAGCTCTACATGAAATTTACTTTCCAAATCTTTTAAAAACTCCTCCGAAATCCCTGAGCCATCTACGTCTAGCCGACGTAGCGCTTTCCTAGCATAATCTACAAAATCCGAACATTTCAACTTACCAACTTGTTTGCTGACGTCCGCTTCCAGTTGCAGCAACACAATTTCCAGCATTGCTCGGTAGCCCAACTTGTCGTTTGGATTCTCGCGATTGAAAGCCGATCGCTCGATCGATTCAGCAGCCAAGTTTCTAGCATTTCGGCCCAAATAGAAACCTTTCGCCCGCAGGAATTCACTCATAGGAAATCCCACTCCGGGGTTGTCCTTCACCTTGTCGCGATTGTAGAACGGGTCCACGACAAATTCCTCAATCAGCAGATGATAGCAGCAGCCCACATTGCACAGCGCTTTGATGTGTGGATTTTGATGGAACAGCCTCAAACAGTTCGGGCCTAAATTGCCGCACGTGTGAAGCCCCGCCAAACAAAACTGGGTTGCATTGGAGTCCGGGAATTGTTCCTTAACCATTTCAATTAGATTCGTGTCGAAATCGATGAGCTTCGTAGTCGTTTTGTAATTAGGCTCCACGCTTGGACCGATTTCCAACAAATCATTGAAGTATTCTTCGTTGGCCAGTTCCGATTTTTTGACTGCTTTTCGCACCTTGTTCTGAAATTTTAAATGTTTGAAAATAAATTCTGATTGTATAACATTTGAAATTCTGTGGAATGTTATATAAGCATAGATGCTTGCAATTATCAGCCAACCTCTTACCTTCAGCTTATCCCTGCGTTTCTCCGCACTAACGGTGTGTCCCTCGTTGGAATCGATCCCAAGCACTTTGATACCGTGTTCCAAAGCCACTCTCGACGAAAGGTACCCTTTTCCGTCCCCCGCATCGATGACAGCTACCTGGTCGAGATCATTGTCGGAGTTCTTCGCAGCCAGCACCGTACAAAGCGAAGCCACAACTGCCGAAGCGATTTCCACCTCGTGGCGTTTCTTGACACTCATCAGCTCGGGCATCTGCAGGCGGGTCTCTTTCAAGCTGGAATCGAAAGCCGTTCGTAATTGGTCTACCGACATTGTTACGTCTGTCAATCTATCCAGTTTGTACGCTTTCATCTTTTCTATATGCTCGACAAGGGAAGGATACTTGCCGGCATTCTCATACTTAACGTCGAATTGATTCCAAAAAACTTCTTTGGCTTCCAACAAATCGGACATTCCATTCAACTCTTTCCTTACATTCGCCGGAATGTGCGTCTTCCAATGGTCTTTCACTAAGTAGTCCACCATATGGCAGTTTAAAAATTCCATCTGTGGCTTCAATACCTCCACCAATCTCTCCAGATGTCCTCTCACAGCATCCATCCTGATCGGCTTAAAACGAAAGCTCATTCGGTTTCGTGTACTTGGCGGAAATCTTCAACAGCACGCACAACTTTTTGTACTTGTTTCTCAGCTTTAGCAAGCGCTCCAGCAAATCCACTTCCAAATCGTTAAACGTCGGAAATTCTTCAATCTCCTTCTTCAGCTCCCTCAGCAACAGCTCACCTTTACTCGGTGTTTCGCCACCCTCGAAACCCCCTTCCTGGGCGCAAATGACGCCGTAGTAATATCCCAACTCGGCACCGATTTCCGCTCCTCGATGGTACCCAAAATGATAGGCGTCCACGTTGCCCTGCTTGGCCCCGGCCTCCAGACCCCTTTGGTAGCTCTCTTCCGACAGACGCTCTTCCACTAGCAGCAGATCATCGAATACGTCGTTGATGTCCACTTCGGTGCCAGGGGTGGTTTCTTCAAGAGGAAATATAAGTTAATTCAATTTTTAAAATTATTCACAGATAAAAGATACAAAGATCTTACCATTAGTCATAATAAAACGAGGACGCGGAATTCCTTACCACACGTGTTAGAAACTACGGAATGACTGGTGTCATCTACATGAATGTAAAATTTTCTGTTGAAATTCTCTTCAATACTCAGTTGGTAACTATTGAACTTTGAAAGTTTTTCATAAATTTAATATTTTTAATAACTTCAGAAGACTTTCTAAGTATAAAACATGAAATTTCAACAGAAAAAACTGAACTGAAGCTGCAAAATCTGACGAAAATTATAGCCCGCCAATCCCACAACAAAGAGCTGTCACTACACTGTTATACAAAGTGTTATACAGAAGGCAACACGGAGCCGCAAATCAACCCAACTTTAACTTCTTTTGACGTAATTCGGCACTTCCGGGATAAATAACCCAAATTTGGGTTAACTGATATATACCTACACTGAGATTAAATCTCCATTATATTTTATGTACGGCACCCATATCTGGAGCTCGATTTGAAAAGGTCGAATGTGACATTTTTGAATGTCTGAGATAACTCTCTATGAAGTTTCTCAAACGATATTCAATTCCTATTTCAAGCAAACAGCTAAAAAGCACACAATATACGTATTAAGACACAAAACGAAATCCCTCCCAGTAAACCTTTAAACAAACGCATAAGAATACACTCATTTTTTTAATTTACGAGCATACATAAGTTTTCCGTCTATCTGAGATTGTTTGTGGTTCATTCGACCTAATCGATACGAACTAATGCCAGTCACCGCTGCACATCGAACGGGCACGTTCAGACGTTTGACGTCTGAAAATGTCCATACGTCAAAGTACGATCGGACTGATTGATGGTCAGTGAAGCACATACGACCCACCGTTGTAAACAGAAATAGAGATTTTCAGAGAATTTCTGGAGTTTTCTACATAAAGGTATGTATTGCATAACGTTGACGATGCGATTAATGCGATCAGCGATGTTACTCAGTGCAAATTCACATCTCCGCAAAATGTCTACTTTACAGAAGATGCAACGGATGCGGCTGTCGGATAGATTTACTTGCTCGTATCTTTGAAAAAATCTTCATAAGGCATCATCGGTACTTCTGTGGTGATGCTCGGAAAGCAACAGGCCGAAGATTAAACCAAAGTTGAACGAAGAGAGCAAATTGTCGCTGTCGGTTTTCTTAAACTTTTCCTTAAGATCTTTCACAATCGGGAACACTAAAAAATGGAAATGACAGCACCAGCACTGCTGTTTGCCTTCATCTCAATAAATGATTTGCTTAGTAGCTCAACCAGAGTCTGATTCTGGGGGGATTTTGTAAACTTGAAGATATAATACAAAAGGTCGAATACGCGTTTTTTCAGATTTAGCTACATTCGACTGAAAGCGCAATAGGACGAATGAACAAATTTTTATTGTTCCTAGTTTCTGTTAACCTATGCGTACCCAACGTCTGTTTTTGAGGATTTTCAAATCTTCAATCAGCTGTTAAAAAGTCATTTTCCAACCGATTTTCTTGAAACCAATGGCATGTGATCCAGAAGTGTCTAAATTTGCAAGGGCCGCAAAACGGAACCGGTTCACCTAATGGTTCCGGAGTTATTCCGGATTCCGTTGGGGTCAGAACGTGTCGAAATACAAATTTTCAAACAATTTAACTTCTTTACACGTGCTATTCTATATTTATATACGTAAATCACTATCAATATATACAACCACATACAATTAAGTGTTAATGACCTCTTTGGACACGACAATCCATTTACTTGTGCCAGATATTTTCCGGAAGTCCTGGGGGAGGTGGTCATTCCTACAATGTTATCAGAACCATTCGTGCGACACCTCAATCTTCATGATTTGTCAAATAATGAGTGGAAATGGTCATTAGAAAGTTCAACGACCATTCGGGATTGACCTGGTCACACCGGACATGTTTCGAACACCCTGGCGGAAGTGGCCAATTCCACAATGCTGTATAAACCGTTCGTGCGACATATCAAACTTCATGATTTATGGAAACAAGAACGAAAATAAATGTTCTGGATATCCATGACCATTTGGACTGGGGTACACCGGACATATTCCGGATACCTCGAGTGAAATTTCCATTTTCTTAGTTTTTCCAAAACAATTCGTACAACACCTCAAAAACCACGATTCGTCAAATAATGAGTGCAAATGTCCATCAGAAATTTCAACGACCATTGGGATCATGCACGATTTATGTGACTTACAAAAATTTGAAGGCTTATACAAAAAGCGTGACAAAGGAGGTGGGGAAGGGGGTCGAAAAAGTCCAAATTTAGCGTGACATAATTTGTGTACCATCCCATTTAAGATTGAACTGATTACATCTGACATGTTCCGTTCCGAACACTCTGGCGAAAGTAGCCAATTCCAAAATGTACAAACCTGTTCAAATCGTTCAAGCGACATATCATTCATCATGACTGATGGGAACGATAGTGTTATGTGATATATTTGCAATTATAAAGTAAATTTCTTGATTTTTATCGGAAAAATTTGAAAACTTTATTATATTGATAATGGTATACACTTTTATTTAACTGGTTTTATTTTTAAAGTCAAAAACACTCCTTTACGGTGGTTACTTTAAGCTCCAACATTGACCCAACATTCGCAACAGAAGCTGTGTGAACCTCCATGCGACCCATGTTCATTGCAGATTTTCTTAAGGCACATACTGCAAACGGTTTTTACTTTTATATCCTCAGATCTGCAACAGAAGTAATACCTTTTTCTTTCGAAACTGATCTTGTATTCTGGATGTAGTGTTACACAGAAAAAAATCCGTTCTCGTATCCGTGAACAGCAGGCGTGAACTCGACAACAACAAAAAGACACCGTGAACTAGATCATGTATACGAGACCAATCATGGTAGTTCACGGTGTATTTTTGACAGCTCACGTTTTCCAGAACGCTTTTTTGAGCGTGTATTTCTTGTAATTTTTTGCAAACCTGACACAATATCAAGTTTACGGTTCTCGAATGAGTATCACAAGCAATATTGTCACACCTGTAACATTGCGACATATTTGTCCGACCCGACACTTGAAACAAGCTTTCGTCAACAAGATGTAATCCCAACGTATATCTTCGCAGCTTCACAAGTTCAATAGCCAATTCTTTTGCCAGTCAATCCAAGAATTTGCGTTTTCTGCTTTTATCATTGGGACAGGACAATAGTTAGGATTCGCAGTCGTGAAAAGAAAATAGGCATTATTGCTGCAAATATCAATTAGGTTCATGAACGTGGCAAATGACCACCTATCTGTTCTCCGTTTGCACGTATATCCAGCGGTCGCTTTATCAAGGGTGTCTACACCACCTTTCAATTTATTATAGATTTCTACAACTTTCGGCTTATGCAAACCCGTCTCTGCCTCATCCTGTAATAAAATAAGAAGGAATATGTTTTTAAAATCATAGAACATTGAATATTTGTTAAAAAAAAAAGATTAAACTGTAAGCTAATGCACATTTACTTTTGCTTCCGCTGTTTTTGTTACAGTTTGACTTTTTTTATGTCGATGGTTGGTCGTTCTCAACATTCTCTATATCATGTGGTATCGTTTCCGCATCAGTTGACAAAAGCAACACAGTTTTGCCTTTTCGTTCGGTCCACGAGGTCAACATCATGTCTTCAATGTATCCACACAGAGCAGTTCCAGGTTCAATCTTATTTTTATCTATAAATTCAAGTGGAATCTCTCTCTTATTGCTCCTAAGTGTGCCCACTGATACTAATTCATTGTATAGTAGTTCTTTTGCAAGAGGCACCGACGTAAAATAGTTGTCGAAACACACTCGTATACGACTAGAATTATAATACGGCTTCACCAGTTGGGTCACTACGCGTTGTCCTTTCTCTGGTTGATTTTTCTCTGGTCTATCGTTGATTTTGCCTGAGGAAAAGATTCATAAATTCAAAATCCGAGGATTATGCAAGGATCTATCAAATTTACGAAAAAAGAGATTTATGTGAAACTCACATATACAGGGAATTTCACAGTTAGTAGAAATTATTTCAATTAGACTCCACATACAAATGTGCAATTACTAATGCATTACAAAAATATGTGGAGTTGAATTTTACAATAAATTAATTATGGAATATTTGGTTTGTTATGCAGAACATCATCATTACATTTTTAATCAATATGGACAGTTGATTATCAAATCTGTGAAGCGGGTTTTATTCACACTAAAGCGTAAAGTTACTTTTACAGTCAAACCTCCATGAGTCGATATCTGAAGGGACCCCCGAATAAAAAATACAATACAAAAACAATATAACGTATTGTAACAGTACCATTCAGTATATTGGAAATACAATACAGTATATGTAAAATAACAATACAATTACAGTACAATATGTTGTTTTGAACAGTTCACTGTATGGTATATGAGATTTTTGCAATATAATGTATGGGTGGTTAAGTATCGTAACAATACAAATATAGATATTTTCTCATACAAACATTTTGAAAATACAATACGATATAATGTTAATGTATTGTCTTGATTAGCAATTCGTGTATTGTTGTACAATACAAAAACAATTCAACGAACTGTATCATGGTTGCATTCGTCGTTACAGCTAATGTCAAGTGACTTCTAAAAAACTACTTATTTTTACTTTTTGAATATTTTTCACCCAACATTTCTTGCTTTCTGAACTTGTTTTGTTTATTTCTTTCAGCAAAGCTACATAGAAAAAAGCAACAGTTGTTTTACGCGAAAATAGGATTTTGACCAAAATTGTAAGGTATAAAACCAATTAAAAACAATACAATGTTCTGTTACAATATATTATATTGTTTTTGAATTGTATATCCAAACAAGAATAATATTGCTTCGACATTCAATTACAAAAAGCTGTATTGTATCCAATACGTTATATTGTACATTAATGGTTTATTCCATTCACTGAATGATACGTTTTTATCCGGGCCATCGACTAATAGAAATATCGAGTAATGGAACAGAAGTGGTTTGGAAAGTGGATTGAAGGGACCATCCTAGAAACCACAAAATTTTGCTTTTAGTATGATTCCATGAGTCGATATCGAGTAATGGAACATCGACTTATGGAGGTTTCACTGTACTTAGGTTCTCACATCAGTAAAAAAATATGTTTATAGCTACTTTCTGGTTATCATGACTGGTTTCATGTACGCTGATAGACAGGTATGGATTTTAGGGGTGGGGGGAAACAAAATTGAAAATCACTACTGATGTGCAATCAAACCGGAGCGGTATTTTAGTTTTTTTTTTTCAATATCTTTAACATTGTCAAGGATATATTATTATCATAATATTAATCTCTTTCTTTTGGTATTTTAACTCAATTTGTATATATTGCCCTTTCATGAGATCTGATCAGAGCTCTCCGATGCCTAAGTCCGGCACTGCCGATAATAGATAATAATGTTTTATGGTTATGGTTAAACAATTATATAACTGTATCAGTTTATGCATTATATGAATTCGAATTAAGGCAACAAAAACCAATGCCGAAAACAAAATTTTGGATTGCTACTGAAATTTCGAAATTGTCGATATAACAATTTAAGAAAATTTTCTTGCAAGTTCTATTAAAACTACGAAAAAATAACTAAACCAATATATTTGAATGAGATATGCATTCTGTTGAACACTTACCTGCATAGATATCAAAATTACACATCACTGATGATCGTGCATCGGCAGCAGCCCAAACTGTGATGCCATAACGACAGTTTCGCTTTCATGAAAACTTGGAAAATGCAACGTCCTCGAAAGGGTATCATGCGCTCGTCCACTGTTATGTCTATCGAAAGGTTATAAGAATCACAAATGTTTTTGCGAACCTTATCTATAATCGGACGAATAGGCCGCAACCGATCATGTGGTTGCTAAGAGGAAGCAGCGTTTGATGATGCTAAACCAGCACTTTCCTTTTCTGCTGTGCATTCCTGAGGTATCTTGGAATGGAATTTTGAAGATCGTGCAGGTCATCCTGCCAAAGAGACATCAAATCTTATGTAGTGACAGATTTGTTCGAATCTAAAGCAAATCACTCATATATGAAAATATAAATGGCAAGTTTATTATCTATTTACCTGTTTCTCCCCATAATAGGACTATAAAAGATACGAGCCATAATGTCGTCATTTGACCATAGTTCACGAATATGAATCTTAGAATCATGGTTTTTACCAGCTCCTATTAGGATTGCAATAAAAGCTTGCATTGTGGGCAAACAAAGTGGTTTAAAAGACGAATCATGAGCAGCTTCTGCGTTAGTAATTCTAATAACAGTCTCAAGCACATCAGAGCTCATGGACACTTCAAACACATCCTTTGGAGTCAACCATCTGAAATATTTCCAATTTCATCTAAACGAAATGAGGTACACACGAATGGTTTTGGAAAAACTTAGCTAATGACCACTTCTCTTGAGCAATCAGATTATATACAAAGGAACCCATCCTGATTGGTCCTGAAACCGGTGTAAAACGCCGCAAAAAAAAAAATGAAATTTGTTATGTCGCATGAACAGCATTGTGGAATTGGCCTCTTCCGCTAGGCCGTACGGAACACATCTGGTGTGGCCAGGTCAATCCTGAATGGTCGTTGAACTTTCAAAGGACCATTTCCACTCATTATTTGACAAATCTGGAAGTTTGAGGTGTTGCACGAATTGTTTTGGAAAAACTTAGAAAATGGCCATTTCCCTCGAGGTATCCGGAATATGTCCGGTGTAACCCGATCCAAAATGGTCATGGATGTCCAGAACATTTATTTTCGTTCTTGTTTCCATAAATCATGAAGTTTGATATGTCGCACGAACGGTTTATACAGCATTGTGGAATTGGCCACTTCCGCCAGGGTGTTCGGAACATGTCCGGTGTGACCAGGTCAATCCCGAATGGTCGTTGAACTTTCTAATGACCATTTCCACTCATTATTTGACAAATCATGAAGATTGAGGTGTCGCACGAATGGTTCTGATAACATTGTGGGAATGACCACCTCCCCCAGGACTTCCGGAACATATCTGGCACAAGTAAAAGGATTGTCGTGTCCAAAGAGGTCATTAACACTTAATTGTATGTGGTTGTATATATTGATAGTGTTTTACGTATATAAATATAGAATAGCACGTGTAAAGAAGTTAAATTGTTTGAAAATTCGTATTTCGACAGGTTCTGACCCCAACGGAATCCGGAATAACTCCGGAACCAATGGGTGAACCGGTTCCGTTTGGCGGCCCTTGCAAATTTAGACAAATCTGGATCGCATTCCATTTGTTTCAAGAAAATCGGTTGGAAAATGACTTTTTGACAGTTGATTGAAGATTTGAAAATCCTCAAAAACAGACGTTGGGTACGCATAGGTTAATTACGTCAAAGTGTCAATTATTTTTGTATTTTTGAAGAAATATAATATCAAAATGGTACTTTACCCTCATATTAAGCTGAGTAGAATCTACCTAATGGTTAAATAAACACGAGTATTCTACTTTTGTTACTTAGGACCATTTCAAATCGAGCTCCAGATATATTTTTGCAATCAAGCTTCGCACATAAATTTTACTGCTATGGCACATAGGACCGGATTTTCGGCGCATATTAGATTCTACGTGCAATGCACTCAAATTATAAGTGCCTATTTTCTTTTTTTCTATATCCAAATCCATTGTATTTTATGTACGTCTTCTTCTTCTTTCTGGCGTTACGTCCCCACTGGGACAAAGCCTGCTTCTCAGTTTAGTGTTCTTATGAGCACTTCCACAGTTATTAACTGAGAGCTTACTAATGCCAATGACCATTTTTGCATGCGTATATCGTGTGGCAGGTATGAAGATACTCTATGCCCTGGGAAGTCAAGAAAATTTCCAACCCGAAAAGATCCTCGACCGGTGGGATTCGAACCCACGACCCTCAGCTTGGTCTTGCTGAATAGCTGCGCGTTTACCGCTACGGCTATCTGTACGTGCACATTTAATAAACATGGGATAAGTACTATAAATTAATCGTCTCAGATGTTGCGTGATGAATGAATGTAAAAAAAACGACAAAATATTTGTAAACTAGATATAGTTCAATGCCAAGCCACCAACCCCCTTTGCTTAGGTTGAAAGCTTCGAATCGTTAGAGAAAATATCTGTTAAAAATGAACAGGGTTTTGAATGCACTAAATTTAATCGAATTCTGAAAGATACTTACAAAAGCCGGCAGCAGATCGTCCGAAAGTTTAAACATTTTAGCTGCTAACTATAGCTGTTTTCTGACATCTGCTTGGTTGATTGAAATCTTGTTTACAATGTGAGCAGTTGAAATTATGTGCAAGTATTGATAGTTCTACACTATGAGATAATACCCTTAAAATTTATTAACAACATTAATAGGTGTTATGTAAATGCTTGTATATGAAATGGTGATGCATTTCAAAATCATGTGCGGTAAAAGTATAGGGTCCTAAAATGTTTAATGAAATCTTGTTTTCATTTAATATTACGAAAGAGCATGTCACTGCAACTACTTTAGCATTTTTTCCCGCTCTAATATCTGATAAATCATATTAAAACTTTAATTTAAAAATTGGATCCATAAATGAACCTTGACACTTGAGATCATGTTATCTGCAAAAATACCACAGGGGTTCAACTTTTTAACACCGGGGTTGTTCTTTTCTGACATTTCGGAAGGGACACGGAAAACAAAATACACCCAAAATTTGAGTTTAAACCAAAAAAACTTAAAAAATGTTTTTTGGGCTTAAACCATCGGAAAACATTAGAAAATTGAGTAAACATATGTTTTTGACCTAAACTTATGCGTTTGGCACTAAAATTGGGGCAGGGCTTTAGGACCCTATTTTCTAAAGTCACCAAATACAACTTAAAAGCGGCACATAAACTCATATTGAGGCCAGCAAATTTTCTTTTATCTGTTTACCGCACATAAAATGTAATGGAGCTTTGGTTTCAGTGTATCATTAGGTTGTTTCCCAATGAGAATATATGCTAAGGTGTGGAAGAAGAAGCAATGGCTACGTATTAGTAAAGAGAAACAACGTAAACAAAAATAACTACGTCACTAATTTACCCGGCCTCTTATGGGAGCTCGCTCGCTTGTAGTTGTGAAGCATTTTGCACCGTACACGGATGTCACGCACACTAAATGTCGTCTTCCTCACCTCGGTATATATTCTCATTGGTTGTTTCCATTTGACAGCGGCAAAACAAACAAATCAGTGCAAAAAAAATCTACCCAGCGTTAGCTTTCGAAGTCTCCGAGATGGGTTAAAACAACTTAACGTTAGGTAAACTCGAAAGAACTTAAATTTGGCGTATTCCATTGAACTTCAACGCTGGGTCGGTGCGTCTCTCTCTGTTTTTGACAACATTGCTGTTGCGAGAGAGGCAAAACCTTGCGCTTAATATAGTTTTTGATTCTGAAATCATTTGGGAGTTGCTAAATTGCGATGAAAGCAAGAAAAAGAGAAGGGAAACAAATACATAAATGGCTTACGGAAAAGGGAGGTTTATCTCTGGATATCATAACATGCATTTATTTTTTATTTCATTTTTTGAGAGAACATTCAGTCAGCTTTCAGGGCAATCTCTAAAATGGAGTTGAAATGATTCCGGGTCAAATAACTGTATGATCTTGATAGCATTACCAGCATTTTAGACTTTTTCTGCTGAACACAAAGTCTACAGGCCACAGCAACTTTTCTTACTTTATATATGACGCTGGGTGAAGTCAGTCAGCAACGCGTCGGTGGAGCAGTTGGAATTCGCGATGGAAAACGTCTGATAGAAGCCTTGAATACATCAGTTCGAGTCTGGGAACAAGTAAAAAAAAACTTCAAAGACGAGCATAGATAGAAAATACGGTGCAGAAAATAAACTTTCTTTTTCTTTTTTCTTTGCTCACCTGCTATAAAATTTTGACGCCTCTCACTACAGAGACTCGGAACGATTCAAGGGGAATGCCTCTCGCCAGTTTTCAAAAAATTGTCAACGCTTCTCAATCGATACAAACAGTTTTTTCATCTTAACAAATCTTTCAGTGTCTTAGCATGGGATGATGATGGTTAGAAAATCTTTCCGATGGTTAGGAACGGTTAGAATCGTTTTTTTATGTGAATTTCGTGGAAATGAAAAAAGGAAAAGAAGATATCTGACGGATCACCTCGTATTTTGTTTTGGCTTATGTTTTCTTTCAATCTGTATTAGCGAAATGAAATGAGAATATAATCGTCGAAAAATCCTTGGACAAATCGAGGCCTACATGCAAGACAAAATGAAGCTGTCCAGGCATTGCAGAATTCGCTCTCATTTGAATATGAAGGACGATCAAAGCAAGCAAAGAAAAACATCCCATCTGTTGCGGTCCACGATCTTCATTGTATCGCAAGGTGTAACAAGTCTGATAAATGGAAGCAGCGAGCGAGAGCCCCAAAGAGAGAGCGATGATAAAATCAATTTTTCTCGCTTGTTTACCGTTGGGGATAGGTGTTTTCCTTTATTGGCACGATAAACAATCCACGAAATTCCAGTAGCAATAGTATCCCCCAGGCTTCGAGCATGTTTAGAGGGGTTTTATCATGCACTACTATCCCCCCAATCTGATCAAAGTTGTAGCAGTATACGATAAACAGTCTCTCATAATGTGCAGCATGTTATGATAGTTACCGAGAGCGATACGTGAGAGATTCTCTCAATTTTCTCAGGATTCAATCCCTGAAGCTGTCGTAAAAATTGAATTTCTTCGGAAACCCAAATCCCAATGTATGTGTTGCCCAAGTACACGCTAAGAAAATAAAATACTAGATAAGCTAAAAACCATTCTAATACCATATTTGATCTATTCACTCATTGTGATGCATTTTAGAACATTAAGCTTTGGCTAGTATAAACGGATTTTATATCGGCAAATGATTTTTTAGAAATTATACATGTTTTGCATAAAGCTTTGAAATTCCATACATTTGATAAAGTTAGCCATTTTGAATGAACTGTTGTAAAAAAGCGCCAAGAAACAAGAAAAAAAGCAATTTTTCACATTTTCCTCATTTATTTTAATATTCATCGTGTTAAGATCCTGTTTTGGGTTCCCATAAGCCATTTTACGAGACGTTCGAGTGACGTTTTCTGGCGGGCCGCTCATTGTTGTTGTTCAACAAACTAGCATGATATCTGAATGGCGCTGGTCACATTTTTGTTGACGATGACGTCCCCGTCTCTTTCAGTGCATTTTTATCTACATGTTTTATGTTACCTGTAGATGAAAAATATCTTTCCTGTCTGCCGATTTCAATTTTACATGCGAAAATTAAAAACTTCGTTGCATTGCCACCAGCGCCATTGTTGAATACTCTCCTTCCAAATGCAGCGCTAGAAGAAACGTAAATAAATCGGCCCGCCAGAAACTTTCAAAGCCGGTAAACAAACGGAAACCATATGATTCGAAACGTCTCATAAAATGGCTTATTGCTGCCTTTGCTCTCCGTAGTCGATTTGGGTGATTCTACAAGTGAATGTTTCCATTTTAGATTTCTCCGAAGTCACTGATATTTTCTGCACATCATAAACAGCTGAATATCTTGGAAATAAATTTCAAAAAAGACTATTTAAGAATTATTTCCTTGCTGTTCACAGTACCGTGTTTGTTTTGCTGTTATTGCGGTGTATTTTAACAAAACCGCCTTGTGGTAACTTCCCTGCAAATAAAGTCGAGAAAATCCGAATAAGGAAGTGTACATTTGTGGGATTCTTCGCACATACCTGATACGTCCTGGAGCGCGCAATTGAGCACAGGTATCTTTCTCACTAGAACTAGAAGAAACTTTTCTCAAAGAGCTTAACTCAGCGGTAGATAATTTTCAGGAAACTCGCCGTTGCTTGTTTCCTCATCAGGTTTGAAAAGTAAAATCAATCTAAGTCTCAAGAATAGGATCCAGCAACACATATGTTTAGTGAAATATAAATCACGGATATGCATTACAATGTATACAATATAATAATCCGGTGGATATTTTGTATGCGTTATAAAGGATAAATATGAAAAATTTCAAGGATATATCACTGAACGAAAACTCCAGTCGCACATTGAATGATTTGTAATAGGGTCCTAAAGCCCTGTCTCAATTTTATTACCAAACGCTTAAGTTTAGGGCAGAAACACATGTTTACTCAATTTTTAAATGATTTTCATTGGTTTAAGTACAAAAAATATTTTTTTATGATTTTTGAGATTTTGTCACACCCCTTGGTTTAAACTCGAATTTTGGGTATATTTTGTTTTCCGTGTCCCTTCCGAAATGTCAGATAGGAACTACCCCAGTGTTAAAACTATATGCCCTGTGGCATTTTTGTCGAAAAAGTGAATGTCAAACAAGATCACAAGTGTCAAGGTTGACATTTGGAACCATTTTTAAAATTGAAGTTAAAAAATGATATAGCCGTTATTTGAGCGGGAAAACTTGCTAAAGTAGTTGCAAGAACATGCTCTTTCGTATTATTGAATAAAAACGAGAATTCATTAAACATTTTAGGACCCAATTCACATGATTATAAAACTTTACATTCCACATTTTGAATGACTATGAACGAATATGATGTATCCATAGTCTAAAGAGCAAAAATCATCCAATTCGGAGATGAATTTTAGATCACAATAGAATGATATTAGGCAGCTAATCGAACAATGATAACACAAATGAATAGCATGCAACTTATGACGGATTTTAATTTCTCCCATGTCCCAAACCGAAAATCATTCAATTACTGTCTGAAGTACCAGACGAAAAGAGGATGGTCAAATGTCAAATCAATCTTCTAAATCTAAACGTAAACATAACGACCGCAGCGTGGTTTTCCAAGCGTTTCTGGGTGAATTTTACAGGTAATTGCACTTGAAATCTTACATTAGCCTCTTTGGTATCATTTTACACTTCTTAATGGTATCTACAAACCACAGGTCGCTAATATGCTGGTATTTTGATTCCATGGAGCTCATACAATGTGTTCGGCAGGTTGGCATCTGTTCCTGAAGACTGGCGAATAATACATTTTATAACCTCGTTATGGAAATAAATAATAATGTACATTCACCAACAAAGTTCTGAAGTTAGTATTTTTATTTGAATTCTTTTAAATTATTAACTATAATGGAATAGGGATTGTTTACATGTGTGTATGATAATCATTCAATTTGAGGCATCTATTTGAAGGATAAAAATCATTCTAAGACTGGATGATTTTCATTCGGAGTAATTTGTAAACAGATGATTTTCGCGCAGATGAAAATCATCTTGATTGTGTCTGAAAATAGGTATGGGGCTCGGATGACTCAATAATCATTCAATGTGCGACCGGAGTTTTCGTTCAGTGATTAAAGCCTACACTAAATAGTATTTTTTATTTTCACCGTGTAACCACTAAGCTTAATCTGTTATACAACGGTCAGAAACGCGTGCGCAAACTGGCAACACTTCCCGGAACACAATCCCGCCTGTCATCGGTCTCTCGCGTTTTCTCTCGCTGCTCCGGCTTTGTTGTTTGCGTCCCTTCTTTTCTCGTTCGTGTCACTTTTTCCTGGCTGGTGTTCGTTCGGTCCGACGCGTCAATTGCTGTGAATTTTCTGGAAATTTACCTGTAAAATACGGTGAAAATCCGTGTAAAACTTGTTCTGTGAGGTGCAGTGCTATCGAAAGATGATCGTGAAGGTATAGGCGGTCGAAAACTAGTGTGTTTTGCAAGGGAAATTTGAATTTGAAAATTTCTTTGTCGGCAGCCATTTTCTTCCCAGAGTTGAGTGTTGAATTTGGTGCATTGGTGTTGTGGCTTGGAAAAAATACTGGGGAAGTGTTTGGGATTTTGATTGGAAATTGTGCAATTTATAGTGAGTGAGTAGTTTGGTGGGTGGTAAATCGAGAATGGCGAGTCCCTCGCCAGTTAACAGCCCTATGCCTCCGCCCCAGGCGCCGAGTCCAATGGGGCCTCCTTCGCAAAGCCCCGCCCCTTCCCCGTCGCCACATAGTCCCTATCAACAGCCGCAGGGACCTCCCCAGGGTCCGCCCCATATGGCACCGGGACAAGGTCCATCTCATCCACACGGTCCGCCGGGATCGATGCCTCCGGGACCCCCACAGGGAGGGCAGGGTGGCCATATGCAGATGCAAGGTCCCCCACCACAACATGGCCCTCAGCCGCCCAATCCCCATGGACCACATCCGCCACAGCACGGCCCTCCGCACATGAATGGACCTCCAGCACCGCAAGGGCCGGGTGGACCACCCCCTCCGCCACACCATATGCAAGGTCCCCCCGGGGGTCCAGGAGGGCCACCTGGTCAAGCGCCGCAGCATATGCAAGGGCATCCTCCGGGTCCCCATCCGCAGATGGGTCAACATGGTGGACCGCCACAAGGCCAGCCTCTACCGCATCCGGGAATGCCACCCCACCAGGGTCCGCCGATGCCACCGGGAATGGTTCCCGGAGGTTATCCACCGCACTCGATGCCGCCCAACTCGGTGAGTAAAAGGAATTGGTAGTTTATAAGTAATCTAGAACTTTATTTATAGCGATAATCGGTTAGCTAAATTTTATATCGAACCAAGGAAACGTACAGAGAGGTAAATTAAGAGAAAAATAATCGTTTTTCAAATTTCCAAAACCAGTTTTTTCGCTCAAAATTGAAGCAATGTTCATGAAAATCTATCATTGCATTAAGGGGGCAGGATCCGTCATCAATTTGGAAATTTTCAAAAGCAGTTTTTTCGTTCAAATTCATGAAAGTTCGCATGAAAATGTGTTCACTGTAGAGTGTCCATTTCCCGGCCATTTTGCTCGTCCCGGGATTCGGGACAAAAATCTATGCTTATCCCGAGAAATCCCGGGATTTATCAAATTTTCAATAAAACTAGCATTTCGGTTGAAATGGAAGTACAAATTTAAGGTGTAGATGAATCGAAGCTAAACCTCAAATTTTCAAAAGCACGGATCTGGAAAACCAAACATCCGTTTAAGCTGAAAACTCGCTGGTGGTGACCAATCGATTAAGTTTTCAGCTCAAACGGGTGTTCGGTTCTCCAGATTTGTGCTCTTGAAAATTTAAGGCCCTCGCAAGAGCAAGCGATGCGATCAATAGATCAAACACAACTAACGGATCACGCCACTTTTCACTTCACTTGACCGACTCATGCGTAAACCTTTGAGGTCATTGAGAACATTACGATAGGTAAGAGATTTCTGAGATTTTTCAGCCATTATTGCATAATAGAGTGAAAAATTGTTAACCTGTCAACTGTTACTCCGTAACAAGTTGGCGGCGTAATATCTTATTTTAATATTTTCAGTGGAAAAAAGTTGCGGAAAATAATTTCCTGTGCCACTTCTTAGTTGTCCTCTGTGACAGTTTCAAACTGCAATAAAAAAAGTTTTAGAAATCATTCGACGTAGACCTAAAAATAATTTAAACACCGTCAATTTTCTTATCAGGTGGGGCAAGTGAAAAGTTTATCATTAGAGATTGAATTTGTGTTTTCTCTTTAAGTAGTCATATGTAAACATGGTTCGCAATTATCATAGAAAAACATAACCTGCTGATAATCCAAGAAACACTATACTCAAGCGTTAAAAGCTATTAGAAATCATGGAAATTCTCTAAAAGATGTTGCCAAACATTACAATATCAATATGTCTACTTCGGGCAGCCAATTAAAAGAAAGACGTTGACTGAAAAGTTGCAATATTAGAGAACACACGGAAATCTCGTGGAATGTCTATGTAAATCTAGTTCAATAACGTATTTAGGTCTTTCCACATAAAAAAGACCCTAAATACGTTATTGAAGGATTCCGGTTGGTTTCCTCCGAAGAGTTATCCGACGTCATATCCGACTTTCCCAAAAACAAATAACGAGCGGTGGAAATTCTACAGCGCAGTAATGCAATTGCTGTCCTATAATGTAAGACCTAACATTGGAAATGTTGAAGTTATAATGTTGTCGAATCATTTCAACTAACATAAATGAACAGAAGAGAATTGAAGTGAAAAGAATAACATTTTCTTTGTTTACATGTTACTTATGTTATTGTTCATTGGGAAGCCTTAACAAGTGTTAAAGCTAATAGAAATCGTGAATATAACTGTTTGTTTTTGAATTTATTGTTCGAAACGGTAAACTTTTCACTTGCCCCAGTTTTGGGGCAAGGAAGGAGACATTTTTCAAAAACTTTTGATGTATTTTTTTTTCAATTTTTCATGAAAATCGTTTTCAGCATGCTGCTTATATATGGTGGGAGTCAAGCTAAAAAATATACACAACCTCATTTGTTTCAATTTAAAGTCCCTAGAATTGGAAGAATCTCAACTATGCGAATTCCATTACCCACTTGCCCTACGGTACCTTACTTGTTTATTCTCTTTTTCATTATGCTTTTCTACTTTATCACATCACATGTATCGAGAGCTCGACACTGAAGAAGTCTGTAAGTCGCAGACGAAATAGGCCTATCTGTCAAGATAAGCAACACATATTAGAGTTTAAAGGTATTTGCTCGCCTTACTAGTGATTTTAGTATTTTATTTTTTTTTGCAAAAAGTGAAGTGTTAAAGTTCAATTTGTAGTTTTAAGAAAGAATATGCTGATCGCTTTCTAGAAATTTTATAAACAACAAAATAATAACAATATGAAAGTGATGCTAAGGGCTGCACGGTGTCTTTGTGGAGCAACTTTATTACAAAAAAATAGGTAAGTCTGAAATTTCATACTAAAAACAATTAGATTTTTCTTTTTCATTTGCGACCAAAATCAAAATAATCGGTCGGGGGGTCCAGAACATTTTTTTTAATATTGTGTAAAGTGTTTATGGATATGTGTTGTTGTACCGACGCACATTGCGTGGAACGTATGGAGGTACGGGACAAACTGCAAGATCAAACCATTTGAATACCTTGGCATGAAATTTAAGTTGTTCTTGGTCAAAAGAGCTGTAATAAGCATAAATGACATATGATATACGCATAATCGTTAAACTGTCTCAAGCATCATTTTAATTTTTTTCCACGAAAATCCTTGGAAATCGTGCCTAAATTGATCATAATGATGTAAGAAGTTATTAGGAAATATTTCTCGCATAATTTATGATCTCGTCGGTGAAGATGCATCGAAGTCAAACCTCGAATTTTCAAGAGCACAAATCTAGAGAACCAGACAACCTTTTACGTCGAACATTTTATTGATTGGTCGCCACCAGCGAGTGACCAGTGAGTTACCGGTTGTCTGCTTCTCTAGACTTGTGCTTTTGAAAATTCGAAGTTTGGCCTCTATGTATCTTCACCCTTAAAACCATTAGTAACTGAGTGTGTAGCTCGTTGTTATTAAGCAGATAAACGAACCAAAATAAAAACTGTCACGGCTGGGAGACAGAGGAGGATTTTCTCTTCATCGTAGCATTGTGAAATAAAGTGTAAGTCCATTCGTTTGCTCAGTAATAACAAGCTACACACTTGGTCACCTATGGCTTTTAGGACGAGATCATACATTATGCGAATTTTCTCTTTTTACTCGTAGATACAAAAGTGAAATACCGTATTTTTTTCAAATGTATTACATACTTGCACATAAATTACAAATCTTGATAATTTAATTTTTTTTATTGGAAATAGTTGCTTTATTTGTTATTCTAATAGATGAATACTTATAGATGGATAACAGTTTTATAAAATGATCGTTCGCATTTGAAAAAAAGCGCTGAAATCTTTACTAATATCCATTTTTCAGTAATCTTAGTATACTTAAATATTTACTTACAGATATACATACGTACATTCATTTAAATATACATCCAAACATATGTACAATTCAAATTTGAAAACTGTTTGATAATCCAATCTCCCATATGCTCCTTAGCAACGTTACCATAAAAATAGTGTTCTGTGAAATTTTCAGCTTTCTAGGTGGTGATTTAAAGGTGGCCCAAAGACAATGTAGGTCTATATGGAAATTACTATGGAGAATTTTTGAGAAATGTTCCAAACACGCTATTACTGTAATGTAAGAAAAAACTTATCATCCCATATTGAAAACTCATTCTTCAAATCTTAATGAAGGATGTTGCTGAAGATACAAATCCCTTTGAGCTAATTTTGTTTGGGATTATTGTACATGTTTGCAGGGCTCTAATCCCATATTAAGCTAAATAATAGCAAACAAACTCATGAATATCTCTTCTGCTATCCGTTGGATTGAATTTCTCTCTTGAGCAAATTTCTTTGTTATGGTAGAAGAATGTGTTTTTATAATGGGATAATAAGTTTGTACTTATATTACATTACAAGCGTGTTTGGAACATATCTCAAAATTTCTTCATAGTAATTTCCATATAAACCTACATTGTCTTAGGGCCACCTTTAAATCACCACCTAGAAAGCTGAAAATTTTACAGAACACTATTTATATAGTAAGGATGACAAGGGACATATGGAAGATTGGATTCTCAAACATTTTTAAATTTTGAACAACCCCAATGTACATAAACAAACCGATACGCAAATACAAACATATGTGCAAGTATCTCGAAATCAAAAAAAAAAAAAAATACTCTAGACCCCCCGACCGATTATTTTGGTTTTTGCAGCAAATGAACGCGAGAGACCTAGATTTTATTGTGGCGAAGTTTCAGACTATTTTTTTGTAATTTTTTTGTAATAAAGTTGTTCTACGAAACACACCGTGGCTGCTGATGGCACGATGCGACGCTGTAGGAGATTTTGATACTGATTGAACATTACTATAAAGAGCGCAATTCAATCGATGGTGATAACTTTACAAACTTTATCTGTTTTTGCACTGATTGACGATGCCGATTTATATAAAAATAATTGATATCATTAGTTCATTTGTTTGAGTTAATAATGGAAAAAAATTACATACCCTTGATGATAATACTTACCTGACCATAAATATTCTATTTTGAGCATCCTTTTCGAAGCTATTCTATCCAGGTATCCATGTACTGCTATCAGTCCTGAAATTATTCTTATTGTGCATGCTCATGCATTATATTAATGATGCTCATAATCATGCAACAAATAAGGAGAGAAAGAGAACAGTGATTAGTAATTAGTTAATTAAGTAGTTTTGTTAGAATTTTAAACAATTAAACAGTAGTAATGAATAACTTATAAAATGACTTTGCAGCATAGCTGAGCCTTTCGGATCGTAAGACCGATGTAGAAAAATAATGTGTTTCGAAATTGTCCGCGTGGTCTTCTAGTGCCCCTATAAAATAAGAATCAGTCATAGACATACATACCGAATGCTCGCCATGACCCTATGACCAGCATTTGTATATGTGTAGCCTTAGCTGATGTGGCTTTTCTATTAGGTAGTTATTTCACTCATTGATTGCCTTCAAAACCTTGTCAAGTATTGAAAATTGATTTTATTTCATTTATTACTACATTGAAGCTACATTGTACTTATTAAGTATAAGGTATTATTTTATGTTTTTATCACTATTGATATTATCAAGGCCAAAATTCCCAGTGAGTGAAGAGCTTTATAGTACTAGAACACCATAGAAGATCGCTAAACATTGCCTACTCATGGAACGGCTTTTTGCTCTATTATTTTAAGTAGATGCTATTGATCTCCCTTGGCTCCTATCCGCAACCCGGTGCACGCGCCCTGTTGGGTTTCAAAAACCTCGTAGAAGATTACAAACCGTCAATGACATTCCCAAGTACTACCCCACATTGCACATTCAAGGGTCTGATTGTGCTCCTAACCCACCCTCAGTTCGTAACCTTCTCGCCTGCTTGAAATTATATTTTCCCGAAGTGAAAGTAATTTTGATGAGTGATAGCCTAGTGCAGCCCAACTGCATAGTACAGTAGTTTAACCAGAATCTTAAGGTCAGAAGATAAAATCTAAATTTTGTAATAAAAAGGTTGCCATTGCTTTGAAATTCACCCAACATCTAATCAAAACTACTAACAACAGCGATCAATTATCAAAATTCATCTCTCCCTGGAAAATATAATCCCAAGCCCAGGGAAAATCTATAACATTTCGTAGTAAAATAAAAATATAATTTTCAAATGCTAAACTAGATGGAAAAATCTACTTCTTACATCAAGTAGCACCTAATTTTACACATTTCCTCAGTGTACTCAGTACAAAACAAGATTCTATGTTAAGGTGAAGAGTATAGAAATCCAATCATGGCTGCCACAATGGCCGACATGTACCTCTATTTACGATGTAAAAGACATCAATCTACTTCGAACTTCTTATTTGAGACTTTCTACTAGTGCACAAAGCTAATAAAAATGCACTGTCGTCTGATGCTGCTGTCGCCAGATTTGTCTTCCAAAGTTTTGGTACATTATTAAATTTGGATTCCAAGTTGTTTTACCTAAAATTAATTATTCTAAAGAAATACTATGCTTTTAATCGGCTGTTAAAGTATATAATGCAATAACATATAAAACTCAAAATATTTTGTAAAGAATCGTCAAAGAAAAAGTAAAGTGCTCCGCGGATCACAAACTGAGTACCACTGGTTTTTTGAAAGTAGAATATAAGTGTAAACCTTTATTGCTTTTGATTAACATTCTCGTTCACCTGGCGAACAATTTCGAGCATTCGCTGTGCCAGCTTTTCGCTACTGGCGGCAATGATGTCCGGTTTGAGAATATCGTACTCGCCTCCGTCGATATTGATAACAACGCCACCCGCTTCCCGAATAAGAATCGCTCCGGCTGCGATGTCCCACGGTTTGAGATACTCGATGCAGTAGCCGTCGACGTTGCCACTGGATATGTAGGCTAGAGTTAGAGCTGCAGATCCAAATGCTCTCAGACCGGTGCATTCTTTGATTAGTTCTTCTCCTCGGCCTAAGATGTGGGGTCGAGCTGCCTTGTAGCTGGCAATGGAAATTTCATGTCCAATTAGTGCACCTTTGAGCTGAAATGTTGGATAGTTTAGTTAGGGATTTCTATGTTTCAGTTCATTATCATTAGCTTACATTATCAACGCCACTGACGCGAACTCGTTCGCCGTTCAAAAAAGTTCCCTGTCCGGCAATCGCCGTGTACATCTCATCCATGCACGGATTGTAGATAATTCCAATTTTCAGTTCTTTTCCCACGACCAAGGCCACCGAAATGGCAATAAACTTCACACCCCGCACGAAGTTAATCGTCCCATCGATCGGATCGATAATCCACGTTGGCCTGTCGTCCAGCGCTTCCTTTCTGTTAGCTTCACTGGCACTCTCCTCGCCCAGCATCCGATGATCCGGAAAGCGTTTCTTCAGTCCTTCAATCAACACATCCTCCACTCGTCGGTCGTACTCGGTGACCAAATCCCAGTGCCGGCCCTTGCTGGCAACGTCCTTGGCCGAGTTTCGGAATCCTTCGAGCACAATGGGGCCGCACTGTTTGGTCAGAGCCAGGGCGAGATCAAAAGCTTCCTGAATTTGCTGGTCATTCATTTTCGAAGCGCGGCGGAAAACTGACACTGGTTGGTGATGATGGTCACGAATTGCTGCTACTCGTAAGTTAGTTGAGCAGCAGGTATCGGAGATGACGTAACGGTGTGTGCGGCTAACTACTGATAAGATTATTTCAGGTTTTTTGCAAGCAATGATTCGAAGAATGTGTGGAAACAGAAAGGGGAACGTTCGTATTGTGGAGACGGTTGTATCTCTTTTGTTAATTTATTTGACATTGGGGGCAGCAGTGCAGGCAGATGAAGTGGCGTTACTCATATTTACTATCGTTGGAACGTTTGGTTTGAAAATCATTCAAGTCCTTTTTACAGTACAAGATGATGTTCTTGTTTCTTAATTAGCCTTGTATTGTGACTCAGTATGTGATAATTTTTTATTCTATAATGTGCTCAGTTATGTGAATTTGATTGACTAACACGTCATACGTGGAAAATTAACATAATTGAGGAAGACGTTTACAATCTCTTAGATAATTTATTATCTCGCAGCATTTATTACTAAATTTATTAAAAAATACATTCATTCTATAGTCTCTTCAGATTTTTTTTTCTGATCCCTCGAGAAAAGGCTTCAGGAATTCTAATGATTCCTCCTTGGACATGGTATTAAAACTTCAACTATTATCGAATTTGCATGAACCTTTGATACTATTTTTTCGAATACGTGCAGCATTTGCAGATTTCATAGATGGAAGTTTTAAAAATATTTACTTATTTAATTTCTTCTATTTCAACTAAAAATTTGGAACAGGGAAACCCCCTTTGAGACCTTCTCATAAAGGCACAAAATCTCTTAATCTTTTTTAATGTTATAACAAATATGGGGCCTTCCTAAGCCGTGAGGTTAAAATCCACGGCTACAAAGCAAAGCCATGCTGAAGGTGTCTGGGTTCGATTCCCGGTCGGTCCAGGATCTTTTCGTAATGGAAATTTCCTTGACTTCCCTGGGCATAGAGAATCATCGTACCTGCCACACGATATACGAATGCGAAAATGGCAACTTTGGCAAAGAAAGCTTTCAGTCAATAACTGGGGAAGTGCTCATAAGAATACTAAGCTGAGTACTAACATGAAAAGGTCGCCAGCGACCAACGACGTTTCGGTCGCCAGAAGTAGTTGAGCGACGTTTGTGTTCGTTCTGGCTTTTGTCTGCACTTACAATAAGATAAAGAACAATCTTTCGTGGTAGATGGCTAAAGTTTCAAACCTGAAAAAAAAACTAAGAAAATTAGATCAGATGAAAATCAAACAAGAAATAGGTATCTCATTTAGATAAATATATAATAATTTCAACTAGAGTAAAATTAACTTATCCTTGTATTTGTCATGGACAAATATAGGAGGAGTTAGATATAAACAATTAATGACAATTACACGAGCTCTCAATTCACATAACGCTTATTTACTTTTGTAACGTTCCCTCTTCCTCTTAGTAGGGAACTTCACTCCTTGAGCTTGGATGACGAGGTTTCGTATCAAATGTTTAGATCCTCAAATCAATTCCGTAAATACTTGTGTTTCGTTGAGCTTGATTGCTTTTAGTTGCCAGTGACGCAAGTTATGTCTTATTTGCTGAATTTGATCTATGATTTCGCATCCTATAGGGCACTCATACTGAATCCCATACTTTTGAATTCAACAATGTCTGGGGACGGAAAGCATTTAATCAGGGTGTCTACTACCTGGAAAAACCTGGAAAATCTGGAATTCTCAAGGAATTTTATTCAACCTGGAAAAAACCTGGAATTCTCAGGGAATTTCGGCTACACTCAGGGAAATTATTTTGAAACAATAATAAATCGTAGAATATGTCGTTTTTGTGACAAAATATTTCCTCAATCAAAAAATTTTTCGGCTGCGCCGCTATCAAAACATTAGTTGATTTGATCAGTCCTTAACGGTTTTTTATTAATCAGCATAAAAAATGTTTAGACAAGTAATCAGAACTTAAGATTGCCAAACTGGTAGAGGCAAGTACAGTTCAGTTAGGTGTCGTTCATGAGCAGTTGATAAAATACATTTCTCAGAAGCAATTTTTTTTTAGAGTCTTAATCACCATTTTAATGCAAAACTCCAGTTTGGTAATGGTCTCTGAAGCCTATATTGTAATAAAAATTATCTCTTAAGTCACTTTTTTGATCTGCTTGCAGTGAATCCTGGTGCAAAATGCTAGAGGTTACAGAGGAACCTATTAGGCGACTATTCTACAAGTTCTTAATGATATTTTTGTCAGATCTCGAGGAATGCTTCAGGAATTCTAGTAATTTCTCCAGTAATTTCTTCTTGAATGTTTTCAGAAATTTCTTTAGAGAGGCTAACAGCGATTTTTCAGGAATTTCCTCAGAATTCGGTCCAAAAATTCTAGAGCACTCCGAAGCTTCCTGTTACTGCTAGGTTGGGCAACACGTGGGTTACCAGGACAAAGACCTCGGCTTGGCTAAGCAACGGCCTGCCTTTTGAGGTTGGGTGCGTCAAGGACCTCTTTTCTTGGCTAGCGCGATCTGGAGCACCTCTCTGGTCTCAAGGTCGGCTGGAGTACTCTATTAGGCTAATCAGACCTCGGACATTGGATTGGGTGTAATTGAAAGATTTACTGTTTCACAATTTATCCTGTATATTGTCCTATTTGTACATAGCTGTGTGGTGGGTGTGCAGTGTAGTGTAATTGATTAAATTTAATTCTACTTAACCGGCCGGTATGTTCGGGAATTCCTGGAGGGGTGGCGGCACTGTAGACTGCGGAGCTTGTTCGGCGGAGCTGACAGCGTGGAAAAGCTGAACGGGGTGCTGGGAATGGACGCTCGTTGGCTTCGACTCCTGAGAACGACCTGTCCTGCAGGTTAGCGTCCTTCGAAACCGGGTCGTCTGCCACGAAATTCTGGGTACTCGGTCACTTGGTCTTGGAGCAGGCTTCGTTCTGCTACCAACCTGGATTCAACTGCCCTAGTGGGCTCTAAGAGACTCAATCCGGAAGGAATTTCCTGAATTAAACTCCACGGGTCCTAAATTCACGAATATAACCTTTTAGGATCTAACCATTTTTCTGCAGTCACAGGCATACCTGATTCGCTTCTTCGCTCCTCCCTTCTCTTTCTTAACTCTCTTAGGGCTTGTTCACAAATTTCATAACTCTGAAGGGGGTGGGTGGGTGTTCTGCTGGTGTTACGGCTCATGCAAAATTTGTAGAATATTCATACAAACAAGCGTTACGAGGGGGTGGGTGGGTGTCAAAAATTGCCATTTTCAGCGTTATGAAATATGTGAATGAACCCTTAACTTCCACTTTCTTAACTCTTTTAACTTCTTGTTAATTTTCTTTTAAATTTCAACGTCCACTTCGAATTGGATCCTTATAGGAAATAGACCGAATCTATCCTTCTCCGATGCCTAATCCCTCTATCGTTGGGTAGTCTTTTTCTCTTACTTTTCCTCCACTGAACTCGAACTGTTATACAATAACTTATAGCTAGTTATTATTGTAGTGTAGGGTACTAAATTTATATCAGGTGTAGGGGTGTTTTTATGGCATGCAATAGGATTTAAAATTCAAATTTCACGGAGACATATAAATAATAATAATAGAAAAAACAAAAACTTACAAACTAACAGGCTTATTGTTACAAACGGTAACATTCCACAAAAGATTATTCCAAAATTTTTGGATAAAATCGTTTCGACATTTTACACAAATTCCTTCATATATTCCAGGCATTTTCATAATTATTTTTTCAATTATTCATCCACGATTACTCTTAGAGTGCGTCGAGAACGCCCGAGAAGTCGTCAGTTATTTTCCCTCTCGGGTGACGCGTTTCTTTTCTGCCGGGCAGTGCGTCGAGAAAGTCCGAGCAGTGCGTCAAGAACGCCCGAAAAGTAGTCAGTTTTTTTTTTCTCGGGTTGCGCTTTCTTTGGAGTGCATGGAAAAAGCCCGAGTAATTTTAGTTTGTTTTTCCTCGGGTCTTGCGCCCTTTTTTTCTGAGTGCTTCTGAGGCCGAGCAAACGAGTAAAGCTGAAAGTGGATTGTGGCTGCTCAATCAAGGATGAAGGATCAATTAGTGAGCTCGTTTCATGCTTTTTTCAAATCTGTAAAATATGTATGACCGCACATTTAATTGTTACATAAATATGATTTTTCAACAAACTATGAATGTTTTGTCACTGTAAGTGTCGACATGAACTCTTATTCGTAACTTTTTAGTTTTATATTTTTTATATAAAATCCCTTACCTATATTTTTAAAAATAAAAAAAGCTTTGAATGGTTCGGTCTGTTTGTCTGTGCTAGAAGTGTAGACTTGCAAAACTTTCATTTTGTTCCAAAAAGCTTTGAATGGTTCGCCACTGTGAGTGTCGGCATAAGAATATTATGTGATGGTCCAGCCAATCGATTTTTTTTTTCAATTTGAGTAAAATATCCTAACAGCTGTAGGAATGTTGCTTTTAGCTACTTGTTCAACAAACATTGAATGGTTCGTCACTTTAAGTAATGACATTATTTTCTCATATTTGAAAATTTTTCATGTAAATTGAAAATATTATATTCCTTAGTATGTTTATATCTCACAAATAATCGTCTAATCGCTCATCAAAGTGAATCCTGTGACCCAACGATCCTCCCCATTAACAACCATCCCTCCCAGTAACCTTTGTGGAGATGCAGAGGAAAACACGGTCTCCAAATAGCAAAGGTTACACACTAACATTCCTCTCCTCAATCCCACCTGACTGCAGTCTAAGCTAAGCTATTCATCCATGATTACTCTTAGGACCTGCTCCAAAAATCCGTCGGGCATTATTCGATTATATCTATTATGAAGAAGATCTTGATAAATTTAATTCCAGGATTCCTCATTAGGCTCCTACAGAAATTTCTCTTGGAATGTCTCCAGCATATCTTCAAAATATTGTTGCTGTGCTTCAAACATTTCTCTAATAATTTTTCAAATTAAATTGCCCAATCTCTATGAATTATTCAAAACTTTATTCAAAGTTCAGGAATTCTGTCCTAATTTCTCCAAGCAATTCCTTCAAAAAGACATGTAGAAAATTATATTAGAGATTCTATTTTTTTATATTTTAGGAAGAATTTCATCAAAAATTTAGGAGGTCTTTCTGGTAAAGATGCATCGAAGCACAGCCATGAATTTTCAAGAGTGCAAGTCTAGAGAACCAGACAGCCGTTTGTGCTGAAAATTTAACTCACTGGTCATTCGCTGGAGGTGACCCATCGATCAAATTTTCAGTGTGAATGGTTATCAGGTTCTCTAGTTTTGTGCTCTTGAAAATTTAAGATTTGTCTTAAATGCATCTTCACCTTCAGAGATCCTGGTAGAAATTCAACAAGGCGTACTTAGAACTCACACAAGTTTCATCTTAGGTTACTCCAGGATTGTCTTTCGAAATTCAACGCCGCAATTTTTTTTTTTATTTCTCCAAAACAATCTAAAAACTTTCCTTGAAATTTCGCCGGATTAATGACTTGAAAAAATATTTAATGATTTTATTGAGAATTTTTTCCAAAAAATAAAATTGGAGGTATTCCGGAATGAATTATTATTATTATCTTTATTAACGAGACTTTCGTCCAAACTTCCTGAAGGAATTTTGAATTCTTGACGATGCTTTAAACGGGAATGCTGGAGGTAGTCCTAGAGAAATCAATGGAATACTTTGTGGATGGATGATTCCTGATGTGGTTATCTTTAGAAAAATCCAGATTGAATTAATGAAGAAATATAAAACGGAGTTCTTGGAAGCATTATTTAGAAAGTTTGTGCAAAATCTCAAAACAAATTCTTAAAAGAATCAGCGGAGTAATATGTTAAAAAAGCTAAAGCAAATCGAGCTGCCATACTTGTCGTAATGTCATAAGAAATTTAAAAAAAAATGGCATTAGAAATATACTTCGAAAAATGTGTGTTCAACTTTGGAATCAAACTCTCATCTCGTGCTTCCTGATAGGTTTTTTTTTAGTATTCACAATTCATTATTTTTTTTTAACAAGAGGCCATTAAAGTTATTATTTGCAATATGATCATACTACCTGTCCATACCATACCATACCAGCCCTGATTTCCCCAAAGCAAAAAATACAAAACGCTCTCTAGAAAAAAAAAAAAATATTGAAGGTCCATCGCTGATGTCCATACATCTGAATCCAATTTTGAGGGAAAGGATTTTTTTCTTAATTGATTTTCGTGTCAATTGAATAAAAACCACAAAATTATTTGATTTTTTTTCATGTTTACACCTTAAGAACAAAAAATATAATTGTTTTATTTAAGCGAAAAATACTTTGTTAAATAAATTTATTTCGCCTTTCATTTGAAAACAGTTTTTAATCATCATCAAATCATCAAATTAACTACAGTGATACCTCCATGACTCGATATCGCCTCATGGAACCATACTAAAAACAAAATTTCATGGTTACTATGATGGTCCCTATAGCCAGGTTTGCAAAGGATTGCTGTTCCATGACTCGATATTTCCATGAGTCGATGGTCCCTTCAATATCGACTCATGGAGGTTTCACTGTATCCACATATTTTGGAGAATTTCTTTAACCTGGAATTATTTTTTGAAACCTGGAAATCTCAGTGAATTTCATTTCTGTAAATGAGTAGACACCCTGTTAATGCACTTACACATAATTGCACATATTGATTAGGGCTTCCGATTGCCTACTTTCTGGCAATTTGGCCATGTACTTAACTCTTAGGGGACTTTTATGTTATTTGGTTATTTCACATAAAAGAAGCACATATTCAACAATTCACATTTATTGTAACAAAACTAATCACAACAAGTTTGAGCCTCGAAATTAGCTTACCACGAATATACTATTGCAGGGCTAGTAACTGGTCTCTTTTTAGAGACTTGGTCTCTATTTCAATGCAAATCTTTGAAAAGTCTTCTTTTTTTCACGGGAGGTCTATCAAAAATGGTCCCTTTTTTCTTAATTCTACTTGCAGTGAATTTTGTTGCCATATTCTAGAAGTTCCAGAGAAACCTTTAAATACTGTTACGTGAAAATTTCAAAGGTTCTTCAAAAATTTCCTCTCCGATTCCATGAGAAAAAGCATAAAGTGCCTGGAAGTATGCCAGAAAAAAACTTTATAGAAATCACTATTCTATAAAGATTTCTTCTGGCATCTCCTCCAGAGATCCCTCCAGGCATTATTTTAGTGATTTCTTCATCAAGTCTCATGACAAAGTTCTTATGAGGCTCCTAACGAGTTTTTGTATGGATTTCTGCAGATTTACAACGAATTCTTCCTATTGTTCTCACAAATTTCTTTTAAGATTATTCCATTTGATGGAACTCAGCTATTCCTTTAGGTATTTTTGGTCTGATTTTAGTTCCCATACGAGATTCTGACATACTGCCGGAATTTAACGTGACATAATTTGTGTACCATACCAAATCTAAAACAAAAAATTTGACATTTTTCTGGAGTCATCACTGGAATAATTCATGAAGTAATCTTTAGATGAATCTCTTAATCAATTCCTGAGTATTCTTAAAGATATTTCTGGTTGAAATCTCAAAAAATCTTGAATGACAATTTTGTAGGAATTTCTAGGAAACCTCTGGAGAAAATACTGGTTGAATACTAGAACTGGAATCTTGGTGGAAGTCTTGAGACAACGATGGTAGAATCATTGGATAAATTCTTGCAGGACTTTCTTAAAAATTCTGATAGAGTCTTTAGATTAATTCTTGATGGGATATATGCACAAGGCTGGTAGCGAGTCACTTTTTAGTGACTTGGTCACTTTTATTAAACCAGTCACTTTAAAGTATCTTTTTTGAAGTCATTTCAACTAAAGTCACTTTTTTCGTCAAAAAGTCACTTTTTTCAACTATTTTGAGCTAAATTTTCGAAAAAAATGTTTGGTACCGGTTGTACGCAATGATAATGACTATCACGCCTACCAAATATTTTTTTCGATTAACGCTATCATTTACGAGAAATTTGAAGTTATATGCCTTTCCCCATACAAAATAAAACGAGAAAACTTCTGCTGATCAACTGTGGACAAGAGCAAAGCAGGTAATCCATTTTGAGAAATAATTCGTTAGATGCTTTTCGTCATACAAAAATTTTTCGCGTTACCTTTTAGCGATTTTTTGCGCATAGACACTAGTGCAAGTGCGTTACTATGTGGTGAGTAGCGAATCAGACCATGGTTCCATTGGACAAAAATATGCGCGGTATTAAAGTATTTTTAATTACATAGTTTATGACAATTCGACTGACTATAACCCCCAATAACAAGTGAATCATGAAAGTGTCATAGTAATTTTGATTAAAATATTAGAAGCTTTGTGCTGATTTTTACTATAAAGGAATAACTCAGATGAACGGCCTATCAAGCCTATCGTCTTTATGCTAAATGCCACCCTTAGTCGGTGTTCGAAGGACGCGTCTGTGATACATTGGTTTTAAGGCGAAGTAGGCCGTCATTGAAATTTGTACGCGTCGTTGATGATTGTAGATGAACTATCTCACGATTTCAAATCAAAGAAAACCAGTTGGTTTTGCACTGACACAGCTGAAAAAGTATCAGCATACTTTATGCATGTTAGCGCGTTCAGTGATATTTTTTCAAGTCAATATAAACTGTCAAGACCGAGTTTTATCACTTTGAAATGCAAGCTGAAAAGTCATCATTGTTGCCAAAACAAATGACGGGCTACTTAGCCTTAAGCATCATATTCGATTCCAGAGTTTTCGAAAAAAAAATGTTCAGAGGTTTTTTTTTCAAGAAACCCGACAAGAATTTCTACGTCATTTCATCCAAAGAATTTCTCAATAATATCCTCGAGGGGTTATTCGAGAAAATGTATTAGGAACTTTTCAAAGAATTCCTCAAAATCGTCCCTGTGTTTTATAATGGAGTTCTACTGGACTTATTTTTTGCTAAAAAATACTCCAGAATTGCACCGAATAATTACAGCTGCAGTCGAGTCTAGTACACAACACTAAAGACGGCCTTACAGTTGAGGTCGAAATATACTTATCTGTCAAAGTATACAAACTCTAGTGGAATTAAATGGTATAGTACTAAATTCGGGTTATCATTCACTTACAACTGCAGTTCTTCCAAACAGTTCTCAAAAAATCCCATGGAACTTACGAAACTGATAAAAGGTTCCATACTAATTAACACTGTAGTATTTTGCCAGAAAATTATACACATTTTCTTTTTTTGCTTTTTTTAATTGTTCCAATAATTCAACAAGATTCTTCTGTGAATATTATATTTGATCCAACTTCATCTATACGCTAATTCTTATTCTTATCGACTTGAAGTAATGGAAACATTTTGGGATCTACACATTTTACAATGAATTCAATTTTAGCGGTTTTTTATATACCATTTTTTGGGAGTCCCTTCTTCATCGTAAAACAGTGTAGTAGAACTGAAATAAAACTAATTATGTTTTGATTTTCAAGTCACTTTTAGTCACTTATTTCTCAAATCTGGTCACTAAAATAACTTTTTTCGGCACTACTTTTTGCTACCAGCCCTGTATATGCAGGGTTCTGAATTATCGTATCAATGATGCCAAATCTACGATTTTTCGCACGTAAGGAGAATGCTTTTTCGCTTCCTCACCTGAATATCTTTTTTCGCTCACACTAATTTTCCCTAGAGTTACGATGGAGGATAACCGAAAATCTTTCCACTCCGGGGATAATTTCTTTTTCACCCCATCATATTTTCGCTCACCAACTTCTCCCGAGAATTATCACTATGTGGATAAACAAAAACTGGTGCCGCCGACGGGATTCGAACCTACAACATTGCTAAAAACAGCCACGATGCGTGCACGCTATCCATGCTACCACATCAACTTGACGAAAGTAGCAGTTAATTTGATGCATAAAAGCAACTGCTGCTTGTGGCGATGGACACATGAAAACTTCTCCATGGAGAGGAGAATGATAGAATAAAATTCTCACAGCTGTGGAGTTGTGCCATTATCTATTTTCGCTTTGTTTTGTATACGGATAATTTCGCAAGGCAGCTTTTCGCTGAAAATTGTGGTGATGGAGAAATCCATTATCGTGAGGATGAGTGAGAATTCGGAAGCTTGGATATATGAGATATCTAAAATGACACTCTCGGGGGCATTCCTTAGGAAGTTCGTTATAAATAAAAAATGAACTCATGAAGAAATTTCTGGAGTATTATTACACTTTGGTCAAATATTCTGGAGAAAATAATACATGCAGTAATACGAGCAGTTATATTTGTAGTAATGCATGTAGAATTCCCAAAAATATATCATAACAATATTCTTAGAGAAATGTCTGATAAGATTTTTAGAGAACTAAAACTCTTATATTCTAATTCATGTAAGATTTTTTTTTTTGTTGAGTCCCATTTAGAATTTTTTTGGCCTCCGTTTGGTTTTTTAGTTTACAATCGCGAGCAACGCTTTTTTGCCTAATGGAAGGAATTTGATCAAATTCAACGAAAAAAAATTGAGATTATGATATATTCTGCAATACTTTCGAGGAATTTTCTTGGTATTCCTGCTCATTGAACTTCAGAAAATCCATAAAAAGAATCACTAAATGTACTCCCGAAGAATTCTTCAGAGTAATATCAATATCTTTGACAAACTGCACAAATATCTGAATTATTTTGTGATGAAATTCCTGGAAAAATCATATAAATACATACAGTTAAACGAACGATACATGTCATAACAAATACTTGTCGTGATGAAAAAACTTCGAAATATCCTAAGATAAATGTTTGGTCAAATCAAAGACAAATTAAAGACCCCCATGTCCCTTGCAGTTGCCCAACATTTTATGGCTCATAAGGTAATCTAGAATGCCGCGAAAAGTGTACTGCGATCTGTCAAACTTGGGTACCTTTTGCACTACCGAGGGACCAAATGCAGTACTAGAAGTGGTACCAAATCTGAGCCCGAGTGGGACGGACCTGGTCGAATGCTCTAAGAAATCTTCACGAAGAAAACACTTATTTTCTGAACCCTGTAGGATTATTTTTGATTTCTTAGTTCTCGTGTGGTGCCTTTTTGAATTCTGTATGGTCTACTTTTTAAACATGAGTTCCTATTCAAGACACAGTAAATATTTTCTTCATTTATACCCAGTATGCAAACTACTGATTTATTCGATCATATAGTTATGAAGAGTTAAGAGAAAGAATTTTCTCACTTCCAAGAACCTAAACGAAAGGAGCTTAAGTTTGTAAATTCACAAACGGTTCAAATGCATGCTGAAGCGGACGAATCTTCTACTACCAACACTTATAGCAGGGAAATACAGCTTGTCATCTCCATCAAGCGGAAATCCGATAAGCTGTAGTTGTGTGAAGTAAAACCACCTACTCATTCGGTTTATGCCTGCAACGTTTAAGGTGGTGGAAGTGACTCTCGGCTCTACCAAATGTTAGTCAACAGCAGATAAGACTGGAGATAAACCTTATCTCAGGATATTGCATTTTTTGTTGTTTATTCACCCTCGATTCTTTTGTGCAGACCGAATTTATCCATTGCCAAACAGTTTTGAACAGAAGTGACATTATCACAAAATATTGTACCCAAAAAGTGCAGTGATTTTACTCTAGTGAATCGACACAGAATGGTAATTTGGATAATTTTAGACACAGGACGCCTCCTGCAATTCCTAAAGAAATTTTTTATTTTTTTTTACCATTGCAGACTGGATAGGGGTTTAGAGTTTCCCCCCTTTGGAATTATATAGGTGGATAGTTCGTTGGCGGTCTCGAAAATCGATCCTCTGCTACAGCCAGAAGCTCCCTATCAGGTGGAAGGAAATTGTTTCCTTTTCGACATCTGTTTAGGAACACCTTTGGTTTTTGGCTGTTGTCATGATCACACTTTCCGTTACTTCTGCGCCTGAAGTGACTGTTGGTTTGGTGAAACATTTAACGGCTTTTCTTTGTTGTTCATATTAGTATTTGTGGTGTTCTTAGAAGTGTTGAAGCTGTTCTTTGTTTCCTTCCGCTTTTGGGCCTTTCCTTTGGCTTTTGCTCCAAAACACATAGTTCCATTTAATAAATTATTCATAAATGAATATTTGCAAACATTTCTGGAAAAATATTTTTCCATAAATGTTTGCAAAGGTTCATTTGTAATATACTAGTAGTATTTTAGTACTTTCTTCCAAGTATTATGCTAACAATTCAACTTATGTCATCCTCAGGAGTTATTCTACCATGAGAGAGACTCGCAAAGAGGAAAAATATCAACGTAATATGCAGCCCAGATTCCGCTGTCACGAAACGTCAAATGCAGCCCGTCGTATTTATGACTAAAAAAGGGAAAAGTATTGTATTCAGAATAAACTGGTATTAAAAATCTCGGTCAGCGGAGCTGATAAATTTAAACACGAGACTATTTATTTATAATGTCAGCTACGCTTGATGGCATGAAATTTCACTCAAAATGCCGTTAATGCTTCGGTGTGATCCAAACGCAATAGTTTTCTGCTGAGATGGTGATGTGAGAGCTTGAACGGCTTGCACAAGATTGATGAAAACACTGAGTGGAATAAGAAAAAAAAACTCAGCAATCGAAGAAAAAGAAGTCCGTCTTCGCGAGTCTCGTCTCAGATTCTACCCATTCGTTAAGGTTTTGAGCGGCTATTTCAAATGGGTTCTGGTATTGAAGCGGAACATGAGAGATAGCTTTATCTTATTTAGAACATTGAACATCTGTTGAAAAAATGTTATTTTTTCTTAAAAAAAAGGTGTAAAGTAGAATGTGGAGACTAACAAATATTTCCAAGATATCTGAAAGTTGACAGTAAATCTCTGAATTTTCTCGAAACCACTTAACATTTTTGAGGGCAGAACACTAAAAGTCCTGAAGACCTTTCCATTTATCGTAGTGCATAAACAAATACAGTCTTGGTGCTCACAATCCGTGAATTATTCTAAATAAATTACTTGCAATAAAAGACTAAAACAAGAAAAATGTAGAAGTCTATGTATTTTTCTAGCTTACCAAACTGCACATCTAACATGTTTTCAAACCATTCACGGTTCACATTTATTCTTTTCGATATCCTCGATCAGCTTGTCAAGTTTATCATTAATATCAGGTGTTGCTCCAGCAAGAGGAGGTGGCGTAGCCGGTTTGCCTCCTGGTGATTTCGGTTGGGGTTTCTTAGCTGGAGGTTTCTTATCTCCTGGTGACTTTGTGCCTGCTGGCTTCTTCACTGGAGGATTCTTGCCTGAAGGCTTTTCAGCTGGCTGGTTCTTACCTGGCGGATTCGTCCCAGGTAGCTTCTTCGCTTGAGGATTCTTTCCTGGTTGCTGCTTCGTCGGTGAATTTTTGCCTGGAGGCTTCTTACCCGGTGGCTTTGTATCAGACGGCTTCTTTGCAGGTTGCTTGTTACCTGGTTGTTTTTTCGGTGTGGGTTTTCCAGGTTTTCCTGGTTTACCAGGGTGGCCTCCGCTAGGCGTAGTTGCCGTCCCGTTAACCCCAGGTTGTGCTCGTTGCGGTGCAGTTGAAGAACCGTTTTGTTCTGGTTGTTCTGATGAACCTGAAGAGGTTGTTGAGCCCTTGACTAAATCTTCGTTAGTTGTGCTCAGTTGGCTCGAAGAAGTTGTTGTTGTTCCACTAACTCCCGCCGATCCTGGAGAAATTGATGATACGCCAGATTGACCGATGGTTGATGCCATGCTGGTGACTATACTGTCCGCAGGAGTTGTCGATTCGACTGGTTGTCCTCCGTAGGAAGTTGTTGCCGAGCCGTTGACTTCTGTTTGTCCAGGTAGACCCGCAGGAGTTGTCGACTCGCCAGGTTGGCTTCCACTGAGAGTTGTTGCAGTTTCAGTAACTCCCGAGTGTTCTGATGGCCCTGACGGAGTTGTTGATTCGCCGGTAGAAGTGGTTTTACCGATTTGAGGTTGTCCTGTTTTACCTGGGAGGGTTGTTTCGCCGGTATGACCTTCGCCAGGAGCCGAAGGAACTTTTGGTTTACCTTTCTGTTTTCCACTTGGAGTAGTTGCAGGTTGTCTTTGTCCTCCTGGAAAGTTCGGCTTGCTGGATTGGCCTCTGTTGGGAGTAGTTCCAGTGCCATTGAGTTCTGGTTCTGCTGAGCTACTAGAAGCTGTTGTTGGATGGCCCGATTTACTTGGAGAAGCTGTTGATGTACCTGCCTTAGCTTCGCTCGGAGGGGTTGTACTTCCAATACTTCCGAGTAGTTCTGGCAAACCTGAAGAAGTTGATGACTTGTTGCTTTGACTTCCGCTCGGAGTCGTTCCAGTGGTTCCAATTTGAGATTGTCCCGCCTCATCTCGAAAGGTCGTTTCTTTGATTTGACCTGCACTAGGAGTGGTTCGGCTGTCTTTATGCGAAGGAACTTTTGGTTTACCCTTCTGTGTTCCACTTGGAGTAGTGAGTAGTCGTCCTTGTCCTTTTGATAGGGTTGATTCGCTTGGATTGGAAGTAGTGGCAGTGCCACCGATCCCAGGCGATCCTGGTTGTCCTGCAGGGGTAGTCGCTTTGTTGGATTTACTTGTGGTAGATGTGGTTCCAGTGCCACCGACTTTAGGTTTCTCAGGTCCTCCTGGAAGATTAGAAACAGTAGTTTTAGCTCCGCTCGGTGTGGTTGCGCTGGCAATGGTTCCAGGTAGTTCTGATGAACCTGAAGAAGTTGCTGACTTGCCAGTTTGGCTTGCGCTCGGAGTGGTTCCAGTGCCACCAATTTGTGGTTGCCCCACTCTTCCTGTTGGTTCGCTAGTATGGTCTCCGCTAGAAGTAGTGCCTCTACCAGGTGCTGATTGAGCCGAAGGTACTTTTGATTTACCCTTCTGTTTTCCACTCGGAGTTGTCGGTCGTCCTTGTCCTCCAGGAAAGTTTTGCTTGCTAGATTGACCTCCGCTGGGAGTAGTTCCTGTGCCATTAAGTTCTGGTTGTGCCGAGTTACTAGGAGCTGTTGTTGAATGTCCCGATTTACTTGGAGAAGTTGTTGATGCGCCTGTCTTACCTTCGCTCGGAGTGGTTGATCTGCCAATACTTCCAGGTAGTTCTGACATACTTGAAGAAGCTGTTGACTTGTGGCTTTGACTTCCGCTCGGAGTCGTTCCAGTGACTCCAATTTCAGATTGTCCCTCCTCACCTGGAAAGGTTGTTTCACCGGTATGACCAGCGCTAGAAGTGGTACCTCCGCCAGGTTGTGCTGATTGAGCCGGAGGAACTTTTGGTTTATCCTTCTGTTTTCCACTCGGAGTGGCTGGTCGTACTTGAACTCCGCTGGAGGTAGTTCCGGTCCCATTGAGATCTGGCTGTACCGAGCTACTAGAAGCTGTTGTTGAATGTCCTGATTCGCCTGCCTTAGGTCCGCTCGGATTGGTTGTTGATTTCTGGGGTTGACTCGGAGTGGTTCTAGTACCACCAGCTTGAAGTTGTCCTGTTTCACCAGGAAAGGTTTTTCCACCGGTATGATCTGCACCAGGTGGGGTTCTGCTGCCAGGAAGCGATGACTGAGACGAGGGAACTTTTGATTTATCCTTCTGTGCTCCACTTGGAATAGTTGTAGGTCGTCTTTGTCCTGTCGGAAGAGTGGATTTGCGGGATTGGCCTTCACTGGGAGTAGTTGTAGCTTCATGAATTCCAGGTGATCTCGGAGTGGTCCCAGTTGCGCTGACTCCATTTTGTTCCGATTTACCTGGTAGAGTTGATATCCCAGTTTGAGTTTCGTGCGATGTGGTTGAGCTTCCAATGCTTCCAGGTAGTTTCGAAGATTCTGAAGGAGTTTTTGACTCGTTGGTTTGGCTTCCGCTTGGAGTGGTTCCAGTGCCCCCAATTTGTGGCTGTACTGTCCCACCTGGAAGGGTTGCTTTGCCGGCATGACCTGCACCAGGTGTGGTTTCGCTGCCAGGATGCGCAATTGTAGGCCCTCCTTGTTCTGGAATGTTTGACTTATTCGGTTGGCCTGCACTGGAAGTAGTTGCAGTAGCTTTAGCCCCAGGTCGCTCTGGTTGTCTAGGAGTGACTCCAGTGACTTTGAGTTCAGGTTGTGCCGAGGTACTAGAAGCTGTTGTTGAACCACCACTTGGAGTGGTTGCAGTGCCAATTTGTCCAGACTCACTTGGAGGAACTGTGGATGCTCCTGATTGATTTTTCCTTGGAGTAGTCTCTGTGACGACGGTCTTATGAAGGTCGGAAGAAGTTGTTGACTTGCCTAGGTGACTAGGAGTTGATCCTCCGCTTGGAGTAGTTGCGCTTGCAAGTAGTTTTGAGGAATCTGGACGGCTTGTTGGTTTGTTTGATTGACTTTCACTGGGTGTGGTTCCATTTCCACCAATTTGTGGATTTCCCGCTTCCTTACCTGAAATCGTTGATTTCTCACCATGACGTACACCAGGAGTGGTTGTACTACCATGGTGTCCTGAAGGTGTTGTGGATTTGCTCTTTTGAATAACGCTTGAAGTAGTTGCAGTGCCATTGATTCCGGGTGATGCTGAAGAATTGTTTGGCATACTTGTTGTTCCAAGTTGATCTGCATATCCTTCAATAGGAGTGGTTGCTGTGCCAATACTGGACGCAGGATAGTCCGAAGAAGCCGTTGACTTGCCGTGATTGCTGGGTGTAGTTTCAGTATGTCTGATTTCAGTATGTCTCGAAGTAGTTGTTTCGCCGGTATGGCCTGCTCCAGGAGTGATACTCCTCGGAGGAGTTGATTGCCCTGGCCTACCCGGAGAAACAGTTGAAGCTCCTGAATGAGTTTTATCTGTAGTTACTGTACCACGACTCGTTGAATGACCTGAAGATATTGTTGACTTGCCGAGTTGGCCAGGAGTGGTTCCAGTGCCGCTGATTTCAGCTATCGAACTAGTTGATTCGCCAGTATGTCCTGCACCAGGAGTGGTTAAGTTGCCAACTATTCCTGCGCGTCCTGGCGGACCTGATTTGGTATGTTGCTTTCCACTGGGAGAAGTGCCAGTTATTTTCGATTGATCCGGGCCACTTGAAGAAGCTGTGGGTTGAGATGTAATTGCTGAACCGGGACGTCCTGGTTGTCCATGTCCTCTTGGAGAAGCTGTTGATGAGCTTGACTTATTTTTACTTGAAGTTGTTGATGTGCCATTGATACCCGGATGTTCTGATGGGCCTGAAGAAGTTGATAGACCACTCGGAGTGGTTCCATGCCGACTGGGTCCCTCTTGCACAGGTCCAGGATGTGCTGTTTTACTGCCTTGACTTGCTTGTAGTCCACTAGAAGTGGTTGTTCTGCTATTAACGCCCGGTTCATTTGAAGGTTGACCATAGCTAGGAGTGACATGACTCCCAGGATGTTCAGGTCGACTTGAAAGGGTTGTGGATTCACCATGTATGGTTGACAATAGTATATCCGGTGGAGGTGTAACCTTGTACACTCCAGGAGGCCAAGCGGGAGGTCGACTGGGTTTTCCGGGACATGTGCAACACATGTCGTTCCGATCTGGAAAAACTGCAATAGGCGAGGATCCATCATCCGGTATAAAGGGGTAGCACGGGTCTCCGACGTGCAAAGCAACTGGCCGTGGGTACCATTGGCTGGGTTGCTTTTTCCCATCACCTTATGCGAACGAGATTTGAGAGCAGAGTAAATTAGACCGTCGTAAATCGTTTCGCTAACAGATAACTTACACTGCCCGTTCCATTTCAGGTAGCCATCCGCAGTTAGGAACGGTAGAGTGAGAAGCAAAGCTAAAAACTGAACGACAACCTGATCAAGCATTTCTAAGCCAACAGAATTTGACTACAGTCGTCCACAGAGTTTAAATGGATTTTTCTGAAATCGAATCTAATTTTGTTTTACGCAAATGTTTAGTAAATACCGCTAACTGTTCGATAAGATTTGTTGTTGTTTCGGTAATTTCAATAATTGCAATAACCAACTTCTGTTGCTTCTGTTTTCTCATCTTTCAGGGTCCGCCACCACCGGTTCCGATGCAGCCTGGAGGTCCTCCAGGTCCAGGTCCGAACATGGGTGGCCCCGGAGGTCCCAACATGATGCCGGGAGGACCACCGCCTCCACCTGGCCAAGAGAACTTGAACGCTCTCCAGCGAGCTATCGATTCCATGGAAGAGAAAGGTCTGCAAGAAGATCCGCGATATTCTCAACTCTTGGCCTTACGTGCCACATCCAAGCAGCAGAACTTGAATGCGTCCCAATTGCACCAGCTGCGCGGTCAAATTATGGCCTATCGATTGTTGGCACGTCATCAACCTATCAGTAAGCAGCTCGCGTCTCAGATCCAGGCCCAACGGTCCGACGGAACGCCACCGCAATGCCCAACACCGCCGGCTAGTCCATATCCGGGAGGTCCACAAGGAGGCCCATCACCACAACCGGGAATGCAACAGCAGCAACCGCCTCAACCTGGACCACCCCAGGGTCCACAGCAGGGCCCTCCGGGTGTTCCACCTGGTAAAGTCGGCCCTCCGGAGCCAGGAAAGCCAGCCACTGGTGGAATGCCACCCAGCCAAAGTCCCATGCCGGGAATGACCATGGGAGGACAACAACCTCCCCATCAGCAACAAATGGGTCCTGGCCAACCACAGCGACCAAGCTCTCAAGGACCTGCGGGAGCAGGACCACGCCCAGCAGCCCAAGCCCCAGCTGTTCAACCCATTCAGAAGCAGAACCGTGTCACAACCGTCGCCAAACCGGTCGGTCTGGATCCAATCATCATCCTACAAGAACGCGAGAACAGAATGGCTGCTCGAATTGCCCTCAGGATGGAAGAACTCAGCAACCTTCCAGCTGTGATGCCCGAAGATCTGCGAATCCAGGCCCAAATCGAGCTCAGAGCCTTGCGGGTCCTGAACTTCCAACGGCAGCTCCGATCGGAAATTGTCCAATGCACTAGAAGAGACACCACTCTCGAGACGGCAGTCAACGTCAAGGCCTACAAGCGTACAAAACGCCAAGGATTACGCGAGGCTCGAGCCACTGAGAAACTTGAGAAGCAACAGAAACTGGAAGCCGAGCGTAAGCGTCGTCAGAAGCACCAGGAGTTCCTCGCTTTGGTCCTGCAGCACGGCAAGGACTTCAAGGAGTACCATCGCAACAATGTTGCCAAGTTGGGTCGTCTGAACAAGGCCATCATGAACTACCATGCCAACGCCGAACGAGAGCAAAAGAAAGAACAGGAACGCATAGAAAAAGAACGTATGCGTCGCCTCATGGCCGAGGACGAAGAGGGATACCGTAAACTTATCGATCAGAAGAAAGACAAGCGTTTGGCATTCCTGCTGTCACAGACCGACGAGTACATTGGCAACCTCACGGAGATGGTCAAGCAACACAAGGTCGATCAGAAAAAGAAGAAAGACGACGAGGAACAACGGAAGCGCCGCAAGAAGCGTATGGTTCTGGAGAGCGGAGACATCCAACATCTGGATACGGACTGCGAAGCGCACGATTGCCGCGTTACGGTGGTTGAAACGTCGTCCGGAAAGACTATCGCCGGAGATGATGCTCCGTTCCTGCGCGACTTGTACAACTGGTTGCAAATCCATCCCGGATGGGAGTACGTCATTTCGGATGACGAAGACGACGACGATGATGAGGATTCGGACGAGAAGAAAAAGAAGAAGGTCGAAGACGATCTGTCGGATGAGAACAAGACCAAGGAGGTCATCCAGAAGGCCAAGGTCGAAGACGACGAGTACAAGACCGAGGAACAGACTTATTATAGCATTGCGCATACAGTTCATGAGAAGGTCACCGAGCAAGCTTCCATTTTGGTCAATGGAAAGCTGAAAGAGTATCAAATCAAGGGTCTGGAGTGGTTGGTCTCTCTATTCAACAACAATCTGAACGGAATTCTAGCTGACGAGATGGGTCTGGGTAAGACCATTCAAACCATCGCCCTCGTAACCTATCTGATGGAGAAGAAGAAGAACAACGGTCCATACTTGATCATTGTTCCGTTGTCCACTCTGTCCAATTGGGTGTTGGAATTCGAGAAATGGGCTCCGGCTGTCGGAGTGGTGGCCTACAAGGGTTCCCCAGCTGGTCGCCGTGCCGTCCAGAATCAGATGAAGGCAACCAAGTTCAATGTTCTGCTGACCACGTACGAATACGTCATCAAGGACAAAGCAGTCCTGGCGAAGATCTCCTGGAAGTACATGATCATCGACGAAGGTCATCGTATGAAGAATCACCACTGCAAGCTGACGCAAGTGTTGAACACGCATTACATCGCACCGCACCGTCTGCTCCTGACCGGTACTCCGCTCCAGAACAAACTTCCCGAGTTGTGGGCCCTTCTCAATTTCTTGCTGCCGTCTATCTTCAAATCGGTCTCCACGTTCGAGCAGTGGTTCAACGCCCCGTTCGCCACCACCGGTGAAAAGGTCGAACTGAACGAAGAAGAAACCATTCTTATCATCCGTCGTCTGCACAAGGTCCTGCGTCCGTTCTTGTTGCGTCGTTTGAAGAAGGAAGTCGAATCGCAGCTGCCGGACAAGGTCGAGTACATCGTCAAGTGCGACATGTCCGGATTGCAACGGGTGCTGTACAAGCACATGCAGAGCAAGGGTGTTCTGCTGACGGATGGCTCCGAGAAGGGCAACAAGGGTAAGGGAGGCGCCAAGGCCCTGATGAACACGATCGTTCAGTTGCGAAAGCTGTGCAACCATCCGTTCATGTTCCAACACATTGAGGAGAAGTACTGCGACCACATTGGAGGTCATGGTACAGTATCCGGACCGGATCTATATCGTGCCTCAGGAAAGTTTGAACTGCTGGATCGAATCTTGCCCAAGTTGAAGGCATCCGGGCATCGTGTGCTGCTCTTCTGTCAGATGACACAGTGCATGACCATAATTGAGGATTATCTTTCGTGGCGCGGATTCGGTTACCTCCGTTTGGACGGTACCACCAAGGCCGAAGAGCGTGGTGATCTGCTGAAGAAGTTCAACTGTAAGAATTCGGAATACTTTGTGTTCCTGTTGTCCACCCGTGCCGGTGGTTTGGGTTTGAATTTGCAGACGGCCGACACGGTCGTGATCTTCGATTCCGATTGGAATCCGCATCAGGATTTGCAGGCACAGGATCGTGCTCATCGTATCGGTCAGCGAAACGAGGTGCGCGTGTTGCGTCTCATGACGGTCAACTCGGTGGAGGAACGTATCTTGGCCGCTGCCAGGTGAGTGAATAGCTGTTGATTCAACTTCAAATTGAGATCTTTCAACCCAAGCTTGAGAAAAATACATTTACTCAAATATGACTTGTCGATCCAAACTACCCCCGTTGAGTAGATGTACCTATCTTTTTCTATTTTTGACAACATTCGTAGGGATAAGAGAGAATACCGAAGAATTTTGGGTTTTAAGAATAATAGATATACTTAATTTTGTCATACCAAACTCAAACATTAGGCAAATATTTTTTTTTGCCTGATCGATTTATCCTAATCACATTCTATTCCACAGGTACAAGCTGAACATGGACGAGAAGGTCATCCAGGCCGGTATGTTCGATCAGAAGTCCACCGGAAGTGAACGGCAGCAGTTCTTGCAGAGCATTCTGCACCAGGACGAGATGGACGAGGAAGAAGAGAACGAAGTACCAGACGATGAAATGATTAATTTGATGATCTCGCGTAACGATGACGAGTTGGAGCTCTTCAAGAAGATGGATGCCGAGCGGAAGGCAGAAGAGGTCAAACCTCGCTTGATTGATGAATCGGAACTGCCCGATTGGTTGGTCAAGGAGGAAGAGGAAGTCGATCGATGGGATTACGAGGAGGACAATTCCATCCTGGGCCGAGGATCTCGTCAGCGCAAGGAAGTTGACTACACGGACAGTCTAACCGAGAAGGAGTGGCTGAAGGCAATTGATGATGGTGCCGACTTCGACGAAGAACTTGAAGAAGAAGAACGCGAGAAGAAGCGTAAGGGACGTAAACGCAAGAGCCGCCGAGAAGATTCTGACGATGAAAGTGTAATTTCAACAGTGACGAAACGCAGAAAAGGAACCACAGCTCCTAAGGTTAAGAAACAGATGAAGAAGGTCATTGATGCGGTTATCAAATACACCGATCAAGACGGTCGAGTGCTGAGTGAGCCATTCATGAGACTTCCTTCGCGAAGAGATCTGCCAGACTATTACGAAGTCATCAAGCGACCCATCGACATCAAGAAGATCGTAACTCGAATCGAAGAAGCGAAATACGCCGATTTTCCCGATTTGGAAAAGGACTTCTTCCAACTCTGCCAGAATGCACAGATCTACAACGAGGAGGCATCCCTCATCTACGAAGACAGCTTGGAGCTGCAGCAAATTTTCACCACCTCGAAGCAGAAGATTCTGGAGGCGGCCGATGAAGAGGACTCCGACGATGATGGTAACTATGATTGCATCCCAAATAGTTGGCAAATTGTTGAAAATGCATCCCACCTCCCCATTGCAGACGATGACAACTCGGACGAGGAATCCGGCAGCGTCAAGATGAAGCTGAAGATTTCCAAGGCTGGAACGTCGTCGTCCTCGTCGATGTCGGCGTCGAAGCCGAAGGGCACGCCGGGGCGCAGGAAACGCTCCCAGAAGAAGTACACCATCTCGGACGATGACGACGACGATATGGATTAAGGTTTAGATTTAGGGGTTTGCACAATGACACGTATTTAATCAATTATGGATTACCGTACGAGAACATATTATGTGTGTAGGATGTAACGTTTACTAATCGTGGAAATGCGTAGCTCGATGGTGTGAAATTTCCCGCAATTTTATGAACTTGATTCCTTATTGACAACAACTTAAAGCATGCACTAGAACTCAGTTAATATATATTAGATATTGATCAAAAATATGAATCCCCTTAAAATTAACGAACACGGTCAACCTTCAAGACTTGATGTCTGGGTTTTCCCCATGGTATTATATGTATCTAGCTGACAGGTTAGCGCTTACTATGATTGGAAAATTACTAGACGAAACAAGGCTAGGAAATTGAAGGCGTTCTTTGATTGAATCCGAAAACTCCCATCTGTGCTAAGGTAGCAAGGCCAGTATTCCTGGTGTTGATGATAATTTTGAAAACATCAGATGGAATTTAGAGCTGAAAAGCTTATTTTTCTTTCTGTCATTACGTCTCAACAGGAACAGAACTTGCTTCTCAGCTTACTGTTCTTATGAGCGCTTCCACAGTCATTAACTGAGATCTTTCTTTGTCAGTTGACCATTTGGTCGGCGTTAAGTCAGAGTGGACCAAGTGACATTTTTCATATTTTGAGAAAAATGGGTTTAAAGTCTAAAGATCCGTAATTTTTGGACTCGTTTAAATTTTGGTACAATATTTCTACACATCTTAGTGTTACTTTCAAACAATATAATGTGAAGTGACAATCATGAAAAATCATAATCCGAGCCTCTGATAGAACGATTTTTTGATGGACTATGTGTACTTGGTCCACTCTGACTGAACTAAACATCACTGTTCAGTGAGTTGGTTCACTCTGACTGAACAATTTCTAGGAAAATAAGAATCATTTAATGCTTCAATGGTCAAACTGGGTGCATATCTCCAAGATAAGCAGATTATCAAGACCCTTCAACACCAGAATCGTAAATTCTTCAATAATCCATATCGTCAATACCAAAATCAGTGGCATTACGATAGCTTGAAAATTAAGGCATTGCAGGGTCATTGCATTGGAGACCAGAAATATTCAAATATGCGTTCAGTCAGAGAGGACCAAGTGAAAATCTTGAATACCGACCAAAATATACTGGTCCAATAAGCGGGTTCTAGCACATTTCATACATACACCATAGCACTACCATAAACTTCTATCGGACTCTGAAATTGACTCAAAAAATGCAATAATCAATCAGTTTATTGCTTTTCAACACTTGGTCCGCTCTGTCTGCACAGAAATTGTTGCAATTTCTGACCACCCATCCAATTATGGAAAATGGTCAAAAATCATAATCAAATGCATTGAATGAAGTTAAATTTATTAATTTCTATTGATGGATATGTAGAAGAATCATTCGATGTCGAAAAATCTGACAGATCTCTTGACATATTTTTCATTTCCTCGCATTCCTCAGCGTGCTGATCATTTTTGCTGTTATGGTAATAAGCACTTGGTCCGCTCTGACTGCACACTTTTATCGATTTCATTGATCATCCAAAGTAAATTTGTTGCATATCTCTCGCAGTTTACAGCATTCATCAAATCTGGTCAAAGTGAAACGGAGGAAAGGTAATTTAGCATCTAATGAGAGAATAATCCAATTTTCCCAAGTTTTGTACTTGGTCCTCTCTGACTTAACGCCGACCATTTGTGCATGTGTATATCGTGTGGCAAGTACGAAGATACTCTATGTCCTGGGAAGTTGAGAAAATTTCCAACACGTAACGATGCTCGACCGATTGTTATTTGGGCTGAAAGGCTACTCAATATAAATCAAACGAGCGTTGTACTTGTTCTACGAGTGGCGTGAGGTGAGAATGGTCGGTCTCGAATAAGGAGGTGACAATTCTCGACTCGAGTGAAGTGACTCTCCATTTGATTTACACGGCGAGGCACTTCACTCGAGTCGAGAATTGTCACCTCCCTATACAAGACCCAGGGACTCGTAGAATAAGTCCAGCGAATAACAATAAGTTTAAGATGAAACAGTTTGGAATCAAACATCTAAGACTGCATTTAAACTTCAAAGGCACTAATCTCGCAAAGAAACCATCCAACAACAGTGCATTTTTATTTTGACTTTGTGCACAAGCAGAAAGCTTAATGCGCTTATTCTGCGCGGCGTGTGAGTCGAAACGAGCCGCTCTCACATCGGGTGACGTGAGACGACTAATGTTAATCAAATGGGAGCGAGTCGACAATTGTCACCTCATTCGACTCGTGTCACTTCACACGCCGCGCAGAATAGGCACGTAAAATAAGATGAGAAACGTTTGACAACTATTTCTCCACTTTAGTGCCTTTGAAAATGTGAGTAGGGGCACAAGTCGACCATTGTGACGGCCATCTTTGGATTCCGAGATGTTTCATCTTAAGCTTATAGAAGTATAACATGAATGTTGCAAAGAAAAAAGGTGTTGGTTCGAAAATCCATATGGGAAAGTTCTGCTTTTATGGGTAGTATACGAAACCGCAGTTTCTCACCTCAATCCACTCAACGAAAAGGCCAAATTAATCGGATATTTTATCTAGAATAGATTTATAGAACTAAATTAACCCTTTCCTTCTCATGGTAGAATGGTAATCCCAGTGCCGGATTTGGGCTTCGGGGGGCCCGGGTCAGATCTCTTGACGGGGGCCCTTGGTACAAAATCGGAGAACACCATGTATAGGAAAGTTTAGTTTCATGGAAATAAAATATCAGGAAATTAAAAAAAAATATTATACATATCGAATTTGACTATAACATCATTTCGTGAATGCTGAGTAAAATGAATCATCTTTATAAAATACTTGAAAAGTCGTACATAATAGATGTTGAGATTTTACTTTGACTTAAAAATTTAAAATGTTGGAATCAAGACTATACACGCAGAGAAATATATTGTAAATTCGAACGAAATCTATATAGATTCAACAAATTTTATTGTTGACTCACGGCTTATCGGCAATTTTTGTTGACTCAATGATAACTTCCATTTATTCCTACAAAATAAATTGTTGTTTCTAAAAATGTCCCAAAATAGCCAGCTGTCATAAACAAAAAGAAATGCAATTGAAACAAAAATATAATTTGTTGATTCTAAAAACACCCCTTATTGAAGTAACAAAGAATGTGTATTGAAACAAAAAACAATTATTGTTGTTTCTACAATTCTGTTAATTGATATTAAGCATTTCATTGATTTAAATATCATTTTTTATTAACATTCCTACTAATTCAATGCGCAAGTAGGTTTACAGATTATATTTCAACATTGAATTAGTGTTTCGAATTAATAGGTGTAACATGATATAGTCCGGTATCATCGCCGCTGCTAAACCAACCGACAAATTTAGGAAATTCTGAAATAAACAAATTTAAAATAAATAACTTGTCCTGCAATCTCATCGTTTGATTTAATTACCTATAGCATTCCTTCTTTTCGCATTCACACCGCCAAAACTATCATGAATAGTAAAATCATTTTTGTCAGCATTTTGTCATATGATTACTAAAATAATATTGTATTTAAATTAAACTACGACGGAAAATGTATACTCACCAAAGTTATTACAGCTACCCGAATATCCCATCGACACTTATTTTTCAACAATAAGCAAAATTTGTTCGCCTCTAACTCTCTGATTATTTCTTAAATACAAAATGGCAACAATAAAAAAAATGTTTATTCAACAAAATGATATTGTTAAAACAACAATTGTCATTTGTTGAAAAAAAAATCGAGCATCAATATTTCATTCGACACAGAATTTTGTTGTTTCAAAAATATGCCGAATTAGAAACAAACCAACAGATGGATTGATTCAATTTAAACAAGAATTGTTGGTTCTAATAATCGCGTTCTTAGATTCAACCCTACAATATTATTCTGCGTGTATGATTTATCGAATGGCAATAGCAAAGATTATCGATTGAATTTCGTGTATTAGTTCAAAGAGAAAATCGACGAAGAGAAATCGATAACTTCAGATAGGCCTGTATGTTATTAATTGCGAGATTTTTTTTTGGTTTTGTAGACATTTTTTGCTTAACGCTCGGTCAAATGACTTCTTCCAGAGTAAGCTATATGAGCCTTCCTCAAGGCTGATGTCTTAATCACTTGCTTTATAATTTGAATGTTTCAGATATTGCCAATAGTTTGTAAAAACTATGCACGATTAGACAACTTGCAGATGATGTTACAATCACGGTAAATAGCCCTCGAGCGAAAATCTAGCAAAGATCATAGCGAAATTACCTTGGTAATCTATCCTTTTGGGCTAGAAATTTGAGGATAATGGATTTGTAATAGTACAAAACAAATATAATTGTTTTGAAATTCTGTAGACTTGAGTCAAAATTATGGTAAATTTCAAGCTCTTAATGAAAATGGCAATATTTAAACAAATTCTGTGGACTTGGGTCAAATTTATACTATATTCTATCGTCTCAGTAAAAATTGCCATATTCAAACAAAACCTTGTAAATATTAACAAAATTATAAAAAACTGGCACAAATAGAAAAGAGTATAGTAGAATACGGAAATATCGAATCTTTGGAAGACGTTCAGATGTGTTTGGCAGAATAATAGTTTCTGTACCCTAATAATAAAATCGAGTATCTTCGTCGTTTCAAGATCAATCCATAACAGAGTGACAGTATCATTCCAGAAAGTTTACTGTATAGTAACCCAAGAAAAGTTTCAAAGGTTTCGATATAACCTTGAACATTTTCATTAGCGAATAGAAGCATTTTCAACTGATAATAAAAACCGTATGGAGTTCACTACTATTCATAGAAAAAAAAAAACAAAATCTCAAGTCATGATATCTCCGTTAGAAATCGTATCGGATTTGTATTTCATATTTAGAATCATTGATGCAACAATTAATGAATATAATTGTGTTTCACTTTTTACACTCCTCGGGGGGCCCGGGGCATTTGCCCCCTTGGCACCCCCCGAAATCCGGGCCTGGGTAATCCATCACTTCGCATTGGTCACATACAAACAGGACAGGTTAGATGATATCCATTTGTTCACTACATATTCGCATGTACCGTGAAGGCCCCATACTCTGCGCACTTAAGGCTTTTCAATTTTTAAACAGCTGTAATTAATTGAAAACAAAACACAATATTCTGAAATTTTGGAAACAAATACTTATTGATCTTATGTATAAGGAAAAAATATAAAAGCTTTACTAAGTAATGATTTGTATAGCAAATTTTTATTTTTTCTCAAGGGTGTTCGTGTTCCTAACTCTGCGCATTCATTTTTTCAATGCTCCTTATTCTGCGCATTTAGGTTCCTAACTCTGCGCACTCGATAAATTCTTTATAACAGTTGAAGTATTTTACTAAAAGCATTACTAGCATTTAAACTCCGAATTAATCTTAATTTTCTTGCTTTATACGGCTTTACGTCCCCAGTGAAGCGTGGAATGTCTCTAACACAATTTTACTAAGTGAAGTGAATTTTATCTATAATTCAATTGAATACCATTAAGTGCAACTCTCAAAACAATCGAAATCATCATATGATTTCAACACATCTATTTAACTTAGTTTTCTAAAATCTAAACCAACGATTAAACCTCGATGTTCCATTACTCGATTGACTCATGAAATTATACAAAAAATCAAAATTATTTTTTTGCATAGTTAGGGAGCATTCAAAAATTACGTCCATTGTTCAGGGGATGCTACAAAGGTCATTAGCCAAATACTTCAGTTTACCGTAGCGTAGCTGTAGTATAATTGGTAATGCGTCCGTGTACAGAATGGAAATTGTGGGTTCAAGTCCCGCCGGCTACATAATCTTTTAGCACAATGTTACCACAATTACACTTAATTTGGCAAACATATCTCTATCTACCGATATTGAATACCTTTCCCCTAAAAAGGTAAGAATAACTATTTTAGCTGACTACGCCCATTCTTAAAACTACCATGGAAATTCAGACCAAATTACTATGTTTACGGTACACCCCACCGCATTACTGGTATATTTGACAGAAATAATTTACAACAATCTGATTCCAACTACAGACATGGTAAAATCAAGCGCATTTCTGATCTGCTGAAAATTTCCCGTGCGAGCGCTTAAGTTAACCCTCTAAAATGGTAGTTTATACCGCACAATTTTTTTGCGTGTAGGCATGATTAAGAATACGGTAAAAATTCGATTTCCTATGTCGGCACCGCGACCGACTTGGGTCGAAATTGCTGCTTTTTTGAAAAGCCTGGACTCTGATATCCTGGAGATGGAGACCGTCTATAAGATGGGGGAGGCTAGGAGTCTGTGTATCAAATTCAAAAACACAGCCGCAATGGAAGAAGCTCTACGGTTGAACTTGGATACAATCAAGTTTAATTATTCCAACGGAAAAACAGTCGATGTGCATATGACGCCCGCCGGATCCCGTTACTTGCGGATTTTTGATATTCCTCCGGAGATGTCTGACGAGGATATCTCGTTAGTACTAGGATCGTACGGAAAAATGGAACGAGTGATCCGTGAAAAGTTTCCACCGAACCTAGGCCTCGACCATATGTACAATGGTGTACGAGGCCTGTACATGGACATTGAAAAGGATATTCCTCCAACAGTGAATGTTCTTCAATGGAGAGAAAAAGTTTTTTATGAGGAACTGAAAAACAAGTGTTTTTTGTGCCAACAGGAGGGCCACCGTAAGAACTCCTGTCCACAACGTGTACTACGTAGCCAATATGAGAACGGAAAGCAGACGGAAAAAGCATTTAGCACCTATGCAGGTGCTGTTATTCAGGGTGTAAGCTCAGTCCTCGAACAGGAAATAATCGAGGTTGTGGACGAAGAAGTCATTGAAGTAGTTCATTTGGAGGCTCCTTCAACGGAAAGTGGGCAAAGTCAAGATCAAGGAGCAGCAGAAGCGGCGGAAACTGAAGTTTATAAAAGCGAATATGAGAAGAATTTGGGAGACAACTGGAAGAAGTACGAAACGGAAAAGCGTAGGCGGCAAGAGGAATATCGAAGAAACGAGAAGTCAATGCAGCGGCGGTATCAGGAAAGTTTACGGGAACGAGAAAGGGAGCAGAAAGAGCACTGGGACAAGTGTGAAGCGGAGAGAAAAAGCGTCAAGAGAAGCACAATCGAAACCTGTCTTCACACCTTCAAGCTCTTCCGGTGGAAAACCAACTACAATCTACACCCAAGAAGAACGTACGAAAGCACTAACTCCTAATTAACAAATAATTTATCCTGTTTGTATAATTATTTCGATTTCGGCTTCGTAATGCCTTCGGGCGCTTGACCCTTTTAAATAAAGAAAAAAAAATATAGTGGATTTTTTAACTTACAACCGACAAAGTCATCGTAACTCCTCCATGAATGAGCTTGCAATGGTGGTGGTTCAAAAATAGTTGCGTGAAGGGGTGGAATCCAGGAATGACAATCTGATGCTTTTCAACCACTGAATAACGATTGTTGAGTCCGACCAGAAGAATCCCAAGTAACCATGTGATGTTTACTGATGTGATAAGGTAGGTTAAAAGTTCCTTATAAACGAAGCTACTGTGTGTGTGTTAACCATTACTATTCGCCCAGTTATTTACGAATAGAAAGAATTCTCTTTGGCGAATGAACAACATTGATTCCTTTTCCTCATCAAATGTAACATCAATAGAAATAATTTGATCACCATTCTTTCTCGTAGAGGAAATAACAGGACTCAACCCACAAAACAAAACCCTAGCGCATTGAAAAGATTTCAGGTGAGAGAAATTCATCGACATTTCTTCTCGTTCCATATGAATAAAAGAGTCTCATAGATGAAATACAAAATAATTCTGAATGAATAATTATATACTTAGACCATGAAATGGGGGTTCGAGATGGAAGAAAGTCATTTCATTTTGAATTTGTTTATCGGCATATCGGTCCATTTTGCTCGAAGTAAGAGGGAGCATGGAGAAGAAAGCAATGAATACTAGATGGATAGGTACCGTAAGGGAACGGCGAGAGAAATTGGATTAGATGTAGAAGAGGGCATACCATATGAAACAGTATTACTTGAAACGACACTTCCTTGTGGCTAACGTCCCCTATGGGAACGGCTTGGGTGTGTTTTGAGAATGACACTACCAAGACAGCCTGGCTTTCTTCTCCATGCTCCCTCTTACTTCGAGCAAAATGGACCGATATGCCGATAAACAAATTCAAAATAAAATTATCACGGTCGATACCTTTGTATGTGAAAGTCATTTCATTATAAAAATTGTTCTTCCATATCCCACAAAACGTAATGAGCGAGGGCGAACGTGCTCGATCGCCTTACTTATTTATTACAGATTCGAGTGCGTTTAATGAGGTTACGTAATCTTGTATGGCAGCATAACTGTATATTCACTCTAAACGCTAAACATAATGCTGAATTAAAATAATGCTACAAAGCATTTATAGGGTAAGTGTTCCCTTAGTTGTGGGTGTTCCTATAGTTGCGGTAGTGCCGTTTTCACTGATTTTGTCACTTTAGCTACAGCACCGACACTGCCAATCGACGTATTGATTTGTTGATATATGGAATAGCTGAAAAGAGCGTTCAAATTGCTTTAAAACTGATGAAATATCACTAAATTTGCTAAAACTTTTCTTACTTGTACCAATAGTTGCGGTAAAGTGTTCCTATAGTGGAGGATCCCATAAGAAAACAACGGATACCGCAACTATAGGAACACAAATTAAAAATATACCGCAACTAAAGGAACAGTGTACCAATAGTGGAGGTATTATTTTTCACTGACATGCCGTAGTTTACTGCGATGAAATCATTTTTCTCATTAAGTCAATGGTCGTTACTTCCCGTTACAACTATAACATGTACATTAATTGCGCTTCTTGAATTTAGGCAGTTAAATGAAGTTCAATCGTGCTTAGTACCTCCACTATTGGTACATCTACCCTAATGTCAATCAAATGGATCATTGCTTGACAGTTATTGAATAAATGCATGATAACATTATTAATGCAAATAATGTTGACTTTCGATCAAATTAATGCAATGGTATAATGCTTGTAGTTACTTGGGATTGTTATTCAGATTTGTGCTATTTAGGAAAACTTCGGTTGCTAGAAAGACCATTAGTCTCCAAGGAGGCCATCAGCGTTACCAATTTACTCCAACACATAGAATACCCACAAAACAAATATGTAAATTCCACCAACTGGTAAAATATATTTTTGCGTAATTGAAAATCTTCTACTTCTTGGTATTACGTCCTCACTGGGTCAGAGCCTGCTTCTCAGCTTAGTGTTCTTACGAGCACTTTCACAGTTATTGACTAAGTGCCATTTTCGCATTCGTATATCGTGTGGCAGGTACAATGATACTCTATGCCCAGGGAAGTCAAGGAAATGTTAATTACGAAAAGATCCTGGACCGACCAGGAATCGAACCCAGACTTCTTCAGCATGGCTTTGCTTTGTAGCCGCGGACTCTTACCACTCGGGTAAGGAAGGCCCTAACTGCAAATCTATTTGATGATAAATTTGGTGTTTAATCCAGCACTGATCCATATCTTTGGGTTATCCATCCAGAGGTGCCTCACTGCACTCCATTCGTATCTGAGATCCTAAATGAAACGTTTCTCATATAAACTACCTGATCAAATTTTATTAAACTTGATTTATAGGCTGATTTAAGTTATATTTCGTGAACTTTCTTCATTGATAGAGCTTCTTCCGTCGAATGTTTTCATTCACATCGTCCAAGCACTCAGCCAGTGGAAACGAACCGATGGCAGTCCATTTGCTCATATCCGGAATGTATTCGTTGTTCTTGATAAATATCACTTGGGACATGGTCTGAAAAACAAAAGGGAGTTAAACAACTGAAATTAATGGGAATTGATATAAGCATACCTCCGATAAATCCCTCAACCGAGACACCAAAGTCTCACTAACGAGTTCGCTCCGATCTTCGTCACCATTTCGCACACTGGCCACGTACCGTTCCAGATCCTGCACCATCAGTTCCACATCGCGAATGGCATCCCGCACTTTGACACATTCCCTCCGATTGTACCGCTCGACCCGTTCAAAATCGATCGCTTCCAGTGGCCGATTCTCGATCTGTCCCATGGCCTGAAGGGATTGCTTCAAGCTTTTGACCAGAGCTTCCACGTCGATCGTTCGAACCTGTTTACTGCTGCCACCACTGTCGCTCAAATCGGTCAGGGATCCGGAAGGGCTGCCGGCCAGATTGGTTTCGTTCAGAATCCGGGACTGTTGCAGCGGAATGGCTTTCTTTTGCGACGGGGCTCGGTTAACGCCACGAGATGATCCACTGCCGGGCAACGGACGATGTCGAATTTTGCTGAAAATGGAATCTATGTCTTCGGCAGCTAGGCGATCCGATGGGTCTGCGGAACGGGCATCCGAGCCCGGTGTCCACTCTTGTTGGGATAGTTTTAGTAAACGGTCAGGAAGATCCGGATTGCTGAGCAGTTTGGATTCCAAGCCAGCGGATTTGAGTATGCGATTGAATTTATCCAAATTGTCAATGATTCTGTCGGAAAGGTGGTTCAGATCGTCCTCCATGGCGTAATTATGTTCCCTTGCACTGAAATAACAGGAATTTTTGATGAAACTTTTTTAACGATTTTAGTTGGAACGGTTTGTTTTCGAAACTTTCTTCGATTTCTTCTTGTGCGCCTTTTTGGCGTTTCCCCCTTACCGCAAGCGTTTGTACAGCGAACGCTTCATTCAGCACGATGAACTTCACATTGATTTTCACAAACATCAGTCAGTGAGCATTCTTTCGGAAGCAATCATCAAGCCAAAGGCGCGCAAAAATAAACTCGCCGGAAATGGCCCACAACGATCTGCTGATCGAAATTCAAAGTGAGTACTGCTTCCGGCCACAAGAATGCTTCAACAGCTACGAGGAGTTTTTGGCCAAAATGGAACAGCATAGCTCCAAAGACCTGGTGTACTATTGGCGTCGCGATTCACGGACCATCGAAGGAGCTGCCCTGAAGACGTCGCGCCCCATAGCCCCCGCCCTGCGCTACTACTCGGTTCGGTATTCCTGCATCTTCGGTGGACAAAAGTTCGAACCGAAATCCAGTGGAGCCAAGAAGCTGTAAGTTTTTTTCTCATTAAAAAATGAATATATATGCGGTCTATTTTCTCAATGCATTAACCCTTTCTTCACTATGGCATTTAACACCAGAGTTCTATTGATTTTTGACGAACTTGAGACAAATTAAATCAGTTGAATACTGAGTTATGGGGAGTAAAGCCATGAAGCGATTTGGGGTATTTAGAGGTGCGGACGAACATCAAATTAGTATTTGTGATAACTTCAGTTTAGAAGTGGTATTTACTCAATTGTGATTTATCCTATCTAGGGAGGATATTACAATCTCTGTAAGAAGAACTAAATATAATAAACTATAATTTGGAATTTTCATAATGTTTGTGTTAAAATCAATGCTAGATGATTTTAGACCGAGTTTTGACAGAGAGATTCAACCATGGATTTATTTATTTGACGATGCCCTACTTTAATAATGTTAGATTAGAACATTGATAAAATGTTAAAAATGTCATCCCAAAAACCTTCTAAAGAGATGAGCAAGCCTTGGGCTGCAAATCTTCAAAATAAAGATCTTTCTCAAAAACCATGTTTATAAAAACAAAGCTTTAAAGGATCCCTCGATGGATTTCTCTGAGGAACATCGAAAGATAGCTAGAACCCTATATTCTCGAATTGTGAAGGATTTGACGATGTTATTTTTTTATGCACACGCCGTGATCTAATCATAAAAATTTTCCAGACGCCAATCGATCCGCAATGACTGTCCAGCTTATATTGCCCTACGCGCATCCAAGTGTGGTCAACAGTTGGTAGTGATATCCGTTTCGAACATCCATAACCACGACATCAGCGTTGAAAATACGAGAAATCTTGCCCACACCAAGAAACTGTCGTCCGACATGAAACATGAGGTAAATGTGCTCCTAATGCACAATGTGGACAAAAAACTTATCCGTGAATACGTGCGCCTAAAAGACGGTAAAGAGTTGACCACCAAAGATCTCTGCAATATCGTGGCATCACTCAGGAAGAATGTGCTTCCAGTAGACTCCAGTTCGCAATCGAGTAAAACAGCAGAACTCACTTCCAAGTTGATCAACTACATAAGCCATCACGAAGGATCGATCCCCATTAAGGCACTTGAAAGTGCAAACGAAATCGTAGGCTTGGACGTTCCGGAAGCAGCGGAAAGCGTTTTCTCCGAAATGGTCGAAGAACGACTGCTGGAAGATTTCGACGAAGATGACTCTCGGGATTGCGGGGGAAATCTCGCCGAAAGCAATCATGAGTATGTCATTCAGATTGTGGATGATGTTCCACGCGAAGAAGAGATACCATTAGTGACAAAGTGTCAGAGTAGAATCCAGGAGAGGCGAACCAGAACTAGATGGAAGGCTCCGTCTTGCTTCGCATGCGGTTCCAATAACAGGCTAGTTAGAGCGCAGCTCGAAGTCTTACGAGCACGAAGGGATAAGCTCAGGGAGCAAACAGCATTGTTGAGACTGAAGAAACGTAAATTACAGTTAGAGATTGAAGTATTGAATAGAACTTGTACCTAGTAGTTATTAATAAATATCTGAGCCAAGCATAATTGCGTATTACTTCTCTCCTGTTTGACTAACAACAAGAAAGACAATAAATTTGAAATGTTTGTTCTAGAAACCGAATTTTAACCTTTTTTACTGCTGAACGATGTTTTATAATTGAAATTGTTTTACAAATGTAGTTCCTACAAATGTAGTACAAATTCTCGAAATACTAAGTACCCGCCGAGCCGTAGCGTGGCCTCATGGCGCCTTTGGCGAACCGCCATTTGAGCGCCTTTTATTTAAAGCTCTTTGTTTTGCATAAAATTTTCAAGGACTCTTTTAAAATAATTAGGCATCTTCTGAAAGAATTGCTCGTCAAAATTAATAAAAAATGTGTCATGATAAGTCTCATGTATATATGTATGTACATAAAGATGGTTTCACTCTGAATTGGACCGTCACAAAAGTGTGCGTGCTTCTTTAAAGTGTGATAGCAGCTCAGGGTAACATCTAATCCTAATGGCGTATTTGGTGCATATATTCTTTGCAGTTCAAGGAACAAGTGCACCAAATGAGAAAATCTTGTGCACTTTTATCACACTTTTTCTACACTCCACAACTTGTGTGATATTCCAATTTGTGATGAAGTGCACAATAAACATTAGCTTACATTGGTAAGACTTGTACAAGAATCCCTACAAAATGTTTCAAATCTCTTTTAAAGGTTAACTGTCTAAATTGCCGAAGGTTCTTGAAGATTTAAAGAAATGCGAATCAAATTTCGGTTTATATGAACAGAGACGGATTTGAAAAAACTACTGGAATTACTTCCCAGAACCTCGCGTTGAGTCTTGTATGTGCTTCTGTTTTAATTTCAATGAAATGTATACTCCTGATCAGATTGTTGTAAACATTGCTGATCCATTTAATTATTTTATAAGCTGTCAATACATTTGTCCAATATTCCGAAAGAAATGAACAATAAATCTTGCAAAAAGGCTGTTAATAAGTCCCATTATTTTTACTTAAGGAGAAGATGCATCGAAGCCAAACCTCGAATGTTCAAGAGCACAAATCTAAAGAATCAGAAAACCATTTGCATTGAAAATCGCTTATCACCAGTGACCAATCGATCAAATTTTCAGCACAAACGGTTGTCTGGTTCTCTAGATCTATGCTTTTGCAAATTCGAGGTTTGGCTTCTATGTATCTTAATCTTGTAACCTTGAAAAAACAAGAAGCAAGTTCAGAATATATTTAAAGCATTTTTGATCAATTCCAGTCGCTTTTTGGCAGCACTGCCGTTTGGTTGTCTGGGAAGTTAGTACTCCGATATATTTTGCTGTATTTTCGGAAATTTTGTGCAGTTTATATTGGAAAAAAATGTTCAAAATACTATACAGTGATCATGCTATTACTGAGTGATGGAGGATATTAATTTCAAAGTGATAATCTAGTTCAAAGGTGATGATTATGAGCGCCGTTTTAGCTCTCGAGTGTGTGATTAAAAGTGAAAAAGCTTCCTCGAAAACGAAATCCGAAAAGCTCCACTGGAATAAATTGAGATGGACTAAGTAAACGGTGTTCGGACGGACTTGGGGACGGAGTATGGGGCAAATGAACATTTAGTGAACGGAAAAAGGTGAATGGCTGTGAATGTGTTCTTTTGGAAGAAGATTCTTGGTTAGAAATCAAATAGTGAATCAGTAGTGTTCCGTTCCTGTTCAACTGATGTTGAAAATCATGAAGAATGACAACAACATTTCGGTGAGATCCATCCTTAATATTATTTAATATTGATTAATTCCAGCTAGCACTTAATTATATATTGCAATTTTAGAGATAACTTTCCGTTCTACGGTTGAACAGAAAGCTACCGCAGCCGTTACATTACTGAGTTTCACAAAGCATCATCGATCGGTTGCGATGATACCTTGGAAACCACGCTAATGACTGTTGTTTTCTGCCGCGTTTCAAAGCTTGGGACTCTACAAGCATACTTTGATAGCATGGTTTCGTTCAATGATACAATGATTTTCAAGCCTGCGGTAGAACTTTGACAGCTGCGGTAGAACTTGGCGGCTACCGCAGAACGGAAAATTTTCAAAAGAACCGTAATATTCTATTCTGCCTTTGTTGTGTCCGTGTTATATGTTTAAGTCGTAATGAAAATTCTGTACCAGCAAAATTGACAACACTGTTTTGACGAAATCAGAGGTAGCTGGGAAATCAGTCGTTAAAAGCTTGCTTCTGGCACAGCACAAAAGTTCGCCTTTTCGATGTGTGAGTGGTGCTGTTTTTGATCGTAGTCGAATTCTAAAGGCAACAATGTTGCTTGGTTGTTTAATGAATGGTCTCGGACGATGGAAAGGTAGCGGCGTATGCGACTTTACCGACTTTACTTGTGATGCGGAGAATATGTTTAAGAGAGGAGCAACATTGAACGAAAAACCGTGGTGGGGCAGCTTGTGTTGTGAGTCTTCATTTCTCCCTGCATGTGTATGTATTGATGTTTTGTATTGTTCCCAAGTTGATGATAGTTTTAACATCTGTAAATATCTGCTGATAAACATCGAGTAAGTACGAGTAGGTGTATGAACCGATGCACGAGTTCAGTGTTTGACGTTTGAGCGGTGCCGTGTTATTTACATCATTTGCGATGCGAGTCTGTTGCTATTGATGTTTTGTGAATTTTGATTTAATAAATATATTGATAGATTTTGTTTTCTTCTAGATATAATATGAATTATTTAAAAATGCTTTTTAAACAATTGTGTATTTTACTTTTGTATAAATGGAACATCTACGAGTATGTAACGTGTCCTTTAACGGGTGTATAATTGTATATGTATATATATGTATGTATATGTATATTATTTATACATGATATACTTATAATTTATAAGTTATAGCTTCTCAAATAATAACATAAAAGTTGAATAATGTAAAAGATTTTTGCAAATTACTATTGTTTAACCAATCAATCATTTTTTTTATACATGTGTAGTGCAGTAGTGAAAGATTTCAATATTAATGGAAAATATGAAGTATGTAACCATTTGACAACCCCTTCATAGCACCTGATTCTCCGCTTTTTTTTTTCTCAAGGACCGTAAGCTGTTAGCTGCAGGAGGCCGTTGCAGCCGTTAAGTAGCAGCGTCATTCGTATTACTAAGTCTGTGATCGCTATTGCCCAAGCTGAATAATCATTTTTTGAAGCAGTTTTACGACGACATTAGAACACCACACACGATTTAACAAACAAATTATTCCTAGATTTACCCTGTTTATTTGCAATAATTATCTCTTTTGATTCAATTATATTTTAACCAAGCTAATAACGGTAGAGAACTACTTGGACACTTCTAGGTTCCACTTTTAAAATGTCAAGAATGGGATCCGGCTGCCTACTCACTTACATCTGGTTGAGTTCATCAGTTTAGCTTTCAGGAGCATCATAGAGTCTGCATATCGGAAATACTAACTTAATCAGTGCTCTTTATTCTTCAGCATATCTTTCTACCTTACAAAATGTATTTCGTTCTTATTCTAGAGGGTAGTTCTCGAGATTGGATTTATCACAGTCGTTGTAGGACTAATTTAAATATTTTTATCAAAATAGAGTCAAAAAAACAATTATCTGATTTACCTTGACTTGGATCGCTGTACATTATTAATTTGCAGCGATCCAAGTCAAGGAAAATCAGATAAATTTTCCGTTCATTATTCTTCCCCATCATTATAAAATTTTATAAATTTCAAATCCTAATGACCAAAATTTTACTTAGTTAAATGTAGTAAATTGTTGTTCTCACTATCACTGTCATTGATTTTCAGTTACAATACAGCCATCTTCAACCATATAAGGGTTTCCAGTATTCAGCCCATTACTGCATATATGTAACATTAGACAAAAGTAGGCATTGAGTAAATGGAGCACCAAGTGTGCGTTTTGTGGCAGTATGGGAAGAAACTAAAATTTATAAAAATTTCCAAGAACTCAAAAAATGCTTATTTGAGACTGAAATTGTGTACAGCTAATATTGCATATTAGGTAAATAGTCAAAAAATATTTCGGATGGAAATTTCATTGCTACTACATTGCTAAGTGAATGTATAATCTCAATGTGACTGGTATGCGGTTATAATTACCAATGTGACAAAACAACTTGGTATTTTTTTCGAATTTTCTAGAACAATCTCAGAGATTTCGGTAAGTTGATCGAAAGTATTTGTCATTTGATGACTCTTCCCGGTATTAACTCTAAATTGTCAAAAATGTCGAATGTGACTGTTATGCAGTTATGGGCAGTATACTGGTAATGTATATATTTGAATAGTAGTCCATGTACACATTTTAGATTTTATGTGAATTAAACAAGTTGCGATTTTATTAACTATAACCATAAATTCCATTGATATATACATATATTATTATATTCATTTCATTTCATAATATATTGAGAATTCGGACATCAAACAATAGTATGTTGAATTCAGTTTGATAATGAAGGTTGTCTTTACTGTAAAGTGGAACCGCATGCAGAGCAAGACTCAAGCTAGGATGGTGGCTACCTACATACATACATACACATACATATTGTGTAGCGTTGTACTATATCTACTGTTCATAGGTTATAAATAGGTATACACATAATTCCTTTGGATCATAAAATAACAGATAATTTTCATTCCTTATAGCTACTAGTCCAGTGGAGGAGCACGAATTACTTATTTATAATTGGTTTGTTATACTAATTCATTGGCATAATTTACAGAAGCATCATGGAGTCATCGTAGATTTTCGTCATAATTCGTCCTTATTTTGGAGACTACCTAATGAAGTTCAATTCATCACATTTAAAGAATGGAAATTCTGAAACATCTATATTCATATCATAGACAACTATAAATTCCATTTTATATATTTTATTATAATTATTTCATTTATTATATGCTGGGTATTGAGAGGGTGCATTAGGGCATCAGAGAAGTCACAGATGGACGATGTAGTAAGGTGTCAGCCGGAGTCTAGGGAAATGTGCCGTAACATCCTTGCACTACATGCTGCTACTTAAAAATGAAATTAATGGAATTGTCCTTGTTTACTACAGTAGGCTACAGCGAATGAAACGAAGAGTCGGATGTAATATTATTTTGTTTGTCCTCCCTAAACATATGGAAGCTGAAATTTTATTTTGATGTATCCGGAAGTTTTATTAACAAAACGCTGTTTTTTTTTTAATTTTTATTCAAATTATTTGTTTATTTTTATCATTCTTCCCTAGGACAAATATTCAAAAGAAAAATATATGTCGCCCGATATAATACTACATGTGTTTAGATGCTGTTTCACTGCGTTATATTTTATTGTTACTATAATTTTATTTTCATATTTTATTATCATATTATTATATATATTATAATCTGTTCTACTATATAACATATCACTATAATTGAATTTATCATGTTTTGGGGAGGGAGGGAGCATCAGGGCATCATTGAATTTACAACTGGACAATGAAGTGGAGTGCCAATCGGAGTCAGGAGGACAAGTATTAGTCGTTCGCGTCTAGTACTTTTCTCTCCAACAGTTGTAAAAGATTTGACGCGCCCTTCTTCAAACAAACCTTTCCGTGGAAAGCTCGACAAGTATTGCAAATTCTAATACTCGATCTGTTGGATCATATGGCTGGAAGGAGATTCTCTATTTCCCGCGGGTTTCGCGTAAGTGTTTCTACTTACGGGTCCGCCACCCCCCTTTTGGCCCTTCATACAGCGATATGTTGAATGTAGATTGGTAATAAAATTTGACCTTACTGTTGAGTGGAACCGCATGCAGAGCAAGACTCAAGCAAGGATTGGTGGCTACCTACATACATACCTACATACATAGCATTTTTGATCAATTCCTTCAGTGATCAAGAATTGGTCGAATGCTTTTCCCTTCCCAAGAAACAATTTTTTGCTTTAAGAAAAGTTTCTCAAAGCCGAATTCATTAACATGGTACCTACCTAGATTGAAAATGTTGTAGTATTGATGCACCCCTCGGTGCTCTTCCGTTATACCGGTTTTACCTACCTATACGAGTGACAGCTCCTACAGCTGCCATCATTATCGTTCGAGTAACCGGCGCGTTAAGATCGGTGTTTTCTCAATAAAGTGAATTGATTAATGTTAAACCTGTGTTTTGGCTATTATTAAAACATGGTGTCAGAAGCTGATGCAGGCTTCTAAGTATTTTCGGCGTCATAGTGAGAAATCGCGAAAATAAAGTGTACGAACTTTAGTGAACAACAAAGCAAAGTTTCGCTTCGGTACAGTCGCATCGGCGGCCATTTTGGAATAGCGAAAAAAAGTGATCCGGAAAGTCTCATTGAAATGGATGGAAAACAATTCCAAATGTTCTTGGAACATCAAACGAATATTTTTACGCAGCTCATGAATACAGTATCAGCTGCAGCCAGACATGGTTCCTCATCGATGCAATCGTCCAACCAACCTCAAGCAAGTACATCAGGTGTTTCGGTTCCTCAGCCGTCGCCTCTGGCATTGGAAGGAGATATGTCAGAAAACTTCGAATTCTTCCAGCGTAGCTGCGAAAATTATTCGAAGGCTATTGGTATGGACAAGTGGTCAGTAGCTGACAACGAAAGGAAAGTGAGCATTTTGCTAAACATCATCGGCGAGCCAGCAAGGAAGAAATTTTTTAACTTCGAGCTAACGCCGCAACAGCTAGCTGATCCCCAAGCAGCGCTGGCTGCAATCCAGGAGAAAGTGATATCAAAAAGGAATGTGATAATCGACCGTCTTGATTTTTTCTCCGCTGGCCAATCGACTAGCGAATCAATCGACGATTTTTGCTGCAGATTAAAAGTGCTGGCTAAAGTAGCCAAGTTGGGGGTGCTGGAGAAGGAGCTTTTGGCTTACAAGGTTGTAACAGCCAATAAATGGCCTCAACTTCGAACAAAAATGTTGACAATCACGGATATCACATTCGAAAAAGCAGTAGATTTGTGCAGAGCGGAAGAAATTGCTGCCAAAAGGTCTCAGGAACTGGGAATCTTCCCCGAGGTGAACAAAATCACAAAGTTCAAAGGATCATCGAAGCAAAAACTTCTGAGATGCAAATTCTGCGGTGACATACACGAGTTTGCAAAGGGCGTTTGTCCGGCCTTGGGTAAAAAGTGCCACAAGTGCAAGGGCAAAAATCACTTTGAAAAGGTCTGCAAGTTTGCTGGAAAATCGAAGAGCCGTAAGCAAAGAAGAGTGAAGGAAGTGAAAGAAGACAATAGCAGCTCGGAATCGGAATGTGATAGTGAAAGTGAATCACCAGATGAATCTGAAGAAGAATATGAAATCGGCAAGATCTATGACAATTCAAACAATGGTGGAAGTGTAATGGCAGCAGTGAATCTAAAGTTCAGTAAATCATGGAAAAACATTTTGTGTGAATTGGACACTGGTGCGAATACTAGTCTTATTGGACATGCAACGCTATCAAAGCTATCAGGGATTCGTGAACCAGTGCTACTGCCATCTAAACATCGTCTGCAAAGCTTTGGAGGCAACCCAATCAACGTTCTCGGACAAGTGAAGATACCATGTCGTCGTCAAGGCAAGAAGTTTCTCTTGGTGTTGCAAGTCGTAGACGTCGACCATTGTCCACTGTTGTCGGCACGAGCTTCCAGAGAACTTGGGCTCATCAAGTTTTGCAACACCGTGTCGTTTGTAAAACAAGAGCCAACAAACCAGGTTGCTGATTCGGACAGATTGTTCAATATATTTCGTGTGGAGGCACAGAAAATCATCGACCGCCATGGAGAACTGTTTACTGGATATGGCAAGCTTCCAGGGGCGGTAAGTTTGGAATTGGATCAAACAATAAAACCATCGATTCAACCACCGCGTCGTGTGCCTATTGCAATGAGAAATAAGTTGAAGCAGGAATTGGAGTCTCTTGAGAAGGACGGCATAATTACGAAAGAAACAAGTCACACGGATTGGGTCAGCAATATTGTCATCGTGCAACGTGGCGGAGAGGAAGCCGGAGTCAGAATTTGTCTGGATCCAGTTCATCTAAACAAGGCGCTCAGGAGACCAAATCTACAATTCGTCACCCTTGACGAGATATTACCCGAACTTGGTAAGGCTAGAGTTTTCTCGACGATGGACGCTAGAAAAGGTTTCTGGCACGTAGTGTTGGACGAACAGAGCAGCAAGTTGACTACATTTTGGACTCCATTCGGGCGTTATCGGTGGACACGTCTTCCTTTCGGAATTGCTCCAGCCTCAGAGATTTTCCAAATCAAGTTGCAGGAGGTGATAGAAGGTCTGGCCGGAGTCGAATGCATCGCGGACGATTTGCTGGTATACGGAATCGGAGATACCATCGAGGAAGCATTAGCAAACCATAACGTGTGCCTGGAAAGGTTGCTTTGTCGTCTGAAGCACCACAATGTCAAGCTAAACTTGTCGAAGCTGAAATTGTGTGAAAAATCAGTTAAATTCTACGGACACGTACTCTCCGACCAGACACTTCAAAGATCGAAGCTATCCGTAAGTATCCAAGACCAACTAACCGCAAGGAAGTTCACAGATTCGTAGGAATGGTGACGTATTTGGGACGTTTCATCCGTAACTTGAGTGCCAGCTTGACTAATCTATGGAATCTTATACCGGAAACACAACCTTGGAAATGGACACCTGTGGAAGAAAACGAGTTTAATCAGGTGAAAGCGATGCTATCTGATACAGGAACGCTACGATACTATGACGTTAATCTTCCCATAACGATCGAATGCGATGCTAGCAGCATTGGTCTCGGGGTGGCGGTATTTCAAAATGATTCGGTCATAAGATATGCTTCAAGAACACTAACATCTACGGAAAAGAATCATGCCCAGATCGAGAAAGAACTGTTGGCTATAGTCTTTGCATGTGTTCGTTTCGATCAGATAATAGTAGGCAACCCAAAAGCAACAATAAAAACTGATCATAAGCCATTGCTATCAATTTTCAAAAAACCATTGCTGTCGGCACCGCGCCGTTTACAACACATGTTGTTAAACCTTCAACGCTATAATCTCTCTGTTGAGTTCGTCACCGGAATTGATTAATGTTAAACCTGTGTTTTGGCTATTATTTAAACAGAAAACATTTCTGGAACGAATTCAAGAAAACATTTTTAAAACCTGTTGAAGAAATATGTTGAATGATTTGTTAATAGCAAATACCTGAGGTACGGACTTATCAATTAGAACTCATTCTAGTGCGCATCGTACCTTCGTGCTGTGCGTACACGAATTCTCTCTGCTCTTGGAAGTTTTCTTAAAAACTACCTAAAGCAATAAAACAGTACTTTTCAGTGCTACAAAAACAGTACTTTTCAGTGCTAAAATTAAAAACGGTACTTTTCAGTGCTACTAAAACAGTACTTTTCAGTACTATTTTTTCTACTATTGATCCCTTTACGATCCTTGTTTGGACCCGTGCCTTCGATTTTTCGTTGGACCCGTTGGCGAAAGCTAGCGGTGGTAATCCTTCTTGGACACCGTCTTGGGAAAAAACCTTTCGAAGGTCACGTCTTCTTTCGTTTATTAATTAAACATGGTATCAACAACTAACAAAAGGAAGGGTGAATCTCTGAATTCACTACTTCCTTCCAAAAAAGTGGGTTTTAAAACTGTCACTACACGTGACAAGAATGGAAGAAAGAACGTTTCCCCGGAATGCGAACTTTCTTCCAAGGGTGAAATGAATAATTGTATCGAAATGAGCAATCAGTTCGATGCTCTAGACAAATTTTCCGAACACCAAATCGAAGCAGCCTCTAGCCCAGGCTCTTTGATTCAAGTGAGGAAGCAACGAGTGCCGCCTATCGTGGTCAGTTGTTCCGAATTTGGGGGATTTAGGCAGGAGATCTTGAACTCCATTAGGGGAATCAAGGTTTCCTTCCAAATCGCAAAGAAAGGAGACTGTCGCGTTTAGCCGGAAACTCTTATAGATCGTGAGCTTCTTCTCAAACATCTTGAAGAGAAGAAGCACAATTTTTTTACTTATGACGACAAAACTGAACGTTTGTTCAAAGTTGTCTTGAAAGGTCTCTCAAGTGACTATAAATCACCTGAAGAGATCAAAAATGGAATAAATGATTTACTTGGATTTTCCCCAGTCCAAGTAATCATTATGAAAAAGAGAACCCAATCTGGCATTGTTCGGAAAGGGCTTTCTCAAGAATTTTATTTAGTTCACTTTAACAAAAAAGAACTAAATAATATTAAAGCTTTAGAAAAAGCAAAACTTTTGTTTGATGTCCGTGTGACATGGAAACATTTCCAGAAACCTGGAGGAAATTACCAGAACCCCACTCAGTGCCGTCGCTGCCAAAAGTGGGGTCATGGTACAAAAAATTGTCGCATGGATGCTAAATGCATGATTTGCGGAGGTTCTTCTCACGCCAAAGACGTCTGTCCAGTGAAGGAAGATACCACCAAATTCATATGTTGTAATTGCGGGGCTAACCATAAGTCCAATTTTTGGAATTGTCCTTCACGCAAAAAGGTCATTGAGGCTCGTGCCAGGCAGATGAAAGATAATATCCGTTACGATAACGGTCGTTTCCGGAATTTGCCTGGTAGAGTATCGAACAATGCTCATTTTTCAGTTAACGATCGCTTGATCATGAATCATACCCATCAGGAAGATCATAATCATGCTCATTCACAAACTAATTTTATTCCGTCGGGTAGCCGTTCGAATCTTTCTATTTCGAATGTATCTACCCACGGTAAATCCTTTGCCGATATCGTAGCAGGAAATTCGAACTCCTCCCCTGTTCGATCCATGGGTACCCATTCTACTTGTTTCAAATCAAATGGAAAAAACCCTACCGCCACAGGTAACCCCGCTTCTTCGTCTACCGGAAATTCCAATGGGAAATCACATGACATGTCTGCCTCTGATTTTAATTTTCTAACTGAACAATTGAATCTAATGATTGATGCAATGTTCAAAGCCACCACTATGACTGAAGCAGTCCAAGTAGGTGTAAAATTTACAAATCAAATTGTTATTGGATTACGTTTTTCTAATGGATCCAAATAATAATTTAAATATTTTAAATTGGAATGCTCGTTCTCTGAATGGTAAAGAGGACGAGCTGGTTAATTTTCTTACGGTTAATAACGTGCATATAGCAGTTATTACCGAAACGTATTTAAAACCTGGATCTAAACTCAAAAGAGATCCTAACTTTTTTGTTTATCGTAATGATCGACTTGATGGGGCATGTGGGGGAGTTGCAATCATCATTCATAGGCGTATAAAACATCAACTGTTTTCATCATTTGAAACTAAAGATTTTGAAACTTTAGGTGTTTCTGTTGAAACACAGTTTGGTAAATATACTTTCATAGCTGCCTATTTGCCTTTTCAATGCTCTGGGCAGCAAGTTAATTTGCTCCAAACTGACTTGCGAAAATTGACTCGCAATAAGTCAAATTTTTTTGTCATTGGTGACTTTAATGCCAAACATCGGTCATGGAATAATTCTCAAAGTAATTCCAACGGCAGAATTTTATTTGATGAGTGCTCTTCAGGATATTTCTCAATTCAATACCCTGATAGCCCCACATGTTTTTCCTCTTCTAGAAATCCATCTACGATTGATTTGGTCTTAACCGACTCTAGTCATCTTTGTAGCCAAATGATTACTCATGCTGATTTTGATTCTGATCATGTCCCTGTTACATTTCAAATATCCCAAGAAGCGATTCTCAATCCTATCAGCTCCACTTTCAATTATTTACGAGCCGACTGGAATATATATAAAACGTATGTTGACTCCAATCTTGATGTTAACATTTCTTTAGAAACTAAACTTGATATTGACAATGCTCTTGAAACTTTAACAAATTCCATTGTTGAAGCCCGGAGCATTGCAATTCCAAAATGTGAAGTAAAATTTGAATCCGTGATTATAGACGATGATCTTAAACTCTTGATCCGTCTTAAAAACGTGAGGAGAAGGCAATTTCAACGCACTCGCGATCCTGTTATGAAAATTATATGGCAGGATTTGCAGAAAGAAATCAAGAAACGTTTTGCTCAATTAAGAAACAAAAATTTTGAAAATAAAATTTCTCAATTGGACCCTGGCTCTAAGCCCTTTTGGAAATTATCGAAAATCTTGAAAAAACCTCAGAAGCCAATACCGGCATTGAAAGAGGAAAACAAATTATTACTAACTAATTGCGAAAAAGCTCAAAAACTTGCTATGCAGTTTGAAAGTGCGCACAATTTTAATTTAGGACTTAATAGTCCAATTGAAAATGAAGTTACTCAGGAGTTCGAAAATATTCTCAATCAAGAGAACGTTTTCGAAAATGCCTGGGAGACTGATTTGGAAGAAGTGAGAACTATTATTAAAAAATTCAAAAACATGAAAGCTCCTGGCGATGATGGAATTTTCTACATCCTCATCAAGAAACTTCCAGAAAGTAGCTTATCATTTTTAGTTGATATATTTAACAAATGTTTTCAATTAGCATATTTTCCTGACAAATGGAAAAATGCTAAGGTTGTTCCAATTTTAAAACCAGACAAAAATCCTGCAGAAGCTTCTAGCTATCGTCCAATCAGTTTGCTTTCCTCCATCAGTAAACTTTTTGAAAAGGTTATTTTGAACAGAATGATGGCCCACATCAACGAAAATTCAATTTTTGCCAATGAACAGTTCGGATTCCGCCATGGACATTCGACCACTCATCAACTTTTACGTGTAACAAATTTGATCCGTTCCAACAAATCTGAAGGCTATTCTACTGGTCTTGCTCTTCTAGACATAGAAAAAGCATTCGACAGTGTTTGGCATGAAGGTTTGATTGTAAAATTAAAAAACTTTAATTTTCCAACATACATTGTTAGAATAATTCAAAGTAATCTGTCAAATCGTACACTTCAGGTTAATTATCAAAACTCCAGACCTGAAAGACTTCCTGTAAGAGCTGGTGTTCCTCAAGGCAGCATTTTGGGACCAATATTATACAATATTTTCACATCTGACTTACCTGAGTTACCTCAGGGATGTCAAAAATCTTTATTTGCGGATGACACAGGCCTCTCCGCCAAAGGACGAAGCCTGCGTGTCATCTGTAGTCGATTGCAAAAAAGTTTGGATATTTTTTCTTCATACTTACAAAAATGGAAGATTTCTCCTAATGCTTCCAAAACTCAACTAATAATATTCCCACATAAACCAAAAGCTCTTTATTTGAAACCTTCAAGTAGACATGTTGTCACGATGAGAGGGGTTCCAATAAATTGGTCAGATGAAGTTAAGTATCTAGGGCTCATGCTAGATAAGAATTTAACTTTAAAAAATCACATTGAGGGCATTCAAGCCAAATGTAATAAATATATAAAATGTCTCTATCCCCTTATTAATAGAAAATCAAAACTTTGTCTTAAGAACAAGCTTTTGATATTCAAACAAATTTTCAGGCCAGCCATGTTGTATGCTGTACCAATATGGACTAGCTGTTGTAATACCAGGAAGAAAGCTCTGCAGAGAATTCAAAATAAAATTTTGAAAATGATTCTGAGGCTTCCTCCCTGGTATAGTACCAATGAGTTACATAGAATATCCAATGTTGAAACATTGCAACAAATGTCAAATACAATCATTAATAATTTCAGGCAAAAATCGTTACAATCTTCTATTGCCACGATTAATGCGTTATATGTTTAGGTTAAGTTAGGTTAAGTATATTAAAAACTTTTTTTTTCTCTTTTAAGCAGGTGAAATCAACTCACCTGTAAAAAAAACTGAACTGCTACGGCAGCAAATGAAATGTAATATGTTGTTAACAAAATGTTAATTAAATCTCAAATTTGTTTTACCAAATTAGGATGATAGTGTTGTCTAATAACACAGAACACCTAGATATAAGAAATGAATGTAATATTTGGAATGATACTAATAAAAAAAAAAAAAAAAAAAAAAAAAAAAAAAAAAAAAAAAAAAAAAAAAAAAAAAAAAAAAAAAAAAAAAAAAAACTCATTCAATAATATCGAGAATAGTTCTCCATAGCAGGCTTATGCACGGTGTCTACGTTAAACCATCTACTAAACGAATACGTAGATTCTATCAACTGATACCTAGTTAAAATAGAAAGAATCCACAGAAATTGTGGAATGATTCTCACACAACTCGGAACATAAAATCTTGGACCGACTCATAATCAAAAACCACTAATAACTCATACCATATAAAATACAAGGCGGGATTAAACGAAATTCGAGCAGGATTCTTTGGTATCAGTGATAACAGAACCTTGATCAGATTTGCATAGCCGAGATGAACTAGCCCAGGGCTAAAAATCTCGTTAATAAAGTCAAACCAACCAACCAGATTTGCATAGACTCTTTAAGAAAGTTTTGATCCTATCCTCAGCGCAATTTTCACAGAATTCCAAAAAGGAGTATTAGACATTAGTTTACCAATGAAAATAGAACAAGAAGCACTTCCACAGTTATTAACTGAGAGCTTTCTATGCCAATTGACCATTTTTGCATGTGTATATCGTGTGGCAGGTACGAAGATACTCTATACCCTGGGATGTCGAGAAAATTTCCAACCCGAAAAGATCCTCGACCGGTGGGATTCGAACCCACGACCCTCAGCTTGGTCTTGCTGAATAGCTGCGCGTTTACCGCTACGGCTATCTGGGCCCCGTGCTTTTGTGTGACGACGCATTTTTTTATTACATCAAATTAAACAAGTTCATGGAGAACAACAAAGTTATTTATTGTTTTGAATAGCTGGTATTTCTTTGCGCGTACTCCTGATTCCACTTTTGACTTGTTCGTTGTGTAGATCCTTATTTTTGAATTCTGCAATACAGTCAATACTCCATAACTAATAATGAATATGAAGGGATCATCGAGTTCAGACTACAGCAGATATTTCGTAATATAGATTATCTTAATATGCAACTTCTTATTTTCAGTGAAAACTAGATGTATGCTGTCTGATATCAAGAAAGCCTATATTACGTAATATGAGACCTAGTCTGAAACCACAAACCAATTTCAACTTCGTCAACACAAAACGCATGTTTACGGCATATCCAACTTTCGAACGAATCCTATTCGTTCGAATCCATGGCCCATGAATTTTGCTGGCGTAAACGGGGAAGCAAAAAGGTTTTCAATCAAAAGAGCATTCGAACGTTATCAAGAATAGGGGCGAAGGGCTAACCTATGATAGATTACAAACTCGCAAACCATCGCAAATTACATTAAAAATGATTACACCATTCCATCCGATATACGCAAATTTGAATTTCTTTCATCTATTTCGAATCATGAGGTCGTAATTTTATACTGCATATATTATATTCGCATGACTTACTGGTTAATGCACGAAGAACGTGGTGTAATTAACTGCAAATAAATTCAAAGTCGGTAATACAAATACGAACGCGCTCGCGTGCTCTACCCGGACAGAATTAAGCAATGTATTTAACAAAAAAAAAATCGCACGCATTTTACTTCTTTCATTTGATGACAATCCTTTGGTATGGTTAAACACTAACTGTATTTTAATGAATATATTGGTATTTTTTCTGTCTCGCTCAAATGAAAGCTTTGTTTGGATTCGTCAAATTTTTACACATTTTATTTAAAGAATCTTGGACTAGTTATGTCTGCGCGTTGATTCGACATTGTTTCATAATAAAAAAATAACATCAAACAAACTGGTAAGTAAAAAGGTAAATTGTTTGAATTTTTCATTTGGTTCGAGCTGCCGTGATTTCTACGTGGTCGGGAGTGTTACAGCAATTGTGCACTTTTCGTTGTGATTTTCGATTCAATTCAAACTGTGCGTATGGTTCTTACTAAGCTAATAATTGCAAATGTTATTAGAAATCCTTATTTGGTAAAAAATAAACATTCCACTAAGCATTTTTACACCGCGAAAAGCCGCTTCACTGCGGCGAAGGAGTATCCAACTTTCGCCGATTGTTTCTCCTGCCGAGCAAAATGACCACGTCGCCAGTTTTGATCGATTTGAAAACGTTAATCGCCTCCTGGTGGGACAGACCCTGGAATGCAGTTCCGTTGACCGAAAGGATTTCGTCGCCTTCCTGAAGTGTTCCCTTCTCCGCCGCCTGTCCGTTGGGATAGATGGTTTTCACGTAGATGCCCATCGATCCTTTGGGGGAGTCCTTACCGCCGACTATTGAGAACCCTAGCGCTTTGGCGCCGTTTCCCTTGACGAATCGTGCCTGAAAGCGAGAAAAAATATGAAAATTTAAAAATACTCCAACGAATAATCTCATAAACTCAATTTACCTGCCGAATTGTAAATGCATTGGGGCCACTTCGTGGCAAAGTACAGAATTTGCTTTCTTCGATTTCCTCATCATCATAATCGTCTTTATCGTCGGGACTGGTTCCATTATGCTGCGTGTCCGGTACCTTGATGAACGTTACTGATGTTGGCTTCGAGAGACCGTTGACCGAAACGGACGTTTTGTGTGAGCTGTCGGAAATCTGGAATTAGAAAAAAAGGGTTTAGTCACATAATACCATAAAGTCAAGACTTGCTACAAAACTTGTATGAGATCGTTACAAATACAAAACATTTAATGCTTAAAACTATAAAAAAAAACTTTGAGTTCATTCACAAATTTTATGCAGTTATGACTATTGGACACCCTCTCTTCATCAATTTCTCACAAAATGATTCGCATTCGTGTATAGTGTGGCAGTTCCATTGAGCGGCGGAGGATTTACGCTGGTCAGCAGACGACATTGACCTGAGTTTTTTTTATTGCACAAGACTGGCAGATTTATGCTTTATATGTTTCTTCCAGGGATTATCAAAGAAAATCTGTACGAGTTTATCCAGCGCACAGTATTTCAATAGGCTAAAATCGTGAACTTAATTCAGTAGCACTATTAACTTTCCTAATGCATTAGGAAAAAGTTACACATTATGCATTAAGGGTAAAAAATTACCCATTACTTTGAAACGCTTTTAAAAATTCATTTTGAACCGATTTTCGTTCTTTAAGCTTTATATGGAAGGTATGGGATTCTAGAATGGAACCCTGGTTATTCTGGGCACAAAGGAACCTGGAACCTGTTTCAGAAGGAACCGGCGTATATCATATTCATACACATGTATATAACGACTGTTCAAATTTCATGGTTTTTCTTTCCGATTTACAAGAGCACCAAGAGGACCAACATTTAGATTTTGTCGGAGTATTCCGAAATCTGTTCCGCTAGGGTGTGATGTGGAAGTTTTCAGACCATCATATAGTTCCACCATGCGATGTCTTAAAAGACACGGTTTTTCATCCACATGTAAATGGACACCATGCCAAACACCTAGCGTTACGTCCCTACTGGAACAGAGCCTGCTTCTCAGCTTAACGGAGTTAAGCTTAACTCAGTTATTAACGGAGAGCACTGCCATTTGACTATTTTTGCCTTTGTATATCGTGTGGCAAGCACAAAGATACTCTATGCCTGGGAAGTCGAAAAAAATTCCAACCCGGAAAGGTTCTCTACCGGTGGGATTCGAACCCATACCCCTCAGTTTGATCTTGCTGAAAAGCTGCGCGTTTAAAGCTAAGACTATATGGGCCTCTCAAACATCTCAATCTCAAATTCCATTTCCGTTATTATCAATTTCGGATTTTTATTAATCATTCGAAAAGCCGTAATTCATGTGTAAACGACATTTTATTTCTAGTGAATTATAATTTTTGGCACCAATCGCAATTTTGAGATCTGTTCAAATAGGGCACCAGACGTTCTTTTAGGCAAACCTCCAGAGATTGTTTTAAGAATTCCTCTCTAAATATCTCCAGATACTCATCCAGAGAATTCTCCAGGAATTATTTCGAAGATTTCTTCAGTGATAATCTATACCGTAATCCTTACAGCAATTTCTTCACTTGGGCTTTGGCCAAAGATTCCTCCCGGAAGAACTTTTGTTCGCCATGACACATTTTAGACCGATTTAGATTGGGCTCCAGGAACATCTTAGCAATTCCACCAGGAGTTTCTCCAGGGATTCGTCCGAGGATTCCGGCAAACATATATTTACAGGGATTCGTTTTAAGATTTCCAAGATCTCCAAGATCTGTTTCAGGAACTCTTTCAGGAAAGCTCCGGAATTTTTCCAGAGATTTTTTAAGCGATTTCTCCTGAAAATCAAGGATTCTTGCAGAGAATTTTTCAAGGCTACACTTTTTTTAATTTTGTGGAGGGATTATAAGTGTATGTTAAAGTTCAATTAGTGGTTTTCGTATCTTCAAGTTTTTATCCAGGGGTTACAGTAGGGCAATTTCTTCAAGGATTACTCAATATAATTGGATTTCGGCTTTCAGTCACGAATTAAGCGTTGATTATTTTAAATCATTGCCAACGTTAAGATCCAGTTGTTGGGAAATGTTGGCAATGATTTAAAATAATCAACGCTTAATTCGTGACTGAAAGCCGAAATCCAATTATCATAATCAAAGTCCAGTCAATCTTCGTTTACTCAATATATTTCTCTAGTGATTTCTTCAGAATTCCTGCAGGAATTTCATCAGAAATTATCTTAAGAATTACTTCAGGGATTATTTTAGGAAAATCTCTACAAAAATTCCTCCAGTAGGGTGATCAAAGTAATTTGGACAGACCGTTACGCGTATATAATTTGGCCATTTACGGCAAAATCAAACGGAAGTGGCCAAATTATATACGCGTAACGCACTGCCCAAATTACCTAAAACACCCTACATGCTCTACATTAATTCCTTTTGGAAAATCTCTTCGTGGAATCCTCCAGAGATTTCTTCTGGGATTACTACAAGAATTATTCCAGGGATTTCTCCTGAAAAATCTCAACAGGGGGGTTCATAGATTCCTACAGGAATTTCTCCAGAGATTTCTCCAGTAAAATCTCTACAGCGATTAGTGCAAAGATTTTTTCAGCTTTTTCTTCGGGAGTTTCACAAAGGATTGCTTCAGAAAAATCTCTTGGTGATTTCCTCTAGAAATTGTTCCAGGGATGAGCTGATAGACAATCAACTGCATGTTTTTATAAAATATGCTTTTCGTCCACACAGTCTTTTGGGTTCATTCTACGAGTGGCGTGAGGTGACAATTGTCGGTCTCGTATAGCGAGGTGACAATACTCGACTTGAGTTAAGTGGCTATCCATTTGATTTGTATGGCTAGTCACTTCACTCGAGTCGAGAATTGTCACCGCGCTATACGAGGCCAACAATTGCCACCTTACGCCACTCGTTGAATAACCTTATTTATTATAAAAAAGCCATTGAAAAAAATAAAGACTGCGTAGTCAAAAAGTATATTTGGTGTTTCAGGGATTTTTTCAGGATTTCCTCCAGAGATTTCCTCAAGAATCCCTCGATAGGCTCCTGCAAGAATTTCTCCAGGGATTCTTCCAGGAATTAAACCGGGATTCCTCAAGGGGTTAAGAAAACAAGTTCCTAGAGGAATGTCTAAAAAATCGTAGATGAAATTATTGATGAATTCTTATTCATTTTGATGAAATCCCTGGAGAAATTCATGGGCGAATCCCTGTAGGAATTCTCTACGAATTCCCTGGTTGAGTTTTTGGAGGGCCAGAACGAATGTCTGGAGAAATTTTGAGGGGAATCCCTGGAAGATTACCTGAAAAGATCCCCAGAATAATTCATGTAGTAATTTTCCTGGATTCATGCCGGAGAAAAATCCTAAAGGAAACTCTTGAGGAGTCCCTATAGGAATTCATGAAGTTATTTCTTGTAGTATCCCGAAAGGAGAATTTCTGAAGCGATCCCGGAGGAAATCTGAGGAATAATTCATAGAAGAATCTCAAGAAAACTACCAGAGGAAATTCTGGAAAAATATCTGGAGTAATCCTTGAAGAAATCGTCGTACTGTAACTTGGAGAAAGCTTTGAAGACATTTCTGAAGGAACCATTAGAGTACTCCCGACTAGATAGAAGAAATAAGATTATAACAGAATGTGTTGCTCTGATATGATTTTTTTATATCGCCAGTTGTAATAAAACATATACCGTTAGTAGTTAAAATAACGAAATTTACACCAATTAAATATAGAATCCTTTTTCTTCTTGGCATTACGTCCTCACTGGGACAGAGCCTGCTTCTCAGCTTAGTGTTCTTATGAGCACTTCCACAGTTATTAACTGAGAGCTTTCTTTGTCAAAGTTGCCATTTTGCATTCGTATATCGTATGGCAGGTACGATTATACTCTATGCACAGGGAAGTCAAGGAAATTTCCATTACGAAAAGATCCTGGACCGACCGGGAATCGAACCCAGATACCTTCAGCATGGCTTTGCTTTCTAGCCGTGGAATCTAACCACTCGGCTAAGGAAGGCCCCAAAAAAAGAATCCTATTAAATTTATAGCAAAATTATTACAGAACGTGTTTCAGACATGTCACAACATAACAAAATTATTGCAAATTTTGTTACTGTTCATAATTTTAGATGTATTACAACTAAGTCACAAACACAATGTCAAAAATATAACAAATGTTGTAATAAAATAGTTACTAAAAATGTGACAAGTTAAGAAGAAACCATCTTGATAGCAACATTACATCAACTTCTTTTTTTTTAACAGCTTTTGTTACAATATGTAATAATCTTGTTACCACAGGTCGGGTCTCTGAAAGAAAATTTGGAGGAATATCAGGAGGAGTCTCAGAAGTAATCTCTGGAAAAGTTCCCTGAGGGATCCTTGGAGAAATTCCTGGAGGAATCCTAGTAAAGATTTTACTGGTGGAATCTATGGAGGATTCACTGGAGACATTCCGGCAGAAACTCCTCTAGAAACTCTTGACGATATCCCTGTAGAAATATCCCTGCAAAAATTCCTGGATTAATCCTTGAATCCCTGGAGGAACGCCTGGCAAAATTCCTGAACGAATTGCTGGAGGTATTTCTGGAGCCCTATCGAATCCGGTCTGGTAGCAAACAAAATTTCTTCCTGGAACAATCTCAGGGGAACCGCTTATGGAATCCCTGGAGAAATTGATGTAAGGATTAGAGTAGAGACTATCTTGTGGCTACTGCACATACGGCTACAGCACGTGCAGAGTAACTCTATCTTGAACTGTATTCCTCCTTTACTCTATGGTGCCTTAAATATTGAGTTAAGGAGAGTTGACTGTATAATCATTTTTTTTTTTGGCTGTAACGGAAATGATATTATGCCAATCGGCACCGCCAAAAATGACCCCAATGCACAAGGGAACGTTTTTCTAAACGTGATTTTTGTGGAATGGTATCACCGATCAAAAATTTTCTAAAAATATGGCGCATATATTGGATTCTAGGTAAATGATAGTTTGCAAATACTGCCACCAACATACTATGATTGCACGAGAAAATGATCCATTTTGACAGTTTACACAATTTTGTAGAACAATGTTGCTACCGAAATCCTCACATTTTCAAAATATTTGAGAAAAACGGTTTTTGGGGGATCGTTCAGAAAATACCTCCATATTTTGGAAATGTGACTAGATACAAACTAATTGTCTTTGGCAAAGATTTTTGTATTTAAGTTATCTATAACTTTGCCAAAGATACCATATTTAAAGATCGTTATTTCAGTAATTTTTATTTTACAGCGCCGTTTGCGGCAAAGTTGTAAACTAACATTTACCGCCAATACATGCGGTATATTTTTTAAAAAATCTCGTCCGAAGACACTGTTCCAGAAATATCACGTTTAAGAGTGCTGCTGAATTAAGTTCACGATTCTGGCCTATCGAAATACCATGCAGCGCTTTTTCCAGTAATAATTCCAAAATTTGGCATCTTACAAAGCGTTCTTCGAGGGATTCCACAAAGGAGTTTTTTTTTTTCAATTTAGCTCGGTACTACCTACGATATTTCTCTAGATTTTTTCTGATATTTTTCCAGAAATCTAATCTAATACTAGGCCAAAAATATTCAAGAATTGAAGATGTTGCTTTTTAAATTCACAAGGAATTACTCCAAGAAACTTTACAGAAGTTTTAGCAGAGTCCTCCGTAAACTTTCTCAAATTTTCACTATTAAACCACTAAATTTTTCGACAGTTGCTTTTGAGTTTCCTAATGAATTCATTCAATGAATTTTAAGTAGTTCTAATTAATCCCTTTGGAAATTACACCCAATATTTGTCCAAATTTTATCTGAAAATATCTTTAGATCCATTCTCTGAAAAAAAATCTTGATGATTCTTTTATAAATCTACTATGAATCATTTTATAAATTTTATCAAGAATCCCTCCTCCAAGAAAAAATCTCAAGGTATTGAAGGACCTTGAAGTGCGTGCAGAGATACCTATTAAGAATTAAGGTGAAATAGCGCCAAAACCTTGAATGGCACACATCTCGCAAAAGAAGCATCAATCTCAAACGACAGTGAAATTTCTATTTTAGCACTGTGTATTAGCAGAAAGTTTAAAATAAGAACATCGGCTTAGTGTGTTCGTTAATTCTGCAGATTAGTGCCTTTGAAATCATGAGTAGGGATGTAAGCCATGTTTGGATTGAAACATGTTTCACCTTAACTAAGACTTTCTATTCAGATTTTTTTCAAATTATTGTCTTCAAAGATTTGTTTAAAATTTCCCATTATAGGATTACTTTAGAAACTAGTTCAAAACACTAACAATAATAAGTAATAGGGTCCTAAGGTCCTATTTCAATGTGTGTATCAATCGCTTGAACTTACACGTTTAATCACTTGAAATACACGTTTAATCAATTTTCTAATGTTTTGTATTGATATTCTTTTTTGAGTGAAATATGTTTCTCTGTACCTTACGAAAAATGTTGGATAGGAATAACCCCAGTGGTTTTTTGTCGGCAAAGTGAGCGTCAAACATGATTAAAAGTGCCAAGGATGAAACTTCTACGCATTTTTACCCTTCTTACAACCATAAGAAGGGTATAAAGATCGCTTGAAAAACCGACTTTTGATCCGAGGCCCGGAGGGCCAAGTCTCATATACCAATCGATAGAGCTCGACGAACTGAGCACATGTCCGTGTGTTTTTTTTTTTTTTTTTTTCATGCATCTCTAGGAGTTACAAAAAAATCTTCTCAAGACTGGCCTGTATTTGTTCATGCTCATGCCACAGTGTATGGTTTGGCACTGTGTGGGATTCGCAATGGGGCGCCTACCCACTAAAAAACAGTCTCCTAGGTACACCGTCACCGTAAAGAATTCTTCTCCGGCACCACCTTGCGGTATTACTTCGAAGAAGAGGCGACACATGCTACGCGCACCCTTCATTAAGCCCTTCGGCTCCATCATTAATTTGTTAGTTCCATTATTAATTTGTTTCGCTTTCAGCGAATGCCATGCCATGCTGAGCCCTTCGGCTCCCATTAATAATTTGTTAGTATTCCTAGTTTGTGATCTAAACATGCCATATTCAGCCATTCGGCTCACGATACCATGGGTGCCAGAAACTCCCTGACGAAGGAAGTTCTCTCGGTGCTGGACGCGTGCCATTTAGCACTCCAGGTTCTCGCGCACTACTCGGATAGTCCCCGGCGGTGAATCTACCCTACCCCGACGAAGAGTTCCCCGGAGGTGGAAGTTCTTCCGGTACCGATGCTGCCCGGATAGGTGCCAAGGTCGATCCTGCGATTCCGGTTGGTGGATGACTTCCGGTTCACAGGTGCCCTGACGACCAATTTGGCAAGACAATTCACACCGTCTTCAGCTCAAGGCTGCACAGACTGAACAATCACAAACATTAGGCAACGGACAACACGAAACACCCAGTAGCCCAATGATGAATTTTTCGTTTGACGAAAAGTTTCTACCGACTGGAGTGGGAATCGAACCCACACTTCATGGCACAATATGCCTAAACGACTGACGCCGCTAACCGCACGGCCACAAAGCCTACAACTTCCGGTGCTTTTCCACGATCTACTCGGTCCGGTCCCCGATCATGCATACCTACCGGTTGGGTGCCGAGGTCGGTTCGGCGATTCCGGTTGGAGACTGACTTCCGGTTTACCGGCACCTCAACGACCCAGAACCAGTACTGCGTCGCGTTCTGCTCGGTCTAGTCCCTGGCGGTGGATCTAGCCATTTAGCTCTTCAGCATTTGTGCGCGGCTCGGGCAGTATACGACCGGGCTACGAAACCCGACCCGAGTTGTCGCCGCGCGCACTTGCTTGTTCCTCCCTCCACTTCCGCTGAAGCAATGACATTATTTTCGTCACCGCCATGTTCACCGCGTTCCACATCACCTCATCGCTACACATTCTATCCACTACGTTGTCTACGGTTACGTCAGCCCCGCAGACCGCTGTCATCTCGCTACGTTCCGCAGCAAAACGTGGACACTCGAAAATGACGTGTTCCGGCGACTCCTCTACGACTGGGCACTCAGCGCAGAGCGGCGACTCTGCGTGGCCGAACCTGTGCAGATATTTCTTGAAGCAGCCGTGACCTGACAAGAACTGCGTCAAGTGGAAGTTGACTTCTCCATGGGATCTGCTCACCCGCACATGTCCGTGTGTGTGTATGTGTGTGTGTTTTTTTTTTTTTAATTTTAGAAGGTGGTAAATTACATTTACGAACTAACCCAGCGTTTCACGTTCGATATGGAGGCTAGTCATATCGAATTCGTCCATCGTGCGCCAGAGTGTCGGACTCCTTTATACCGACTAAAGTCCACCTTCGCCCACGAGCCATTCCCCCCGGAACTGCCTCTTGGCATTACTTCATGGGGGAGGCTATTGTGCTAAGCACTGCACTGCTCCTTGCTTCTTACGCTCCTGTACTTCCCTTGCTCTCTTCGTACTGCTGGCATCGCGCCATGTTTCTACTACCGCTTCTGTCATTGCTACGCTTCGTTGCTCTGCTGCGACGTGTTTGGGGCTGACATCTCGCCAGAGCCCTGCGCAACTGTTGCGCCTGCTGTTAATCCGCCGATTCTCGAGTTCTCCAGGTTGGACCAGTTGGATACCGAGGTCGGTCCAGCGATTCCGGTTGGAGGGTAGCTTCCGGTTCACTGGCGCCCTGACGACCCAAAACTGGTGGTTGTCACGATCGCTACTCGGCATAGTCCCCGACGGTGGAGCTAGCCTACTCCAGCGGAGAGTTCCCGACGTAGGAATGTCTCCCGAAACCGATAACGTTACGCGTTTGTTCCCGCATCACTGCTGCTGACCGGTGAAGTGCCGAGGTCGATCCAGCGATTCCGGTTGGAGGATGGCTTCCGGTTCACTGGTGCCCCGACGACTTAAGCCGGTGACTCGCTACGGACTACTCAGAATAGTCCCCGACGGTGGATCTATCCTACTCCGACGAAGATTTCCCCGACGGCGGAAGATCTCCCGAACCGATGCTTTCCGGGCTGATGCCGAGGTCGGTTCTGCGATTCCGGTGGAGGGAAACTTCCGGTTCACAGGCGCCCCGACGACCATTTGCCGGTGCAACTACGCGTTCTACTCAGTTAGTCCCCGACGGTGAACTTAACCTACTCCGAAGCTGACCGGGCTGATGCCGAGGTCGGTCCTGCGATTCCGGTGGTGGGAAACTTCCGGTTCACAGGCGCCCCGACTACCATTTGCCGGAGCTGTTTCGCGATCTACTCGGTCGGTCCGACGATTCCGGCTGCCCCAACGATTCAGAGCCATGTGCTGTCCGCTGTGTAGAGTGCCGCTGCTCCTCTCGCCATCTTCGTTGTAAAAGAGACATCATCTGAACGATAGTTCTGTTTACCGCGTCCCATTTCTCTTCGTCGGCACACATTCGTTGGACGATATTGTGCACATTAACGTCATTGCCGACGACGGATGTCATCTCGGCTCGCTCATGCTCGAAGCGCGGACATTCGAAGACCACGTGCTCAGGGGTTTCGTCAACATCGCCGCACCCGGTGCATAACGGCGATCTTGCGTGTCCAAACCTATTGAGGTATTTCTTGAAACAGCCATGGCCAGACAAAAACTGCGTCAAGTGGAAATTCACTTCTCCGTGTTTTCTGTTTACCCACGTCGACAGGCACGGAATTAGACGGTGGGTCCATCTACCGTTCTCAGCGCTATCCCATTGCTGTTGCCATTTCCTCATGGTTTCATCCCGGGCTCTTTTCCGAATTCCCCGCGTGCGTCGGTCCCTGTAGCACTCGCTGTCCTCTTCGAGTTGAAGGCTTATAGGGATCAATCCTGCAATCACACAGACTGCCTCCGATGATATCGTACGATACGCGCTCGCCACACGCATGGCCATCAGTCTGAACGTACTGTTCAGCCGGGAGCGGTTCCTCTTCGTCTGCAGTGCTGTCACCCACACGGGGCCAGCGTATCTGAGTACCGACGTCGACACGCTCGCCAGTAGTCGCTTCTTGCTGCTGCTGATCGCTGAGTTGTTGGGCATGATCCGGGATAGAGCTGATATCACCTTCACGGCCCTCTCACATGCATAATCGACATGGCTGTTGAAGCTCAGCCGATCATCGATCATCACTCCCAGGTGTCTGGATTCCCGCTTTGAGTCGATGGTACACTGTCCAACCGAGATTCTCGCCTTCTGCACTGCCTTTCGGTTGCTTATCATCACAACTTCGGTTTTGTGATGGGCTAACACAAGCTTCTTCCCTCGCATCCATTCTTCCACGGCGTCTACTGCTTCGGTAGCAAGTATCTCTACTTCCTCTAGTGATTCGCCGATGACTACGAGCACCACGTCATCCGCGAAGCCGACGATCTTCACACCCCGGGGGAAGCTCAGCTTCAACACTCCATCATACATAGCGTTCCAGAGAGTCGGGCCAAGAATAGAACCCTGTGGGACGCCCGCTGTGACTGTCGTGCACCTTTTCCCAGCGTCTGTTTCGTAGATCAGTGTACGATTTTGAAAGTAGCTCCTCAAAATCTTACAAAGATACTCGGGGACCTCCAATCTGTGCAGCGATTCGGCGATCGCAGCCCAACTGGCACTGTTGAAGGCATTTTTTACGTCTAGAGTGACCACACCGCAGTACCGATTTCCTCTCCTCTTTTGCTTCCGCGCCGTATCCATAGCTTCCACGACCGTTCGGATGGCATCAACGGTGGATCTACCTTTCCGAAAGCCGAACTGCATGTCACACAGGCCGTTTTCTCCCTCCGTGTATTTCGTAAGCCAGGATTACTCGCTCCAGCACTTTGCCAACTGTGTCCAGCAGACATATCGGTCTATATGCTGAAGGATCTCCAGGAGGCTTGCCTGGTTTAGGCAGCAGCACCAGCTTTTGTCGCTTCCAAATGTCGGGGAAGTTACCCTCCTCGATACATTTTTGCAGTACGATCCTGAACATATCTGGGTTTTCTTGGATTGCTGCTTGCAGAGCTACGTTGGGGATACCGTCTGGTCCCGGAGCCTTCCTGGTTTTTAAGGCTTTCGCCACCGCGATCAGCTCATCGTTCGTTACCTGGGCTTCTTCTTCGTCGTTATCCTGAGCTCCGTAAGGTGTGGACGGCCAGCTCGTCGGTTCGTGCCGGGGGAATAGCGCTTCAATGATGGTCTTCATCTTCTCCGGACACCTATCGGGTGGTACAGCTGGGCCCTTCAACTTCGCCATTGCAACTCTGTAGGCGTCACCCCACGGGTTTGAATTGGCGTTGCGACAGAGCTCCTCCAGACAGGCTTTCTTGCTGAGCCGAATTTCCTTGTTGAGAGCGGTTTTCGCCGCCTTGTACGCTGGTCTTCGATCTGCTCTTTCAGCGTCGTTGCGGGCTCTCTGCATCATTCTCCTAGCCTGAAAGCAGCTTGTACGCAGGTCGGCAATCGTCGAGTTCCACCAGTAAGCTGGGCGGCGACCATGTCGCGGTTTACCTTCCCTCTGCATGGTTGCATCGCACGCTCGTACTAATGCCGCTGTCAACTCATTCGCAGTAGCGTGTTGAGCATTGCGCTCCAATCTCAACGCCTCAACAAACACCTCCTTGTCAAACTGCGACGTTTTCCACCTCCGCTCTTTCGAAGGGATCGCACGTGCTTCCAACTGCCGTCCGCTACCAATATTGTACCGAAGCGCTTGGTGGTCACTGTGCGTATACTCCTCACTCACTCGCCAGTTCAAACTTCCTGACAGCCCAGGGCTATAGAAAGTTACGTCAATAATTGACTCTCGACCATCCCGACGGTATGTGCTGGTGGTACCATCGTTGGCAACATCGACGTTTAGCCTTGCCAAGGCCTCCAGTAGACTGCTCCCTCTTGAGTTGGTGAAGCGACTGCCCCATTCTATGGCCCACGCGTTGAAATCGCCGGCTATGACGACTGGTCTGCGGTCTGTGAGCTCTTCAGTCAGCTTGTCGAGCATCTCGTTGAACTGGTCAATAGACCATCGCGGGGGTGCGTAGCAGCTACAGAAGAAGACTCCGTTAATTTTGGCTATAACAAAGCCTTCATCTGCACGATGTACCACTTCCTGGAAAGGATATCTTCCCACCGTCCATATCGCCACTGATTTTGCGTTGTCTGCTATCCAGTTCCCATCGCCGGCCGGGACACGGTATGGCTCCGAGATGATAGCCACATCGCACTTGTACTCCGCCACAGATTGCCTCAGCAAGTGTTGTGCTGTGTCACAGTGGTTGAGGTTAATTTGAATTACCTCCACTGTGGTTTGGTAGCAGTCGCCTTCATGAAGGCCGGGCATCGCAGGCCTCCTGTAACGTGGTTGTTATTATCTCCGTTAGCGCAGATCATGCACTTTGGAGGCTTCCGGCAGGCTTGCGCCTTGTGGCCTTCTTCTCCGCACCTTCTGCATAAATTACCTCTGTCCGGCCCCTTGCAGAATCTAGCCAGATGGCCGTACTCGTGGCATCTATAGCATGCTTCCGGTTTCTGAGAGACGCTCAGTGGACCAGCCTACTTTAATCTTCTCCGTTTTAAGTGCCTTGACGGCCGCTTCAATCGGAAGCCTAATTGATGCTATTAGCATTCCGGATGGCCCTTTTCTTATGCGGATCTGCATCTGCACTTCTCCTAACATGCACTGCTCTTTCATGACAACCCTTACATCGTCGTCCGTAAAGATTGCGTCCAAGTTCT